>NC_136797.1:40927923-41570423 GCF_951216825.1 Electrona antarctica
CTGCCCACACCCGTCTGCCTGCCACCCCCCCCTCTCTACCTTCATCTACTCCTCTTCCCCCCCCCATCCCCTCTCTATCCCACTTCTCTCCCCTCTCCCCTAACGAGGTCCTTCTCCTTGTTACCTCTAGTCGCCCCACCTCATGCTCTCTGGACCCGGTCCCATCCACTCTGTTGCAGTCTATTGCACCTGAACTTCTTCCCTTCTTAACCCACCTTATTAACACCTCTCTGACATCTGGCTACTTTCCCTCTACTTTCAAGACTGCCAGAGTCACCCCCCTCCTGAAGAAACCGACACTTGACCCCTCTGAGATCAAGAACTACAGACCGGTTTCCCTTCTATCCTTCCTATCTAAAACTCTCGAACGTGCTGTCTTTAAACAACTGTCCTCCTATCTCCACCAGAACAACCTCCTGGACTCCAACCAGTCTGGTTTCAAAGTGGGTCACTCGACAGAGACTGCCCTGCTGGCAGTGACGGAGTCGCTCCATGCCGCTAGAGCGAACTCTCTCTCCTCCGTCCTGATACTCCTGGACCTGTCTGCAGCGTTCGACACGGTGAACCATCAGATCCTCCTCTCCACCCTCGAGGGGATGGGTGTCTCAGGCTCTGCACTCTCCCTGTTTGCATCCTACCTGACGGGTCGCTCCTACCAGGTGATGCTGAGAGGGTCTGTGTCAGAACCACACAGGCTCACAACTGGGGTTCCCCAAGGCTCGGTTCTGGGTCCTCTTCTTTTCTCTCTCTACACTACATCTCTGGGTGCTGTCATCCACTCCCATGGCTTTTCCTACCACTGCTATGCCGATGACACCCAGCTGATCCTCTCATTCCCCCCCTCTGATACCCAAGTGGAGGCACGCATTGCTGCTTGTCTGGCTGACATCTCGGCGTGGATGTCGACAAACCACCTGAAGCTCAACCTGGACAAGACCGAGCTGATGTTCCTCCCGGGGAAGGGCTGTCCGCACCGAGACATGGCCATCACCATTGATAATGCTGTGGTGACCTCAACTCGGACTGCGAAAAATCTGGGTGTGACCCTGGACGATCAACTGACGTTCTCGGCAAACATCGCATCAGTGACAAGGTCCTGCAGATTCCTCCTCTACAACATCAGGAGGATTCGCCCCTTCCTCACGGAGAAGGCAGCCCAGGTGCTCATCCAGGCTCTCGTCATCTCCCGCCTGGACTACTGCAACTCCCTCCTTGCTGGTGCTCCGGCATCTGCCATCAGACCTCTGGAGCTTGTTCAGAAAGCTGCGGCTCGTCTGGTGTTCAACCGCCCCAAGTTCTCCCACACAACCATCCTTCTCCGTTCTCTACACTGGCTCCCCGTAGCGGCCCGCATCCAGTTCAAAACCCTGGTGTTAGCCTATAGGGCAGTGAAAGGAACAGCTCCTTCCTATCTCCGGGCTATGGTCGATGCCTACACCCCTGCCCGACCACTTCGGTCTGCCACCTCGGGGCGACTGATTGCCTCGTCACTCAAGGGTCCTTCTGGCCGATCCACACGGTCACGACTCTTTTCTGTTCTGGCCCCACAGTGGTGGAATGAACTCCCCACTGATGTTAGGACAGCAGAGTCACTGCCCATATTTCGCCGCAGGTTGAAAACCCACCTCTTCAGGAAACACTACCCTTCCTCTCTGCCTGACCTACTTGTTGTTAACTAGTTGTACGAACGTTTGTTTTCTATTGTTGTATTGTTTATTGGATCTTGTTTAGTCGATACACTTAATTGTTTTAGCTCATGCTCATTTGATTTAGCTATTTTGTCTCATCCGGTTAAGGAAATAGGTAGCTGATATATTGCACTTTTGTCTCATCCGGTTAAGGAAATAGGTAGCTGATATATTGCACTTTTACCTTAGCGCTAGGTATACTCTTGGTTGCTTGTTTTTGCAGAAAATGCACTAAAGACTTCTGGTGATTAGTAGTTTTTGTTCCCTACCTATGTTGAATACACTTATTGTAAGTCGCTTTGGATAAAAGCGTCTGCTAAATGACTGTAATGTAATGTAATGTAATGCTCTTCCAGTCTCAGACCTCACTCAGACCTTTACTGCATTGCTGTATGCTTGTTGGATGAATGTTGTGTAGTGTCATGGCCGCCCCAATGCATTTCCAATGGGAGTCACATGGTTTGACACAACATTTATGTTGTATGAGGGGGAGGGGCACAGTCGAAACACAGCCGAAAGCCATACAACAGCTTGTAGTCCAAAATGTGGACTACAAACCATGTGACTTCCATTGGAAATGCATTGGGGCGGCCATGACACTACACAACATTCATCCAACAAGCATACAGCAATGCAGTAAAGGTCTGAGTGAGGCCTCAGACAGGTCATCAGTCAATAGAGGCTATCACACCCAGACTGCTGAAATTGTCCCCAGAGGTGCCGTTTCAACAGGTCAGCAAATCACAGAGGAAACTATACTGTTATCACTGCGCTATTTGTGCCATATGCTTGCAAAGCGGCTGGACAACATGTTGATCTACCACTACTAGCGACCTAGCAGTAGCGACCTAGTAGGTCTTATTAGTGACCTAGTCGTGATTGGCTGCCTCCTAAGCCAATGGGAGAATTACCCATAAAACCCATAGTCTGAACGTTGCAACGTGAAGCCATGAGCTGATAACATTTTCGAAATAATGAACAGATCAGGGGCATTTCAAACAGTGTCAGCAGCAAGTCAGAGCACACAATAATATAATTTATTCAGCATTAACCACTGAGCCACTGAGCCAACTTGGGGACCCAACGCAAGGACAACACAAGAGACGGTCTCGGCCACACAGCCAACTCAAGGTACGGCCACGGAGCCGACTTGGGGACCCAACGCAGCTCCTCCAAGGAAAACAAACAAATTAACGGAGCTGAACGTGAATCCCCCCCACCGCCCACCCCTTTTTTTCCCCTCACTGTATATGTTTCTTTTCCCTTTTTACCTCCTTTATGATGAATTCCTGTTCTGTCTATAGAAGTGTCTATTTGTACGTCTCTAAATGTTTTGATGATTTGAACATGGTGGACCCTATTGGAAACAAGTGTAATGCTTAATTGGGTCGTCCACTCACAGTTAACAGCCTTTGTATTGAGTTTGTGCTTGAAATGTACTGTAATTCTGCAAACTGTTAATAAATTCTTCAATCAATCAATCAAAACCAATACTTGTAATGTAATTTATTTAATAGATAACAAGTACTTCAATCACAAATCTGCTTCACACAGACACTTGACATATCGTCTCTGTCGGGTGGAAACCTCATATGCCCTGAAAACTGTAACATTTCAGGATTCAAATTTGAAAGCATCAAATGTGGCAGATGTACCGAGCTCAAAACGCAGCACGAAGCCTCGCATTTTGAGCTCGTCGATCTGCTACTTTTGATGCTTTCGTGTGATCCTATAGTACGATCAAGTAGGACGTCAATTTCCAATTGTTTTTTTTTAAAAGGTTAAAATATGGAGATTTATCGGTTTCTGCCCGACAGCGACAATATGTTTCCTGTGTACAGATGGTGTAGTACGCAATTGAATCTCAGGTTTATAAACAAAATCTAATTTGTCATGTTCGCGCTGGCCGTGGAACACATGCCACCACTTAATGACGCTCCACACCAGATGGGGACGCTTACTATCATCATGTCTCTGCTTCACATGTCCTATACTCACTACCTCAGCTAGTCTAGCGGGTCACCTTGGAAATGAGGAAAGCTGCACTTGATGTCAACTGGTCTAAGAGCGTTTAAAACAGAGGACAGAGCCATTTCTACGGACAGGACAGTGCTCAAGGTCAGTAGTGGGAAAAGTACACAATTGTTTTACTTAAGTAAAAGTATCAATAATGTAATGTTGAACTAGTCCTTTACAAGTAAAAGTGTGGTATTCAAAATGTACTTGAGTAAAAGTACAAAAGTATTGGCTTCAAAATGTACATAAAGTACGAAAAGTAGAAAGTACTCACTATGCAGAATGTCCCATTTCAAGTTTTCAAATGTATAAAAATCATTTGAAAAATATTTTCAAATGGCCGAAATGTAAAGTAGTACTAGTAGTAGTACTGAAGTGCTGAAGTGGTTAATGTATATTTTGTAATAATCAGAATTGTACAGTACTTAAGCAAATGTACTTAGTTACTTTCCACCACTGTCGAGATGTGATCGAGGACTTCGAAAATCTCTGTGCCTGGTGTCTCAGACTAGTCAGACTCCTCATCAATCACTGATAGATCCAGAATTCCACTACAGTGGGCTCACTGCCTCGACAGAACAGGATCTGAATGTCCGGAGGGAGGGCACTCGCCTGGAATGCCTTCTTGTATGGGATGATAGGAGAGACTTCAAGAGAAGGCTGCTCGTGGCTACAGTAGAATCAGTGTGCTGAGACATGGACACTCACATCACAGCAGGAAAAGGCCCTGGGTGGCATCTATGGCAGTGGCTCATGGGGTAGAGTGGCCGGTAGCACGGCCGGATGGGAAAACCGTGTGGTTGTGTCAGTTCGATCCCGGGCTATCCCGCCGTGGATAAAAGCGCTTTATAAATGCACCATTTACACAACAATGTTACGAATGGCACATGATGTGACGTGGGCGGCCCACATCAGAGACGTGGATCACTACAGAGTGGAACATGCAGTAACTGCGCAAAGACTATTACTGGTAAAAGGTTTAAAAGTGTTTCAATTCAGCCAAATGGGCTATATAGATATTACACTCAATGTTCCCTCTAATTTTTTTCCGGTCTGAGCAAACACTCAAACCTCCTGAGCAGACATCAGCAACTACTGAGCAATCATCACCTTGACACCAACTATCCAAACGTTAGATAATGCGAAGTGAGCGCCCCTCACTTCACACAGGTGTGATTCTTTTTTCCCAAATGGATTTTGGTATACGAGTGAATCAATGAAAGTTACATAAGGTTGCGCAAGTTACAACATTTTTATTTTATATCAAGGTGGTAGGCTAGCAATTTTAGGAATATTCAGTTAGTATATCAGTGGTTCTCAACCTTTTCAGGCTGTGACCCCCCAAAGTAATCTTTGAATTGGGGACCCCCCACCCAGACAAGCAACAGAATGGTTCCACAGATAAATATTGTGAAAATATGGGGGGACCCACAGGTTGAGAACGACTGTTATATGAATACTCAATTGTGCATTACATGGGGGGGCATGAGAAAACGTAAAAACTTTATTGGGACACACACACACACACACACACACACACACACACACACACACACACACACACACACACACACACACACACACACACACACACACACACACACACACACACTAAGACGAGTTTGTTGGTGTGCATTTGGCCATGTGCGCGCGCGCGCACGGGCGCACCTTAGGGGGAACATTGATTACACTAATCGTATGTGTTCTTGAGGCATTTGTTTATCCCCGTAAATCGTCAGTGTGTCCAAAAATGTAGTTACTGCACTCCGGCTTTGTGAGGAAGTACAGAGACCTATACTGTACTGCAGTTCACGCACAAGGTCAGAGAGAGAAGGATGCATCAGACACCCAGAACTGATGGCAAGCAAACTGACGTGATGAGGGGAGAGAGGTGAGGCACCTATACATACGCACAGCGTTAATAACGGAGCTAGCAACACCGCAGAGCTCCGGGACCTAATGCTGGATAGGAGGGAGTTGGAGAGACAGCGATACAGGAGTCCAGAGTTGTGAGTCTGGTTGTCTTCCTGAGGGATCAGGCAGATTTAGCTATAACTGAATGTAGAAACATTTGCTTTTTGTTGTCTGTGCTTTCTCTCTCCCTCTCTCGGTTCTTGTGTCTCCACTTCACCTAACATAGCATCTTTCTCTCAGCTCTAAATCCAGTCTTCACCACCACCCCCCTCCTATAAGCCTTTGTTTTCCCCTCTAACCTCATAACTACGTGAAACCCGACCTCTGCCAAGAAGCATCTCTAAACTCATCAGCAACTTTCTAACACGAGCAAAATACTCCCAAAGCTGTCCGAGTATCATTCTCCTAAATTCTCCTATATGATGGCGCCGGCACCAATTAAGACAGGATTACGCATCACCCGGGCGCCTGTTATTACATTGGGTTCGCATCTGATACAGCAATCAGAAGGTTAACATTATTCTGAGAAACATTTCAATCGTTGGCAAAACCCTAAATCAGTCTATCATGATTTTTGTTTGTCTTTTTTTTTTCATTAGGATGTACGATTCAATTCGAGGTGGCAGTGCTGCAGAGATCTCAGATTTGATTATCCGATTTTAAACTAAAGTGTTGGATAAGATGTGACGCTATTGCATCCTAGACGAGCTATTATCTTCTAACAAGCACTATAGGCTAGTCATTGGCGTCATGCCTATTAGACCTGAAGCTTTAAAACACAAAGGAGACTCTTTGTGTCTCCTATAGAGAGATATGGGCATGGTAGGGGCGGAGCATGCCAAAGAAGGACTTGTTCCGGGCGCCATGTTGTTTAAGACAGTAATAATAATAATAATAATAAAATGTATTTATATAGCACCTTTCATACATAAATGTAGCTCAAAGTGCTTTACAGAGCAGAAAAGATAATAAAAACAAAAGCAAGAAAAAACAGCATTAAAACAGGCATGCAGTTAAAACAATAGGACAATAACGCAGTGTCAAATCAGGCAAAGGCAGTGGTACAAAGATAAGAACAGATATTTTAAAACTCAACTAAAAGCAAGAGTAAAAAGGTGAGTCTTAAGCTGTGTCTTAAAAATGTCTATAGAGGGTGCAGTAAAAGTACAGTACAGTTAGCGGTCTGATCATTGCGTGTGTGTGTGCCATCATACTCATGTGAGCACAGGACAGGTAAAGAGCCTAGCCTACATGTGTTTGGGGATGTTGTTAAGTTATTTCGTCAGCTGACACCCAAGCCATACAGCGTGTATTTGATATCTCCGACACACAGACACACTGCCCTCTCGGCCAACAGCTATAACAACAAACTAGAAAGATGCACAGATCTGCATTAAAAGAGGTCAAAGATAGTAGAGATGGAAGATCGTGTACACAGTCCGAGTTAGTTGCTTGATCGACATGAAGCATAGGACTATAGAACGTCGCAGTCCCGCCCCCTACCCTGGACCAGGAAATGATTCTCCGTTCATTTTCCTCATAGACATTTCAGAAAGTATTTATTTAAAGACGTTTACGCCGCGGACAAAGCCAACTCGAGTCGTGACAAATCATGACAACAAACACAATTTTTTGGGCCGAACAAATAATTAGAAAGAAGAAAAAAACGGGAGGTTACAACACTTTTTTTGTTGTTTTTCTTCTTTGTAATTATTTGTTTGGTCCAAAATATTGTTTGAGTTGTCATGAGTTGTCACGACTCGAGTTGGCTTTGTCCGCGGCGTAACCGTCTTTAAATAAATACTTTAAGAAATGTCTATGGGATAAATGCATTGAGATTCATTTCCTGGTCCAGGGTAGGGGGCGGGACTGCGACGCTCTATACAGCTTGACGTTTGCAAACAACATGACGCTGAAGGTGGGCTCTACATCAGGGGTTCTCAACCCGTGGGTCGCGACCCCTCGGGGGGTCGCCAAATTATTTTAGGGGGTCCCCAAATTATTTTCCAAAAAAAAAAAAAAAAAACGATTTTTCAAAAATAGCAGACCTACAAGCTCGTAGCGCGCCACTCGGTGGCGCGCTATGAGCTTGTAGATCTGCTATTTTTCAATGGCTAAATTATAACAATGCTTAAAACACCAAAAGGGGTTCCCGCCCAAAATGGTTTAAGGTTATTGTAGCAGTCAATTTATATTGGGGGTCGGGAGGGGGCGGGGCGGGGGTCCCGAGACATTGCCAAAGCATTTCCGGGGGTCCCCGGCCAAAAACGTTGAGAACCCCTGCTCTACATCACTATGTCTCGTCACTGCGCTCGTTCTCTAGACCGGAAACACAGCCGGTCATCAAAGTATTGGCTTAGGAATCTGCCTCCATGAATTCAAGTCTTCATGGGTTGTGTTAATTGATGGAAAAGAAGTCCTTTTTTGGGCGGGCTATTCCATTAATGCTCCGTTATGTGACAAATAACCGTTCTACATACAAGCTTGTGGATCGGTTATTTTTGGCACGGGACACGTCCTATGACAGAATACAAATCAAAGGTGATCTGTCAGTCAGTTTACTAACAGACTGAATGAGTGAACAGCTTCCAGCGTGCATGTTGCCTCTTGCAGCAGGTACATTACAGTACTGTATACTGTATGTATGGTCGCTGTTGGGTGGAAAACCTTGTATGTCCAGACACCTTACTTTTCAGAAGAAATGAACCTGTGTTCCAAATCCATCAGATACAGTTATTAAAGGGGAAAACCACCCATTTTCAACATTTTACTATGTCATTAATATACCTTAGAGCTGTTTGTGTGGAAATAATAAAAAAGTTCCCCCATTCTGTGTTTCCTAGAACTGTAATTATGGGGGGAAAAAAAGTGTTTCACCATGTTAATGATTTTTTTCAGACCTCTAGTTCTAGGAAACACAGAATGGGGGGACTTTTTTTATTATTTCCACACAACAGCTGTAAAGTACATTAATGACATAGTAAAATGTTGAAAATGAGTGGAATGCCCCTTTAACCTATTACGTCTACAAATGCCTTCTAAACCAGTTAGTTCAGTTCTTTGAAGCTTTTTCAAAAATGTTCAAAAATGGCAGAAGTACAAGCTTGGCAGCACGTAACTTCACCAACGTTCTACATCTGCTACTTTTGAACATTTTACACCGATTTTTTGTTGTTGTTGAAAAATACATTTTTCAAAAATGTTCAAAAATAGAAGTTCGTGGCGCACTGTCGAGCTTACATGTGCAAAAATCAAAAATAACAGATGCTTTCCCGGTTTTAATGGTATTAATTAGCCACAACAAGCTCTGTGAATACCTTTCATTGGCATTCATTCATCAAAGCCAAACACACACTTAAGCACTTCCCGCTTAACAAAACAACAAAAAAGCAAGTTTTCCTACTGTTGCACGACGCCATGTTTACTTTACAAAATAAAAACATAAAAAGTAGACATTCCGAGATACGAGTTTTCTGCCCGACAACAACAGCGACGATGTGTGCTGGCATGGATGTGTCGGCTGATCCCCTGGCCCTGCTGTAACAACACGGGCACTAGTGGGCAGGTTCTGACACCTGCATGTTAATTCTAACACCTTGCTGTTTCCTTTGGCTTTGAGTCGGGGTGCTAAGACAAACTGTAGAGGTATTAAGCCTGGCAATCACTCCTCACACCCTCACCTTATGCTCTGAGTGAGCTCACACTAGCGCGGGCCGCTAAAGCAAAAGGCTATACGAGTTGGTTTCCAGTGGAAGTCAGTCAGCCACGACGTGAAGCTACAAAAGTGCTGACACACCTGTCGCCACACAGTGGTGTAAAGTAACTAAGTAAATGTACTCCATAAATGTGCTTGCAGATCTACTATTTTAACTACTTTTGCATGATACCGGTGTAACAAAGTGTAAACTAACGCTTCACTGTATGTGGTTAATCAATTTGTTGATACATGAAAAAATCATTTGAAAAAATACTGTACATGCTTCTCGATTATTCAATTGAATAATCCCAAAGAACACAATAATCTAAACTCCCCATCTCAATGGATCCATTGTCACCTCTCCTCCTCACTCTCCTGTATCAGCCTCCGCTCCTCCTGACTCTCCTGTATCAGCCTCCGCTCCTCCTGACTCTCCTGTATCAGCCTCCGCTCCTCCTGACTCTCCTGTATCAGCCTCCTCTCCTCCTGTATCAGCCTCCGCTCCTCCTGACTCTCCTGTATCAGCCTCCTCTCCTCCTGACTCTCCTGTATCAGCCTCCTCTCCTCCTGACTCTCCTGTATCAGCCTCCGCTCCTCCTGACTCTCCTGTATCAGCCTCCTCTCCTCCTGACTCTCCTGTATCAGCCTCCGCTCCTCCTGACTCTCCTGTATCAGCCTCCTCTCCTCCTGACTCTCCTGTATCAGCCTCCTCTCCTCCTGACTCTCCTGTATCAGCCTTCTCTCCTACTGACTCTCCTGTATCAGCCTCCGCTCCTCCTGACTCTCCTGTATCAGCCTCCTCTCCTCCTGACTCTCCTGTATCAGCCTCCTCTCCTCCTGACTCTCCTGTATCAGCCTTCTCTCCTACTGACTCTCCTGTATCAGCCTCCTCTCCTCCTGACTCTCCTGTATCAGCCTCCTCTCGCACTTATCACGACACCCACACATTCCTATATCTGCCTGTATATCTCACATCCAGAATACCCTCACTTGATCAATCAATAGCATAAAAGCATTAGAAGCAGGCAGAATGCATGACAGAGGAGATGGGAGCCATCATGGTCATGTTCCACATGCAATCAATCAATAACTCTAATCAATTTGTCTGGGATGATGATGAGGATTCTAGTCTGATCCCTTGTTGACACAACTATAGCACAGCATAAATGTCAATAATGCACACATCAATTCAGAATTCCAGCACGCAATCAATTATGATATTCCTTATGTTGATTTGTTTGTCGATTGGTTTCCCAGTCCTATATTGACAAAAGGTGATGGACAAAGTATATACTCAAGTCAGTACTCAAGTATTCAAAAGTACAAATTACGATGGTATATTTTCAGGAGGCGCCATGTTATATTCATTTCCATTTTCTATATAGCCGATCTACAAGATCACAATGCGCCACGCTGACCAAGGTAAAATTTGATTTAAAGTTGCAACAACAAAAATAATCTCTTATGGGGGTCCAACCACAGTAATTTGGGGGTCCTTGAGGTGAAAATGTTGGATAGGCTTAGGACACAATATTATACTGCAGCTCTCCTCACAAGCACCACATAATCATAATGTCACCATTGTGACGTGTGGTGTCGTTTGTCCCCAGTGTCTCTGAAGGAGAGAGAGAGAGAGAGACGGGCAGACAGAGACAGACGGAGAGAAAGGCCGTCTGAATGAATGCTTCTTTGTCCACATGCCTCGTGTCTGAAGTGCAGCCATAGAGCCACTCACACTCCTCCAACGCACGCACGCACGCACGCACGCACGCACGCACGCACGCACGCACGCTCTGCATGGAAACCTTGTATGTCCAAAACCGTTCCTTTATTATTATTCTTTTTTAAAACATTTTAACATAGTGAAAATAGACGATCTATAAGATTATAGAGCTGCTATATTCACCACTACTCTTGTATGATGAAGAAGTAGGGCATTAAAGACATACAAAGATGAAATACGGACATACAAGGTTTCTGCGCGACAGCAACGATGCGTACTTTCCAAAACAAGGTCAAAGATTTTGTCTGTCTTGTTGCAAAAGCGTTGGAAAAGAAAATGAAATTTGGGGGGAAATTAACTTGCTTTGTGCTATTGAATGGCTATGAACACACAGAAATAAATAATCCCACTAAAGACTATGTCTGCTAGCCATATTTGCTAGATAGAGAGAGAGACCGGGAAGGATTTCATGAATTTGAATATTAAGGAATTTAAGATAGGATGTATGCATGCTTCTGAATGGCTGGATATACTCTTGGCCTTGTAGGTCGGTAATTGTTTTATTCAGTACCGCATCAACAATAGAGCCTTCAGCGTTGGAATGCAAAAATCTGGGAAATGACGCCAAGAGCAACATCCCGTCACCCGTGGACAGACAGGCCCGGGTACCCGGGGGGGGGGGGGGGGGGGGGGGGCTTACACCAACTTCACCAAGTGACTGCAAAAGCCTGAAAATAATTGCTCCTATTTATTTAAAAGGGCTTTCTACAAAGCTACCCACCCTAGCTTGCTTGCATTGTGTATACAGTATATATAACTATTCACTAACAGCCCATTTCTGTGGTTTCGTAAGCCAATTATTTCAAGTTGCAATGTGACATAGCTCTGTTCACAAGGCTGATTCAAGCCATATTTTGCTGATTTCTCCTGGTAAAATCCACTCCAATTCCACTCCCAGGGGCAAAAACATCATCTCCCTGTCCCCCACAGCTAGATACGGAAAGAGAAGGAAATGTACTGTACCGTATGCACTGACAGAAAGACCAAGTACAGACAGAGAGAGACAGATGGAAAATGTACACGGCCACTAGTATGAGGGACAGACAGTAAGGGGGGGGGGGGGGGGGGGACATGTGATATTGAAGGGAAAGAAAAACTTCCCACACATCTCGGCTTTCCTCTGTGTGAGAGTGTTTGTCAGATTTCACTTTCTTCCCATAAAAGACAAAAGCGTTCAGAGCAATTAAAGGTGTCAGAATTCTGCACAGAAACACACTTCACCATCATTCACACGACAGACAGACAGACAGACAGACAGACAGAACATTGGTTCCTTTAATTTGGCTCTCTGTCTTTGTTTGGGAAGAAGGAGACACTTGAAACTCCAGGTCAAAACCGAGACCCGGTGAGAAACAACCAAAACATGTTTTCTTTCCCATGTTTGTTATGACGCGGCTCTGAGTGTGGCCACAACAAATAAGTGACACTCCAGGGTGTTAATCAAATACATTGCTAGTGTCCCAGCAATTTCATCATACAAGAGTGTTGCACAAAAGGTAATGAAAAAAGCAGATCACAACGCATCGCATTATGTTGCGAGTGTGTAGATCAGCTATTTTCACTATTTTATAAACATAAAACAATTTCTGTGGCATTCCTAAGACAATAGTGATGTGGCCGTCGCCGGTCATTAAACTATTTGCTCGGGAATGAGACAAAAACTAAACATCTCCATGAATTCAAGACTTCATGGGGTGTGTTGATAGTAAATAAGTATTTTTTTGGGTGAACTATTCCTATAAGTGTTGGTCAACATGCTTGTTGACTTCACCAAGCAGTGTGTCCGTGTGCGAGTGTCGAGCGAGAAAAATGTGAAGGAGAATATCGTCTCTGTCGGGTGGAAACCTCATATGTCCAAAACTGCTACTTTTCAGGATTCAGGATACTCTAAACGGACATAGGGATGCACATACATAGATACATACGTAGGGACGGACATTGCTGGGCATTGGAGTGGCTGCACCACTCAAAAAAAAAGAAGTTTAAATATGGAGATAAGAGGTTTCTGGCCGCCAACAATGGGGAATTGGAGAGAGAAAAGGTGCAGGGGAAACGGTGAAACAACAAAAACATGACTGATTGACGCTTCACTGCGTCATTGGAGCGCTGGAAAAAAAGTTGAAGGCAGCTCAACTACTTTTTTTTTGTAGCTATTATGTGCTTCGATCGTGCTTGACCTACAGTACATAGATACAGTGTGTATTTAAGAGACTAAAAGGATGATTTGGTAAAAAGGATGATTTGGTATAAAGGATGATTTGGTATAAAGGATGATTTGGTATAAAGGATGAAAAAAGGATGATTTGGTAAAGGATGATTTGGTAAAAAGGATGATTTGGTATAAAGGATGATTTGGTATAAAGGATGATTTGGTATAAAGGATGATTTGGTATAAAGGATGAAAAAAGGATGATTTGGTAAAGGATGATTTGGTAAAAAGGATGATTTGGTATAAAGGATGATTTTGTAAAAAGGATGAAAAAAGGATGATTTGGTAAAAAAAAAGGATGATTTGGTATAAACTTAAGGGATAATGGTGGTACCCGGAGAGCCAGATATTTTCTGAGGTGGTACTTTGTGAAAAAAGGTTGAGAACCAATGCCAAATCATCCTTTTTACCAAATCATCCTTTTTTTCATCCTTTTTACCAAATCATCCTTTTTAGCAAATCATCCTTTTTTCATCCTTTTCATCCAACGTCTGGCTTTAAGAAATTACATCAGCAGCCAAGTCTATGAACCCTTTTAATGTTTGTTTAGAGAATTTTGATTAGTAGCAGACAAGTCTATGGACTTTGTTTAGAGTATTAATTAAAGGAGTGAGGTGCCCCTCACTTCACACGAGTGTGATTGTTTTTTAATCAAACATCTTTTAAAAGTTTGAACAATTTTTATTAGAATTTTTGGATTTGTTTAACACAGAGCCTGTACTTATGGGGGTGCTTCATGGCCACAAAACAATTTCAAATGGGGGTCTGCAGCAACCATAGATTAATTTGGGGGTCCTTGGCATGGAAAACCTTGAGAAACACTACATAATTACATGGTATTTTAACTAGAGAGATGTCTGTTACCTACTTACAAGTTCAAAAATGTCAGGGTAACCCAGCCGCCACCTGCAAAAAGTGATTTTGTTTAGTTATTTCCTAATGCTTCGACACACACACACACACACACACAGAGCCGGATTTACCTTGCTGAGGGCCCCCGGGCTGGAGCAAATTTGAGGGCCCCCCTTGGGGCGCGCGGCGAAGCCGTGCGTCCCGCGATTAGGCCGAGCGGCGCAGCCGCGAGGCCGAAAAAATTTTGGGCTATTTTGTTTTCATTTTGGGGTACCCAGGCCCCTAAAAAGAGAGGCAGGCAGGCAGAAGCTCTCAATGGTTTAACCATAATACAACTAAATACAATAACAATACACACATTTCACTTGAATTGGATTTCACTTTACAATTTTATAATTAAAAAAAAAAAAAAAACGGTAAGTCCGGCTCTGCACACACACACACACACACACACACACACACACACACACACACACACACACACACACACACACACACACACACACACACACACACACACACACACACACACACACACACACACACACACACACACACACACACACACACACACACACACACACACACACACACAAACACACAAACTTTCCTAAATAGAGGATTTCTAGGGAAAGTCAGACCCTGAGCTGCAGTCCGAGAGGAAACTAGAAAGTCCTATTCCTGCTTCCTGGACTGGCAGCGCAGGAAATGATGTCACGACCTGCTGACTTCCTGAATTAACTGTTTCACTGGTTGCTTTCTCCAGCTGCATGGTGTGGGGGGGTGGGACTTGCTGAGTCAGGCTCTACTACTGTAGAACGGTGAATTAACTGTAAATTAACTCAAGGATACATGCGACAAAACAACGGAAGAACAGAATTAATACTTGTATTAATTATTAAGTTAAATTCAGTGAATAGCTCCGACTCACCAGCTAGCTCCCTTAGAGGATTGGTTCTCAAAGCGTGGTGTGGGGAACCCCCAAGGGGTTGTTTTTTAGGTGTGTGTGTGTGTGTGTGGGGGGGGGGGGGGGGGGGGGGGGGCTCCTGGGGTTTCATTTTTTATTTCTTTTAACACAAATCTTCTCTTCTGGGGTCCCCTGGCAGGCTGACACAGGACATATTCAGATGGCAGGCTGCGTCAAATACCATTTGGGGGTCCTTGGCAGGAAAATGTTTGCGAACTATAACTGATTTAAAAGGTCCAGATAGAACACACATAGCTGTTGCAGTGCAGTAGGGCCTGGCTGGCTGAGCAGCAGCAGTGTGTAAGTGTGTGTGTGTGTGTGTGTGTGTGTGCGCGCTCGCTCGCTGCAGTGTTCTCACCCCGCCAGTGCCAGCAGAAACACTCCCGCTGCCAACCACAACACACACACACACACACACACACACACACACACACACACACACACACACACACACACACACACACACACACACACACACACACACACACACACACACACACACACACACACACACACACACACACACACACACACACACACACACACACACACACACACACACACACACACACACACACACACACACACACACACACACACACACACACACACACACAGGAGAGGAAAGGGCAGGTAGAGGAAAAACACAGAGAGAGAGAGAGACTTGAGTGTTTGTGTTGTAGCATACAGAGTTGAATGGAAGCAAGAATCAGAATTTATTCATGTGTGTAGGAAGACATTGTAGACGACAGTTATGTGTCACAGACTGTTCTATCAGGCAGAAACCTTGTGTACAAGTACCCTACTCCATACTTCAACTTTTTCATGTCGTCGTCCCCAGTAAATTAATGGCCTACTTTGCTACAAGCTCACAGTGTGTCACATTGATAAATGTCGACAAATCTTCTCCTATATAGAGGTCCCTGTCACAGAATCTTTTCAAATGCCGGCCCCGCAGCCAAATACAATCCATTTGGGAGTTCCTTGACATGAAAACGTTTGAGAGCCACTGCCCTCTATAGCTAGCCAACAGTTGTACCAACAGGAGCCTCTCTGAGCAGCTCATCTTATCTCTAGACTGTGACGCAGGAGGATGAACCCAGACCAGCCAGCAGTGTGTCTGTCATTCACTGTAGTTGAAACACATGTACACAATCACACGCGCACGCAGTACGCACGCACTCACGCACACACAACCATGCAACTAGTCGACTAGTGGCAGTAGTCGAGGATTTACAAAATATATTTTGATTACCATTTACAGTATATATCTTAAACAATTTTAGTAATGAGGACAAATTACATGTATGGCGCAGAAATTTGAGGACAGAAAATGACCATGCATGGTGCCAAAATTGGCCGGAGCTGCGATTGGCTGAGCATGGCATAACGGGTGTGCCACAGGGTCACAGACGGGTATGGATCACCAAGCGGGTATGGACTACAGCAGGGGTTTCTCAACGTTTTTGGCCGGGGACCCCCGGAAATGCTTTGGCAATGTCTCGGGACCCCCGCCCCGCCCCCTCCCGACCCCCAATATAAATTGACTGCTACAATAACCTTAAACCATTTTGGGCGGGAACCCCTTTTGGTGTTTTAAGCATTGTTATAATTTAGCTATTTAAAAATAGCAGATCTACAAGCTCATAGCGCGCCACCGAGTGGCGCGCTACGAGCTTGTAGGTCTGCTATTTTTGAAAAATCGTGATTTAAAAAAACAAAAACAATCTTTTTTATTTATTTTTAATAATTTGGGGACCCCCTAAAATAATTTGGCGACCCCCCGAGGGGTCGCGACCCACGGGTTGAGAACCCCATGGACTACAGCAGATATTCAACTGTGGCCCTGAAACAATTGTTCCACTTTAATACGTCCACAGTTCTCAAAGGATGTTGTGCCTTCAGTGTGACGCTCACGCAGCAGACATAACATAACACTGACTGCACATACACCCACGTTTGTCTCGTCTACAGTATCTCACATGTTCTTCATGACAACTGTGTAAATGGATGGGGAAAAAAATCACACCCGTGTGAAGTGAGGGGCGCTCTTATCATAATTACAACATCGAGGAGGGAATTCGGTATAGCTTGGAGCAGTTATGTTACTTTATTCAATAATTAGGTGATGTAATGATGATGTAAAGCAAACATTTAATCCTCTTTATTGTTAATGGCATTTAATGTTTGTGTTAGGGACAAGATGACGTCAATTTTCCCTTCATTGTCAATGGCGTTTTTTAAAACAAACATTGAACTAAACACAAACATTAAACCTGTATATAAAAAAATCACACCCGTGTGAACTGAGTGGTGCAACTACACATTTAGATTGATTATAAGGTTTTTTTTAGATCACTCTGACGTGATGTCGGTGATGTCAGTGACGTCACATACTAACCATAGCAACCATGCTCACCCATACAGGCACAAACACACACGGGTACTAACAAAGCCAGATTGATTATAAGGTTTTTTTAGATCACTCTGACGTGATGTCGGTGATGTCAGTGACGTCACATACTAACCATAGCAACCATGCTCACCCATACAGGCACAAACACACACGGGTACTAACAAAGCCAGTTGTTGGAGTGGTTTGCACCACTCAATAAGATAGGTGTCCACGACTAGTCGACTACCCTGTGCTAGTAGTAGCAGCACACTAGCCTGGACACGAGACAAATCTGCCAAAGGAGTCTGGCACTCAGTTTTCGTTCACCCCAGAGTTGTGGGTGACCAATCAGAGCCCACTATTCAAAGGGAGACTTTTTTGCTGTGACGTTGGAAGCTGTTTAGAACCGCCCCTTGGAAATAAATCTCCCACACCGAAGTCCCAGACGAATGTCTACGCAGTGATAGTAGTCTGGCCATGCCAGGCTAGCAGCACACGCACGCATCCACCAACACATGCACAATGCAGACACAATCGTAATTAAGCCTAATTTGTTGCACTACGTCTGCCGTTTGCAGTTTTAAGACCAGTGTCGAAATGGAACCATTTATACACTCTCAGACCCCTTTTCCCACCTATATTGAACCATATGGAACTAGTACAGAGTGTTTCCACTGAAAATGAACTGGTTCTGAACCGTACAAGAACTGGAACCAAAAAATGGCCTCCGGTTCCGTGAAAGCACCAAGGTTCCAAGAATCTAGAACGGAACCAGTTCTAGAAGCACACCAGACACCCACCAGTGCACCTGACGTCTTTAGTGTTGCTATAGGGCTGTGAGAGCTTCCACCTAACGACCGACCACGGTTGCCCAACGGGGCGAGTGTCACCGTGACGACGAGCGTGGCCCTAGTACTAGTAGTAGTTGCTAGGCAACCTCAACTTCCGTGACAAAATAGTCTGGAAGTTTGCGGAGAGAGGAAGAGATGGGAGAGGAGAGGAGAGAGGGGGGGGGTGGGCAGTAGACAAGAATGTGAATCAGTTTCCCCCTTGAGAAGCACCAAAAGAATACAAAATTAATACAAAGCCACACCACTCTCTCCTCCTTCTCTGAAGTTCTCTCACTCTGTCCCCTGCTCTCTCTACCCCTCCCTCTCTCTCTCTCTCTCCCCACCTCTCTACTTTTAACGGAGCGACCGAGCGAGACTCCCACGCGTGCCACGCAGCCTTTGATGTGTGCGGTTGGCGTGCTGCGCGAGGAGGCGCGGTCCCGGTGCGTGTGTAAACACACGGCACATAAAAGAGCTTTGCAGCACACACACACGCAGGGCGCGCTGCATGCACGTGCTTCCTGCTACAAGCTAGCCTACTGCCTTGTCTGTGTGTATGCTCCTCTCTACCTTATGTCAGTGGTTTCCAAACGTTTTTAGCCCATGACCCAAAAAGAGAAACGCTAAAATTTGTAGACTTTGGTCAGGCCTTGATGGCGTCGTGATGGCTGATTTTACACATGGCCGAGCTACTATTGCAGATCTGCTATTGTCTTCTCTTTTAGTTCTTCTGGATCTCTTCTCCACTAGTACCTCAATAACAAATAGTCTAGTTTTTATTCATTGACAAAATTGAAAATATATTTTAGTCTTAGTCATCATAGCTTAGTATTTATTTAGTTTTCATAAGGTGAAAAAAAGGTAGTCGGCGAACATTTTTCGTCATACGAAATGAACACTGGTGTGTCTTCGTCCCCCACACTACCCCCGTCTGTGGGTTATCATCAAGGCCAGCTGAGCTGCAGTCTGCTTTTGTGTGACGCACACAATGGATAACACTGGCCTGATAGGTCACGACACACACACCCCCCTCCCCCCCCCACACACACACACACACAAGTTTAAAAAAATATAACAGTGCTGTCTCGCGCTTCACTTAGCATTTATTTCTCGCACCTTTCAGAACTAGAGCTTTTACTATGCCGTTTCGCTGTAACTTACTTGAGATCAGTGAAAATAAGGGTCTTTCCTTCCCATCGCTGCAGTTGTTGAGGTTAAATAAAGGTTGAATGAATGAATAAATCCTTCTCCCTCTCTCCACGGTCTGTCTCTCTCTGTCTGCTTGGTGTTTTAAGCATTATGTTATAATTTAGCTATTGAAAAATAGCAGATCTACAAGCTCATAGCGCGCCACCGAGTGGCGCGCTACGAGCTTGTAGGTCTGCTATTTTTGAAAAATCGTGAAAATATATATATATTTTTTTTTCAAAAATAATTTGGCGACCCCCCGAGGGGTCGCGACCCACGGGTTGAGAACCCCTGATGTAGGCTAATCACAAGGGGGAAGATTGGACATGAAACAAAATCAGTGGTGGAAAAAGTACTCACATGTTTTACTTAAGTAAAGGTATCAACTGCAATGCAGAAGTACTCTGTTACAAGTAGTAAAAGTCCGGAATTCAAAATGTAGCCTAACGTAGTACAAAAGTATTGGCATCAAAATGTACTTAAAGTACAAGAAGTAGAAAGTACTCATTATACAGAATGTCTCTTTTCAAGTTTTCAAATTGATATTTTTTGTTGTTGAAAATAGCAGATCTACAAGCTCAACTCACAATGCGTCGCTATGCGTGAAGTACAAATACCTCAAAATTGTACTTAAAGTACAGTACAGTACAGTAAAGTAAATCTTATTTACTTTCCACCACTAGGCTAATCACAAAGTGGTCGGAATAAGACGACAATTAATACGTTCTGCGTCTCATACCATCTCTCTCTGCAGTGTTGATTTCGCCGACTAAAAGTTATGATGAAAAATGTCCGTCGACTAGCTTTTTTTCATGAAAAGTAAACTAAACAAAAAACTAAGATGACTAAAACTATAGATTAAAAAAATATTTCAACAAATAAAAACTAGACTAAAACGTTAGGGAGGGACTAGTGGAGAAGAGATCCAGTAGAACTAAAAGACATACAAGTCATTGTGGTTGCATGCTGAAAATAGCAGATCTACAAGCTCACAGCACGACGCGTTGTGAGCTTTGGATATTTTCAGCATGCAATCAAGTGTAAAATCAGCCATTAAGACGTCATCAAGGCCTGCCAAAACACATTTTAGTCGACTAAAGTGGGGTGGGGGTTTAGCTTGGATATAAAGGACGTTTACATGAAGGTTTCCAGGGACTGGAGGGGAGCCCCAGGGTGAGGAGATAAAGCCCCAGCACCCTGCTCTCCTCCTGGGAGGGCCCCGCTGCCGGGGTGCCCCAGGCGGAGGGCAGGGTTCCTAACAATGGCAGGACAAGGACATCCTAGAACAGCTGTATGGGCACAAAGGCAATCTCTCTCTCATATCGTTGCTGTCGGGCAGAAAGCTCGTAAATGAACGCCCTTCTCACACTGCAGTGTCACACAAAAGCATCAAAAGTAGCAGATCTGCAAGCTCGAAACGTTTGGAGCTTGTAGATCTGCTAATTTTGAATTCGAGTCAGTTTGGACATATTAGGTTTCCACCCGACAGACGATATACACACGCGCACACGAGATGTGACTGCATCCCACAAATGGGTCCCGACCCAGTGGGTTAAGGCACATCACCTTTAGAGGAGTGTGTGTGTGTGCGCGCACACACACAACATACAAATGTTCTGTACATATTACATAATCATGTGCTAAGATTAGTTCTATAGGTTCAGAGTAGAGATGGATTGAAGACAGTAGCAACAACGCAGTTTATGTCCTCGTCAATTTTAGTATACATGATATTAAAACCACAATCAACTGTCTGTATGTATTCATGAAAATAAAAACAAACCGAGAACACATCCACACATTTATCTGTCATTTTCTCCACCCCCCGTTAGGATTATTTATTTTCCAATTGCTTAGAAAAACAAAGCAAACAAGAGCTCACAGACAACCCTCCTGCAAATCTACAGCTTGTCTTTGTGTGGACTGGATCCTCCCGGATTTCATATATTCATGAAAATATGCTAATGAAGGCGTGCCGCATTCAAACTTCGCACTTGACCCGGGCTACGGGGTCAGAGGTCGCACTGGATGGGGGTCCAGTGTGGTACGAGTTAAGGGGGGGTCCTACACCCAAAGCAAGCCTCTCTTTGCATAATGGAATTGGCCGATAGATAGGCGTGTCTTTTCTGTATGAACTAAAACATGGCAATACCCACTCACACGTTTACCGGCAAGCTAGGCATCACTAAAGTTTCAGTTGATTTCAAAAGGTGGTTTAAGTGACATTTTGTTGGGTTAAAACCAAAAGTGCTTTGTTAAAAACATATAGCTCTATATTGTGATTGTAATCATTGCTATTGTGTTCAGCAACGGCTGTCTCTCCCCGTCTCTCTCCAGCTCTTTACTTAAACATGATAAAATGCATTTTTATCAGGAGATGGTACCCATTCATCAGCTCCCAAGTTCTAGTGTTTCAGTTCCAATTTTGTCTGCTCTTTTCTTCGTGTCATCAATTCCAATTTCAGAGCTGGAGACACCCTGCTACTTAACAAACACCCAATGATTACTATCAAAATATAGATCTATTAAACACTTATTTTAACCAAAACATATCAGGTACGGCACCTTTAAATTGGTGAGTATATATACTGTATATGCATATATGTCACCATTTGAGCTAAAATTCATAGAAACCTAGAGATAAAAACAAAGCAAAACAAATATTATAATAACACAATGGAATCATAACCTCATTAGGCAGTTTGCCATCCAACAAAAACAAAAGAGGTTCAATGTCAACGTTCAAACACAGCCCAATATTCATGTAACTATTCCTTCAGGGCGTGTTCAACTACACAGGATCCTGGATTCTTGATACAAGATAAGAGAAAATTATAATTACAAATAATACATTAAAAACTGCCCAGAGAGAATCAATGGGAAAACTAAATATAATTCATATGCATGTGTCGTGTTTGTGTGTGGCGTGTCACAGTGTGATTGGAAAACCAGTCAGATTGAAGGTGCACTCGTTTTCACCGACAGAGGCGCGCCGCCTGAAGGTGACTTGAGCTGCGAGAGGCACCGCCGCACAGAGCGAGCTCAGGCAAGCGAGTCGCCGTGCCGAGGGTTGCGACGTCGCCTTCAGTAGACTCAGCGCCTTCCGAATTATGTACCCGAGAGGGACAGAATCGGAAGTCATCGTCCCCCCACACCCATCCCCCTAGTCTCGGTACGTCCAAGACGTCATTTCTTTTTTTGGAGCGGGGGAGGTCAACTCGAAGAAAACGTGCACTCCTTCAATCAGACTGGGTTTTCCAATCGTACAGTAACATTATGCATGTACACGGCAAAACCCTCAGTGTTTCCGAGTGTACAAATGGAACCAAATGTGACCAGATTTGACTGAGAGACTGCCATCGCGCAAATTCCAGCTTTTCACCAGGAGAATAATTTTTTTTTTCAAAAAATGGGTTTATAGCACAGGCAGACTCACATACTAGAGCATGTCTGAAATAAGTGTCAGAGCTGAAATCGACATGTAAATATGAAATAAATGCTTAAACATGTAGCTAGGTGTAATGTTAGAGACCACAGAAGTGAACATTTCAAGCCTGTTTTCTCAACTCGCTGTTTTCTACAAGACATTACTCTATAAGCCATATCTCCAAAACTGGTGGGTCAAACTGAACAACCAATATGTCAATTTGAAGCTATGATTCCCATGCTTTCATACGACATGAAAAAACGAAAATTCAAAAAAATCCAATGGCAGTCCCTCAGTCAAATTTAGTCACAAATGGACTCGAGTCGTAAGGGTCCATTTGTACACTCAGTTAACGCTGATGATTTTACTGCGCGAGAATGTGTGGGATGACCCCTCCCCCCCCCTCCAAGCAATTTAAAGGCATTATAGTATGCAACTGTGCCCTGTTTTACAAAACAGTAAAGATGTTGTAATGTTCTTTCCCTCTGGTCTATACTGTAGTGTGGTGGTGATTACTGTACTCTGGTCTATACTGGAGTAGTGTGGTGGTGATTACTGTACATGCAGGAACACACTGTCCTCTCGCTGTACTTTGGCGCTTGTTTTGGTAGACGGGGACGTTTTAGGCAACCAAAACAATCCAAAACACAGCATGTTTCTGCAGGCAAAATATATATATATATATATATATACAGTTTTGTTATGTAAATACAGGGGAAAGTTACATGCTATGCCTTTAACATAAGATAATGCCTGATAGGAGTCCCGATTCCTTAGACCAAAATGGTACAACGGCCACTCTTTCGGAAGTTCGTGAAGGCCACCTTTTCTACAGCCACACAATCCAATATCTAAACTAAACAGCCCTCTGTGTTGCATGAGGCCCTTTCCTACATAACCGCCCTCTCAATCCTTTTTTTGTTTTCCTTTTTAAACACTCGCAAATATACTGCAACTGCATGATGGATTAGACACGGAACTCATTCACAAACGGTACAGGATTGATTGGCTTGTACATCGGTATCATAGCACACACGTCAAATTAGCAGCTCAGCCAGAATGACGCTTCCGACTTGCGCTCCGCCGCACGGCGGTGGCCCCAGCCGAAAACAACCCATTTACAAAGGTTTACAAATCAACCGTTTTCGGCAAGCGTCGCCATCATGCGGCGAAGTAGAAATCGGGGCTTGAGAATCACACAGGAGTAGCTAATAATGCTCATAATTATTATAACAAGTCCTCAAATATACACAGGTTAATGCTTTTTCAGTTCTCCCCCTAAAAACAAAGCAAAAAACAAAAAATGGGTTATACGGTCAAAAAACAAAAAGACTTGCAAAATGTCCACTGCAAGGAATGGCTTGAATAGAGAGAGAACAACTTGGGGAGAAGCGTTTCACTGTGTCTTGTGGGCCATGCTTTTTTTCTTCTTTTTAGCATTTCTTTTTTTTTGCTGGATTTTTTTGTTTGTTTTCCAGTGAGCACAGTGTCAAAGAGTACGTTCTCAGCCAGCCCTCCCCAAAAAACAAGGATGCTCGTACAAATATGGGTAGTTTAGACAAGGCCACTAATCTCTCACACGTCAAAAACCTTCGCTACCGCATGTTTCTCACAACCAAGGTTTTTCCTTTTGAAATTCTATCTCACAACCACCGTTTCAACTTTCAATACGATCTTTTCTTTTTGCCTTCTTTTCTTTGTGTGTGTGTATTTCCAACTTTCAAAAAGCAGAAAGCCTCATAACAGTGCAAAACAAATCAATTCTGTGCAATAAGGCCTACTTCTAGAATATCTCATACGTACTTTTTTTGTAAATCTTATAAAGATGAGTTTCACACATAATCATAGTAACACGTTGACAATAGAAACAATACATGATTTAAAAAAGAATATAATAATACAATAGATAATGAAGATAAAAGCGTGGACAAAGCACGGAGGAAATTAAATGCCTCCCCAAACCCCACCGTAGCTAATGAACAAAAACAAGGAATCCCCCAGAGAGCTGTGTGTGTGTGTACTGTATTTGTTATACTTGTGAGGACCAAATGTCCCCATGAGTATAGTAGAAACAAAGCAGACATGAGGAAAATTGACCTGGTCCATGAGACATACCAGAAATGGTTTGTTTTCTGGTTTAAAAAAATATCGTATTTTATTAAGATGAACAATTAGGAAAAGATTAAGGCCGGGTTAGGATTTAGGTTATTTATTTTTTCATTTAGGTTAGGTTTAGGGGTCGGGATTAGGAGTTTTCCCTATTTTATATTTAGTTGTGTGGCGATGTCACTGGGGCTATTTTCAGCCATTTTCAATGTTGATGTCCTCAAAACATGCGAGTGTAGAGTAAAAGGTCGAAGAGTTTGTCGGCTAAATGATTGATAGTTAAGGACTCTTACCGGCCAGTAACTCTGAAACTGTACAAATGGAACCAAATGTTGTACACTCTCAGGAGTTATGGGGGTAGCACACTGGGCTCCTTGAAATTAAAAAGGTTGAAAAATCACTGGATTAGATGACACACTGGGTGGGGCGTTAACAGGAGTGTGTCGTCCCATGGGGGGCTCCAGTCGCCATCTGTCACCCTTCCCCTGCCAGCCAGAAGCCCCCCAGCCCAGCCCAGCCAGCGAAGGCCAGACCAGCCATGGCCGGGCCTACAGGCCCTCCTATACTGTCTCAGTCCCACACAAAGGACTCCGTGCTGGGGGGAGGAGGACGGGAGGACAAAGGCTGCTCTGGAGCTCAAGGCCCTGGCAAGCGGGGGACCCTTTGACCTGCTCCGTGGCCCTGGGAGGGCAGCCCCATGTCTGCTCTCTCTTTTATCAGCCACACAGACGGGACCCCCAAGGGCCTGGATGGAGAGAGAGGGAGAGAGACACAGGCTGGACGAGGGGACAGAGCGAGGAGCGCGGGGGGGGGGGGGGGGGGGGGGGGGTTGTCAGATGAACACAAAGGGACAGACTGACGCGGAACACCCCCATCCCTTCATCTTTGAGGGAAAGATCTCCCTCTCCTCCCTACGGACATGCTGACCTCCGTCCCCTCCCCGTCTCCCACGCATGTCGTGACCCCGCTGTCGTCTGCATAGCCCCCCCCCCCCCCCCCTTTCTGTCCCGTCTCCTCACTACCCACACAGTCACTGTGTGGTCAAGGGTGCCCCTACTGGCCATGGGTGAAGAGTGTCTGTTCTTTGAAAATGTCTGTTTGATAGTTTTAAAAGCCTCTATGCAGATAACCACCGATATACAGGTAAATCACACATCCACGTATTGATGATCTTTGTGCATTGATTATTTAAGATGTTGTTTTAGTTTTAAATTCTTATTTATTTTGAAGAAGGCTTATTTCATTAGACCGAGGCAATAAGACGACATCTCATTGTGGGATTTTATTTTATTTTATAAAAGCTATTTAAATAAAATGTTTTACACTAATAGTGTTTACGTATGTTGTTGTGCGTATTTGCATTTAACTTTTTGTTTACGCCAAGAACACACCAATTCAAATAAAAGTTTCTTCGAAATGTAATAAATGATTGAATCTGGAATCTCAGAGCAGTGAACCCATGTACTGTACGTGTAATAAGCGTCACCGTGGCATATCGTGTATTGCACTTTTATCTTTAATCTTGTGGAAAGGGTAAGGTTTCATGTGAGACGAACCACATTTTTTAAGGTGACTCCCAGCATCTTTACTGATGGGGTGACGGGATGTTTCCTTACCCTGAGGTGTTTATACATCACACTCCATGCGTTACGGGGGTCTGTGTTCAAATGCCTAGCAAACTGGAGGTCCTTGAAAAAAGAAAAGTAAAAAAAAAGAAAAAAAAAAAGCTTGAGAACCACTGCTCTAGGAAGCTCCGTTAGTCCGTTCCTATGCGGTAGTGGTGGTGGAGGCGGGCTTTCTGTGGTAGTCCTGGCTGGCCAGGGCCCTCTATAGAGCGTTGCAGTGCAGTCCCGCCCCCTCGAGAGACCCGGAAAAGAAATCGCCGTTCATTTTCCTCATAGACTTTTCAAAAAGTATGTATTTAAAGACGTTTACGCCGCGGACAAAGCCAACTCTTGTCGGACAAATCATGACAATAAACACAATGTTTTGGGCCAAACAAAGAATTAGAAAGTAGAAAAAAACGGCAGGTTACAACACTTTTTTTGTCGTTTTTCTTCTTTGTAATTATTTGTTTGGTCCAAAATATTGTGTTTGTAGTCATGATTTGTCACGCTTATAAGGTCTTTAAATAAATACGTTTCGAAATGTCTATGGGAAAAATGCATTGGGAATTATTTCCTGGGCCTGGCGTCGTCATGAAAGGGGGAGGGACTGCGACGCTCTATAGAGGGTCTATGAACAGCAGCCATTTTGGAGAGAAATTGGGCGCCTTCCACACTTCCTTCACAGGTGTTACCGATGATACTAATTAAGGCTCTGTTCCATTCTGGTCTGCTATTATTGTGCATGTTCGCTCACTGGAAACACTCTGCTACACCAGTGGGCCTCAAAGTGTCCTTGCGTGGGTTCCAAATGGCCCTGTACAGTACAGGGCCATTTGCTGTTACTCCATCCATCGGAGTACAGGCTGTACTCCGAGTCAAAAAAATCATACACAATCAACTGAGATGGCAGATTCAAAGTGGAAAGAGATGCGCATTCTCCAAAAAACAAATCATGCAAGGAGTCTTCTAAAACAATTCCTGGACTGGAGTTATGTTTTGAAATCTTCTCATAAAACAATATCGACCTACCTACTACTCTATGGACTTTTTATGGCTGAATTCTATGAAACCTCTTCTATAAAGTAACATTCCTAGAACATTCCACATGGCCTTTGCATGCAGTACTTATCAGCAAGAGTGTACATGTTACCAAAAAGATCCTGTATGTACCAAGGGTGAGCCAGAAAATAGCAGCCAGGAGAATGACACTAGCAGGACAACTGCCAGTCAGCAAATTGGTGCTGTGGAAACCAACACATGGGCATCGATCAAGAGGACATCTTAACAGTAACATACGTGGATGTACTCAAGAACGATGCAGGAGCGCAAAGCACCAACGAACTGGGCCAGATGTATGGAGAACCGAGATGACTAGAAGACGACCTAGAGAGAGCCTTTAACTGAAAACGGATCACTCAAGCGTGCTTGGAACCAAATGGTTCCATTTGTACACTTTCAGAGTTATGGGGGTCCTTGAAATTAAAACGTACACTAAATGGAACAGAGTCTTAATAAGGAAGCAGAGAAGGGCCACCATATTCTCTCCAATGCGGCTGCTGAGCACAGAGCCTATTGGGGGGGGGGGGGGTCCATGGTTGGCCCTATGCGGTGGGTTTGGTGAGCTTCTGGATGGTGCGGTTGTAGTACTGCGTGGTGAGGGCCTCCAGCGGGGTCCAGCGGTGCGCATGCAGCTCGATGACCTCCATGAGGAGCGAGCGGGTCAGCTGGGACTCGGCGGGACACAGCATCTTGTCGCGGGCCGCCGCCAGCAGCTCCGTCATCATCTCCGGGAGCTGCTCCTCCAGAAGACGCCCCGTGCTCTGCAACTGGAAGAAGAAACCGATTTATCCCGTTAGGACCCGAAGGTCGATTCTACAAATGCCTTCTAAATGACTAGTTCTCAAACCTTTTCGTAATTCTAAAGTATTCAACATTTTTCAAACACTTTTTCAAGATTTTTCAAAACATTTTTTCAAGATTTTTCAAAACATTTTCAAAAATAGCAGACGGACAAGCTCGCAGCGTGGACATGAGGATACTGTAAGCACCGCACCTGCTTGAGTAGCCCTCATTTGTCTGCATGGTGATTCTTGTCATGTGTGATGTTATTTGTATTGTTTTGTTCCATTATGTTGTGATTATATTGTACTCAGGGCATCCTTGAAGGTCTTCCCTGAGTAAATAAAGGTCAATAAAATACATTTTCTTAAAACTTTCCAGAAAAAGGGAAAAGGACCAAAATGAGAAATGTAAAATGGATTAATTTGAATTAACTTTAAATGTCTCCTATGAGTAAGTACCTATAGTTCTTTTCATTGCTTTTATACATACAGTAATATGTTTCGTGTACAGTATATACACAATCTAGTTATTTTAATTGTCTATGCTGCATGAAATGTGCAGCATACAAAACATGATTGACTTATACATGTAACAGATGTACCGACGAGACGAGTCATCCCAATGACGTTGAACTGTGAACACGTTGGGTGTGTGATTGTAGCGACACAATCATGTGGACAACGTCAGCATGGCTGACACCCCGTCTGTCACCGTCAGATAGACTGTAGACGCGCGCCAGGGCTGTCACCATTATGACATTTTACTTGACGTTTAATTGTCGCTCAAATAACTGCGACGAGCGATTTGTGTTTCCGTCGCTGAACATTATTGTAACATTGAAAATAATTGTGGTTATGTAATAATTGTGCCTTGGCCATCAGTGTGGTACGTGCGTGTACACTGCCTGCATGTGCAACCAATATGGCGAGTCAATGGTCGCATACAGTATGTATAGTAAGGGAAGAGGAGCTGTTTGCTGACATCTGCCATGTTTTTCCTCTAATCCGTCGAGGGAGGTGACATTAATGTTTAACGGCAGCACAGATGATGGGTTTGGAAGAGATCCAGACCCATGTGTCTGTCTGGCGTATGTAGTACTGTATGTGTCGGATCACAACATGTTATTTCGAATTTTAGATAGCATATTTTGTTTTGTTTTTAAAGATAGATGCTAGAATAGGGACTAGGGAATAAGGACCTGGCATCCCAAATTTGGGCACTATAGGCAAAACATTTGTATTATCTTCCTTTCAAAAGCAGTGAAAATAGCCAATCTGAAGGCTCACAGGGGTAAATATGTGGCAAACAAAACAAGAAATGTGGAGATACAAGGTTTCTGCCTTTTTGATAATGAAATAGATTATGACTAATATAAGTGATATTAAATCATAATGACGTGTGTGCGTCCATACCTCAGATGAACAGCAGATGACCGCGTCTTCCTTCACATCTGTGGACTCCAACAGCTGCAAGTTGACAAGAAAGGACACCATTTTAAAACGACAGATTACACAAGGCGACAGACGGAACCCAAACCAAACCTTGTATCTCACTTTTGTCCCGTAAACGAATGCCCTACATCATCATACGATGAGTGTCGGGGGGGGGGGGGGGGGGGGGGGGGGGAGTGGTGAAAATGGTTGTAAAACTTTGAAATTGCAAGGTGTCCCCTGAACTCTGACAGTATACAAATGGAACCAAATGGACCCGTTGTATACCGTCAAGAGTTACACACCTGTAAAGGGTTCATTTCCCTGGAATCCACTTTAGCCGATCTACAAGCTTGTCGATTGGCTATTTTCACTACCTTAAAATATATTATTTTTTACAGTAATAAGGAACGGTTTCGGACATGCACGATTTCCATCCGACAACGACATCATAACGGTCCTAACACGGTGCGTGAATAAAGCTAATAAGCTTCGGAAGATGTTTTATTGAAACACATTTGAATGGATGCCACATGAACAGGATTAGACACATGACTAATGCTGCTAATCCTTATGATAAATATTATTTTCCTGCAAGACATCAAACTGGCATGAAGGCAGCACGCCAGGCGTTCGGCCAGGGGAAAGAGCTAATCAGCAAGCATTTAAACCCTTCCTTAATTCTGTATGAGCAGTGTTTACACGCACGCACTCACCCCAAGCTTCTGTATGAGCAGTGTTTACACGCACACACTCACCCCAAGCTTCTGTATGAGCAGTGTTTACACGCACGCACTCACCCCAAGCTTCTGTATGAGCAGTGTTTACACGCACGCACTCACCCCAAGCTTCTGTATGAGCAGTGTTTACACGCACGCACTCACCCCAAGCTTCTGTATGAGCAGTGTTTACACGCACGCACACCCCAAGCCCTAAAACCTAAACTCTAATCATAACCTCTAAATGTCGAATGTTAGCCCAAAATCGAACCCGAATCTTTTTATAATTCTATGTATAACGGCCCAAATCTATTTTCCTTATAGGACCAGGAAAATGGTCCTCACAATCTCCATTTCAGAAATTCTACTAGACTTGTTGGGACATTTGGCCCTCAGAAATACAAGTAAAAGTACACGCACACACGCACTCACGCACAAGACTCAAACAGCCAAGTTGTTCGTACCTACTCACTTCCCTGGATGCTGGTGTGCCAGATAAACACAGGACTAAATAATACACGGCTTTGCCAGAAAGGAAAACCCCATTCCCCTGTAGAACAGGTTTAGTCTTCATCATTGTTTCTCAGAGCGCTGCTCTGCCAAACCTAACAAGCATTGGAAAACATGCGGTGGATTTCATATTTTTTTGCAACGCTTGCGTGTTGTGATGTGGTTCCAAAAATGCAGAAATGCTCAATGCACGTCCAAAACCCTATGCCTGGACATGAATTGACTCTATAAACGATGTACCAGATCGGCATGGTACAGCATTGACTCTTTCATCCCCATTTTGGGCAAATTTTAGAAAGAAAATAAAAATGTGCGAAAATATCCAATCTACAAGCTCACAACGAGTCACATATGTGACGCGTTGTGAGCTTGTAGATTGGATATTTTTTGTTATTCTTTTCCAATAAGGCCCACACTTCAATAAAGGAGCACATCACCCATTTTCAACTCATCTTCATATAACTGATCCTCACTATAATGTTCTGTTCTGCGTACCAGTGACATTATTTTTTGCCAGGTGCTTGAAAAGCGCCTGGACTACATTTACATCCACCACTACTGACAACGTAAAGACGACTTTAGTGGCGACTTTAGTGACGACCAATTCCTGATTGACTGCCTCCTAGCGACCTTACTAGCGACCTAGTCATGATTGGCTGCCTCCTAAGCCAATGATAGTCGGAACGGCATAAAAACCCATACTCATACACCGCAACACAACTTATGAGTCATTCTTGTTTTACGAGCAATAACTTCCGTTTATATAACTAATAAAATCAAATATAAAAAAGGATGTAATCTTGTTTGAATTTGAAATGACCAAACCTGCCTACCAATGATGTCACTGGTAGGCAGGTTTCTTAACTGTCCACAGCCCTCCGCCGAGACGCAGACAGAAATAGTACTACCATGAGCATTATTGTGGAACAGTATATGAAGATAGGTTGACAATGGGTGAAGTGGCCCTACTGTAAGTGGTTAAAAGCAGACATGCTGTACACCAACTAAAGCATGCTAAATATCATCTCCAGTCCAGTGCAAAATCTGTCGTCCGCTCCAGTGTTGATTTTGACAGCACATTTTGATTTAGTTTTAGTCATAGTCTTTTGGATAAAATTCAAACTCATGTCGGGACTACTCTGGGGGTCCCGACCCACAGGTTGAGAACCACTGCATTATAGGAGACCAGAAATCCCACATTAATCCTAATCACTGCTGTTCACCAGGCAACAACAAAAAAGGTAGAATCTAAAAATGGTGACGTTTCATTTGAATGGTGACTAATGTCTTCAATGCGATTGACATGGATTTTCTCAATTAAAATCAAGCTCATCTAGAAATTGCCCTAATCTTAATGCAAGCTTAATGTTTTGGACCATGTTGATGTGGAGATGTCTGTTTTTATCTAGAAGCTAAAGAACATGATTCAAATGGTAACATTATATGGGCAGTTTCATAGCAACAGCACGAACAGATGTAGTGTTAGTGTTTGTGTTAAGGCTAATGAATGTGTTGGGATTGTGTGTGTGGGCAGGGAACAACAAATGAGCGGATCGCAGTTGAAGAAGCCCAGTTACAGACAATGACAGTACTATTACTGTAAATGTTAAAGTGAACATTCTTAACTCAAATCTTTGCTTCTGGGGTCCCCGGAACAAACTAAATATTTTGAGATGTGGATCGGTGGCCAAATACATATATCATTTTGAGGGTCTTTGACATGAAAAGGTTTGAGCACCACTGATATAGCATCACACGTTTTTGAGAAAACCGTTACCTTTTAGAAGACATTTGGAGAATGGTCTAAAGAAAGAAAGGTAGGTGCGCTTCCTCTGGGTGCTGTCCTAAGTTTAGGCAGTGGGTACTCAGCTATAAATATAACTTCAATCATGAACCATCAAAGTGGAAAAAGCGGCACTCCAAAATAAAAGATGCAAGACTGGCTCAGATGCCGTTTCTCATTTTATTGAGAACGCAATCAGCCTTTCTCAAATCAGCCTTTCTCAATCAGCCTTTCTCAATCAGCCTTTCTCAATCAGCCTTTCTCAATCAGCCTTTCTCAATCAGCCTTTCTCAAATCAGCCTTTCTCAATCAGCCTTTCTCAATCAGCCTTTCTCAAAGCAAATGAAAAAGAAGAATTTCTAGAATCGTCCTCAGCTCTTAATAGGTTAATGACAATCTCCTGGTTAGCCGCATTTAAAAGATTACATTAAAAAGAAAAAAGAGGAAGGCACTGTACTAATGCTTAGTTACAGTTTTTGATCACTATATTAATTAGGATAACTAAATGAAATGCTAATTCACCATTATAATCGAATAAAATTGAGGTAATCGACAGTGGATTGCCTCAATCAAGTGTGTGTGTGTGTGTGCAACTGTGTGAATTTCTGTTAGATACAAGTACAGAGTGTGTGTGTGTGTGTGTGTGTGGGGGGGGGGGGGGGGTGGTGTGAGCCAACTTGGCAGAGACGTAGGCACAGGTGGTAAAAACTTCATGGCACGTGGCCTCCGGCGTTAACGATTATCATCACCTCTATAAATGATATTTCAACCACGGTCTGATTTTCTCTGCTCACTCACTGTGCCGTCTCCCTGTCTCCTCTCCTGCTCCCGTTTCCTGTGGCTCAGGTAAATACATTAGCCACTGTAACTCCACTCTGCTGCGCAGAGAAACCTAACTATTTAATTTAACACCAAAGACAGTACAAATGGACCCGTAATTGGTTCCATTTGAACTCTCTTCGGTGGTAAATTCTTTTTTCCAAAGCTCGTCTTCTCTAATAATCTCATCTGTCGGAAACATTGTATATTTTGTGGATATCGTCGCTGTCGGGTAGAAACCTTGCATCTCCAATGTTTTATGTTGTTTTTTTTCCGTAAATGAATGCCCTACTTCGTCATAAAAGAGTCATTTAAATAGTGAAAATGGCAAATAGTAACCTACTGTACACATGTAAACAGAGCTGCTACTTTTACACACATGGCTTGTTTTGTATACCATTTAAATCGTTTTGAGAAAAAACGCTGTCATTTTTACCAAAATGACTGCAAAAGATCGATGCAGTTTGTTTCAAAAAGCTTTATACCTTCTATATAACATGTGACATACTGTAGCGCCTTTGAATTGAAAATAGCAGATCTACAAGCTCGTTTGTAGATCTGCTATTTTCACTATTTTCAAATGCTTTTAAAGATAATTATAAAAAAGGAACTGTTTTGGACAGTGGACATACAAGGTTTCCACCCGAGTGCGAGTGACAACAGATGGGAACCGAACAGAGAGTCCGGTGCTTTACCGTCTGACTGTCTGTCTGTCTGTCTGTCTGTCTGGACCACCACCCACTGCGGTATCAAAACGTCTAGACTGGCTTTGACCAAAAAGAAGGAAGCGTGTTTCTTTTAAAAAAGGGAAGTGAGCCGGGTCATTGTGGTTTCAGGTTTCAGGTTCATCTGTCCGACATCTGTACGCGGCGAGTAGAAAGGGAACCGGTTTGTAGGTGGAGAGGATCCCCATACTGAAGGCTTTGAAGATTTTTTGATATACTAAAGAGAAGTGAGTATACAGCACTAAACGTCAACTTAAAAAAACCACAAACCAAACGATGAACTCTGAACTTGGCACGTACTGTAGATGATCGTGTAGATCAGAGGTTTTACTGAAATGAAGCGTTCACACTGGCAGATACAAAGCTACGGTTTCCCCATCCATTGTCGATGGAAGCCAGCGACATGAAGATGCAGTACAAAGACACAGCTGACGTTTGGAGCTGCTACAATGGCCAATGGCTGACCAGTTTTTATAGTGTATTTGTTGATTACTTTTGATGCAGTAATAGTCTTTACTTTACCGTCGTCCCAAAATCATGTGGGGACGACCCACAGCTTGAGAACCACTGACTAGAGTCTAGTGTGTGTGTGTGTGTGTGTGTGTGTGTGTGTGTGTGAGAGAGACTTTCGGACATTGTGAACACCAAACTCTCGTAGGCAGGTGTAGTAGTGTACTGTAGGTGTGTGTGTATGATATTCTTGTGACATCGAGAACACCAACCTCTCGCAGGCAGGTGTAGCTGTGTGTGACTTTGGGACATTGAGAACACCAACCTCTCGCAGGCAGGTGTAGCTGTGTGTGACTTTGGGACATTGAGAACACCAACCTCTCATAGGCAGGTGTAGCTGTGTGTGACTTTGGGACATTGAGAACACCAACCTCGCGTAGGCAGGTGTAGCTGTGTGTGACTTTGGGACATTGTGACATCGAGAACACCAACCTCGCGTAGGCAGGTGTAGCTGTGTGTGACTTTGGGACATTGTGACATCGAGAACACCAACCTCGCGTAGGCAGGTGTAGCTGTGTGTGACTTTGGGACATTGTGACATCGAGAACACCAACCTCTCGTAGGCAGGTGTAGCTGTGTGTGACTTTGGGACACTGTGACATTGAGAACACCAACCTCTCGCAGGCAGGTGTAGCTGTGTGTGACTTTGGGACACTGTGACATCGAGAACACCAACCTCTCGTAGGCAGGTGTAGCTGTGTGTGACTTTGGGACACTGTGACATTGAGAACACCAACCTCTCGTAGGCAGGTGTAGATGGGACAGACCAGCACCCTGAAGGGCTCTCCTGCGATGCTCCTCATGGTCCCAAACACCTCACACAGGAAGGTGATGAAGCCCAGCCACCTCTCCACGTCACGCTGCTGCAGCTGCTCCCGACAAGAGAAGTCCTTCTGTTGGGGGGAACGAAATGCACAGGCTCAGTCTGTGTCTGTGTCTGTGTCTGTGTGTCTGTGTCTGTGTCTGTGTGTCTGTGTGTGTGTGTGTGTGTGTGTGTGTGTGTGAGAGAGAGGAGATGGTGTGTACGTACGTGCAAAATGAGTAACAAAGTATGGATTGAATGTGTTTTGGGATAGATGTGATTTACAGAAAACAGCTTTTGTCATTATGCAATGTTTGACTTGTACAGTAAGCGGCTTGGATCTACAAGCTCATAGACGTTGTGAGCTTGTAGATTGGCTATTTCTGTCATTTCATTTTGTTTATTTCTTGTCTATAGAGCGTCGCAGTCCCGCCCCTTACCATGGACCAGGAAATGAATCCCAATGCATTTTTCCCATAGACATTTCGTAAAGTATTTATTTAAAGACCTTTTAAGCGTCGTACGAAGCCAACTCGAGTCGTGACAAATCACACAATATTTTGGACCAAACAAATAATTACATAGAAGAAAAACAACAAAAAAGTGTTGTAACCTGCCATTTTTTTCTTCTTTCTAATTATTTTTTCGGCCCCAAAAATTGTGTTTGTTGTCATGATTTGTCACGACTCGAGTTGGCTTTGTCCGCGGCGTAAACGACTTTAAATAAATACTTTCTGAAATGTCTATGAGGAAAATGAACAGAGAATCATTTCCTGGTCCATGGTAGAGGGCGGGACTGCGACGCTCTATAATGACATGCTCAAAATAAGAACGCCAGGTTCAAAGTACTACTTCACTTAGACAATACATATCATCGCTGTCATGCGGAAACCTTGGATTTCATCATATTAGAGTGTCGCACGAATGTAGTGAAAACAGAGGATCTACAAGCTCACAATGCGCCTTATAGGATATTTTCACTATATGAATTAATTTAGTTTTTTAATAATAAAAAAGGAACGGTTTTGGACATACAAGGTTTCCAACAGGGCACGCGCACGCACGCACGCACGCACGCGCGCGCACACACACGCACGCACACACGCACACACACACACACACACACAAAATAGAGCCCAGTGAGGTTGTAACACTGGGGTGAGAAGCATCACACACACTTCTTACAGGGAAACTTCACAGGCCTCACACACACATTCAAAACAGACAACCGCCGTACTTGACAACCGGATGACAACTGCGCACGCACACACGCACAGGCAGAGACAGAGAGAGGTAATGATCTGTTTAGCGGATCATTACCAGAAGCAAAGACAAAATGGGATTGAAAAATGTGAAGGATATCCCATAGCCTGCAGGAACATAACCGTGACAACCGAGTCCTGAAGTAACCACCAAACTCTGCAGAACTCAAAAACTATATTTAAGTTACATTTGTGAAAGTGGAAAAACAGGCTTCGTCACTGTCGTATGGCAATGGTGAATGCCTGTGTGTTAGTTTACATCGGATGGTGAAACCACTGAGGAGAAAAACGTATTCGGACAGACAGAGATTCCTTCATATGATAGGATAGATAGGATGAATGTTGAATTGTAAACTTTCTCTTCTGTTAGACCTGCTGTACAGCACCTCCCAAACAATACGCAGGGGGTCAGGGTCTAATCCCCCCCCCCCCCCAGAGGGATAGGAGGGGTCTGGGTAACAAAATGCATCTTTAATGAATCCCACTTCTGCTGACATAAAGGTTTCACACATTGACAGCATTCACACTGGATGTCAAGAGGAATCAGGGGACGTTCATTCATCCCACTGGGAGGAGAGAGAACGCAAGACAGAACAGGTAGAGTGTGGCTGACCACACTCAAATCCATATAGCGTTAGTTAGGACAAAATATCGGCCATTCTTTTTATTTTTGGTATAGTATCGGCAACTATGCAAATATGAGAACAATTACAGCAGAAAGGGAAGGCGGTGAAAGGGTTAAAGTGTGGCAATGCAGCAGGTGGGTTAACATTTGAAGTCTGCGTGTCATCAGAAGGAAACCAGCGGCATTGTGTGTGTGTGTGTGCGTGCTAGGGCATTAAGAAACTAGTCGACTAGTTTACTAGTCGACTAGTAAATCCACTAGTCGACCTTGCTGGTACTAGTCGACTAGTTGATAAGAAAAAAAAAAAAAAAAAAAGTTCATTTTTTATTTTATTTTTTCCCCGATTTTGTAGGCCTCAATATCAGGTAGATTATAGTTATAGGTCCTCATTCACAACGGCGTTTACGCTCATAACGTTACGTAACGTGAGCGGAGCGTGAGCGGACAGGCATTTACGTGGATTCCCACATTACGTGGGAATTCATGAAGTTGAACGTGAACTTGACGGTGACGTTGTTTGGTCGGAAACTCCGCTATAAGCTGCGCCAGCTCAGAGGGTCGTGTACTGCTTGCGTAGATTTATTCAGAAGGCTTTAGTCTTCATGCTGACTCAATTAAAAGTCCCCAAACCTCAGATAAAATATGTAGGCATGTGTCAACATTGGTCAGCACATAAAAAAAATGATAGCTTATATAAAAGCCAAGTATCACTTGTATGCCTAAATGCAAGCATTCTAGAGGCAGGTTAGCCTAGAGTCCCATACAGAAACTGCCCCTGCAAGCCCGACACCTTTTTATTTATTTATTAGGATATTTCTATCATGCGCGATTGCGCTGCTCACTTGACAGCTTTCTACTCGCAGTGCAACGCGTTGTGAGCTTGTAGATCGGCTCTCGCGGACTCGCGCTGCATGTTAAAAAACAAACTCACAATTATTATAAGAACATACACTTATCTGCATTCTGCACTGTACGAATCCAACGTTGTTTAGTGTAGTAATGCCTGCAGTAGGCCTATTGAAATTGTTTTGTTACGGAGCTCCTTTGAGTCACACTGTCGGTGTGTGTGTGTGGACAGTCCAATCTGGGTGAAATTCACATTGGAAAATGAATATAACGGCGAGACTGGCCCGGACAGAACAGATTATTTCTATGGTTCACAGACATGCCGGTCTGACAGACAGACAGCAGTCACGAGGGCTAATTAGCCCTATACAAATATAGAAGTCCACATTATTGCATCAGCGCGTGCAATTCGGCCAGTCATAGTTTTAAGCCAGTGCACCTTAATGAATTATAATATGGGGAACTTATAGCTAGGCTGTAGGCTACTACATTGATCTCATCATGAGATCAATCAAGTTTGGTGCCAAATGTCCCGTGAATCATTTTAATATGACGACATCATGAAATGAACCTGCACTTAGATCTGACAAAGAGGAGGCTACCCGCCGTATATGGTTGAAAATTTAAATAGCTATAGGCCTATGCCTACGTGTCCATGATCAGAACAAATCCATTCTCCACATGGCATTCAGACAGATGACAGTGAGATGATATTAATCTATTCCCCGCATGAATCAATGCAGCTCTGATAAAAATATCGGATATATGTTTTACCTCTGCAAAGGTGTGAGTGAGAAATTGTTCAATAGAAAAGAAAAGGCTTTATAATATAATTGCCAAGTATAGGCTAGCTTGCTGCCTTGGTCCCGAACTTAAATAAATAAATGGCCAAGCTGCATTTTATACGGTAAGTCAGCTTGCCATTGCTGTAGCGGTGCAGACTCGAGCAGCGTTCACCGTTTTGTAAGCTTGGGAAAATGATTTATATAGTTTAATGGTAGGCTATAGACAATATAAAGAATCACGCACAAATGTAATGGTATATGGATGTAAAAAAAAAAGAGACTGCAGGTGGTGGTCGTCGCTCCGGCGCTTGACATGGTCAGATCATTTTCTTTTAATTTCCTGTCCTTTGATGGATTGAGTGTCAGTTTGTACAGTTTGTATGGTAGGCCTATAGTGGTATACTTTATACAATGGTGCAAAAACTTGTTTGTGGTCCTGTGGAATTATGAAATTAATAGAGGGCTATATTCATGATATATCTGCACAGCACTGACTGACCGCGGCAGTATAGCCTAATTTCTTTCCAGCAATCATTTTTATTTTAATTTGTGAAGCCACTATACTGGAAAATATCATTATTTTGTTGCATTCCGTCAGGAGGACCTCTATTTCGTTTGAGCTGTAAGGCCTATAGTTCTTTTTTGTTTTTTTTACTGCTGTCTGCTGAGTCATGCTTGCCGCCTTTTATGGTGTGAAATGGGGCGTGGATCAATGCAAATGAAGTTATCCGCTGATTTTCCGATCATTTGGCACCCGCTCGCATTCACCTGCGTACCTCACAACATACACCTGCGTACCTGTGGTACACACCGCTCTTTGAATTGCACGGCAAAACAACGTTGCGTGATCGGACGGAATTTCCCGCATCTGTTTACGCTTCCGTTACGCTTCCGTTACACTCTGGTGTATTTCTCCTTTGTGAATGAGGACCATAGTCACCAATATACACAGTTTTTAAATGTACAAATATTTTTTTTTTTAAACATAAAAGGTGGTTTAACAACTAGTCGACTAGTCGACTAGTAAACTAGGCAACTAGTCAACTAGTAAAAATGACTAGAAGTGAATGCCCTAGTGCGTGCGTGCGCGCGTGTGTGTGTGGGGCATAGCTGGAGGCCATCGATATTGTCCTTTTCTTTTTGCTGAGGTTTGCGTGATCTGCGCAAAAGGACAGTTAACCCATTTTGGGCGGGAACCCCTTTTGGTGTTTTAAACATTATGTTATAATTTAGCTATTGAAAAATAGCAGATCTACAAGCTCATAGCGCGCCACCGAGTGGCGCGCTACGAGCTTGTAGGTCTGCTATTTTTGAAAAATCGTGATAATATTTATTTCAGAAAACTGGAGGATTTAGAAGGATTTTGTAAAATTTTGAGGTCAGGCCTAAATGGGTCAAATGATAAGGGACAATATCGGTGGCACCCAACTGTATGTGTGCGTGTGCGTGTGTGTGTGTGTGCGTGCGTGTGTGTGTGTGGGGCATAGCTATCTATCTGGCATTTAGAAAAGAAGTGAGGGATGAGGGGATAAAGGAAGGGAGGTACTGAAGGGAGCGACGGAGGCACTGATCCATGCCACTCTGGGTGAGGAGCTGGGAGCAGGATGGGAGCAGGAGGTGGAGGAGAGATGGCAGATTTACAGTCGGACACGCAATCAGTGTCACGCACCGTCACCCGTCCTGACGGCGCGTGACACTGATAAATATAAATCAGGGCTAAAGGGCAGCTGTGGTGCTTGAGTCCGTGTTTTCATGACCGATTTGTGACTGGAACTTACCGGTATACCTTAACCCATTAAGACCTGCTGAGGTCGCTTCTACAAAATGCCCCTTTTCAAACACCTTCAAGATTTTTCAAAAATGTCCAATAGCAGATGCACAAGCTCGCAGCGTGGCACAAAGTGATCTACAAGCTCACAACTAACAAGGCCTCCCGTGTGGCATTTTCCAAGCCCAGTTTTGAAATAAGTCTAGTCAGTGTCTCTCAAGCCACCGTTCCAGGGCTTCTTCATTAACCCACTGACATTTAAAAAGCCACACACACACACACACACACACACACACACACACACACACACACACACACACACACACACACACACACACACACACACACACACACACACACACACACACACACACACACACACACACACACACACACACACACACACACACACACACACACACACACACACACACACACACACACACACACACACACACACACACACACACACACACACACACACAGCCGCATGCATGAATGCATTTAAGCACGTGCACGTGCGTTATGGCTTTTTCTGAAGATTTATTGAACATTAACCACTTTTCAACCCGGTGTTGTTGTTTTGTGCATGTACTTAAATCCAACTCACATTTTCAAAAAATGAAAAAATGAAAACAGCAGCTCTGCTTGTAAGCCCCCACCACCACCCTGTGTCCCATGATGCATCTCACCTGCAGCATGTTGAGGAGCAGGGACCTGAACTTGGTGCCGTCCACCATGAAGAGCGCCATCTTGTCGCAGAGCCGGGCGGCGGTGGCGGCGAAGCTCCGGTCCGACACAGCTTTGGAGTAGATGGTACCGACCACCTGCACAGAGAAATGGAGTAGATCAGTAGCAGTATACAAATGGAACCAAACGGACCCGATATATACTGTCGGAGTTACAGACTTCTAAGGGTCAGTTTGGAAGCCCCTCAAGGACCACCGAGAGTCCCTGGACCTGCACTTTGAGAACCACTCGAGTAGATGGTGCTGACCACCTGCACGGGTCAAAGCTCACATGAAATCTTTACAACGGACACCACTGCCCCTCACACACTGACACCAGGGCTGTAAATAAGCAATTAACGCAATAAAGTGTGATGTTGTGTTAGCCATACAGGGCACAGGCCCATACCAGTTGAATGTTGCGCTGATAAGAGCAATGGTCACCGAAGTATGGCCGTGCTGGCGAGCAGCACCCAGGTCCACTGTGATACCTGTGTTCAGGAGGTAGGGGGTCTATGACCACTTCCTGGTTTAAAAAACCCCCCTGAAGTGAACAGATCCACTTCCGGGTTGCACCATTGAACTTCAACACAGTGTGTGTGGGAGAAGTTCCAAGGCAATCTGACAAAACCGCAAGGAGGACGGAATAGCTCAACGTAAAGTGGCTAAAATGAGTGTGTGATGCCGTATGAACACATTTTCCTGAGGACCCCCTGGAATGACATGACAATTTAGGCATTTAGCAGACACTCTTAATCCAGAGCGATTTATAGTAAGCAAGAACACATGATAATAAAAAAGACCCTACCCAAAACCCTAACCGCACGCTGTAGGCACAGTGATATTCTATGACTGATTACACCTCAAAATCAATGATTACATCGCTGTACCCACACTGTACGTCATTTGTTGTTCATATATTTGAACGGGTAAGGACTATTACGCCTGTAAGGTCATCGAGGCTAGGGCAAGTGCTGCGGTAAGTGCTACAGGCTAAGATGGAGTCTGAAGAGGTGGGTTTTCAGACTATGGCGGAAGACAAGATGAGATAACATGACGGCTGGGAGGGGGGACGGACGCACCTCGGACAGGGTCTCCTCGGACTGCGCCTCCCCCTGCGCCTCCTCCATGAAGGAGGCCAGCTGGCGCTCCACGCCGCTGCCGTTGCTCCGCATGATGTTCAGCAGCTCCACCAGCCGGTCCATGCGCTGGGGCGCCGCGCTGGCCCGCTCCGCACCCGCCTCCTCCTGACCCAGAGAGAGATAGAGTTAGAGAGAGAGAGAGTGAGTGAGTGAGTGAGTGAGTGAGTGAGTGAGTGAGTGAGTGAGTGAGTGAGTGAGTGAGTGAGTGAGTGAGTGAGTGAGTGAGTGACAGACAGACAGACAGACAGACAGACAGACAGACCTAACGTCAGCGCAGCGACACGCCCCCGACGCTCGTACGTTCCCTTCCGTTCTATGCATGGAACAGTAGCCAAGATGGCACGGCCCCTGTCACAGAGAAGCCAGACTGGAGTGGAGAGAAGCGATCGCGTACGCGAGTTACAGTCTGCGCGGTGCGTTTTTATGAATGAAGACCCAGCTACAATCGGATCCGTGTGGAGAAGAGAAACCTAAGAAGTCAATCCTTGGGGCGTTTTCCACTGTCCGTGTGCCTGTCTTGTCGTCGATCAGCAACGGAGCTGCTCTCTCACTGACTGGTATCTGCCCCCCCACCCCCCCATACATGCTCATACACACAGTCACACACAAACACCCTGTTGCCTCGTTCTAATCACCCCGGTACAGGCCATGGGATTTAATTTGTTTTCTTTTGGGTCTAACAGAGGTATTCATTCATTGACTGACATTTTTTGTACTGGGTACTGAATATATATATATATATTAGTGTCTGTGGACGCTACTACTGTCTGTGGTTCCTGGGAAACTTGACTGGATTTTGGGTGTGGGCTGGAATCGTCAATACAAACAAATCAAACTGAGTTCTTCTGTGTGAATTTACTGATTTACTGTTGTATTGAGTGAAGGTTTGCTTTTTGGGTAACCTATCCCTGGCTATATGGTTTACAGGTTCATGTGGTACGGCTATATCCATGTAAAACCATTGTAAGGTTGACAATTTGGTCCAAAGTGGACCAAATTGTGTTAGGCATTTGCCTAACTGGCACCCCAAAACAGAGTAACATCAAGTCAAACTGTTACATTAGAAGCTCACAACGAGTCACCTTGTGATGCGTTGTGAACTTGTAAACCCGTCTATTTTTGGCGAGGTTTGGTGGTCCGTCTCCGTCATATTAAATTAAAAAAAAATATATATATATATATATAGTGCCTTTATCCAAGGCGCTTTACAGAGATTATGCATTACATTCACCCGTTCACACACCAATGCCGGAGGAAAACATGCAAGGCACCAACGTGCACATCGGGAGCGATTAGGGGTTCAGAGTCTTGCTCAAGGACACTTCGACACAAACTCGGGGGGAGCCCGGGTTTGAACTGGGAACCCTGCGGTTCCCATCCGGTCACTCTACCCCTTATCCATTGCCGCCCCCTGGACTTGCGGCTCCCACTTTGGGAACGTTGTTCTGTTCTAGTTTGAGAACCACATGCCCTACTAGGTCAGCTGGGGGGCCAGAATTACCAAATCCAACCTGGTGGTTTAAGGGTTTGCAGTGAGAAGTGAGGAAGCTAACAGCAGGTGGCTAGCTAACTTAACACACCAAGATGAAAACATCAAAGACGCTTCAGCTACTTTAGCTCCTCCGTGGGAACACCTCTACCCTCTTCATGCTAAAATACACAATCTGTGTGTGCGTGCATGCGTGCGTGTGTGTGAATAGTAACACAATGAACAAAGCAAAGATTAATGTTTGATGATCTGAGTCTGCATGTCTGCTGTGGGTGTGACTGAACATAATTCAGTGGAAATGCATATTTTCACGACTACTAAGACGTGTGTGTTGGTTGTACGCAAAAATAGCCGAACTACAAGCTCACAACATGACGCAGCGCGTCGCTTTACGAGCTTGTAGATCGGCTGTTTTGGGTGCCCGACATCGGCAACGCAACTAAACCCAGGCTTTAGATTTGAGGATTTAAAAAAAAAACGGCATTTATAAAATGTCGTTTTTTTGATGTCCTCACAACTACAGTAATATAAAATGTGTGTACAGTACTGTGTGTGTGTGTGTGCGCTGACTGCAGTAATGCAGACTGACTCGCAGTAAGCAGCTTTCCTCCTACCTTGTCCTTTAGCCTGCCTCTCAGCCTCTCCTTGGAGGACTGCAGCAGGCTGATTTGGGGCCGGTCCAGCTGGCTCTCGCCCGCCTCCCTGTTCCATGGCGGGCTGGTGGCGACACACTCCTTCCACTCCGTCGATGCGGACGTGGGCGACTCGCCGGGACCCCTGACGCCGCCGCCGCCGCCGCCTCTAGGCTCCCGCGGAGGCGATGGGCCGGGGTCCTTGACATTCTCGCCGGTCTCTTTGGTGGTTCTGGGGGTTAGTCCTTTGTCACCAGTGAGGTGCGTCTGTCCGTGGTGACCCTGTCCTTTCTGGCTGTGGTGCCAGGTGCGGCGGTTCTGGCTGTAGCCGTGGTGCGGCGGCGGGCCCCCCTGGCGCCCCCCGCCACCACGAGGGGGCCGTCCGCTGCCGTTGTTCCGGCTGTCTCCTGGTTGCTCCGGTGAGTTCTGCTGCTGTTGTTGTGGGGACAGCTGTTGGTCCCTCTGCTGCTGCAGTGATGGTTGCTGTTGTTGTTGTTGTTGTTGACTCTGGTTCTTGCCTCCATCTCCTCCGCCGCTCTGCGTTCGTTGTTGTTGTTGTTGTTGTCTCCTGGAATGAGAGTGGGTTTTGTTTAGCCATGCGGTCGAGTGGCACTCCATGGCGTGCCCTCTCTCTCTCTCTCTCTCCCCCCTAGCACACTCTGCTCTGAACACAGACATATGGGTTTTGCGCTCCTTCTCTACCTCTCTTCCTGCCCCAGACCATTTCCGAGACAAGCTAGGAGTTAGATGTTGTTATTTCACTAACATACTAATATTAAACATTAACAAATACCAATATCATGGATATTTCCACAGTGGTAGTACTCTGCTATTATACTCCATTACGCTCCAGAAGTACCTTTTGCACCCAGAAAAGGCAATAGACCACGTACACAGTATGTGGTACAGCAGCAAGGAAAACCAGTCCAATCTCAAAACCACATCGCACCAACTTTAAGTTAAAGTATTGTTAATTTATAAAGGAGAGAAAGGTTTAGTCTCATGCCATAGCAAAGTATGGAAATTGAATAACTATTTCTTAACCCGGTCGATGCCAAACTTTGCACACACACTCCCTGTATGCCAACGATGAACCTCTGCCCCACATTTTCCAGAACGGCCTGTTATAGCGCCACCATGAGGCAGCTTTTCACATTTTTCCCTAAAACTGCACCGATCTGCGTGAAACGTTGCATGCACACTCCCTAGAGGCCAAGGACAAACCTTTGACCTGTATTTTCCGCATCTGCCTTTTATAGCGCCACCAGGAGGCCGACTTTTGTAAAACACATTTTTTGATATTACTCCTCCAGATTCTGTCCAAAAATCTCACAAATCGTTACACAGTATCTCTATGGTCATGTGCTCAAGTTGGATCTGTCCGATATTTCATATTCCATCCTAATTGGCTATAATTGGCTTTCAGTTTGCAAGAATGCCCCGTTTTGAACAAAAGCCTCAAATCATGAACGCAGCATGCAATTTACGTGAAATCTTTCACACATTTTCTTACTAGGCTGAGGAATATATCCCACCCTTTTCACATTGGCCTGTTATAGCGCCACCAACAGGTTGATTTTTGCAAAACACATTTTTGGAACAAAATGCCTCAAATCATCCAATTGCCATCAAAGGCGTATGAAGAAATGGCAATCGGTACACATGATCTCTGTAGTCATGTGATCAAGACGAGTCTGTTGGATTTCTCAGATTGTACACTGATTGGCTAAGATTGCCTTCCAAAGTTTTCAGGAGTGGCCCGTTTTGTACAAAATGCTGCACATGTCCTGCTCATCCAGAATTCTATCCTTAGAGATGCTATGAGTGATCTGGCTCTGCATTTCCTCAACAAAATGAAGAAAATTATTGCAAAAACAAATAAAAAAAAACATCCCCCCAAACATTTTGCCAAACATCACACACACTCCTATCATCCTGGTGGAGACCTGTGCCCGGAAGGGCACTTTTTCTAGTTTCCCCTCGTATACCCACATGCACGCCAACGGGCACAACGGGTAGGGTACCATAACAGCGGGTACAAGGAGTTCCCTGACATAACAGGATACAATGGGTATTGCAACCGGAGGGGCACGTGTTGCCAACAAGCATTCAGTTAGTTTATAATAAAATATTGAAGAAATATGGAGATACAAGGTTTGTTCCAGACAGAGAGAATGGTTTATTATAGCGTTGCCATCGGGCAGAAACCTTGTGTGTTTACAAAATAATAACAAACTCAGATCATGTTTTTTTTCTCAGATCCGATTCCGATCCCGTGATTTTGAGTATCTGCCGATACCAATTTTTCCAGATCCGATATTTATTTTTATAGAACACTTATGCCATATCAAAAACAGTACAATATCCAGTCTAATATCATGCTATGGATATAATATTGATACTATTCGTCATAGAAAATGTCCCCTGGCCTGGGCCGTGGCTCAGCGGTCCAGGCACCTTGGCTGGTAATCCAGTCTGGCAGTGTGCCGCGGGTTCGACTCCCGATCCCGACGGCCTTTACTGCATGTCACCCCCCCATCTCTCTCCCCATTTCCTGTCAGCCTACTGTCTGTCCCTCCATAAAAAATATAAAATAAAGGCGAAAGCCACACAAAAAAAAAACATTTAAAAAAAAAAAAAGAAAATGTCCCCTACGTGTCTTTACAGCACAAGGCGCTGAGGAGGGTCTTTCGCACTGCTGAGAACATCCCTAGGGTGTGAGCTGCCTAGTCTGGAGGACGTCCGCCTCAATAAATCCCTGGGGATCGATAAAGACCCCACAGAAAGCGTACAAAAGAGTGAAGGGATACAGGATCCTCAAAGCGCACACTAAGGAACAGTTTGTTTGTTTTTTTCACAGGACATCAGACGGTTACATAACAGCTAAAAGTGACTGGGCAATAACTCTCTGTACTTTGCACTATGCACTTTCTTTGACTGATAATCTTGCCCTGCTGTGTTGGTTTTAGGTCATTTTATCATGATTTTTATTATGTTTTGATTGGAGCGTCCGAGCGCAAGTATATATAATCTTTTTTTTTACATGTATGTACCTAAACAGTGCATCTAAGTGACAAGAAAAAAAATCTGAATCTATTCTTTGTCAATGTTTCATGCATCATGTGCCAGCTATTGTCAAACAATGTGAAAATAGCATATCTACAAGTTCAAAGGCTTGTGAGCTTGTAGATCTGCTATTTTCATTATTATTCTGAGCTTTTTGAATCTTGCTAGACTACCCCATAACGAATTGAAACAAAAAAAAAAAAGAAAAAAAAAAAAACTAGAAAACTAACAAATTAAAATGTAAGCGTGACAGAAGTCAAAAGCACATAAAAACTAATAAAAATGGTAGCCTTGATTAAAGAAGGTGGAGGCTGAAGTGGAAAGGTGAAAATAAAAACTAAATGGATTGAACACACAAGAGACCACTTTGCTCAGAGAAGGAAGGCCAACGTTCTGCAATTTGTCACCTTCTGAAAAAGTCCTTTCTTTGAGTGAAACTTTAAAGAAAAAGTGATGTAAGTCATGCATTTGAATTAATACATAGCCTTGTGAAATAACACTGTGTGGCACTACTTTTCTAAAGGTAGATTACCGGTAGGAACAAAACTAAAAATGTAAAATGTTCCTTAGGCCAGGGGTTCTCAACCCGTGGGTCGCGACCCCTCGGGGGGTCGCCAAATTATTTTAGGGGGTCCCCAAAAAAATATATAAGCTCGTAGCGCGCCACTCGGTGGCGCGCTATGAGCTTGTAGATCTGCTATTTTTAAATAGCTAAATTATAACAATGCTTAAAACACCAAAAGGGGTTCCCGCCCAAAATGGTTTAAGGTTATTGTAGCAGTCAATTTATATTGGGGGTCGGGAGGGGGCGGGGCGGGGGTCCCGAGACATTGCCAAAGCATTTCCGGGGGTCCCCGGCCAAAAACGTTGAGAACCCCTGCCTTAGGCCACATAGAGCTGAGGTAATCGTCATATCCAAGATCACAAATCAAAGCTCACTGGTGGGCTTTAGAGATATTGGGTGTGGACAGTGGCGTATCCAGGAATTACGTTTTGGCCAGGCAAGATATGTTAATTGTTGTCTCCCCGCGCACAATCGTAGCACTAAAGGTTTTCAAAGAGATATACCTGCCAGACGAGTGGGATACAAAGGCTGAAAGGCATGCATTTACATTCCAATGGGTGATTGAGGGTCGCACTCTACCGCAACGGCCAATCAGCTGTCCATTAATAGTTCTCAGGTCTTGTTTTTGTCCTTTTTTTTTCTCATTGTATGGATTTTGGCCAGGTCAGAAATGGATTTGGACAGGCGGACGCCTGCCCTCGCCTTATTGTAGATACGCCTCTGATTTCTCGAGACAAAGGGTTCCAAAACCTTTCAGTCCGTGATCCCCCCCAAAAAATAATCATACCGTTATTTGAACTGGGGAACACCCCACCCCGACAAGCACGTGGAATTGTAGGCATTACATTTAGTTTGACTGTTCCACAGATAGTGAAAATAGCCGAACTACAAGCTCACAACGCTCACAACAAAGAGTCTCCTTTGTGTCTCCATAGGGAACCACCGCTGGTCATCAAATTATTGGCTTAGGAATGTGACAAGTATGAATCCAAGTCTCCATGGGTTAAAAAAAACTGTCATTTTGGGGGTGAAGTACTTTTTATAATTTTGAACCCAGAATTTTGTAACCCATTTTCACCCCTGTGTCAATTATCTAATGTGATCCTGGGCTCTACACACCCTCCACTAACCGTCCCCATATATGGGGGACATGGGGAGAGCAACGGACTTGAACTCATGCTTCTGTACTCCTTTAACTTGGGGAGAATGGTCCGGTTGGGTGTTTTAGAGACACTCTTGGTCTTGTTCTTACTCAGCTCTTTTGAGGAGTGGCCTGAGGGAGGAATTGTGGTAGAATTATACCTTGTATTGTTATGTTGTTCACCTTTTTTTTTACCCCATCTGATATCATGTATTAAAGCAAAACCACCACCACCATCTTGACAAGAGAAACCAAATGGTTGTACTTCCAATACGTTTGCAGTCGTACTGGTTTGTATGTTACTGTTCCCAGGCCTGCACGGACCACCTGTTTTCCACTGACCTGGCTGAGACTTGCCGTTTCCCCCCGGGGCCGGTGGGCAGCACTACGGTCAGATGGTCCCGGCTGAGATGACCACTCGCTCTACAACAAGCAGAAGAGGAGGGCCATCCCACCATGCGAGATACAATGGGATGGATGGAAAAAAAAGAACATGGCGGAGCAGAAAAAAACACGACGGAAGCCGAAGGAGGTTGAAAAACAATTACGAGGAGGAGATCAAAAAAGAGAAGACGGCAGAGGAGGGAACAGGAAGGAGGAACAAGCAAATCAAAAGGAGAGGAGCAGAGAGAAAAAAACAAAACATAAAAACTCAATCTAGCAGTTCAGCAGCTACACAATCCATTCTACATGCATGGGTCTACAACAGTGGTTCTCAGACTGGGTCCAGGAACTCTTAGGGTGGGTTCCAAATGGACCCTAGGGATGGGACGATAATCGCCAATAAAACGCTCGCAATAATCGTATTACAGAGATTTGACTTTGTTAAATAGGATAAATTAGCTTTTGTTGAGCTGCAAATTCAGTACCACTTAAACCCTCTATACTAGACCTGTAAAGAGTGCATTTGGTGCACTCTTATTTCAATCTACACAAATTCATCAAAAAGAGCAGATCTACAAGCTCACGCATTGTGAGCTTGTAGATCAGCTTTTTTTTGTGACAACGTTCTTCCCAGAATAGGTTTGTTCAAGTGGTTAAACAAAAGCTTTAAGCATATTTTGATTATCGCGATAATATGGTTCATCGCAAATACTTTTGCCACAATAATCGTGACACTTTTCATATGGTCCAATCCCTAATGGAGCCTCACTGGTCTGTAACTCTGAGAGTACAAATGGAGTTCATACTCTCTCACAGTCATGGAGATCCTTGATGTTAAAACGTCTGAGAACCACCGATCTACAAGAGTGAAGAATGCCATGGCAACTAAAACAGTGAAATGACTGGACGGCTGTAACCATGGGACGGGAAAGGACGGTGGTGATTGGTGTAACCATGGGACGGGAAAGGACGGTGGTGATTGGTGGACGGCTGTAACCATGGGACGGGAAAGGACGGTGGTGATTGGTGGACAGATGTAACCATGGGACGGGAAAGGACGGTGGTGATTGGTGGACGGCTGTAACCATGGGACGGGAAAGGACGGTGGTGATTGGTGGACAGATGTAACCATGGGACGGGAAAGGACGGTGGTGATTGGTGGACGGCTGTAACCATGGGACGGGAAAGGACGGTGGTGATTGGTGGACAGATGTAACCATGGGACGGGAAAGGACGGTGGTGATTGGTGTAACCATGGGAGGGGAAAGGAAGGTGGTGATTGGTGGACAGATGTAACCATGGGACGGAAAGGACAGTGGTGATTGGTGGCTGTCGTGATGGATGGGACGGACACCCACCTGAAATTCGCTGTCCCGAGTTGACCATTTTTGGGCCGCAGACACATTTACCCATTGTAGATCTGCTATATATATATATATATATAATCATAATGTATGCAAAAGTGTGAACTAAACGTGTATTGAAGTCATGTTGCCCAGCAATAACATCTGCTATGTGGAGCAGCAATCACAGTACAGTAGGAAGAGACTTTGAAAAAGGTTCAAATGATCAATTCACTCTTTATTTTATCACCAGTTCTTTGAAATGGTTTCTTTATCCTGTACATCTGTTCACTCTGACACACACACACACACACACACACACACACACACACACACACACACACACACACACACACACACACACACACACACACACACACACACACACACACACACACACACACACACACACACACACACACACACACACACACACACACACACACACACACACACACACACACACACACACACACACACACACACACACACTTTTGTGGCCCAAAGTGCCAAGCATGTATACTGTAGATCTGATATTTTCCGCAAGCAACCAACTGTAAAATCTGTCATTACGACGCCATCAAGGCCCACCAAAATACATTTATGTTGACAAAAACAACTGTAGATTAAATCGACTAAAAACACATATTTAGTTGACTTCAGACGACTAAAATATGACTAAAAGAAAATTACATTTTATTCAAAAGTCTATGACCAAAACTAAACCAAAATGTGTGGTCACAACACAACACTGTTTCTGGCCCTGATCTTCCTCTCTCTCTATCTCAATGTCTCTGTGCCTTGCGGCATGAAGGACTCGTCAACCTCTGTGTGTGCCTCTCCCTGGAGTACGGACGGAGACAGGAGGTTCTATAGGCTTCCCTGAGACATATTGTTACTGTGGAAAAGCAAACCGCAAGAACACAACTGCAGCAGCAGTCTGTTATAGCCTGGGATGCTCGCTGGGGCTGATGTTTGCTGATGTTTATAGCCTGGTGGGACAACACCATCAAAGCACACACATTGTTCTTTTGGACTACGGAGGGGAACCCGGAACGGAATCTTTGAACTTAAGAGTCCAAGCCGCTTCTTTTCAGTTTTCACCTGACAGAGGGGAGTTTCCCCCGGTAGGACACGCGTGGAAAGAACGTAAAAAGAACGTTATTCCTACCAGTTCCTTTCCCCTCCATCAGGCGCCCCTGCTGGCCAGGGGGAGGCAGTATAAAGACCAGGATTACTGCATGTTTTTTATGAGGGTACCTACCCTAGGGGACACGGGGAGAACATGCAAACTCCACACAGACCCAACCCCACCTAGGGTATGGGCACTGATGAGGAGAGAACACGCCCCCGGCACCCACAGCGTCCCCTGCAGGAAACGAACCCAGGACCTTCTAGCTGTGAGGCGACAGTGCTACCGACCGCACCACCGTGCCCCAAAACACCACAGTTAAAGATGGAGTGCCACAATTTTTGTATTTTTCAAGTTTTTCATGTGTCTATGAGGTGACAGTACTTCATTAGACACCCTGGAGTCGTTTTATGTGCAATGGTGTATTAACTTTGTATTTAGGGTTTCTTCCTGGAGGCTGAACCCTTGACAGTCAAACGGGCCAATGAAATAAACAGTAATATAGTGACATCACACTATCAGCCCATCCCCTAACCCCTTCCCCTTTATCATACAACTACAGCTGTGGGTGCGGCTTCAGTTCAGGTGGATCACCAGTCACCACCCATCACCTCCCATCAGGCAAACCAGGCATACTTAATGAACTGGTGGGCGTGCCCACATAAAAGCATGATTTTAACAAATACTGTACACTTTTTGGAAAAAGTTCCTCCTCCTTATATTATAATAATACCTGATGATCATGTTTTAGGGTGGAAAACAAATCGTGGCTCCATCTTTAAAGCGAAACTCCAAATTAGGTTTTGAAAACCTTATCTGAAAGCCAGCTACAGTATATGAAGCTATACATCTCGTATGGAAACAAACCCTGAACCTGTATACTTTACGGTTTGCTTGGTTCTTGTGAGCCAGAAGGACAGGTTGCACTCCTGCAGGGTCAGGAGGAGGACCAGAGGTGGAGGGAACAGGCACACAGTGGCCAGGAGTTTGGAGATGGAAAAGTCCCCGCTAGTTGGCTAAACCTTTAGCGATATTTCACACGTCGTCGCTACTAGTCGGACAGGAAACCTTGCATGTCCAAACCCGTCGGTGCGTTCCTATATGGATCCAATGTGGTTATCATTTAGTCACAAGCTCTTAATACCTTTCATTGGTTCAGGATTTATTAAAAAGAAAAAAATCACACCTGTGTGAAGTGAGGGGCGCTATATATATATACACACATCCTTTATGACGTAATTATCAGACAAAACAAACATTAAACTCGTCTTGTCAATGGCGTTTTCAATGTTTGTTTAAGGAAAAACAAACATTAAACCTGTATATAGGAGAGGCTAGCGCTCCTCAAAAACACACCTGCTGTCCTGATTTGGGGCATGTCATTATAGCTGAATATTTTCAGAAATGTTGATTAAAAACAATCACACCCGTGTGAAGTGAGGGGCGCTAACATATTAAAGTCTAACTCATGCTGTATATAGGATGGGCTAGCGCCCCTCAAAAATAATAATAATACGTTTTTTAAAAAATTGTGAAAACAGCAGAGATCCAGATCAGATATTTTTGCTACTATTCCGTGACACTAGCATTCACTAAGGCATTCATTTATATAAAAGATGAAAATATGAAATATGTCGATACAAGGTTTCTGCCCGGCGGCCACAATTTCACACATGCATGCACACCTTCTCGCAAACATGGACATATAGGCGCACAGACGTGCGCACGGCGCACACGCGCCGTGCGCACAGAACATACAGTAGGTCAACCCAAGCAGCTGAGAAGTTGCCCTTAACCACTTCAACCCCAACACCCCCTATTCTGGAGGCAACAAAAATAGCCTATATCTAAAAGCCGATCTTATAGATTGGCTATTTTGGGGCGCCGAGATTTGGTGTATGTAGAGTGAACCAGTGTACCAAGTATGGTTACAACTCAGATCTGTTTCACTGAGAAGAGGTTTTTGTTAAAGGAATCATTCGATCATCATGCGATGCGACGCAACGTGAACTTGTAGATCTGCAATTTTCAAGATATTTGTATAGATTTGAAAACTTGAAATGCCACATTTCATTTTTTTTTGTATCCTTCATTTACCCAGGGTAGTAGCTGAGCACAAGTGCTCATTTTCAGCAACACCCTGCACATAGAAACACACACACATTAAAACCTGGGAGCTGACCAGTACAACCACAGTCTTATACTGTTGGTCACTAAGCAGCTCCAGGGGGAGCAGTTGGGGGTTCAGTGCCTTGCTCAAGGGCACTTCAGCGGTGTTGGGTGAGCGATGACAATCACTTCCCCACCCAGAGTTTTCCTGCCCGTCCAGGGAATTGAACCGGCAACCTTTCGGCAACAAGGGCGCGCCTCTAACCCTTAGGCCACCGCTGCCACATTCTGCACAATGAGTACTTTCTACTTTTGGTGCATTGATACCAATACCTTTGTACTTTTACTCAAGTAAATTTTGAATTGCAGACATTTACTTGTACTTGAGTACTTCTACATTACACTATTCATACTTTTACTTAAGTAAACAAATTGAGTATTTTTTTCCCCCGACTGGTCACAGTGACGACTCAAAGCCAGGGTCTACAATAACTCATGGCATAAGGCAAAAACAAAATGTCATGACTGAAAGTTTCATGACGATGTTTGGGTATCATTCTTTATGTTGCTGCTGTTGTTTGTTGTGTAATTCTGCTGTTCTACTGTACATACAGCAAACCAGCTGAAGAAATCACAGATTATTATTATATTTCTGTTTAGAAGCATTCATCTTAAAATAACAGATAATAATAAAAATCACACCCGTGTGAACTGAGTGGTGTAAGGTCTTATATAGCCTGTCTGACGTAATGAAATCATGTCTGACGTAATGAAATCACACCCGGGTGAACAGGGTGAACATAGCAACCATGCTCATTTTTTCTGCACAGACTAACAAAGCCAGTTGTAGGAGTGGTTTACACCACTCAAAAATAATAGCTGCAACACGTTGCGAGCTTGTAGATCAGCTATTTAGGTGTGATTTTTGGTGAAATTCTATGGAATTCACATGACTGAAATGACAGAACTTTAATTCATGATAATAACTGGTCTCGTCATCAATGTTTTCCTACAGTATGTCCTTCCGTTTGATCCATCCTATGACTGGAAGCCATTGTATGTTCAAAACCCTAACGTTTCAGGATGCTTCCAATATACTTATTTAATCACAAGCTTGTTAACCCATTCAGGCCTGACGTCGAAATTTAAAAAAAAAAGTTTTCTAAATCATGACAATTTTCAGAAAGATTTGAGGCACATTTTAACGATTTTTCAAAAATAGCAGACCTACAAGTTCATAGCGCGCCACTCGGTGGCGCGCTATGAGCTTGTAGATCTGCTATTTTTCAATAGCTAAATTATAACATAATGTTTAAAACGCTAACGCTAACGTGACATGGATGCGTTCCAGGTCTCAATGGATTAATACTTTTCATGGTTTAAAAAAGGTATAGAACCCACAGACAGAAAACAGTAGAACACTGTGAAATAAATAAGGCATTCATTTACCATACAAAATAAAATAAATGTGGAAATATCGATACAAGGTTTCTGCCCCGACAGCAATGATGTAATTCTTGAACACGAAAGTCACCACCAATTATACTTCTCACTTACAAAACGGAGTCTACAAGTCTCTCTTATGGCTCAACTTCTTTTGCCTTTTCATCCACAAAGACAACCCAAATATTTTTCTTTTGTGTCTGTTACTTAGCAACCGAGGAAATATTTTCCAGTGACGTCGGGAGAAATGGCGAGAGAATGAAAGAGAGAGGTTTTCTCTTAAATATCAGGAATTTAAAATTGGCTTGAATGAAGTCACATTTGGGTTAAAACTGACATCTTTAAAGGCTTTCCAAAAGACGTTGGAAGACTTAGCCCCAGTTGTAATGGATGAAAGCTAGTGCTTTTGGGATTAGCCTCATTTGTTTCATTTTTTACACAACAAGATCTACAAATTAGGAGGAACATTATGAGCAAATAAACGTTAATTCACTAACTGGGGGAAAGAATTTCCTTTTGTGGCAACAACATAGTGAGTGCTACAAAACAAATCCTTTTTTTAGTGGAGCAGCCCCGTTAAATATGAAAAACTAGCATTCTCTGGTCCGTCTTTTTTTGCCCGTCTATGACGCAGTCTTACATTCCTGTCTTGACGTTGGCTTGGGAGAAGAGTTAAGACTCTAGGCCTGGCACTGTAGTGTCTGACATCAACATGGAAACAACATGCTCTCTCCCCGAGGTGTGTCTTTGTGCGTGCGTGCATGGATGTGTGTGTGCGCGTGCATGCTTGTATTATTATACTTGTGAGGGCCATAGCAAGTATAGCATAGTATGAGGACAAATTTTAAATTTTTCTACTATTATTTGGGGGTTAAGGTTTAAGTTAAGTCTGAAATAGCCGATCTACAAGCTCACAACACATGCTTGTTGATGGTAGTGTGCTTGAAGATCGGCTATGTTTGGGTTAGATGTTTTTTTTAAATGGTATTCACCATAGTTATCACAAGTACATTAATACAAACGTGCGCACGTGCGTGCGTGTGTGTGTGCATGCTTACCGTCGGTCATTCCTCCTGCGTCGGAAAAGCTTTTTCGTGTGTGCAATCTCAGCCTCATTAGGTAAGGGTGGAAAGGCCTGTGGAGAGGAAGTAAAGAAACAAGAGCAACACGGTTATTATTTTTTTGTGGAACAATTCAAAAGCGTATGCTGAATTTACACTTCACAAGCGCACAACCTGTCGAAGTGACGTGTTGTGAGCTTGTAGATCTGCCATTTTTACTAGTTTAGGTCACGGGGAGACATCAAATTTTGCGGTCACAGGCTAAAACGTTTGGGAGCCACTGCGTTAGGCGACACTCTAAGTGTCTTGCTCAGGGAACATCTCGACACATTGCCTTGGCCAGGAATCAAACCTCTCTACCCAACCCATTCACCTAACGTCGACCCATAACATACTGAATGGCTTTGGTTTCCACTGAGCAAAAGTGCAGATATGTGCCAACAGTATGTAAAACTGACACGTGTGACTGGAGTTGTTATTTCGCTAGAAGCACGATTCATCCATTAAACATCAGGTCTGTCAATCAAGCAGTCCACGCCTCCCCGCTCAGCATCCCACTGTTTGTTGTCTCCATGGTTACCGTACAATCGTACATACAGCATAATTTGTGTAGAGGCGTGGATGTGAGAGAGAAATGAGTGTGCGTGCGTGTGTTTTTAAGCTTCTTTACCAGGCAAAGAAAGATTAAGAACAAAGTTTCACATATTTTATAACTGCAAAGCCTCTTTAGGGAGAGGGGGCTAACAGAAAATCAACATAAAAGTCCTACTATTTGTCACACACATTGATGTATGTGAAAGTTGTTCTCCGCATTTGACCCATCTCTTGGAGCGGTAAGCCGCAGCCACGCTCGGGAATTATTTGTAGTTGATCTAACCCCCCAATGCAACTATTGATGGCGAGTGCCAAGCAGGGGGGCATTGGGTCTTTGGTATGACCCAGCCTGGGAACCGCGACCTCCCACTGTCAGGGCGGACACTAACCACAACCACTGAGCTAGTAAGATTCACGTTAAAACAATAAAAACACCACAATATACAACAATGCAATGTCATAAATTACACAACACGGTTAACACATTGAGAGCCCACGCAAAACTGCCCAAAATCACTTTCACCTAGAAAATCCATTCACATTTTTTATAATTCAGCTGACTGTGGAGACACATGCTGGAACTTTTTACTTTGAAATGTTTTATAGTTTCTGAGTTATTTAATTTAAACGCCAAATGCATTCTCAATGGCGAAAACAAACTTTGGCACCACGTGTTAAAAAAAAAAGAAAAAAAAAGTGTTTTGATTTGTCTTAATAAAAAAAAAGAAAAAAAGAAAAAAAAGAATATATATATATATATATTTTTTTTTTTCAAAGACGTCCACAGACGTCTTGGGCTACGCACGTGCGGTAATACCCAGGACGTCCACAGACGTTTTGTGCACAAAATGTGTTAAAATACACACAATAAAACGGAGCCGAATAAAAGAGCAGAATGAAACTGGGTTGAGGGACAGACTGTCTTTAAGAATGTCAAGCAGTTAGATAATAGCTGACGTAGAGATGGAAGTGGCCAGCTTTAGAGTTTTTTCATAGGTCATTCCAGTCTGTGGCTGCAGCGAATTGAAACTACCGGTACAACAAACTTAGCACAGAGAGAGAAAAAGGAGCACGTCTTTTTGGCAAAAATAAAGTGGCAGTCAGCTTGATAAAGGATGTGTGCCACAACGTGTAGGTGTAAAGAAAAAATAAGAATTCTTGCCATGCCTTAGCTACAATAAAGGCTTTTTAAAAAACCTTTTCAATATCGCAGGGGTTCGCTTTTGAGACCTTCAACAGAATCAAAAGGGGCAGATAAAGTATATAATAGAGTATTTTAGTAAGTCACAAAAGCTGTAGAAGCAAGACTGTGTGCATGTCTCTGTGTGTGGGTGTGTGGGTCTGTGTGTGTGCATGCGTGCGTGCGTGCATGCATGCGTTTGTGTGTGCGTGCGTATGCTGGGGGCTGCAGAATTCAGGGAGCGAGGGAGGGAGGGAGGAAGGGGGAGATAGAGAGTGTCACAAGGTGAAGCAGACAGCCAGCATCCATCCCAAACTGTGACAGCACACTGCAATCACCTGACTGAAGGCTGAGCTGGAGAAGGTCAGCTGAGCTCTAATCTGTCATGAACAGATTCCGAGCTGCGCTACCGAATCTGTCGGCAGGGGCATTCAGAACGTGTGTACATTGGGGTTTAGTGGGAATGAAAACATGTGGGCCAAAATCCTGTCATCCCCATTCTACTGGGATGTGCCCCCTCCTCATTCTACTGGGATGTGCCCCCTCCTCATTCTACTGGGATGTGCCCCCTCCTCATTCTACTGGGATGTGCCCCCTCCTCATTCTACTGGGATGTGCCCCCGGAGGCAAATACAAGAAACAAACAGCAGAGGACTCTTTTTGTTCCTTTTTTTGCTGACAGGTTCCCAGATTGGCTGAGCTCTGGCTGTCGGCTCACTCCAGAGGTGAACAGAACAACCACCAGTGACCGATCAACCGGGCCTGGCAACAACAGTCTGCAGAGGTTACTACAGCTCACTGCTTCTCAAAGTTCCTTGGGTCCTTGTGAGGGGGGGGGGGGGGGGGTACCCGTGTCCCTTTTATGTCCATTTATGGAGATCTCTGTATTCTTCGGTTTAATTTTACTCTCATATACTACAGTATATGAAAACCCTAATGTCATCACAATATACCAATACTATTGGAATGTCTATTATGGTCATATTTGTCGGATCGGTTGTCCTGGACAACTGGATATCCGAACGTAACCTAACTTAAACGGCTGTGTTGTCTCTGGCACCTGAAATTCCCTTCACAGGATCAATAAAGGTCCTGTTCCACCACGTCGACTTAATAAAGAGCAATTTTTGCAAGGTCCAGACAGCATGCAGGACCTAGCACAGTAAACATACACCCACACACAGTGATGTAAATAGGTTTTCAATGTAATGAGTCAGGGATGGTCTTTTAGATGTCCCTTTTTATGAGTCCCACTTCAACGACGTTATGAGTCATATTTTACCATTTTTACAAATTGCATGGTTACAATGTGGTCATATTAGCTTCCCGTTGACTTAGCTGTTAGCGCGGCAGAAAGAATGCCTCGTCTCTCCTAAGGGGGTGGGGGGGTTCAGAGTAAAAGCGGCCATGGCTTTCCGGAACCCCAGAGCTCCCATTTTGAAGGAATTCCGGGAATTATTGTGTTAACTATAAACTGCATTTTGGGATGCAAAATGCACCCCATTTTAATCTCTGCACACATATGCAGAAGCAAGTTGATCTATGATCACACATACAGTAATACAGTATATATTAGGAGAAGAAGGAGGTAGTGGTAGGGCTGCCACGGTTACAAATTGAAGTCGACGATTAATTGTCACACAAATCATTGCGATTTAATTGTGTTTTTTGTTTTTGTCATTGAACATTGGAACGTTACAATTTGCATTTTTTGTTTGGAAACTGATGATTATGCAAAAATAATTGTGACAGGGCTAGGCAGAGGAGAGGGGTGACAGACAGACACAGAAAGACAGAGAGAGAAGGGCGTACTGTATGTTTTTAAGGGGCCAAGCCCTTAGAGACTTTAATCCCTTATTGTATGTGTTTCTTCTCCCTTCTTCTGCCAAAAATAGCAGTTCTGGCATAACCATTCGGTTTTCGCTTGGCTTGGCAATATGGTTGAGGGCTATGCCAAACGGTGAGGACACGAAGCCCATTGGCCAAAGGGTGGTGCTATAGCACTCAATTGCAAATGCAAACTTTTAACGGGCATAGCTCATGAACCACTTGACCGTCAGCAATACAACTTCAATACACATATGCGTCTCCTCATGCCAACAACTTTCTGCAGCCAGCCAGCGGGTGTTGTTGAGCAGCCTGCACCGCTCAGTTCACACGGGTGTGATTTTTCTTATTGCTTGGCCCCGTCTTATCGCTATATTGTTAGCATTGTTTTCCTGTAGATTATCAGTAGCTGTAATTCTGCCTCAGATGGTTATCATCAGCAGACAATCTATGACTGCTACTGTACATGTCTGCACACGCACGTCTGCACACACAATCTATATTTCTCTCTCAAAATAGCAACCTTTCTGCGAGTCTGCTCTTCGAGAGTCTGATCTGATCAGCACAGCTGATTTTAGGTGTGCCGTCATGCTCGTTTGAAGCATGCTGTGCTGTCATGCTCGTTTGAAGCACGGGTAGATAGCTATTTCAACCAATCAGACTGCTCCGTTGGAACTACCTGTTGTATAATAAAGTACAAAACATACAGACTTACTTCAAAAATAGCACTTATGCAAGCCCTCACAAACTGCTTGACTGTGCACAGCATGCTATAATGCCAAGTTCTGCTAATCCCAAAGCTATAGCGTTTGATTCACTGTATAACGTTTGGTGTTGGTGCCATCTGCTCCTCTGATGCACAGCAGTGCTTGTACTGCATCGTCTGTACATTGTCTAGATCAGGGGTTCTCAACCCGTGGGTCGCGACCCCTCGGGGGGGGTCGCCAAATTATTTTAGGGGGTCCCCAAATTATTTAAAAAAAAAAGAAAAAAAAAAGATTTTTTTTAAATTTTTATTTTCACGATTTTTCAAAAATAGCAGACCTACAAGTTCATAGCGCGCCACTCGGTGGCGCGCTATGAGCTTGTAGATCTGCTATTTTTCAATAGCTAAATTATAACAATGCTTAAAACACCAAAAGGGGTTCCCGCCCAAAATGGTTTAAGGTTATTGTAGCAGTCAATTTATATTGGGGGTCGGGAGGGGGCGGGGCGGGGGTCCCGAGACATTGCCTAAGCATTTCCGGGGGTCCCCGGCCAAAAACGTTGAGAACCCCTGGTCTAGATGCTGCTATACGCTGTTCAGTTGGACACCCTCTACTGCCGAAAAAACTAAACCGTAATCCAAAGAGAAAACAATAGTTTTGTTGTTAAGCGTTTTCCTCGCTACAGAAGCACATTAGGGCATTTAGACCTGAAGCGCGTTCTAAATCCTACGTTTTCAGAAAAACTTTATTTACTGGTCTTGGTCTTCCTTTCTTTTTGTTTATCCCACAATTTTGTAACCCATTTTCCCCAGTTTTTCACCCGGTGCCAACGCCTAAACTGTAATCATGGGCACTACTCTCCCTCTGCCAACCTGGGGAGAGCCCAGAACTGAGCTCATGCTTCCTTGAGGAGTGAGCAGGCCGCTTCTTATCACCTGACAGGGGGAGTTTCCCCAGTAGGACATAGCAGTGGAAGGAACATGTTATTCCAACCAGTTCCTTTCCCCTCCATCAGGCACCACGGCTGACCAGGTACTGTATAGAGTATACAGTATAGTATAGAGACCAGGATTACTGCATGTTTTTTGTGAGGGTACCTACCCTAGTAGCCTCGTTCCCAGCCTTAAGGGCCTTTCAAACAGGAAGCGAGGAACGCACATGTTGCCTGGATCAATGAGAGGTCTGCTACAGGTCTTCTCAAGAGGGGCGCGACAACACAAGCGTAAAAAAAAAGCTAAACCGAATCCAGGTCTGGTGAGTCGTGGGCGTGTGCACGAAACGAGCACGCACGCAACAAATTCACAGGACCGCGCTCACGTAAATACGCTTGTGTTGTCGCACCGCCACTGCTCCGCCCAAAAACACAGGTCTCATTGTTAATCAACTATAGGCACGTTAAATCGCTTCACATTTGAAAGGCCCTTTACTCATCTGCGAAGAGAAAAGCCTGGTCACGACCTAAGGCAGAGAGTCGGGCCTTCCGTAAGATGTATTTCCCCTGGTTACGATATTTTTCGACCAATCACAACACTTTTGTGATTTACAAACAGATTTGTAAAGCATCAACGCTCGATTTCCTTGAGCGATACTTCCGGTAAAATCCAGCACTTCCGTTTATGCACTCAACAGTGTAGGCCAAGCCTTGCCCAGGACAATGCCTTGGCCAATCCCACCTAGGGTATGGGCGGTTGGGCGCTAGCCGATTCCCCGGCGGGAATCAACCCCGCTACCTTCTAGCTGTGAGGCGACAGCGCTGCCGACTACACCACCATGCTCCCCGCTTGCCCGGTCTTAACACATTCAGGTTTGTTTCCGGCACAGAGTGCAGAGTGCCGTGCTAAGAGCTTGTAGATCTGCTATTTTTTTTTAATCATGAAAATGTGGCACAAATCTTTGAATATATATATTCTTTCAGAGCGAACATTTCTAACATGTTTTCAGATGGGGGTCCGCAGCCAAATACAGATAATTCTGGGGATCCTTGACATGAAAAAGGTTGAGAACCACTGATATACAGGATTTAGAAGACATTTTTTAGATTCGGCCTCAGGTCTAAATGCGTTAAAAGTTAACAGCTTATAGTAATAGTGTACTAAACAGAAGAACCCACATTTGTCCATGCCAAGGACAGCCCTGATAGATCAATGAGGAGATAGTGTGCACATCTTTGGTACCCGTTAGGTAGGCAAAGTGCTCGATGACCAGGCAGAGATCATAGAGAAGTTAAACTATCTGGATTGTAAGTTTAATGAAAAGGTTTCTGGCACAGGATACAATCCTCTTCACCAGACTCAAAAAACAAACTATATAAATTAAAATAAATTGTGACGTCCACAACCACATAATCCCACATACATATAAATCCCACATTTTCATCCTTCTTGTTTTTTTTGTTTTTGTTTTTACAGTTTAAAAAAAAAAGAAGCTAAAAGTAAGCTTAATCCATTGAGACCTGGAACGCATCCATGTCACGTTAGCGTTTAACCACATTAACCATTAACCCATTTTGGGGCGGGAACCCCTTTTGGTGTTTTAAACATTGTTATAATTTAGCTATTGAAAAATAGCAGATCTACAAGCTCATAGCGCGCCACCGAGTGGCGCGCTATGAACTTGTAGGTCTGCTATTTTTGAAAAATCGTTAAAATGTGCCTCAAATCTTTCCGAAAATTGTCATGATTTAGAAAACTTTTTTTTTTTAATTTCGACGTCAGGCCTGAATGGGTTAAAAAAAGTAAAGTAAGCTCCCAAACAAATTCATTCAAAGTCGCGACCTTACTGTAGCTGTAGATCATTTAACTTAACCCTGAACGGCCATAGCCTCTGGCTGAGGCTCCCCTATTGCTGATGTTTAACCACCTGAACACCAGCCTCCCTATTCTGTGGGGGGGAAACATTCGCAAGGTGGATAGTCTATTTTCGACGCTCAGCGAGAGCGAAAGCATAAATCAGCCGCTAACGTGCCTAGTGATGATGTGTGGTCCTCCAGGCATGCAATGCGTGTCTCATTTTGACGTACAGAGATCAAAAGGCCAGCGCCACAGCGGAGTATCAAAGCCCTCGTACAGAGATGTCTATACCTATAGGAGACAGTGCCGTGGTAGGATCAAAGAACCAGAGAGAGAGAGAGAGAGAGAGAGAGAGAGAGAGAGCGAGGGGGGCTCCGGTAGTCTGTCGTCGCTGTCGGGCAGAAACCTTGTATCTCCACATTTCAACGATTCATGTTTTTGTTTTGTGAATTAATGCCCTATACTTCCTCATAGTACAGTGTCTCACAAAAGTAGCCAAAATAGCCAATCTACTTGTAGATTGTTTTTTTGTTTGTTTTTTAGATTATTTCCACACGACATCGCAGTGGCAACATGATCACAGGGCAGTTTCTGGAGCAGTAGGTTGCAGATGAGTAGTGTGCGTGCGTGCGTGCGTGCTTGCGTGCGTGCGTGCGTGCGTGCGTGCGTGCGTGCGTGCCAAGCCCCCAGTAAGGCTATCCAACGTTGAAGATGCCACTACCTACTGGCGAAATGAGGAATTGCAGCACTTTAACGGAGGTGGACGGACGTCACGTGCGTAAGCCCGGACCTAGGCTAGGCTAAACTTCCGCTCGCTCGAGCCATTGAGTTATAATTATACTTCCGGCAGTCTTCCGTGTGCTTCAAAACGCCACTGAGCAACTTCCACTGAAATGAATATCGGGGGGGGGGGGGGGGGGGGGGGGGGTCTCTATCCTTTATAGCTCTATGGTGCGTGCGTGCGTTCAAACACTGCTTGTGAAAGACAGCGAGAGAAGAGGTTCACCACACTGTAGTTTATAATACTACACTGACAGTCTGCTCATCTGCTCTATAGGACAGGGGTTCTCAACCCGTGGGTCGCGACCCCTTGGGGGGGGGGGGTCGCCAAATTATTTTAGGGGGTCCCCAAATTATTTTCAAAAAAATATATATATATTTTCACGATTTTTCAAAAATAGCAGACCTACAAGCTCGTAGCGCGCCACTCGGTGGCGCGCTATGAGCTTGTAGATCTGCTATTTTTCAATAGCTAAATTATAACAATGCTTAAAACACCAAAAGGGGTTCCCGCCCAAAATGGTTTAAGGTTATTGTAGCAGTCAATTTATATTGGGGGTCGGGAGGGGGCGGGGCGGGGTGAGACATTGCCAAAGCATTTCCGGGGGTCCCCGGCCAAAAACGTTGAGAACCCCTGGCATACATTACACTTACTACAGACCAGCAGTGGTTCTCGACCTGTGGGTCGAGACCCCCAAAGGGGTCCCACACGCTTGTGAGCTTGTAGATCAAAGGACCCTTAAGCTGAGATAGAGATGAAGCAGGGACCCCCCCCCCCCCCCCCCCCCCTACATTTTGTATTAAATTGTGTTGCCGATTAAACTTTTTCATAGATGTCATAGATAGCTTCATATCAATAATAATAATAAGTCTCTCTTTCTCCGTCTCTCTCTCGCACTAACTAAACAACTTAAACTTGGGAAGAAAAGAAAAGCGGTTGCCTAGTAACAGCAGTACAATTATAGTTTTCTCTCCCAGCGGTATGTGACGCAGTGTGAAGCACAGTGCAACAGTTTGGAGGATGATTGGAACTACTTCTGATAGTTTGGCTATTCTTAGCACTGCTAGTCAGTGGTTGGAAAGTGACTAAGTTCTACCTCACTACATCTCAGATCGTATTGGATGTAGGGTTCATCGTCCGGGGAGTTTGAAGGTGCACTAGGCAGCACTGGTGGAAAAGGCACTTTAAATAAAAGTACTGGAATGCAGAAAAACTCAATTCAAATGTACTAAAGTACAAAAGTTTTGGCATCAAAATGTACAAAAAGTCCCAAAAGTGAAAGTAGTCATTATGCAGAATGTCCCGTTTCAGGTTTTCAAATCGCAATCTGGGAAAAGAATCCGAGATAAATGCTTTTTTGTAAATCTATTTACATTGAGACGGAGGCAGACTTTTCACGTCCGGTTCATTTCTGGGTTTATCACACTCCTCGCAACCTAGAGCAGGGGTTCTCAACGTTTTTGGCCGGGGACCCCCGGAAATGCTTTGGCAATGTCTCGGGACCCCCGCCCCGCCCCCTCCCGACCCCCAATATAAATTGACTGCTACAATAACCTTAAACCATTTTGGGCGGGAACCCCTTTTGGTGTTTTAAGCATTGTTATAATTTAGCTATTGAAAAATAGCAGATCTACAAGCTCATAGCGCGCCACCGAGTGGCGCGCTACGAGCTTGTAGGTCTGCTATTTTTGAAAAATCGTGAAAATATATATATATATTTTTTTTTTAATAATTTGGGGACCCCCTAAAATAATTTGGCGACCCCCCGAGGGGTCGCGACCCACGGGTTGAGAACCCCTGACCTAGAGCCATTCATATATTGGCAAAGTAGCGCAATCTAACGTAATCAATGAAAACACTGACATGATGAGTATACTCGTCAATGACAGTGAACCGTTGGATTTCAAATGACGAGTAGCTAGGTGTAATGTTAACACCGCGATCATTTATTGAAAAATTAGGATCTAATTCACGCCAGCATTTTTTTAATTTGAGCTCTTATTTTGAAAAGCCGCCATTTCCGGTCCACAACCGGTAGTCCTACGTTAGGAGTTTTCACACAGCTGGGTGGGCCTTGTTTACAATGTGAAACCAGGCCGGAGCTCCGGAGAGCTCTAGATTGTCAGCTCTGTGCCGTCAAAGAAACGCTGTTTTGACCAAAAATGCCATCTGGGACAAGGAATAGGAGTTACAGGCGATTGAAAGAAATGGATAGAATGGATGCTTATGGCGACGACGATCTAAGATGGGCGATCCAGTGCTGCGCTAACAACACAGCTAGCTAACCGGCTAACGTGAGTAGCATTTTGGCTCGAGCAATCGAACGCGCTATAAAAGCTCAATTGCCGAAGGCCGTCGGCAATGGCGTTAAGCGTCAGTATCAAAATTAGGCTTCAATTGACTTTAATCGTCGGCAATGGCGCGGAGGGTGTTAAGAGGCCACAGAAGTGAACCTTTCAAGCCCGTTTTCTCAACTCGTTTTCTGCAAGACATTACTCTATAAGCCATATCTCCAAAACTGGTTGGTCAAACTGAACAACCAATGTCAATTTGAAGCTATGATTCCCTGCTTTCATACGACATGAAAAAACGAAAATTCAAAAAAGTCCAATAGCAGTTCCTCAGTCAAACCCAACAACCTTCCAGCTGTGAGGCGACAGCGCTACAGACTACGCCACCGTGCCACGCACACGCAGAATTAGACACCAACGGACCGACATGTGGAAACAGACGCTGCTCCCGTCCTTGCTTAGGCTTGCTTAGGGTTTGAGGAAGGTTGTCGGTCTAATGACAGTCGGACCAATAGTATGTCTAAACTAAAGCATGTACCAGCCGCCGGGACTTTTACTTGTAACAAGAGTTATTCCCACATTGAGGTATTGATACTTTTACTGTAAGTACTTCTTCCACCACTTGCCAGAGAGCAGAATCCTAAGGAGTCGTAGGGCTCAGAGACAATAGCAGGAAGGAAGTAGCTACAGGTCACCTCGACCCCGCTGGACATTGTCCCGCTGCCCGCCAATCCCCCCCCCCCCCCCCCCCCCCGGCCCCCGCTGTGACACGACAGGGATATGGATGGATGGCGGAGAGAGAGAGAGAGAGAGAGAGAGAGAGAGAGAGAGAGAGAGACAGAAGCGGACATGAGGTAGTTAAGTACAACATAATATAATACAACGGGAAATAAATCTCAACCGTGATGGATCTCCTGTGACGTGCACATGAGAATGGGCGCGCGTGTGTGTGTGTGTGGTGGGGGGGGGGGGGCCTATATTTTTTCCTACATTTAAAAAAATGTAAAAAAAAAATAGCAGATCTACAAGCTAACAACAAGGTAGATCTGCGCTTATGATCTACAAGTGCTATTTCACTAGTTTGGGTCCTGGGCAAATATCTAGTTTCTCTTTTGGGTCTTGAGCTAAAAAGTTTGGGACATATATATGACATATCTACGACATATGACTCCACATTTGGGAAAGGCTTCAGCCCAATCAAAGCCAATAGTTAAATATTAAAAAAATATTTAAAACGTATTTGGACACACACACACACAAGCCTATGACACATGTCTTGGAATACAGCAAGAATGTCACTCAGCAGCGTGCGTCTCTGATAGCCATATTCGTTCACACGACGGTGGTCAAGACTAGGCTTAGTCTCTGTATATGGTGGCATAGACAGTACAACAGGGTCAGTAAAACACCTCGCAAGTCCTTCTGCCTCATCCTCTGGACACTCCAAGGTGTCGAGAGTTCGAAACCCTCCAACAACTGTCTGTGGACATGTCCCAGGCTGGACCATCAGAGAAAACAGAGCCAGCAGTCTCACACCACCGCCCGGTGACAAAGCGTACTACTGTACCTACTGTACCTACTGACAATGTGCACAACAACTTTGCAGCTGATCGGTCCAGTGAGATTAGCTCTGTACAAACAGACAAAATTACAGACTGCTAGCTCCCTGCAGAGCCAGGCCGTCAAAAAATAGACGGTGAGAAAAGTGGTAGAAAATAAAATTCAATTAGAGAGGTGAAGAAGAGGCAAGGTACGATTAGTGCACTGGTTCCCAAACAGTGGGTCGGGCAGCACCCATTTGTGGGTCGCGGACACGGTTGGGTCCCTTTATTTTTTATTTCCTAAATTTTGTTTTTAATCATTATTATTTCAAAACAACAAACAAAATACAGAAGTTTATAATTAATTTCATGAATTACAAACAAACTCAATGCTATTTTTCAGTAATTTCATGGAGAAATAAAAGAAAAATCAAAGAAATTCCATAAATTAGAAAACAATTTTTTCTTTAAAAATAGCCGATCGTGACGTGTTGTGAGCTTGTAGATTGGGTCCCGGGGAGACATCATATCTCTCTTCTGGGTCACAGGCTAAAACGTTTGGGAACCTGTGGATTAGCGCACAGATCGGAGGGAGGAAGCAGGTCTCGAGTGTGGGACACGGACACAGCATAAACCCTATTAGGGGGCAGTTCTCAAGAGGGAAACCCCAAAAAGCCTTGGGCTCCGCCCAGCCCCCTCCACCAGCAGAGTGCTGCTGTGGAGCACGTAGGCTTGGAGACAAAGGGGCCAAGCCGTCTGAACCGTCTGGCCTCCAGACTCCAGCGTTCTTCCTCTTTCGGTTTGATTTAACCACTGATCACAAGATGGGATGTTCATTCTCTCTCCCCCTCGTGTTCATTGTTCAACCCCCACTTCCCTCCCCTCAACAGCACCGTGAATGGGAAATGCGGTATATAGCGCCGGTCTCTAAAGTGCCACACACACACATGAGTAATGAGTTTTTCTTCGTTTTCCTACATTTAAAATATAGGCCTACTTATATATTATTTAAAAAGATTTATGTTGAAACAACAAGGTAGATCTGCGCTTATGATCTACAAGTGCTATTTCACTAGTTTGGGTCCTGTGCAAATATCTAGTTTCTCTTTTGGGTCTTGAGCTAAAAAGTTTGGGACATATATATGACATATCTACGACATATGACTCCACATTTGGGAAAGGCTTCAGCCCAATCAAAGCCAATAGTTAAATATTAAAAAAAATATTTAAAACGTATTTACACACACACACACACACACACACACACACACACACACACACACACACACACACACACACACACACACACACACACACACACACACACACACACACACACACACACACACACACACACACACACACACACACACACACACACACACACACACACACACACACACACACACACACACACACACACCAAGCAAGGCGCCAACGTGCTCTCCCGCAGCAGTTAGGGGTTCAGTGTCTTGCTCAAGGACACGATACTGACCCAGGGGGAGCCAGCGAACTGGGAACCTTCCGATGGATCACCAAATAAAAACCCACAAATAAAAACTAGTGGAGAAGAGATCCAGTAGAACTAACAGACAAGTCATTTTATGTTTGGTTGAGCTCTGAAAATAGCTGATCAACAAGCTCACAGCATTGTGAGCTTGTAGATCGGCTATTTTCAGAATGCAACAAAGTGTCAAATGAGCCAATACGACACCGTCTAGGCCTGCCAAAATAGAATATAGCCTAAAATGTAGATTTAGTCGACTAAAACTTGACTCGGAAGTGGAGAAACATTCTTCTACCGTATATTTCCCGTTAAACCCTTTCTAGTTGAATATGCATTTTGCAGCCATTATCATAATTATATGGGAGCGCAACAGGCATGCTGGCTCTGTTGCAGAAGAAAAATAAAGTGAGAAAAAAAAAGAGAAAAGAAACAAATGGGCTGCTGATCCCTGGGGGAAACGTTGAACGTGATCAAATGCAAGCAGGAAACCTACTGAACTGAACTGGCTCCAAAATGACTTCCGCACATAGCAGCCAAGTGGCATAAATAAAGTTACTGGCTGCTGTTGCTCAGGATGTCAGCCATACAGACGTCTCGGCCTCTCTCTCTCTCTCTATGTCTCTTAGTCTCTCTCTCTCCAACACACAGAGTGGTTGCCATAATACATAACGTTCATACTGATATGATATTAGGCTGATGAGCTTGGCAGGCAGTGAGTTAGTGGGTCAAAACACTGATCGACTGAGGAAGGGAACAAGTGTGCTGTAGACAAGAGTTATTACTATTGTGTTACAGTATTATATAGTGTATTTTACAGTGCTTTATACATGTCCAATTATTATGGTTAGTATAATTATGATTGGAAATTATACATGTGATTATTGTTATTATTAGTACATGTATGATTAATCAATATTACATGAGGGGGTGGTTTTACTTCAGGCGTGCATTAATGACGTTAAACCACCCCCTCGAGTGTAATTATTATTAAAAAAAAATGAATGACAGATGTAGTCACTACGTCCACAAATGTCCCAAGAAACTAGCTAGCCTAGGCACCGAGTTTGCTGCGCTCTGGGAGAACAGAGCAGCTGAATTATTTGCTTTGATTAGGTGGAGTGGTGCTCGTTTGAACCACGGGTAGAAGGCTGTTTCAACCAATCAGATTGCTTCCTCGAAACGACCTGTTGTATAATTATTATTAATATTTCATTGTTGTCATGATTCATTATTAGTGAGCTTTTAATGACAAAGGAAGGCAAGGCTGGTCCAAGTATGGATCCATGCACACATACAGTATATGTACTGTATGTATCTGTCAGTGTATGGATTTAGTACAAATCAATGATTAGGTTTCTGGCCTGCTTTCCTTACAATAGGACACGGGGTGGAGGGTCCAGTGGAAACGGTGTGCACAAGTATTCCACAGAGGCCATTAAAGAAGCCGTTTGCACAGGTCAATCTTTCTACCGTCTTCCTACAACCTCCCAAAGTCTCAACCTCACTCACCGGGAGGAAAAGGAAACCCAGTTTCCCCTCAAAGCAGCTAGCTTTCCCAGGCAGCGCACCGGAATAGAGCATTATTATGCATGTGCGCGTGCACGCACACACAAACACAACAGTACCTTCGGCTTTTTTAATATCTATTCCTCAGTTTGTAAAGAAGACAAGACGTGTGCACGAGGGAGGGTGAGTCGGTCACCAGCTGAATTAGCTACATGAAATATAGCATCACAACCACATAATGCATTCAACCATATTTGAATAGGCTACTATTCAAAGAAGTTAGAACACTGGTGAATCGACTTGACAAGAACCACTTTGAGTATTTGAGTCTTTGAGTCACTGAAACTGGTTCATCATTTTTGTGGAGCACTGAATAGTAGGCAAATGCTCTAGTACTTACGGACTCATAGAATTATGCAATGCCTATATGTTCTGACAATGCCTTCTCACTGCAAGTACATTGCGAACCACAACAACATTTACAACATTAGTCTGGGAACTAAAATAGCTCCTGGAGGTAAGAAAATGTGCTCCTTCAATGGCAGCAGGCGTCTCAGAATTCAGTTAGGGTATTCTACCGAGTGCTGGCTATCATTCTCTCCATCATAGATTCTTTGGAGCCGTGAACCCAGAGAGATTGTCGTATTGTTCATGTGTGACTGAAGTTGTGCTCACATTCCTTCTAGTTTAGTAGGTTGGCAAACCGGTGACCTTCCGACCTCTCAGACGTCATCTCTGCCCTCTCAGTGGGCCGAGAGATGATGATGATGATGATGCCAGTGCAACATTTATGCTGTTGTTGTACGACAGCGCCACCAGTAGAAAATAGTGCAAGTATAAGCATGTCGATCGGCTATTTCCAGTGAGCGACACTTTGTATAAAGGACTATAAACACAGTTTAATATTGTACAAAAGTCAGACAGGGTGATTTATTTGTATGAGAAAAAAAGAACAGAGAGAGAGAGAGAGAGAGAGAGAGAGAGAGAGAGAGAGAGAGAGAGAGAGAGAGAGAATGACTGCGAGCGAGCACATCCATGGGCTTTGGCATTCCCAGCTTTGTGTTTGTGACCTCCGCTGGATCCCAGTACCAGCCCACATCCTATCCAAAGTACAGACCAGACGGACCCAACTGACCCCCATCTTCCATCCACCTTCTATCTGAATGAAAGGAAACAGCTCCGTTGGCTGCCAGACCATTAAAAAGGAGGAAGCCATCTTGAGTAGAGCAGCAGCTAAGGGGCCTGCTTTGGCCGAGAGATGAGGAGAGGTAAAAGAATTAACAACAGCAGCAGGCAGCGCGTCTCTGAAGCCAAGAGGGGAAGGAAGGCGGACAACGTCGCGGTTCAAGAGAAGCTGGACCCAGAAGCTTTGGAAGGAAGAGGAGAGAACACCTACGCCATCCAGGTAACCTCCAACAACCCTGACCGAGTTGCATAACAACCAGGACAAACGCAACGCTGGAGTGACAACCACACCTGACATTAGAGACTATCTGCTACAAACTTAACTATAGAGCTACTGCGTAATGACAGATTATTTTCAGAGGATTTTGCACCAATAATTCTTAAACTTGTTTTAATATCAAGGACACAGACCCCCATTTGATATGTTTGTTTATCTCTGGGAGCCCCAATCGACCCTGAAAGATAATTTACTCTGAGAGGGTACAAACTGAACCAAATTGACCCTTACAGGTTCCATTTGGTTCCATTTGTGCAGTCTCAGAGTTACAGACAAACCAGCAAGGTTTAATTTGGTTCCTATATGCCTAACTATCAATCAGTTTAGCTGGGGACCACCTGGAACACCCCAAAGGACCCCTGGGGGGGTCCCCGGAACCCACGTTGAGAACCACGGTTCTACAGAAGTCATGGACGTGGAAATACTACGACAATGAGCTCTAAGTCCAGCCTGTTGTAGGTCACAAAGACACACCAATAAAACTCATTATTTTATGTGCTATACATTCATCATCCATACACCTGAGAAATATGCCGACACCACGTTTACCTGCGACTGCTGAGCTGTACTTCAATTCCTTCTCCACATAGGGAGGGGGCAGTATGGCCCTTTCTGGCCATTCAGCATGGAACTGCAACACCTCCGTCTTACCACTAGGTGTCACCAGTGTAACACGGGTTGTATGTGTATCACAACAGCGAGCCACCAGCATAGACCCTCATAACTGTTCTACAGTTCTACACATTGGTGAGACCTTACTACTACTTACAGGGCTTAAAGCCAAAAAACATCCCAAGACTGATTTTCTTTTTTTTTGCAAATCTGCACTGATCTCATTAAATGACCCCCATGAAATCCTCAGGACTGAAATCCGTCCCCAGGACTGAGAACTTTAAGCCCTGTACTACTTACCCTACCCAACTAGTACGCACTTCATGCCTATTTTCTTGCATAATGACATTGTGTTGGGCATTGTATTATAATATAATTATATATATATATATATATATATATATATATATATATATATATATATATTCGAGGATAACACACATACATGAAATGTATGTGTAATCACTTATAACTTTTTTGTTCCTGTATTGTTTTCCTTGTGCCACAAGAGAGCGCTCTCTGAAAACAAACTGGATGATTGTGTTGATAGTTGTTCGTCTAAGAGCACTGTGCTGCCTGTCATTCCAGTCCAGATTCATGAGACATTTTTTTATACAATTACAAACGGAATAGATTACAGAATAGACTCAAATAGATTGGAGAGTATAGGTTGCGAAAGGGTAATGTTTAGGGTTTAGATTGTGACTTACCGAGTGTAGATGGGGGAGAAATCTCTCTATGTCGTTCATGTCTATGCCATCGTCGTCATCAACTTTACTTTTAATCACCCTGAGACAGACAGACAGACAGACAGACAGACAGACAGACAGACAGACAGACAGACAGACAGACAGACAGACAGACAGACAGACAGACAGACAGACAGAATTAATAGGAACATTCACTATCGACAAACACAGGCAGACGAGATCAATCAATGTCAAATAGAAAAACAAAAGACTACAGGCTGCAATCAATTGCAACGCATTAAGGGAAAGTAGAGAATGGATACTGATAAAGAAACATGGCTGATGATGCTAAATGTAACATTTAAAAACAATGAATAACAGGACCAGAGAATAGATGCTTGCTGCAGTCTGGAAACCAATACTGGTAGCAATACTGATCAATATGTCACATGCAATCGACCGTTATGCATGCATAAATATTGACTAGTCTGCAATTAGTTCTAGAATTGAACGGTGTTAAATCCATATGCTGATACTCAGAACTGTGTCATATGTAGCAACAACAAAGAGAGCTTATTGGTTGACTAAAGTAACAGCATGTTAGCGAACACATTATGAACTAGTTTGCACTGAGAAAGAATATGTTTTACCATGTTGTCTGGAAGAAGAGGTTATGTAACTTTTTACTTGGCTATTGAGAGCCTTGGCCAGAATACAGATTTATTTCAATACTTCAATTTAAACAAATGCCAAGTTGAAAAAATACTTAACTTTTTAAACTAGAAGCTCTACAAGCTCACAATGCATCATATCGCGACACTTTGTGAGCTTGTAGATCTTCCGTTCAAATAGCTGACGCATATAGGTTTAAAGTGCTCATGTGGCCTAGTCGCTTCTTTTGGGCTTGTTTTCATAGACCTGGTTGCTGGTATTTCTCTCACAAAATCTGACAACACTGAAAGCCAGTTGTGGAAAATAACTAAGTACATTTTAAGTACTGTAGTACATTTGTACTTTACTTGAGTATTTCCAATTTCCAATACTTTTACTTCAACAAGCTTGATGTGCGGCTCATAATTAAAGCGGTCGTGATCGTGGTTACAAAATGGGTGTTTTGGGTAAATTAAATAACATTCGCAGGACACGTTATTCTTCACTTCCGGTCGTCTGTTTTCGAGCGGCTTTCAAAATGATACTGTCTACCGTACACTTTACATTGCTGCCGTGTACGGGAACGTTTCCAGCCACTAGATGGCACTGATGGCGGCGAGTGAGTTAAGTAAAAAATGTGACTCCTTTTTCCACCACTGCTGAAAACGCCCACGGGGACCACCCGCTTCGAATGTTATCACCCCATAATCAAGAGAACGTTTGTGATCAGCAGCTTAGCATACAGACAGAATGTGATAATCACACATACTGGGAAACTTGGAAGTGAAACTATGGGAGCGTTTTTGTGTCCATGACGGAGGTGCGCCGTCTCTGGTGGCCTTGAGCCACGTGAGGCACCGGCGAGCGAGGCGCTAGCGGAGCGAGTCGCCGTGCCGAGCGTTGCGACGGCCACCAGAGCCGACTCAGCGCTGTTCCAGTTGCGTCCCGAGGCAGAGAATAGTAAATATTATGCCCCGACCATAGAGTTAGCCCCGACACGTCCAGCAGGGGGAGTCGTTTACCAGGCTATGTCTGCACCACCCTGTATGCATGCAGTCCGGGTGAACACAGCCAAACACCACAATATCTAGTATGCCAGTATGGCCATATTCCAACGTCCTGATAACGGTTGATTTTTGTGAATTTAATGCAGTGATAACATACAGCAGGGGTTCTCAACCTTTTTGGCCGAGGACCCCCGGAAATGCTTTGGCAACGTCTCGGGACCCCCGCCCCGCCCCCTCCCGACCCCCAATATAAATTGACTGCTACAATAACCTTAAACCATTTTGGGCGGGAACCCCTTTTGGTGTATTAAGCATTGTTATAATTTAGCTATTGAAAAATAGCAGATCTACAAGCTCATAGCGCGCCACCGAGTGGCGCGCTACGAGCTTGTAGGCTATTTTTGAAAAATCGTGAAAATAAAAATTAAAAATAAAATCTTTTTTTTCTTTTTTTTTAAAAAATAATTTGGGGACCCCCTAAAATAATTTGGCGACCCCCTGAGGGGTCACGACCCACGGGTTGAGAACCCCTGACATACAGTATGAATCCGTAAGGCCTTACCCCTCCTGGTGGATTTGTGGCAGGTGTTTGGCGGTGGCTTTGTAGTGCCTCCTGTGGAACTGGCTGAAGTCCAGCTTCTCTGGCTGCACGTCCCATCCTGCACCGCTAAACACAAGGCCACACACACACACACGCACTGTTACAATTTAGGGATTATTTAGCAGACGCTGAATCCAGAGCAGTAGTTCCCAAACTTTTAGACCGTGAACGTGCTGTCTCCCCGGGACGCAAACTAGTGAAAATAGACGATCTTAGAAGCTCACAACGCCGTTGTACATCGGCTATTTTCACTACTTCTTAAACATTTGTTTTCTAATTCATGGAATTACCGGTACTTAGAGTTCTCTTTGATTTCTTCATGAAATTACTGGGGAAAAAAATCATGAAAACAAATTCTTTGCTTTTTTTATGTTTTTTGAACCAAAATGTAGGAAACCAAAAAATGAAGGGACTAAGGACCCATAGAAAATGTGTCTGCGACCCACAGTGGGTCCCGACCCAATGTTTGGGAAACACTGCTCTAGTCTAGAGTGTGCAAATGCATAGAAATAGTTATCTAGGGGTCATAGGTAAACCAAGAACCTATCATCAGTCTAACAGTAGAATATCCAAAGAAAATCAATAATCTGTACATTGAAACTATAAACACTACATATATATATATATCTATCTATCTACATAACATGCTATCTAAATTAGGTTTTTAGATTTTGGATTTAAGCCTGCAAGGTTAGGGAAAGTGCTACGGCAAGTGCTAAGGTGGAGTCTGCAGATTACGGAGGAAGATCGGGAGTGAGTCAGCAGTTCTAACTGCAATAGTTTGGGAGGGCAGAAGCGAGAAGAGTCTTGGACGTGTCGTGTGGATCGTTGTTGCAGATGTTTTAGCAAAGGTACCGGTTCTGCCAGCTTCCCTGTGTTAGCTGATCTGAGCGAGCGGGAGGGGTTGTAGGGTTGGATGAGGCTTTGAAGATATGGGGGTGCCATACCTGATTTGTAGGTCAACATCAGTGTTTTGTACTCTGAGGGCTTTTGTACTGTGCAGGCAGTAACACACAGAGACACTGGCTTAGAGAACAGCTGATAATAACGCAAAGCCAACATGGTCATTCTGCTTTTTGTTCTGTTCCTACTTTGACACACACACACACACACACACACACACACACACACACACACACACACACACACACACACACACACACACACACACACACACACACACACACACACACACACACACACACACACACACACACACACACACACACACACACACACACACACACACACACACACACACACACACACACACACACACACACACACACACACACACACACACACACACACACACACACACGGCTAGACCAACTGGCCGAGCAATGGTGTAACTCAGTGGTTCTCAAAGTGCAAGGCACCAACCTGCTCATCGGGAGCAATTAGGGGTTCAATGTCTTGCTCAAGGACACTTCGACAATAACTATGGGGGAGCCCGGAATCGAACTGGGAACCTTCTGGTTCCCAAGCGGCCACTCTACCCCTGAGCCAATGCCGCTGCCAAAAGGTCTGTAACTCTGTTCTGTGTTGGCGCTTGCATCATCCAGCCATGAACAGCTCCAGCATCATGCGTCTGAGAGCTCATCTGCCACCGTGGCCGGAACTACAGTACGGGAGAGGCGGTGTTGCCTTGCAGCAGTTACCATGGCAACCAGTCTCAGCCTCCAGTCACTGACTCACTATTCTACACTGCCATTTTAAAAGAAACCTATAGAGTTGTACTAAAGTCAATACAGTGTTCCATTCAACGAAACGTCTAATACTAGGTCTACTACTAATAACAATATCCAGATTAATACCTATCCACATCCTAGTAACATGGCATGTTGTACATCGTCTACTGTCTTTGTCCCGGGATGTCACATCACATCCTCCAAAATATATTTCAAGAGTCTGCATTTATTTATAAAAAAATCTTGGTGCAAACATTGCCAATCATCAGCACTATGCTCTGCCAAAGTCTGACTCACGACAGCTTGTACTGAGTTGAATGGGCTTGGACCAAAATGAAAAGGCAGAATTATAATACCATGCTGGTATGCCAGCATTGACAGGACATTTGTCAATGATTGGTTTAATAGTTAGCCTGACAGTCGTTTCACTCCATTATTCAGCCTGAAAGCCCTCTCGGCGCAGCAGTTTTCTGAGATGGGGGCGTGGCCAAAGTGGGACTCTTTGGCGATTGGTTGCTGGATTATCGCGACCAGGCCGGGCCGCCGGTTAGATTTTCAACCGAGAAAACCCTGGCTTCTACAGTGTCACCATAACCATGAATGACAGTGTAGCGATTCAGGGGCTGGACCCAGGCTATTTAATAGTAAAAATAGATTAGCAGCGGACAGACAAACACACACACACACACACACTTGGGTACCTACCCGTGTGAGTCCATGGTGTTAGCAGCCCAGATGTCTGTCCCAAGGATGTCCAGTGAGCCCTCTCGATTCCGTTCCGTTCCGTTCTAGGAAACAGACAGGAGTATTATGATTAGATAAGTACATAACGGCTTCCGCCGCAATCGGTGTATGAATGTGTGTGTGAATGGGTGAATGTAATGCACAATCAATGTGTGTGTCGGGCTCTAGCCGCCTTCTCTGTACACCGTGAATAAAGATGCGTGTAAACAATATTTACCTGTACTTTGGTAGGGCCCTTGAACTGGTTGTTTCGGCCCCTGCTACCAGAGCGCGATCCAGAGCCTGGTCTAGAACCTGAGCTGGGTCTGGAGCCTGTACTTTCATTACTGCTGTGCTCCCATTCATCCTAAAGAGAGAGAAGGATAAAGAATGTCAAGGAGTAAAACAACTTGACGGTGCTCACATTCACCCTAGACTGAGTGAGCCAGGGAGAAAGACCGTCAGTGAGTAGGCCTGTCATGATCATAACAATTAAAGGAGCATTCAGTGATTTGGGTGATTTGGAAAACCACCCAGTCCGCCCCGGTAACAAAATGTGCACATGCACGCTCTACAGTGGGGGGAAGTGCAACAGGCCAACAGCATGTGCACCAATGCCCGCCCCCACTCGATCATGATTGGAGGAAGGCCCCTCTCATCCTGATTGGATGAAGGCTTTGCCACCCGCCACCACAACTGAAACTAGGGTTTTTTGACCCCAGGGGCTCACTGGGGACAGGGAGGAACTCCTTATATGGTCAGCACACTCTATAGTAGGGAGGATTATCCAGAAAAAATGAAAAAATAAGTGATATTTGAATTAAGTCAAATCACTGAATATACCTTTAAATGCATTGTTATAATTGTTAATAATGACTTAATTGTGTTTTGGGGATTCAATATTGCTAACATTTGTATAACATGCAAATCTTATAGTCAAGTCAAGTCAAATTGATTTATATAGCACATTTCATAATATAACAAGCATAGACCCTATCTATGTGCTTCAAGATAAAATAAAATAAACATCAAATGACACAAATAACACATTATGCCGGTAAGACAACCAAATATAGCTTACAAATTAAGACATAAAAATATATGCTACAAATTAAGACATTCAAATTTTAAATATAGCCAGCAAATTAAGACATGTAGACGTATAGGGCCAAACAACAGCAGTCTGTGTCCAGTTTGTTGCCTCATTAGGGCAGTGATTCTCAACTTATATCATTTCAAGGACCCCCAGTTTGACATGCATTAGGCCACGGACGGAGATTTCATATGGAGTTTTTATTTATTCTACTAGTACACTGTGCTGTGAATATAACTTGGCAGTGTATACAAATGGAACCATTAGGCTCCAGTACACACACACACACACACACACACACACACACACACACACACACACACACACACACACACACACACACACACACACACACACACACACACACACACACACACACACACACACACACACACACACACACACACACACACACACACACACACACACACACACACACACAAAGTAACACCATGCCAATGGATGCAGTGATAGTCACAGAGGAAAGCATGTGTACACACACACACACACACAAGCCTGAGGGAGGACGGTCAGTCCAGTCCAGATGCCCCCCCCCCCCCACACACACACAGTTACGTACCGGTTTGGATGAGCCACGTCCCCATGAAGATGACCAACTTCCTTCTTTTCTGTCATTGCACTCATCTGTCCACTGAGAGAGAGAGAGAGAGAGAGAGAGCAAAATATCGCTAGTGAATGTGGGTGGAGGGTATAAATGGTCTGAGGATCCCCAAGGATCCATTGGACAGTCCTAGGGGCCGATCTACAACACACCATATCAGCACCATTTCCGGCCACCACATTTTCTTTTATTTATTATTATTATTTTTTCTCCTTTTTTCAACTCTAAAATATATCTTGGCGAGAATGCGATATGCATAATAAGAGTAGGCTACTATGTTTGTTCAGGTGTGTTTACATGTTCATGTTTAGATGTTATTAATCAGGGGGGTACACAACCAGTGCGCAGGCATCAAAATGTTTTCTGCGTGGTAGATGCACGGCTCATTTGCGCACCAACAGCTGAGATAGTTATGTAGAGAAATCTGACAGGCATTCAAAAGGAACTCAAATGAGATGTTAACGTCCTGTAAGTAGACTTAGAAATAAAACTAGTGTTGACTAATCATTACATGTGGCTCTTATTTTGAAGAGGAAGTTAGTGCACATGAAGTCTGTTTCAGTTGTAAACAAGCTACTATGACCCAAAGTTACGTGCTCCTCTCATAGTGGTAGTCGTCGCTAAACCACGCGACAATCATTATAATTTACAATATAAAAACCATGCATCTTGAGGTGATTACTTTTATCTATGTTGGACGTTTGTTTTGGTTTCAGGGGTTGAGCTGCTTAACGACTACCCTGCTACAAATACACTATCTGTGATCTTTATCTTTTGCATCTGCCTGTGTGTGTGTGTGTGAAGCATAACATTGTGGCAGAGTAGAAACGTCCGTAAACTCCGTATGCACCCCAGCGAATCATCTGCCTCCATCTCACCCTGTCCTCAGCTTCTCTCATACCAACCAACTTCATGTTCTCTTTCACCCCATCCATACATCTCCTCTGGGCCTCCTGTCTGGTAGTTCCAAGCTCAGCATCCTTCTACCGATATCCCTTCTCTGAGTCAAAACCATCTCACCCTGTCCTCAGCTTCTCTCATACCAACTAACTATCCTTCTACCGATATCCCTTCCGAGTCAAAACCATCTCACCCCGTCCTCAGCTTCTCTCATACCAACTAACTATCCTTCTACCGATATCCCTTCCGAGTCAAAACCATCTCACCCTGTCCTCAGCTTCTCTCATACCAACTAACTATCCTTCTACCGATATCCCTTCCGAGTCAAAACCATCTCACCCTGTCCTCAGCTTCTCTCATACCAACTAACTATCCTTCTACCGATATCCCTTCTCTGAGTCAAAACCATCTCACCCTGTCCTCAGCTTCTCTCATACCAACTAACTATCCTTCTACCGATATCCCTTCCGAGTCAAAACCATCTCAGTCTGGCCTCTCTGACTACAGCAGCATTGTGTTTTCTCTCCGAGCTATTTAGTGAACGCACAGCTGGCACTGTCACCCCAGGGGGGTAAACTAACCCACTTACAGTTGCCCTGTGTGCATATATATAACCTTTGATTCTAAAAGGTAGGGCAACGGGAAAGGGACGAGTGTCGGAAGTAGCATTGTGTACATGCATACTGTAATGACTGTTCTTTGTACAATACTTGGTACAGGTACACTATATACATTGTAAATGTCTAGCTCTAGCGTTCGAGAACCAGCTCTAGTCTATTTGCAATGTCTAAAAGCTATTGAATCATTTTGAATTATGAAAGTGTGAGAAGTGTGAGAAGTGTGAGAACTACGGACTTAGAAGGAATTCGTAGAATCGGCCTCTAGACTTAATGGGTTAAATATGAAATTAAAAGCAAGTAAGTAGGCTTGGGAAACCCACGGTTTGTGAGCCATGGTCGCATGAAGAAGCTTGTAGCCGACGGTTTCCAAAAGGGTATAGCTTCATATGCGTATTTCGCACATCACAACTTAGGACCAAAGGCTTGAAGACATTGCAAGTGGGCGTAGGCACCCAAATATTTGGCAAATCAGTACTTTTTGCAGCGCGACGCGTTGTGTGTATTTTTGCAATTTTCAGCATGCATCCAATTTTAAAATCAGGCATTACCACGCCATCAACGCCTGCCTAAATGCAATTTCGTGGACTAAAACTAGACGAACTATAAAACATTTCAGATGACTAAGGGGGGATTCACACTATGGTCCTGGGTGCGCCTTCGGGACCACTTGGCAGATGTTGTGGTAGTGTGAATACTGCGTACCGTTCCCAGGAGCAGTTCACCCAACCGTACCCGGGACCACATGGAAGTAGTCTCGGGAGCGATTGAAGTGTACTCGGATACGGAATTACGGATCGGTGCAATGTGAAAGCATTGCATACAGTTGAATCATGAAGTGTACTCGAGTGCGGAAGAATCAAGGCCAATGTGAATCATGGCCAGCAACCGTATTCGGGAACAGTTTAGAATCAAACAGACTCAGTCCGTCTCAGTGTGAATCCCCTATAAATGACTATAATAGTGGTGGGCATATATTCATTTTTGTAATCGCGATTAATCTCATTGCAATCCTGGAGTTAATCGCGATTAAAATGGCTACCTAAATAATGACCAGAAGTAAGTCCTTGAGAACGCGTTTCTCAGGCCAGGTGGCCCATTAGACGAGACCAGGTGCCCTAATAATGGATATTAACAATACAACTAGCCTATTAATACCTTATATTTCATATTGTGAGCTTGTGGAACTGTTCACAGTGTTGCCAAGTCTAGTCATTATAAGCTACTTTGGACTTGTTTATCTGTGAAGTTTCTTTAAAATATTGGTGGTTCTTGAGATGAAAATGTTTGAGAACCACTGCTCTAAAACAACATTGGACAATGATGTTTGACAGTAAGCACTATAGTTGCTAATTTTAAACTTATTTTCTGACTTTTTCGGATTTTCTGACTTGATCTGGCCTGTTAACATTTTCATAGACCTGGTTGCTTGTTTCTCTCTCAGTCACGAAATGTGGCAACCGTCAAAGCTAGTCCTATAGAGTTTGTTTTGGTTGTGATGCATGGATGATGGCATCATGATGCTACCGCACAGACCACACAGACTACCGCGGACCCCCACGCAGACTATCGCGGACCCCCACGCAGACTATCGCGGGTCCGCACCGACCTCCGCGGGGGTCCGCGCCTCCGCGGTAGTCTGTGTGGGGGGTCCGCGGATAAGGGGGGTCCCCGCGGAGGTCAGCGCGGGGTAGTCTAGTCCATTTGTACAGATTTGTACAGTTTATTTTTAGAAAAGGGTCCTTTGGTTCCATTTGAAGTAGGCTAAGGCTACACTCGCAGTTACAGAGACCCAGCTCCCAGACCCAACTTTGAGAATAAATGAACGGCGATATTTTTTAATAATCGCGCGATATATATTGCACAGTGCATATATGACAAATAACTCAAATAAAGCACCGACATTTTTTCTTTCCAAAACAAATGTTTGAAAATGGATGGACATTTTTCAACATGGAAACGATTGACGCTCATGCAAAAAATAATTGCAATCATCTCAAATGTTTGTACAGTACCTGTGGCATCTTGCTGCCGTTGTCCTCCTCCAGCTCGCCATCGGCCTTGTCTCCCAGCAGGCCTTGCACCTGGTACTCCAGGACGTAGCTGTCGATGAAGCGCTCCAGCTCCTCGATCTCCTGGGAGCGCGAGCTGCCCGCCTCGGACGACGCAGACGCCACTGATGAGTTCTCCATGGCAACCAGCCCTGTGTGTGATGATGATGGGGGGAGAAAATACGTTAGTGAGCTGAAAACAAAGTATGACAAAGAATTGAATAAACACCCTTAAAGCTGCTATAAGCAATACTTTTTTTGTATTCAGACAGCCAGCAATGGGTAGAACGCTCCCCAAAAGAATTTGTCTCTGACACATCTAGGGGCCGCAATCTGCATTTTGGGAGCGTTCTACCCATAGTTTGCATGTGCTCCCCATAGTTCTGACCTCGATTAGTCGAATAGTCGACTAATCGATCGGAACGGGTCTCAGTCGACTGACAACCTCTCAGTCGATGTTTTTTTTTCTCACAGATTTTCTCACATTTTTTATTGTGTTTTTAAAGTTACTAAAGTATGAAGAAGTATGAAGAAAATGTGTTACACACTTTTAAAAATGATGCGAAAGTAGCAGATCTACAATCTCCCAATGCATCACGATTCACTGCCATTGTTTTATAGAATGCAATGGTAAATTATATTGAATACACACTCATACTCCATACACCATACAAACTGTAACAGCTGTAACATTATTCCATTTCTTAATATCTGACAATGTTCATTTCAAATTAAATTAATTTTAAAAATCTATATCCATTATGACAAACCATTAGTATATATATATTTAGGCTATTGTATGATCTGTCAGCGGTCAGGGATGGATTAACCCAAGCATTATATGTGAAGGGTGTGCAACAGGGCATACAGTAATTAGGCAACTAATGCTAGAAAAGCCATATGCTAGAAACGTTCTCACAATGACTGGTATATCCTAATTGTAGTTCGGGGCAGGGGGGTGTTCAGTCGACTATCAGTCGACTAACAAATCCTTAGTCGGGGACAAAAAGCCTCCCCATGTCCCCTAGGGTAGGTAGGTACCCTCACAAAAAACATGCAGTTATCCTGGTCTCTAAACTGCCACCCCCAGGTCAGCATGCAGGGCGCCTGATGGAGGGGAAAGGAACTGGTTGGAATAACGTGTTCCGTCCACACGCTACGTCCAACCGGGGAAAGTCTCCCCCCTGTCAGGTGATAAGAAGTGACCTGCTCATGCATTGAAGGAAGCATGAGCTCAGTTTGGGGCTTTCCCCAGGTTGGCAGAGGGAGAGTAACGCCCAGGATTACATTTTAGGCAATTGTGGGATTAGAAAGAAGTTAGAAAACTATAGTTAATCCTTGGCTTTGATCATGGAACCTATTAAACTATGTCAATTTTGAAATTACTCCATCCAAAATGAATTCTATAAATTACAGCACATGCTTAAAGGGGGGGGGGGGGGGTGAAAGTGATACTTTGCTGTTAAAACAAGTGTTAAATAGCTCTGTTAACCAAACGCCCGGGGTTATTTAATCCATTAAATCAGAGCGCCCAGCGATTTATAGCAGTGGAGCACATTTAGCGACGGACCAGGCGCTATCCCGGATGTAGCTGAAGTAGCTTGAGGCGATCGACAACAACGGGAGTTGTGTACAAATAAATGTAGTGGAGTAAAAGTACACATGTTTGAGCTGAAATGTAGTGAAGTAGAAGTAAACGTATTGGAAATTGCAAATACTCAAGTATTGGACCGCAAATACGTACCTCAAAATTGTACTTAAGTACAGTACTTAAGTATATGTACTTAGTATTCCACCACTGCATGTGACCCAATCACTGCCTGTTGCTGCTATAAGCTCCTTTACATCAATGCTTGATCACCAGCCATGCAAAGAGGATTTACCCCTGGAGAGCACGTAGTAGGATGGTACCTGCAGATTGCTGCCTGGGAACTCACTGGGGAGTCCTGGGATTTTATATCCTACTATACCACTGAGATAATGCTTTGTGGGTCGGACGGTTGGACGTAGAACGTGGAAGGAAAACGTTATTCAAACAGTTACTTTCCCCTCCATCAGGCACCCCGGCTGGCCAGGGGGAGGCAGTATAGAGACCAGGATTACTGCAGAAAAGGCCCTTTTGCCAACCACACCTAGGGCATGGGCACTGATGAGGAGAGAACACGCCCTAGCGCTGAGCGCTGACATCATCCCCAGCGGAAATAGAACCCAGTGCCATTTGGTGTGAGCAAACACCGTGCCCCCGATAAATAGCAACTTGAACCACATTCAGCTCCGTTTATCCGAAAACAATCGATTAACTGGTGATGCATCTCTGAAAAGCATTGTGAGCATGTAGTTCGGCTGATTTTGGCGCACAGCGAGCAAAGTATAAATCAGACTTTGTCTTGCTTTAGGCCACTGGCCCATTCTGAGGTCATGACAAGGTGCTGTATCACAATAAGTACTTTGATTATGCCTGCTTAAAAAACATAGTGTACTAATTATGTTAAGTTATTTATTGGCACACATTAGTGTTGGGTTTCCCTGCCTCTGCCTCTCTGTCTATCAATTATCATAGTTTTCCATCATTCATCCAGTCATTTGCTACTTCAACTCATGCAGTAAGTCTCGTCCCTACACAGTTTCTTGTTTTGGCCAACGGCCAATCTGCTGACTCCATCAACCTCTGTAGAAATCACCAGCAAAGCTAGGTTGTTCTCCCTACCTAGACACACATTACACATTTACTAAAAGGAACATACACCGATATAATATCTAACTAATCATTTTAGTAATTGTGTCCTCCATGGTCTCCATGGTAACGGATTGGTGTGGGTCATTTGATTGGCCCCCGCTGATCCCAGAGTTGTATTAATGCTGACTGTTTGTCAGTTCTGCTTTATGCCTGATGAAGGTCTGACGACCGAAACGTTGCAATAAAAACCAACCGAAGTGAAGACAGTGTGCGGGATTCTCTTTTTTCTACCTAGTAATTGTGTCCTCAAAATGCGAGGACGGAATTGGCGCCCTTTTATGCCCATAAGAAGAGAGAAGGGGGAGAGAGAGAGAGTAGGGGGGAGAGAGGTAGGGATTGGGTATGTCATATTCCTGAACGGGAATTGGCCAGTCAACCTAAGATTTGTTCCAAAAGAGATTGCAATAGTAATCATTCATGTTTTTTTATGATCCTTAGGGTCATCCAAATAACATATTAAAACAATTGTGAATTATATAAAGTTTGGATCATGGTAAATTCAGGGTTTGAAAGTTGGGTACCATTAACATCCTATATAAGGCAACAATGTCTAATTTTAATTATGCTTTAAGTTGCATGTAATGTGCCAAACTAGGGGTTATTCATGATTCAGCATCCATTGCAAGCATTAGTTTTGCACGAAAAACACTACGCTAAAAACGGCCATAGCCGTCATCATAAATGTGATGAGGTCAGCACATTTGGGCACATTAAGGGCAAGTGGTTATGTTTTTAGCACAAGGAGTGTTTTTTGTGCAAAACTAATGCTTGCAATGGATTCAGAATCATGAGTAACCCCTTGTTTGACATGTTAAATGCTACTTAAAGCATAATTAGAATTAGACATTTTTGCCTTAGGATGTTAACATGGAGCCCGCCAGAACCGTAGCCTACGTTTTTCCATGTTTTGATCCGATCGACTCGTTAGCTGCTTCTCGTTAGCATAACAGTCAAAGTGTGACAGTGGCATTTTGAAGATGCGCGCGCAAAGCCGTGCATCCACTTGCACTCTATGTGCTGCTTTCAATGGCCTGTATCTCCAAATCGGCACAATGAATGTTTCTGGTGAAAACAAGGTTTTTCAACGGCCGACAGCAGGTGCTGCGATACTCGCGGTCGGGTTTTCACCACCGACCGAGAGAACAACAACCGGTCAAGACACCACACACACAGCATTTTGTCATTGTAACATCCGGTTACGGATATTTGGCTCTTCAAAAAAAGGGTTGCGCGTGATAAAACCTTGACAATACGCGATAAATAGATTAATTAATCCTGGCGGGAAATGGGTTGGTACCCAACTTTCAACCCTTGAATTTACCATGATCCAACATTTATATAATTCACAATTTGTAATGTTATTTGGATGACCCTAAGGATCATAAAAACCTTGAATGATTACTATTGCAATTTATGCAATTAATTTATTTTAGATTGACTGGCCTATATGAACAGTAATCACACGCATACATATTACATACACACATGTCTTTTACCATTAGCCTTGCAATCGTAATTCATGTGACTGACTATACTGTATCTGTGTTGCTCTACATCTGGGAACATGCATATATCAATTAAAAAAATCACACCCGTGTGAACTGAGTGGTGCAAGGTCTTATATAGCCTGATCAGCTGTGGTCTGACGTAATGTCAGTGACCATGGTAACCATGCTCACCTGTGCACGGACACGTACACAGGTACACAAACATACAGACAAAGCTGGTGTACCTGTGCACGGACACGTACACAGGTACACAAACATACAGACAAAGCTGGTTGTTGGAGTGGTTTGCACCACTCAAAAAAACTGTTCACAAACCCTCACTTCACACGGGTGTGATTTTTCGTTTGTTATAGTTAGTGATTAGAAGTGCCCTTTAACCCATTTAGACCTGAGGACGCATCTGTGTCATATTATAGCTTTTAAAAGCCTGCAGACAAACTGATTGATGCAGTTTGGACAACACAATACTTATTACCACACATCATTATCACATTGCAAATGTGATATTTCAGTCAGTCTTTGTGCACATTCAGGGCACACACACACCACTCTCTATAGCTGGCCATTTGGTTTTAATCTGATCTCACATGAATAGTTTGACTCACTCACAGAGATACTGTTGTTCATGTTCGAACTAATCAATTTAATTGATTCAACAAAATGTATGTTTAGAATAGAATAATTGCTAAGAAAATAATTGAGAGTTGCAGCCCTAATATCAGGAAGTCTGCCTGCTGTCCAGCTGAAACTCAGGCCAGGTTTCAGGTTAGACAAAAACCAGAACAAACTTATTTTCCAGCAAGGCTCAAAACAGCTACAGTCCCTCTCACTTATCTCTGCCATAGCAGATACAATCAAATATTTTTTTAAAGAAAAAAAAAGAAAAAGAAAATAACTTAAATCAAATACTTTCAACCATGTTCATAGGGTAGAAGAGATTGTACAGACATTAGTGACAGTCAAATGGCGCTACAGTATAACAGCACAGGATCTTCAAGAAGCCAGTAGCACAGTGCATGTAGTGTCGTTGTAATTGATGTCAGCGTGGTTGTGATTATCTCCAGCACTCTGGCTAATGTCACAATATCACAACAGTCAGTGGTGACTGGTGATGCAGTAAAACAGCATTTCCGCTCATCATATCCCATTGTCAATAGGCCCATATCACTGCCTTTGCATTGCACATATTAACCATACAGAAATTAATTATTAATTCAGCCCTAACTGACATGACTTTTGAATATGATAATGTAATAACTGGCCCAGCCAAACACCAAGGCAATGTAGAGAAGGAAGGGGATGTGGAAAATGGACAGTGGACATTACACTAGTATTTAGGTATCTAAAGAGCAAAGAGCACTTTATTTTATTTTATATCCCACGATTTTGCAACCCATTTTTTCACCCAGTGTCAATTATCGAATGTAATCCTGGGCGCTACACACCCTCTGCCATCCTGGGGAGAGCAACGGACTGACCTCATGCTTCCTTGAGGAGTCCAAGCTCCTTCTTTTCATCTGACAGGGGGGAGTATAGTTTCCCCGGTTGGATGTAGTAGCGTGTGGAAGGAACATTCCAACTAGTTTCTTTCACCTCCATCAGGCACCCCGGCTGGCCAGGCAGTATAGAGACCAGGATTACTGCATGTTTTTTGTGAGGGGACCTACCCTAGGGGACACGTGGGAGAACATGCAAACTCCACAGAGAAAGGCCCTTTCACCAACCCCACCCAGGGAATGGGCACCGATGTGGAGGAGAGAACACAACCCCAGTGCCCACATCGTCCCAAATGGGAATCGAACCCAGGACCGTTTAGCTGTGAGACGACAGTGCCACTGTTTGACTATGCAGTAGGTATGGACTGTCTTCAGTTGGTGACAGCATGTTGACCAATTCTCGTGATGACAGCCCATACTAACCCAGTCAGAAAGACACTGTGCTATTTGAATACCTCAGCAAAAGCATAGTCTATAAACGTGCACATCGAAATACAAGAGAACTCAAAACGACATGTGATGAGACTTATTTCCCTGAACCTACCTATCAGCTGACAACGGTTGCAATCATTAAAACATATATTGTTTGTTCATAAGCTGGTCCGGCCGGCTCTCAATGACTTGAATGAAAATGGATTCCATGGAACCTCTGTCTCCAGTTTGACTCCCCGAGCATCAATGATGGCGCCATGGTGTCGATAATTTCCCTTCCCTCCTTACATAAGCCTTGCTGAGCACTGAATAAGTAGCAACTCTCTAGGGGTGGGTTCCATTTATCGATACAGAAATAATCGTATGGTATTCCTTGCCGATAAATCCAGCGCAGCAATAGTTCATTATAGACACAGAAGGCAGGAGCTTATTCATAATTATTTCTCCCTGAAACCCCCATTCCTTCGCTAATAGTTATTAATTGATATATACTCCCACTAATCAGTCTGTTTCTCATTTGCTGCAAGCTAACTCACTGTCTCACACCCACAATACAGTGGGTATTGTGGGTGTTCTAGTTCATTCTAGCTGACACAGTGGTTGTTCAGATGTCGGCGTTCAAATTCCATCCACCTCTGGCATATTTGCCGATACTGATATGACCCGATATGACAAATAAGGGCCGATACCGATACTTTTCCGATACCGTATCGGGACATCTCTAGTATCTATTTCTGTTATGGGTGATTCCGTGATAATAATGTAATGTATGGATTGTATTATGATCATGTGATATGTACTGTATCTATGTGGTATATGGAATGTATTGGAAGTTATGTTGTTCATGTAATATATTCTTCCTCCATCGGTGGGGGAATCTATGTAAAGCGCCTTGATAAAGGCACTATATAAATGCACCATTTATACTAAATGCAATAGCTTTGCAATAAATGTTTAATGGTCAATCCTGAGCTGACGGAAATGCTGTGTGTGACGCGGCTTTAAAGAAAACACATCAGCATCAGTTTCTACCCAACACATAATTACGATAGATTATGTGACAACCAGGTATAGTCTGGTGACCACCGGAGAGACGGGTGACAGCCGGAATGTAGACGGCACCCCGGGAGCAGTATGGGTTGGCACTACAGCCTGCATCCTCCGTGAGGAGGATGAGGTCTTTAGGAGGGCCATTCGAGCCGCAAGCGGAGCCTGCAGTACCACCGTTGCCCAGGTGGAGCCTGCAGAACCATTGCGGCTCAAGAAACCACCACTCCTGAATGAAGTGTCTGGTGCTGGGAGTCTGGTTCAACGTACAGGTCCTAGCTGTACTCCTGGCGAGAGCAGGATTGGACCTGGTGAGATGTAGGAGGGGCCCGGACAGGAGTCAACCCACAGAGCCTAGTCCCTCCACATGCCAGAATTGTACCTCCAGGTCCCGGCAGAGGGACTGGGAGGTACAGTGGGTCTGATCGAGGGTAGCTACTGGGACGTAAGTCGGGACTTGATCAACCCGGCTGGGTCACCCGAGTGAGGGCTATGATGTTCGCGAGACCCGAAACCCTGATGACCTTGGGATACATCACTAAGGATACGTCCCAGGTGCATCCAAGCGATGTATTTTCGTTCTGATATATATGATAAAATCTTTTGCATTTATCTTTTCAAAAGTAACATATACATACATGGGTATGGCCAAGTGGTCCAGGCGCATGCTACATATAGGCTTTGGCCTGACAGCGCGTCGCATGTTTGAGTACCGTTCATAACAACCTTTGCTGCATGTCTCAGTCTCACCCCCTTCTCCCTCTCCCCTGTCTCTCTTCACTTGATACTATCAATAAAGGCAGAAAAGCCAAAAACATATATACATATTTGTCAAAACATCGGCGGGCTAGAACTCTGCAAAACTAAATTTAGTAGGACACACGGTCATTATTCTAAAACCACACGTATCGCGATACATATCGTATCGTGGCCTCGGTATCGTGATACGTATCGATCGTGAGTTTGTAGACAATACCAAGCCCTACTCTCAGTTATCAAGCCCACTACATTATTATTACCAAATCAATATTCTCAAACAATAGACAGATTTTCAGTAATCCAACAAATGCGAGATTAGCCAAATTAAGCAATAATGCAGCACCATGTGAGTGATTCCGATGTCCTATAAGTGACCTTTAGTAGACATTGAAATAATGTCCGATGCCATTAGTAGACTATTTTTGCCGGAGGGAAACTGCTGCCAATAACTATTGACCATTTCACAAATACAACCCGTGTGTGTGCGCGCGACGCGTGCATGTGTGCGTGTGTGTGTGTGCGTGCGTGTGCGTGTGTGTGTGTGCATGTTTCAACTCAGTCAACTCAGTGTGTGTATTGGTCAACTCACTGAGCTGGACAAACCAGTAAATCCCAAGGTTTGGTCATATAAGGTCAACCTAAATGACATGATTAACAAGTGCCAATACACAGCCTCAGTTGCAAGTACAGGCATGACCCGTTATGTTGGAGATGGGACTAATATGCCCTACTATTTTTTTAGCTTAGCTTCACAAATAATAAAAAGCGTTTCACAGAGCATCAAGGATAGAAACTAAAGAAAGATTGTGTGAGAAACAATATGAGGTAATCTGCCAGAACAATCAAAGCGCCTACAAAGATAAGGATAGAAACACAAGTGTAATCAGGTAGTAAAAGCACGTCTATAAAGTATCCATCCTTGTAGCTACTGTATAAACAACCACAACAGAAGGCTACATTCATAACTTCCTCTACAACTCATCTCCAGACGAGTTGTAGAGCTCAACAGCTCTATTGTCACATCACATATCACAGGTTTATTGGTGTAAAAAAGAAAGTGGGTGAAATTAGTTTTCGTGCAAACGCCATCGTTTTTGTCATTTCCAGAAAAGGAGTCCAAAGCAAGTCCAAATTAATTTGTGTACATACAGTAAGTGATCCGGCCAGTCAGGACTCAGGAGTTTATTAGTGTATTTATTTATTGCATTTAAAGTAGGTTGTATTTTGTCAACATTTAAATGTTTTGGTTAATCACTATAATAATCAGTGTCGGTTACATTATAAAAAAGATTACATGCGAGTGTGAGGAGGGATTTCAAACAAGATGCTGAATTAGCTGATCTCAGTGTAAATGGTGTTGACATGACATATACCAGTCCAGTAGGTCTACTGTATGGTAAAGAAACTGATAAACTAGTCCCACCAACCTTTTGCAACCCACCCATAACACAGCAGTGTCAGTAAACAAGAGGAGAGTGTGACGTGAATCTAGGTCGGAGTCAGAGAACATACCAATAGAAGACACTCGCACTTTTAGTGTTGTGTACAGTATGTGTCTCACAAGCACTGTTGCATTTTGTTCAGAGGAACGTACAAAACAAAACTATAATATTGATTGACAATGTATTTGCAGAATTTGACCAAGTTCACAATAAGGAAAAACATCACTGCCGTTAATCACATGACACAATTATGTCATGTCAGTTTTTTCAGAAAATTAGTCTTATTCAATTTGGCAAAAGCCTCACTGATTTCCTCTACTAGTAGGCCTACACTTTAGCCTCAAACTTGACCTGCATGTCCATAGAATCATTAGATCTTATAAATTGTAGATATGTCCCGATACTGTATCGGGAAAAGTATCAGATCTGCCCTTATTTGTCATATCGGGTCATATCGGTATCGGTGAATATGCCAGTCTAACCACCGATCCGACACAGGGGTAAGGGGTTGACAAACTTGACACTATGGCAGGTAAATAAAATGTTGGGACATGTGGAGTTTGCTTTGGAGTTGCCCAAACTGCAAGTGCACATTTGAGTGAGGAGTCTGCTATAAACACAACACGAGATATATAGCTAGATAGCTATAAACACAACATGATGAGATCACGACACTGGTATCGGTATTCGGTATCGGTTAACACAGAAATTGAGGTATCGGGATCGGACCGGAAGCGAAAAAAGTCTATCGGGACATCCCTAATAAATTGCATTGTGGTCGTAAAAAACCTAATTACCTGGCTGAGTACTTCTGTAGTCTAGCACAGGGGTTCTGAACCCATGGGTCGCGACCCCCCGGGGGTACATAGTACACATTGTGCATACATAAACTTTCCTTAATGATTATATCTGGTTTCAGTATTTTTATTTATGATGCATTTTCTCTATTATTAAGGTTACTATAGAGGTCAATTTGTATTGGGGATGGGGAGGGGGGAGGGGTTCGCGAGACATGGCCAAAGCATTTCCGGGCGTCCCCAGCCAAAAACGTTGAGAACCCCTGGTCTAGCACTATGATGATAGTATTTTTTATAAAATCCCAGATGACGACTGCTCATTTATGAGCAGATGTCACTTGGTGTTAATGACCTGTGGAGAGAGAGGAATGCCAGGTATGCTCCCCAGACATAGCAGACACAGTAAACTCTGTCCCTGTGGAAGTGCTGCCAGGTTGGGGGGGGATGTGTGGAGGGGAAACACTGAGGGATGAAAGCACACAGGGAAGCAAGCAGACGGGAAATAAGACACACGCTGTTGTGAAGGGTCATATGACACAGCTGGGCAGAGGAAATTGGATCTAGCTCTACAGTAGAAAAGCAGCAATCTCAGCAGCAGCAGATAGAAAGTCAGGATTTACCCATTAGGAGCAGGTCATCTACTGCAGTGCTTCTCAAAGTGGGGTCCGGGGACCCCACTTTGAGGTTTGGGTGCTGCGCATCAGCACCTTTAGTTAAACATGCAGAGTGATGCATTACTTTACCTGGGTTACATCATCTTACTTCAATATGTTTTGACATGAAATAATATAGTGTAGTGTTTTGTTTCATTAGCGCGAGTTTCATTAACGAATATGTTAGACAGATAGTCACCACCCATGCTGGAGAACAGGAGCCCCTACTCTCAACAGTAAAGCGTCGCAAACTGGCCTGGTATGGTCATGTCACAAGGCATACCTCGCTGGCAAAGACCATCCTACAGGGGACAGTGGAGGGGAAGCGGAGAAGAGGCAGGCAGAGAAAGGCCTGGATGGACAACATCAAGGAATGGACTGGCTGCAGCTTACAGACCCTGCTGCGCACAGCTGAAGACCGAGAGCGCTGGAGATCCCTGACTGCCCAAGCATCCACCATGACACCCCTACGGCCCCCTAGGCCATGGGATGAGTAAGTAAGTAAGTAAGACAAAATAGGCTGCAGCTTGATATTGTTCTGCTGCTGCTGCTGCTCTGTCTGAACACACGGTAACGTTAAAGATACCAAGGATTCGAAAGTGATGTCACTGTTATGCTACGCAACACGGAAGTAACACGGACTCGAAGCAGTTTGTAAACCAGTCAGTGGTGACGAATCCTTGGTATTTTCATTCCGTAACAGGACAGAGTCAACGTTTCACCGCTGTTTGGAAAATCCTGTTGACGGTCGGGAAAACTTGGAATTCCCTTCTCTCGTACCAGTGGGACATGTCCCGTGGACCGACCGGTGGTTTCGAACCTCCATGCCCTAGGGTAGGTACCCTCACAAAACACATATAGTAATCCTAGTCTCAATACTTCCGCCCCATGTCCAGCCTGATGGAGGACGGGGAAAGGAACAGGTTTGGACGGTTCCAGTGTTGGGTGTAACAATGTTAAAATAAACAGCGTTATGTAACGAGAATACTTTTTCTGTAACGTAGTAAACTAACAAGTTATATTTGATATTAGAGTAATCCGTTAACTACCTTTCCTAATCCCGTTACTAGTACGTCAGTGTTCCTTTGCCCCGTTTCGCTCTGTGATTATGCAGAGCACAAATAAACTTCCAATACGTTTTCATTGACTGTAACATGATGCTACTGTAATACTGTATGCTGGTCATTTATTTTGGAAGCCGGGGAAAAAGACTCATTTTATGTTTATCTATTGTAGGTTACCCTCAATATCAAACTAAAACTAAAGGAACTGCTAAACTAGTCCGACAAACCTTCTACAACACCCCCCCAGTGTCAGCAAACAACTGGGAGCTCAGTCTGTCTATGAGAATGTATCAATAGACCTACACAGTACAATTATGCTCGATTTAAACTTGGTTACACAGAGTTGTCTTGCACTGAAAATAGCCGATCTACAGCTGTAGGAGCTTGTAGATCAGCCGTTTCCGGTGCGAGACACGGCATGCAACCAAGTATAAATCAAGCTTTAGTAATGAGGGCTTGTGGCGGATGTGGGAGAGAGCACAAGGTTGTGTGTGGCTGTGTGCGTGCGCGCGCATGCGTGTGACCATGTAAATAATAGTCCCATTGTCCCCCCCACCCCCTGTGCTACTAGTGACGTGATGGAGAAGAGCATAGAACATGTCTGTAGTCCAACAACTCCATTCTGTCCACACACACACACACACACACACACACACACGACAAAGGCCCAGGCGACACAGCTCACAGGCTTTGGAACATGTATGGACCATATAGGTGCGGTGGTCATTCTGAGGGTCAACTAAAGAGGCCTGCTGACAACAAAGGATTTGGTCACAGCACAGCTGAAGCCTGCATCCCAGCCTGCTAGAATGGAGAGCTATAGCCTAACTGTTGACCTAAAGCCAGTAAATGAATACATTTAAAAGCATAATAGTATGCAACTTTCCCCTGTGTTTGCAAATTAAAACAATACTTTTTTTTTACCAATATTTTTCCTCTATACCAGCAGTTATCATTCTCTAACTGGAGTAGCATGGGGCTGTTGTTTTGATAGACAGCAACGTTTTTGGGACAACCAAAAAACAAATGGTGAAAAATGGTCAACGGTGTTTCTGCATATTAACACAACCACACTACTTCAGTGGCTGATACCCGCTGATATAGTGCGAATTTATGGGTAAGAAAATCTCACACACACACACACACACACACACACACAGTAAATGAGGACAAGTTACATAAAATGCCTTTAAGCACTTTGCAATACTTAAGTCAAGAAAAATGACAATGCCACCCCACACATGGCCAAGGTACTATAAGCTATCTTACGCTCACACAATATGACATGTGTGATCGTGTGTTAACTTGTATTTCATTATTATTATCTCTCTGTCTCCGAGCTCACGTATACACTTCTTGACAATCTAATCATAATGAATAGCATGTCCCACTGTAATAAAGACTTACATTCTGCTATACAGCCTGTGTCATGTGTATCAGTGTTTACAATACACCCCATACTGTAAATTATGTCATGTGCAGCTGGCCACTACTGTACATATTATCAGTTTGTTTTGGTTACTTACTGTAGGCTTGTTTTTTCTTGACTGACTGAATGTTCAAAACGTAATTTAGATAGCATGCTATTTAGACTATGCTAGCCTAGGTTAACTGTTTACCTGCTGTCCTATAGCTTCAATGAATGTAGGCCTACAGATTATTTTTGATAGTATATTGTTTAACTAAGCCGAAACAACACCAATGATTCACCATGATGCAACTGCCTGATTAGGTTCTTGGTTTACCTGTCATCCTAGGATACTGAGGCACTAACTGTCTCTCTGCATTTGAGGTTGTGTTTACCTGCTTGCTTATTTTTAAGTTGCTCTGGAGTGTCTGCTAAATGATGCCTAAATTGTAATTAAATGAAATAATGAAATAAATAATGTTGGGGGTCCTACCGTCCTGAGTCAAGGTTTGAGAACCACTGATATAGCATAAAACTGATTTAGAAGACATTAGAATCGGCCTCAGGTCTTAATGGAGGTCATAAGGACAGTGGTTTTACAGTGAGGAAGGAGGCGACTAGGCCTGGTCTAATGACCTGCAGTGTTTGTCATTATTATTGATCTCCTCAGTCTCGGTCATCTCTCAGAAGACTTACCAGGGCAAAAGGTGGAAGCTAAAGATTATGTTGAATTTTGAGAACTCTCGTGAGATAACAGTCTAAAAAAGTACTAGAGTATTTGATAACAGTTGACAGTGCCATTGTCCCCTAATAGGCCAATACCCCAAGAATGTAACCGCCAGTAAACAGTCATGCAACATACCGTACTACAGTCAGTAGTAGTGTCCGAATCAATACTAATTGTGCATCAATTAACAAAAATATAGGTGACACAAATATTGGAGGTAAAATCTCTGAGGTAAAATGTAATGTAACAATCAGCAAGTTACATTAGTCCCAAAGAGGTGAATGGAATGACCAAGCTAATCAAAAGATCATAATCTTGGTCCAAAGTGGAGTCTGGTGGGTGGTTATGGGGGAGTTGTTAAATTTATGTTAAGAGTGTTTTCTTCATTAAATATTGTAAAGTTCACACCGAAAACAGCAGATCTATAGTACAAGCTCGATGCGACACATGGTGAGCTTGTAGATCTGTTTTTGTTGAACTACACTGTCACACAATTAAGCATCGGACGGCCTATATGATTTTATATTCAAGATATGCAGGCTCAGCAAAAAACTCTCAGACAAGCTTGCATGCAGACACACAGATTTTCTTCTACATTCTAACCTAATAATTAGCCATGTCGTGTTTTCCATATCTGAATCTGAGAAACCTGGCCTCAACCAAGCCAGGAGGAACGGTCTCAATCGTGAGAAGAAAAAAAAATCATTGGTGACTTGTAGTGGCAAGCAGACATTCCTCGACTTCACTGCCGTCACTCTGATCTCATCTATATTTGAACACCAAGAATCCTGAGCATGTCATGAGTAACTTTGGACTGTTACTGTCTTTAGGGAACAGTCAGACCATACAACACCACCTTTGTGCCTCTCAATGGAATGGTGCAAAGAGCCTACAGGTTTGGCAACTAATTTAGCCTAAAAAAAAGCTTGTTCTGGTGAATTCCTGCAAATACACCCTGCCTGACACACAAGTCCCAAAGAAGCTGCACTATAAGAGGATGGCTTGGTTGTATGGTATGGAAGCATTTGCATTTGTTACACTAGACCTGTACGTGCCCGTCAGCTACCGGCCTACTTGGGAACCTAATAATACCGGTTGTCAACTTGTCATAGCACCCGTTTTAACTACGTGTATCTGTCTGTATACCATTTGTGCCCAAACTGTATATGGAGATCTCTGTAGTATCAATACCCGTTGTCATGGCACCCATTTTAACTGTCTGTGTCCCACATGGAGATCTCTGTATTTGACTGTCTGCCTCTGTGTGAAGAGTGCAAACTGACTGTGAAAAGTGGACTGGTTAAGTCATCAATTGACAGGTGTGGGGTTGCCATGACAATCAATTGGCTGAGGCAGAGGCTGGAAATTGCACAGGTGAGGGGACTTAGGCTCATTAGGTCCACTGGCAGAGCCTGACCAGAGCCTTTTGTGGTGTTTCTGGACAACGGTGTGTCCCACAGACTCGAGTCCGGGCACTGCACTCCCTGGTGGTGTGGAACGTGTGTGTCGAAGTTGAAGTCGGTGGGGCAAACGGTTCTCGAGTTACGTGCATTAAAACGTACACACACACACACACACGCAGACAGAGACATGGCACATTTATAGTTAGATTTACCCACTCAGTTATTCAGGTTTTACCCTTTAATGTATCACCTATCTGCAAGTAGCCTCATGCATAGGTGGAGCCTACTAGAAAATAGTCTAAAATGTAATGAATCGTCAGTGTTTTCATTCTGTCATGTGTACAGTATGTGTAGACTAGAGATTCGGTGATAAGCAGCCATAGTGTAGGTGACTGGTCAGAGCAGAACTTAAGGCTGCTGGTTTGCAGTAAAGATGATGAGCTGCCTTGTCTTGCTGTCATCTAAATGTTTTTAGCCACAAATCATAAACCAGAGCGGTTTGCAGACTGACCACGAAAACCACACGATAGTGCTTCTTCAACCAAGAAGTTACAGTATAATAGAACTTTTCACGCCTCTAGCACTGAACTGTGTACCACCACGCCCAAGATGCCTGGGATGTTGTACACATTCTTTATATCATAAACATTCAGTCTAATATCAAACGCGTCCATATCGTAGCAGGGTTTGTTGTTGTGCTCGTGTCGTGTCCAGCCCCCCCCCCACACACACACACACACACACACACACACACACACACACACACACACACACACACGTCCGCTGGGCTGGTGCCTCTCCTCCACGCCCTACTCTGGATCTCCTCTCTCTCTTTCTCTCCCTCTGTCTCTCTCACTCTCCCCGCCGTTAACAAAGGTGACGCAAGCTGCACTGCTAAACTTAGCTGGAGCTAGCGTTAGCTTGCTTGGGGAATAAAAAGTCGAATAGTTGCACCGCAGACAGAAAAGCCTACAACGAGCAGAGTCATTGTCCACTGATGGTGGGGAAATATAAATGACAACAGGTTTATCTCAGACAGTCAGACACGCACACGCAGCGCCTGGTTGGCCAGGGTCATCACGCACATCATCATCCTCCACACAACTTGCACACAACATCCAGCTCATTGTATGGATCCTGTTACCCGGCACACACACACACAGACACACACAGCTGACCAACAACAGCTTCATAAAGCTTTAATTCATGCATCCTCACCCTTTGTGTGAGACCTGGACTCCCGGTGAGCCTGGGATCAGCTCCTGGTATCAGATCCGCCGTGTCATGGGTTCTATTTTATCCAGAAATGATGAGAGAAGGAAGCTGCTATATGTTGTGAAGAGAGAGAGAGAAGATTAGCTGCTTGTTACGTCGTCCCAGACTCAGACAACAGGCGGAATGCAGGAATGTGACGTCCGCACTGACACGTGTGTGGACGACGGACTGAGGCATTGTGGGACTTGGCGTTCGTTCTCCAGCGAGAGAGAGAGCAACTGATGTCCAAAGAAAAAAAAATCCGTCACGTGATTCACTAATTTCACTTCGATCTCAAATAGTTCCAAACTCTGGTTTAGTTGTGTGATGACATTAAATTGTATATTGCACATTGTAATAATGTAAATAAACACAGTAGAATCAAATGTAATTTACAATTGATTATTATTATTATTATTAAATAAGGTGAGAACTTGTGAAAATAGCCGATCTACAAGGCAAGCCCACAAGCTTCTGCTATATTTTCACAATATCTGTGGAACAGAGTCAAACTAAATTGAATGCCTCATTGCCTCAACTCCAAGTAGGCCTACTTATTGTTGTGGGGTGTCCCCAGTTCAAATGATTATTTTAGGATTTTAGGGGGTCATGGTCACGCTGCTAAATAAATTCCTTGGAATGGAACTATCTCTTACCACCCCTTTTGGGAACTTCCTCCTACATATGTATTATTTATGCACTATGCACACATATAGCATATAGTATATAGTATACGGGTAATCATTTGTCAGGTTGGTCTGGTGTCGTGGTGCTGAATGAAAGGGGACATAATGGCATTTTCTTTTTCCATCATGGTATAATAAACTGTCAGCACCACCGCTAGGGGGAGCTATACGTTTGGTGTATGTGGCTATAGACATTATGGCTCCACCTTGTGTCTTCAAAGTGGCCACAAAACATTTGAAATCACCCTCCACAACTGATAGTTAGATATTCACTTTTCTTAGACTGAAACACATACATTACATACAAGATATAAATATAACACACATATAACACTCATTATTGAATATAATTCGTTTTTATAATAGAATGTAGAAACATTGTAAAAACTATAGCATTTTAAAATGCTTCTAAAAACAGTAACATTCTAAATAGAATATATGTAAACACATACAGTAACATTGCACCCTCAATAAAAGATCAATGTTGTCAATGTGTCTTATTGTTACAACCTGTTTACATAAGAGTCCATTTATTTTTGTTCTGGTTCCTCATACATTGTAGCACTAGCAGCAACAATAAAACATATAAATAGTATATAATACATAAACAACAAAAAGGCTTGCACACTGAAAGATGAACATTTAGGCTCTTTGCTAAAAATGTGCTAAAAATGACATGGTGAAATAAAGTGATACAGAGAGTGGACGTTTCCGTCCTCCGTGTCACTGAATTAACAATCTGGTCATTTATGGACTTTCATGCTGGCCGCCGTGCATGCGTTTACAGATCTATTGTCTTGTACAATTTACTGACTCCACTACAATTGCTTGACAGCTTTAGTGACTAGTTACTTTGAAGATTTACATCATTAATAGAAAACATACATTAACTGATAAATGATATATCATAGGTTAATGATAATCCACCTCAGCTTTACCAGCTGTGACATTCAAGTGACGAACACAGCTTGAGCTTCTACAACTTGGACATTCCGGGCGATGTGGGGTGACTCCTGGCCAAGACAGTCAATTTTGCATAATCACCAGAGTCTTTTCTATTCACCCGTATAAAGCAATCTGGTGGAAAAAATACAAAATGTAATGCAAGTTTTTGTGCATCTTATCGTAGCTGGTCCAAATGCATGGGTCCTCCCCTGTGGGTATGTTTCCTTGGGACGTTTCATAGCTCAGTTGCATTGTCCCTCACAGAAGATATAAGTTGGGTTGCTGGCCTTTCCTGCCCCAGCTGCTGTCTTTCAGGGCCGCCATGCTGTCTTTCCAGCCATCGAGCGAGCCACACCATTCGTGGTGGACATCCAGCCATTTTGAGCATTAGATACACTTTGTGATGCATTTATTTAGGTTACATCTTCATTCTTCAGTGATAGTACCATATTATGGGGTCATCTGGTCTTTTGGAACATTCAACTTCAGACTCCCTCGCCCAGGCGACCAGACTGTGAGTGATCAGTTCCCAGCCATGTGTCCAAGTAGCTTTCAGCCATGGCTTGTCCCTTATGATCCACATCCATCTTGAGGCTCTCAGCTGCCTCTGAAGCTCTGCTGATAGCTTTTCTCCTATTATGTATTTAAGTCCGACGTCATTTTGTAGTCCTACGTTACGTCCGGGTCCAAGTGGCACCAGCTCCCGTCCGCATCTCATTGTAAATAGAATATCTAAACAAGTGAATCTTTTCACAATGACGTTATTTTTCAGAAAGGAAGCCATTGAGGGTTAAAATGCGTCTTAATGCTTCCAACTCGAGTAGAATTATTAATGTTCTGTACAAGTGTCCATGACAAAGAAAATATATGATGTGCAGACAATAAAGACTATTATTATCATTATTGAAAGTGGTAACAGTCCATTTGCTCAGTACAATATTGCGGGGGCATATTTAGAATGTGTGCAGGGTTGAGTATGTTGAATCTAGTTTGCATTAATGAGGATTTAGTTGACACAATGAAATAAAATGGCGATAGTATTCAGTGTGGGGCAGACGGCCTGTCACAGCCAGATTTGTGAGACCAGTAGCTTTGTTGTTGCAAGGAAAGCGGTAAAAGGAGACGTTCGTGGTTGTTTTCGTCTCAGATTTAGTCAGACGGAGGGACACAGTATAACTCTATGGGGACACAAAAGTGGGACCCGGAAGTATCTCTGGAGGGAGCGCTCACGTCACAGCTAAAATACTGAATATGCCTGTTGCAGGCAGCCAACCTGTCTGGTCGGCTGGCCAGACAGAAAGACTACATTACACAGAGACAAACAGATAACACACTGTACAAGCAGACAGACAGACCACCGTCTGATAAGACCGACTGATAGACGACCAAAGTTCAGATCTCCTGCATGGGGTGTCCTGACATCTCCAGATGGCCACATACCCATCCATAGCTGTCACAGTCAGAGGCTAATTAACTGACATAGTGTGATACACGCCTCATCTCCTCCTTAGTGTCTCCCCAAACCTGCAGCCTCATTTACCTTGTAAAAAGAGGCACACAGATTTTTGAGGGCATGTTGATGTTTTCATCCCACTGACGGAAAAAAAACCGTATCACAAGATGTATTTATATCAGCAAGATGACATGATCTTACATCATCATTTACTACCATAAAAAAACATTAACGTCCATAGACTTGCCTGGGAAAGAATTACATCATAACTACCCTAAACAAACATTAAAATCCATAAAACATTAAAGTCCATAGACGTGGCTGCCACACGTAATCTCCGAACAGCCATGCATTGAATTAGAATTTACGCCACCCAAAAATGAGCAAGCCCCCAAAAATCAACATGCACCCTGTTGTTTTTGCCTGGCCGCGGAGTTGTTAAACTTTGAGTAAAATACTTCGCTTTGTTCTGACCTATGAGAATGTCAACGCATTGTTGTATCAAAAGAACATTTCTATAGTTTTATAATGAATGAAAATAGTGTCCTCATATCACATAGATTTTACAAGAGGGGAACTATCCCCTCCAAAGTCTGGCTTTTGAAATTACGTCATATGGGAGCCAAGTCTATGGACTTTTTTTTAAGATTACCTTTTTTGGCTTTTGTGCCTTTATTGATATAGTTAAAGTGAAGACAAACAGGAAAGAGGGAGAAAGAGAAGGGAAGAGACGCGCAACAAAGGTTGTCTTGAACAGGACCACTAGGCCAGCGGGCACCCCCAGTCTATGGACTTTTAATGTTTGTTTAAGGCAGTAGACCTAAACGTCATGTCACATCATGTGGTACAATATACCAGAGCCATAGAGTAAGACAGAGTTACGACAACTCCGTTCACTTCATGGCGATAGACTTCTATTGGCGAATAGGGACACCGGAAGTTTACGGAATGCATTGGAGTCTATAGGGCTCGCACGAGTACATGAACCACGTGACCGGGCTGTTTTATGCCCCCTCAATCTCGCAACTCTGTCTATACTCTATGGCTCTGCAATATACCAAAGGAGTGAGGCGCCCCTCATGTCACTTCACACAAGTGTGATTTCTCAAATTATTTCTAGAATGTGTGTCTGTGTGTGGGTGTGTGTGTGCACGTGTGTGTGTGCGTGTAATAAAATAGTATCAAAAAAAGAAGATTTGGCAGTGATGTTGTGGACAGTACATCCGAAATACATGTAACACGACTGTCAACTCAAAACGCACCTGACATGTATGATTGAGTTGATGAACTGCAGCAATAAACTGACTGAATTCAAATAAAGGAGTAGAGGGATTTTGACTTTCAGCATACAGAACAGTTCAACGTATTCAGTTGTTCACAGTGCCTGCTTCATGCTTGCTTGTGTTTGTCTTCTGTCTTCAGTGCGTGGGTGTGTGAAATGTGAACTAGTGAATAGCATTTAAAACATCCAAACAAGGGCTAGGAAAAAAATAAAGAGCTCTAGTGCACATCCATGACCACTGCACCAAACACTGGATGTTCTGCTAATTTTATAGGTAACATTTATTTCCATCTTTATATATTTATGAATCATTTACTGAGACTTGGGCTGTGGCAGTAAAGGTATTGATAAATCTATGATACATCTCTTTGTGGCAGCGGTGGCCGAACGGATTGCGGAGCGTTCTTGATACCGGAAGGTCGCCAGTTCGAATCAGCGGTCCGACACGTTAAAATTACCACCGCTGAAGTGCCCTTGAACAAGGCATTGAACCACTACGATGAAATGTTCTATGAGCAGGGCCTGGCTGGAAACAAGTTCTTGAGCTTAGCCCAGATACCCTGGGTAAATATAGTAATCATTTCATTTCAAACATTTCAATCGGCACTTAGGGTGACAACTATAGCTTGGACGTTCCGGGTTGCGTGTGAACTTTTAATTGTGTCCAAAGTCAAGTTAAATCCTGGCATTTCCTCCTCCTTGGTCGCCTCTTTATCAAACAACTGCGTGGGGTAAGTGTCATCGTTAACATCTCCATCTGGTGCTGCACTGGTTCCATAGACCGACTTCCCCATGTCAAGGAGCACAGGTTTTTTCTGCAGTTTGTTTTCCTCCTCCTCTTGCGCCTTGTTGAAGCTCACCTCCTGGGAATCCTCTTCCACCTCCTCCAGCTTGTGCGGGAGAGCTGGAAGCTTTCGGTACGCCTCCGCGCTCTCCCTCACCGAATTGGCGCCTTCCTCGTATCGAGGCAACGGGGCGCCCTCTGCCAGCTGCTTCTGAAAATGCAGCCTCTTGGCCCGTGCACTGGCGGATGCCTTCTCCAGAATCAGCTTCTCGGCCAAGCGAAGCTTGATAGCCACATGAGAGTGAGGAGAAAGGTCTGGCTTCTTTAATGTGGCGGGGTCTTCCTCTGTCTTGTAGGTTGTGAGGAGCAGAGTGGCTCGTGTTTCAAGGTAGCTCCACAGCTTGATCTCGTTCTTCCAGCTGACGGGGAACGCGCTGTTCCCCAGTGTGAAGATCTTGCCGATGGCACGCTCCCCCACCAGGTAGTCCTTCAGCTCTTCCGCCGTCATACAGAAAACGCGGAGAAAGGCAAGCAGCTGGGCCGAAATGGGAGGCTCGTTGCATTGCAAAGTGCAGACGGTAGACGCCGCGATGCCGGCGCGCGTCAGCACCTCCGCCTTCATGGTGTAGAGCCGTTCGCTCTTACTGACGCCCAGCTTGATCTTCACTCCGTCGTGGCTGTTGTCCTGGAAGAAGAACCCGTTGTGCACGACGAACTCGGCGTTGGAGCGCGTGCCGTAACAGATGTAGATCTGCTCGTCCTTGTCATAGCCCCGCAGGGCAGTGCATTCACAGCGGTGGGCCTCCAGGTTGTAGCTCGTCGTGATCGCCCCACCGGTGTGGTTACACATGTCCCAGAGAGGGATGAGGGCCAGGGTCAAACCGCCGCCATCCTCCGTGGGGATCCGGTTCTGCCGGGTCATCACGGAGGACACGGCCCACCGGTAGTCGTCGTACGTGAAGGCGTCCTTCAGGGGCAGTTTGCTGGCGGCGGGATGAGTGTGCACCTCCCTGTAGATGTAGGCGTACTGCCGCGCCGTGTTCTTGTACTGGCTCAACACGTCCTGCAGCGCCTGCGTGCCCAGCAGGTGGTGCACCTCGCCCTCCTCGTAGTAGAGGGGCGTATCATAGTGCAGCGGAAGGCTCCTGATGTAAGGGGCCCAGCGGGAGGAAGGGTTGGCCCGCTCGCACAGCAGGTGCAGCGCCAACGTCACGTTGCCCATGGCCTGCAGCATCCGGTTCTGACCATGCAGGGCACAGAGGACGGGAGAGTTCTTGGCCGACTCCACGGTCATGAGCATCTCCCTGGGGACCCAGAGGACCAGCTCCTCTGCCTTGATTGCCCTGGTGGCACGGAGGCCGTAGCCCTCTTCTTCAAAGTTGGCTATGTCGAAGCCCTCTGTGGAAGCGCCACACTCCCGAGCCCAGGACATCAGCTCCGGGAAGTAGTCCTCCCTGCTGCCGTCAAACAGCACGGAGATGCCCTTCTGTCTTTTGCGTATCTTCTCGACCAGAGCTCGTATCTGGACGTACTCGTCCCACTCTTTGCCTGGGGAGGGCGCCACAGTGCTGCTGCATCTCTGCAGGAGTTGAGAGATGAGGATCATCATCTCTTTGGGGGAAGCGATGACTGTGGCTCCTGTCCCCAACCTCTGGGTCTTCACTCGGCTCTTCTTTCCCATAGCGAACGGTGCTGACGAATAAAACAAGGACTTTTCTGTGTTTGTTGCAGCTCCTCTGTCACTCTGGTCAATCCACTTGACCCCTCTCTCTCCCTCTCCCTCTCTCTGTCCCACTTCCAGTGCCAAAATGATCGTGTAACTCTGCCTATAGGCCAAGGCCTAGCGGGCCAGGTAGATGCTTTATATTGTGGAAATATCTAGATTTGTAACTTAAAATTTATACTGAAACCTTTCCCAAATATGGCGATGACTGATGTCATAATACTGTGATAGTAATTGGACTACTGATGTCTTAGTTTAGCCACGTGCAGTCTGAGATCCACATGGATCATGTTTTTGCCCCTCCTATAAACAGCTTTTGTCCCCACACGTCTCAAGGGGAATTCAGGTCAAATGTCAGCTTGTCCACAGACGTCTCAAGATTTGTCATTGACAAATGACAATGAACGGAGAAATTAAGTCAAATGTCTGCTAAATATGACGTAAATTAAACATCAGAAGATTAGACACATTTTTGACATTGAAGGGAAAATGTACGTCATATGTAAACGAGCAAATCAGCTAACCAATCACAGGCAACAGGCATTCTGATTGGCCAATGAGATGATGCATGATGATGTATGATGATAAAAGCTGATAATTCCGCTAAATATGATAAGAGTGCCCCTTAACTTTGCACAAAAAACACTCCTTGGGCTAAAAACGGCCATAGCCACTTGCCCAAATGTGCCCAAAATGTGCAGAGCTCATCACATTTCATCACATTTGTGATGACAGCTATGACCGTCATTTAGCCCAAGTGTTTTTTGTGCAAAACTAATGCTTGTAATGGATTCAGAATAATTAAAACCCCATAGTTTGACATGTCACATGCTACTTAAAGCATAATGAAATTTTGACGTTTTTGCCTTAGGATGTTAACGATAACATATATATATATATATATATATATATATATATATATATATATATAGATTCAAGAATGTACAGTATGTATATATACAATATTTTAGGCCAATAAAAAAAGACTATATACCAAATGTCCCACCCCACAAGCCCGGGTGCCGGACTATGGCTACCAGTTCCCACCTGATGTCATGTGGGAGTTCTGATTGGTCCAGAGCGTACTGCTTACATAACGTATTAAGACTAGGACTCAAGTGTAAGACTCTTAAGATGATCATCAGAGATTCTGTGTATTCTGCTTTATTTCCTCCAAAGAAGATGACACAACAGCACATACCATACATTGGACAAGGTCCTTGAGCTCAACCTTCTTCCAGGAGAAGGTCTCTGGACTGAATTTCCACAGATCATTGAAGGTCTGGTTACTGTTCCAGTTCCAGCCACCAAATATGTACAGCTCTCCATTGTAGGAAAATGCTGAATGACCCTTGCGTCTTTCTGGAAGAAGCTGTGCAGAAGATGTGTTCAGCCAAGCGTTGATCTCTGTGTCAAACACTCTGATGCTGTTGTAGACCCCGCCCCCGAATACAAACATCTTTGTCCCCATGATGGTGGCAGAGTGACTGCATGAAGCATGTGGTGGAGTTCCTCTGGTGTTGATTAAAGACCAGGCCATTGTGCTGGTGTCCAAATTGTCCAGTCAGCTTGGTCCATCCTCCATGGATCTGTGGGCATCAACATCAAATGCGTAAAGCACATTGTAGTACTTCCCTCTCCAGAATCCTCCCCAGATGTAGACTGCATCTTCAATCACCACAGCTGTGTGGGCACAGCGCATGGATGGAACCTCCAGGTGATGATCTCCTCTTCCATGTTTCACTGGAGGAAACTTCTTCCAGCATAAAGACACTGTGTTGAAGACATGGGCATCCATCTGTTCCATGTTATTGTAGGTCCCTCCATCATACTCGCCTCCAAAGGAATAAGGTTTGTTCCTCACTGCTACAGCAGCGAGGAATAAGGTTTGTTCCTCACTGCTACAGCAGCATGATGGACTCACATTGGTCCTCTTTCTTTGGAAATGGTCCAAGACAACAGTCTGTCCGTCCGTCCGGTTCTGTCTGGTTCTGTCTCTCTAGATCTCTCTCACGTCTACAGTCATTTTCCACACGGTGCATCATCACACGCAACACAAACTGTTGCCATGCATGCCTTATGAGGCTCAGACGAGGTGATATGAGGCTCAGATGAGGTGGTATGAGGTGATATGAAACTCAGATGAGGTGATATGAGGTGATGTGAGGTATGAGGTGCCGGTCCACAAACATTTTATGAACCGTCAGCCGGTCCGTGACAATACAAAGGTTGGGAACCCCTGATCTACAGCAGGGGTTCTCAACGTTTTTGGCCGGGGACCCCCGGAAATGCTTTGGCAATGTCTCGGGACCCCCGCCCCGCCCCGCCCCCTCCCGACCCCCAATATAAATTGACTGCTACAATAACCTTAAACCATTTTGGGCGGGAACCCCTTTTGGTGTTTTAAGCATTGTTATAATTTAGCTATTGAAAAATAGCAGATCTACAAGCTCATAGCGCGCCACCGAGTGGCGCGCTATGAGCTTGTAGGTCTGCTATTTTTGAAAAATCGTGAAAAAAAATGGGGGAAAAAATCTTTTTTTTTTGAAAATAATTTGGGGACCCCCTAAAATAATTTGGCGACCCCCCGAGGGGTCGCGACCCACGGGTTGAGAACCCCTGATCTACAGCATGGCTCTGAGTCTGTGCATGTTCGGTCTTCCTTTTACTAGATAAAGACTTACTCCATCCCACTCTGTTTCTCTCTCTCCATCCAGTTCGATGTGAACTCTCTCCCACACTGGGCTGAACTAATAAAGTAAGACCACCACCATGGCAGACCTCATAGACTTCACATATTGACATGTCGTGGACCACCCCGTTTATAAAAAATAAAAAGCACATAATAACAGCTCGCTGGCCAGTGTTGTTTACAGCACACCGTTGCTCTCAGCAGCCACAGGAGGGGAGAGTCTGGGACTTAACAAGCCATAGGGCCTGTACTGTCTAATTCTATGTTTATGGTTTTTGCCTTTTATAACACACACAGACGGAGCTGCCCAGGCCACAAGCACACGGAAATATCATCATGCACCCTCTCCGCTGCTAATTGGTGCCTTGATACAGCCCCTCTGGTGAGGATTCAGCTGTGTGCAGGCAGCTAGGGCGACCTGCCGTTGAAAGCCTACACTGTGACATTCTGAGTGATACTTTAACTCTGAGAGCGTGCAACCGGTCATGGACCATTTGGTTACATCTGAGTTACAAATGAACTGTGAGGATTTCACTGTGTAACTCAACTCCCCCACCTCTCCCTCCCTCTCTCTCCCCCACCCTCCCTCTCTCTCCCCCACCCTCTCTCTCTCTCTCTCCCCCTCTCGCTCTCTCTCTCGATCTCAACCCAAGAATAACAGCAATATTTGGCAGAAGTAAAGTTATGTTATGATCAGCCTACCTGAAAGATACTTCAGTGTCAAAAAGCTAAAAAAGAAAAAAGAAAAGAAAAAAAAGGTAAAAAAAAAACATTGAACTAAAAACAAACATTAAACCTGTATATACTGTAGGAGGGGCTCAAAAATAAGAAAAAAAATCACACCCGTGTGAACTGAGTGGTGTAATATAGCCTGTCTGACGTAATGAAATCATGTCTGACGTAATGAAATCACACCCGGGTGAACAGGGTGAACATAGCAACCATGCTCATTTTTTCTGCACTAACAAAGACAGTTGTATGAAATCACACCCGGGTGAACAGGGTGAACATAGCAACCATGCTCATTTTTTCTGCACAAAAAAGCCAGTTGTAGGAGTGGTTTACACCACTCAAAAATGTAAAAGAGATGGTAAAAATATTCAAATTTGATGGTGCTTTAAACCTAAAAGCACATCTCCAAAAAAAAGTAATTCATTCATTCATTCACTCACTCACTCACAAAATGAATACACATACAGTACACTGCATATTGAATTGAGGTTGGCAAATGCTCAATTTGTTGAGGAACAACAGCATACGTACTGAATAATTATCTTTCTAACCAGCAGGTGGAGGCAGTAGACAAATCCCAGTACCATACGGTTTCAAACAGCTCTACATTAACCACTGAAGCCCTATCATATCATATACCGGTACTCTGTTGGAGGATTCAGACAACACAGTGTAATCCAGACAACACAGCGTATGGGTGTATGGCTGTATGCTCCATACGTATATATGGAATGAATGTCAAGAAAAGTTAGATGTTAGAGTTAGATGTCCTTGTTTCGTTTGCTATTTTTAAAAGACCTTTAACTGACGGTACTGACCTCATACTGGAAGAAGGCTTATGCACCTGCTATTTATTTTTATTTTTATTTTGGGGGGAGGGGGGTGTTTTTGTATTCTACCTTTATGTACCTTGTTGTCTATGTTCCTTTTTTGTACACAGGGCGCCATTGAAAAAGAAACCTTGGTCTCAATGGATTCCCCTGAAATAAAGGTTTCAAATCAGTGTAGAGACAACACTTTACTGAGAAGCTACATGGATGTGATTCATGTGGTTTCGATGGCAAGTTTCCCTAGCTCCGAGACCATTGTAAATGAAAGGAAGCAAATCAAGGCCTAACCTTGCCAATAATGTCATCAGGTGCTGAGGGTCTCTAGAAAAACTGGAAACATGAAAACATAAAACATAAAATATCTGGAACGCTCCCACTGTGTGTGTGTGTGTGTGTGTGTGTGTGTGCGTGCGTGCGTCTGCATGATTGGAGAGCACCCGTTGAGTAGGTGGGTCAGCTGGAAGGCAGAAGGGGCAGATGGAACACAGAGTCAGTGGTGGAAAGTAACTAGATACATTTGGATACTTTAAGTACTGTACATAACTACAATTCTGAGGTATATTTTTACTTTACTTGAGTATTTCCAATATTTTACTCCACCACGATACGATACGTTAGTTACTTTGAAGAACTAAAATGTACATTAACCAGCCATATACTTTGGCTATTTGAAAATAGCAGATCAAGCTCACAGCGTGTCACCTTGCAACGTGTTGAGAGCTTGCAGATCTGCACTATTTTCAAAAGATTGTTTGTTACATGTTGAACTTGTGAAATGGGACATTCTGCATAATGAGTAATTTTACTTTTGGTAGCCTACTTGCATGTCCCATACATACTCAGTTTACATATGCATTTGCACTCAAATTACTACAGTGTTCATACAGTAAGCTCTAAGTGTTAAGCATTTTATCCTTTTGACTGATAAGTAGTATTAAAAAGTGCTTTGGTGAAAACCTCCTAACTCCACTTGAGCTGGATTTCTTTATTTATTATAATTTTTTTGAGTGGTGTAAACCACTCCTACAACTGGCCTTGTTAGTTTGTCTGTCTGTCTGTTCGTACCAAAAAATGAGCATGGTTGCTATGGTCACCCAGTTCACACGGGTGTGATTTCATTACGTCAGACATTACGTCAGACCACAGCTGATCATTCTATATAAGACCTTACACCACTCAGTTCACACGGGTGTGATTTCATTACGTCAGACATTACGTCAGACCACAGCTGATCATTCTATATAAGACCAAACACCACTCAGTTCACACGGGTGTGATTTTTATATTAACATTTTGGAGTTAGGTGGTTTCTTCCAGACAGCAGAGATATGGCCATCATGCATTCCCAAAAAAAACATCATATTCACAGTAAACAAAACATATTCTGGAATTTACAGTATTACTGGATTTCCTACTGCTGGCAGCGTGCACAAGAAATGTGGCACTGATAGGTCCAGTGCTTTTCAAGATTAGTCACCAACACACACACACGCACACACACGCACTCACACGCACGCACGCACGCACGCACGCACGCACGCACGCACGCACGCACGCACGCGCAGACACACATACCCTGTTATTGGCTCACCTCCTAGGAGCCACGGTGCAAATAAGGCAGAGAACAAGTGAGAGTAGAGGGGGAATAAACGGAGTGCAAGCGAGGCTGACGTGACAATGATGGAAGGACAGACAGACACACATGAGGGAGGTGAGAATGGTGTCGGGTACCACAGGGAATAACTGCAGGAGAGATACAATTCTGAGAGTTCCGTTAAGTCTGAGCAGTGGTGGAAAAAGTACTCGCTTGTTTTACTTGAGTACAACACATCAACACTGGAGTATCAATACTATTGATACTATATATATATTGGCATCAATATGTACTTAAAAATGTACTTAAAAGTACCAAAAGTAAAAGTAGTCATTATGCAGAATGTCTCATTTCAAGTTTTCAACCGTATCTTTTGAACATAGCAGATCTACAAGCTCACAAAACATTGCATTGTGACACATTGTGAACTTGTAGATCGTTGTGTGTATGTTTTGTAATATAATTACCCAATGTAATACCAATGTAATATAATAATGCATATAATGCAGGGTAATCAAGGGTAGAGATGAGGGATGGTATTTTGACACCTCTGACCTTTAACAATGGTTTTATGGATAATAGTATAGTGGCTACTTACCGTACTTTCTTATGGATAAAATTAGAAATGACACTACCATGTCAGAGAGCGAGAGAGAGAGAGAAGCAGAGCCTCAAGGTATAGCCGCTATTAGCTGGACAGGCATAATTGTCTCCACCAGGCAAAAGGCATGCAGGGAGAGTATGTTTTGCACTACGTCCGTGCGTGCGTGCGTGCGTGCGTGCGTGCGTGCGTGCGTGCGTGCGTGCGTCTGTGGACAGCTAATCCCCGGCACCGTTGGCTTGATCGCAGCCATACTCTGCACACACTCCCTGAATGCCACAGCTGATCTGCCCCAAGGTTTTCACATTGGCCTCTTATAGCGCCACCAGGAGGCCGCTTTGTGCAAAACAATTTTTTGGACAGTACACCTACAGATTTTGTCCAAACATCACGCAAATTGGTACACAAGCTTTCGAGAGCCATTCAACGAAACGGGTCTTTCAGATTTTTCAGACTCCATCCTGATTGGCTAAGATTGTCTACCAAAGTTCGTAGGAGTGCACGGTTTCAAACAAAATGCCGCAAATCATGAACACATTGTGTGATTTCCGTGAAATTGTGCACGTACATTCCCACTAGGCCGGGGAAGAAATGCCACTGGAACATTTTCAACTCAGCCTCATGGTGGCACTAGAACTGGCCAATTAGTGTTTTTACCTCTGACTGCACAGATCTGTGTAAAACTTTGTATGCACACAGAGGCCATACACAGAGGCCAAGGAAAAACCTTTGTCTGGAATTTTTCACATCTGCTCTTTATAGCGCCACCAGGAGGCCGACATATGTAAAACACATTTTCTAATATTACTCTTTTTTACTTTTATCCAAATTTCACGCAAATCGGTACACATGCTCTCCATAGTCATATTATCAAGATGGGTTTGTTTGATTTCTCTTAATCCATCATGATTAGCTACGATTGGCTTCTAAAGTTTTCAGGAGTAGCCCGCTTTGTACACGTTTTGTACAAATCGCCACAACTCCTCAACGCAGCGTCCAATTGCGGGGAAACTGTGCATGTATATTCCCACTAGGCTGAGGAAGAAATGCCACTTGACAGTTTTCAAATCAGCGTCATGGTGGCGCTACAACAGGCCAAATCGCATCATGCGCGCGCACGCGCGCACGCACGCGCGCGCACGCACGCACGCGCGCGCACGCACGCACACACGCACACACACACACACACACACACACACACACACACACACACACACACACACACACACACACACACACACACACACACACACACACACACACACACACACACACACACACACACGTTTATATTAATCTTAAACATTTTGCCAAACATCACACACACTCCTATCCTCCTGGTGGAGACTTGTACCCAAAAGGGCACTTTTTCTAGTTCATCTCTCATATAGGGCACACAAAAGAACATGATGCATACATACATTGTGTGCACCCGCACTGATGACAGTGAAAACCTAAATGCGGGGTTTGATCACTGATGATGAGCTAGTTGCCATTTGTGGAGAAGCGAGAGATGTTGAGCATTTTATGTAACCACAAGAACCCTATGTATCGCCATGAATGAACCAATATTGTCCATGTATCGTAACGTCAACCTACATCGTGAAGGGAATCGTATCGCTGTTGAAATAATGAAATTGTTCCACCCCTGCTCTTTAGCCTACATACAGTTGGAGGCCATCGATATTGTCCTTTTCTTTTTGCTGAGGTTTGCGTGATCTGCGCAAAAGGACAGTTAACCCATTTTGGGGGCGGGAACCCCTTTTGGTGTTTTAAACATTATGTTATAATTTAGCTATTGAAAAATAGCAGATCTACAAGCTCATAGCGCGCCACCGAGTGGCGCGCTATGAGCTTGTAGGTCTGCTATTTTTGAAAAATCGTGAAAATATTTATTTCAGAAAACTGGAGGATTTATAAGGATTTTTTAAAATTTTGAGGTCAGGCCTAAATGGGTCAAATAATAAGGGACAATATCGGTGGCACCCAACTGTAACCACAATACGTCCCTCATTGCCCCCATCTGTTCAAATGTATAAAACAGAACAACCTTTCTGTCTAGAACGTTCTTCATGACAGATGTTTGTTTACGTCAGTCAATAAAACCGTAACCCCCCCTACGCAGTGGTGGAAAGTAACTAATTACATTTACTTAAGTACTGTACTTGAATTTTTTATGTGTTACTGGAGTATTGCCAATTTCCAATACTTTAACTCCTACTCCGCTACATCTCGGATCTAAATATTGTACTTTTTACTTCACAAAACATTTATTTGAAAACTGTCGTTACTATAGTAGCTAATGTGTAGATTTTGATTATTAGTACAAAACAATACATTAACCACTCCAGCCCTATAAACATTTCGGCCATTTGAAAATAGCCGATCTACAGCTCACAATACGTCATATCTGCTTGAAATGGGACATTCTGCACGAGTACTTTTACTTTTGGTACTGTAAGTACACTTTGAAGCCAATTAATACTTTTGTACTTTTACTCAAGTGTCTTTTGAATTCTGGACTTTTACTTGTAACAGAGTATTTCTACATTGCAGTATTGATACTTTTACTTTTACTTGTTTAAATGTCAGTACTTTTACCACCACTGCCCGTACAGTACGTGTCACTGTCTGGACCGGGGCTGCTTTATAGAGTATCTGGTCACACATGCTGTCTGTCTGGACATGACAAACAACACGTGAGTCACAGCCAGAGCTGCAGAGTCATTCACCTCGTCCACTGGTGCTGTATAACTACAGTAAGTGCATTCACTCAAGCACCGTCACTTAACCACTTCAACGCCGTATCTCAAGAGTTAAAGATCTATTAAGGGTCCATTTGGTTATACAATCTTCCCCACCATTTTAGGTGGGGACCACCAGGCAGCCAGGAACCCCTCAAGGACCACTGCATGGTTGTCCCCCGGACCACTGGTTGAGAACCACTGCTGTACATGAATTAATAACTTATAAGACTTCTTAGTAAAATGGAACCGAGAATGCAGCTGTACTTGATGGGTCCTTTTTCGATCTATAGATCGAGATATGTACACCATATGTCTTTGCCAAAAAAGCCAATTGTGACGCACTGTGAGCTTGTAGATCGGCTATTTGTGGTAACCCCCCCCAGCATAGGGATGCTGGGGTTCATGTGGTTAAGAGCAGAGAACAATATTACTCTCTGCCCACTAACTGGCCTTGTGTGAACCATACAATAACACTCTCACAATGGTAGTGTGGGGATCATAGATGGGGTGTTAAAAATTACCCAAACGTGGGTAGTGTGTGTGTGTGTGTGTGTGTGTGTGTGTGTGTGTGTGTGTGTGTGTGTGTGTGTGTGTGTGTGTGTGTGTGTGTGTGTGGTCGGGGGGTGGGTGAAATTGAAAGGAGTGTGTCTGGATATGTTTTTGCAGCATGGCTCAAGCCAAGCTGCCAACCCACACAAAGCTGTGAGACTGTGGGATTTTTCTGGCCCCTTTATTTTAATTAAAAACTCCCCACTTGATGTACATGCGACTACCACACATTATTTATTTCTTTAAGTATTGATGCTTTCATACAGGTCTGTGCGTGCGTGCGTGCGTGCGTGCGTGCGTGCGTGCGTGCGTGCGTGCGTGCGTGCGTGCGTGCGTGCGCCTCAGCAAAATTTGTCACTGTAGCATCACAATCATGTTAACCACTTTATCCATTTAAGCTATATTGGCTATTACAAAATAGCATCTACAGCAGATCTAGATCTGCTACCTTTGATACTTTTGAATTTGAATCCAAAACAGTTTTGGACAAATGAGGTTTAAAAGTACAATATCTGGCTCTGAGATTTAGTGGAGTAAAGAGCATAGAACATTGGAAATACTCCAGGAAAGTAAAAGTACCCCAAAAGTAACTTTTCACCACGTGATTGTCTCCACGAACAACACTTAAATATTTTACATTTTCTTAAAAAGCGAGATAATCCTGTACCGGAGACGGTTCTAGCCAACTGGGAACTAAAGATGAAAAAACTGTTGAAGCGACAGCACCTGTGAGGCGTCGCCCCCGACCCTAACCCCCTAATGATGTGTGTGTGTGTGTGTGTGTGTGTGTGTGTGTGTGTGTGTGTGTGTGTGTGTGTGTGTGTGTGTGTGTGTGTGTGTGTGTGTGTGTGTGTGTGTGTGTGTGTGTGTGTGTGTGTGTGTGTGTGTACACGTATACAGTTTGGGTGTAATGACCCATTCCAATGACGACGTTTATCTGTAGGAGGAAGGAGGAGCATCTTCCTGGATCCCTTGATAAAAAAGTACATTTAATATTTATGTATGAATGTTTGCATTGATTGCATTTCTTGATTATTGCCGAAAACTATGTTTTATGGTGATGCTGCTGGTGTAGTGATATTGGACACAAAATATGGTTCCAGGTGACACAGAGGGGTCAAAGTTGAACAAAAGTACTAGGGCTCAGCCCTAGTATCTGCCTGACAACGCCTACTGATTGGCAAAAAAATACTTTCTGGCCTTGACCGCCCATACTGTACATCCAAACACAAAAGTACTATCTGATTGCATTAAACAACGTTACACAACGTTAAACTCACTTTGCCACTCACTTGTATGCACTATGCACATAGTCTATATGGTGGGAGACTGTGGTTTGATCCCCACTATCACTACATTTGCAACTACAGTGTACTATATTATTGGCAATTATACAACAGGTCGTTTCGAGGAAGCAATCTGATTGGTTGAAACGGCTTCTAGCCGTGGATCAAACCAGCACCATTCACCACTAGTCTTGCTTCAGTGATGCTTGCGGAACTCGACTTCATCTCGTTCCTTACCGCATCACTGTCGTGGCAATAATCACGTTAAGCCACACCCTCTCGTGTAATATTGCAACTAACCCTTTCACTGTTTATGACAAAAATAAACATTTGGCATTTACTGACATCTTTTATTCCTTGTTTTATTTCAGGCAACTAAATGCAGACTTTAAGATGAGGGAACAGAAAGCGCCAATACGTCGTTAACTCCTTTGCAGTATTTAGGACTACAAACTTCAGCCCTGTTGGGAGTTCTCTTGTCATGTTTACTGATACAGCACAGTGCATACATACATACATACAGATATTACATAATGAACACAAACGCATGGACATGTTTTACAAATGAATACACTGCCAAATATTTGCTTTGCTTTTAATTAGTACTGCCAAAATCCTTAGCTCCTAATGTGTGCACTGCAGTGTGTGCTTGTGCATGTGTAGGCGTAATTCTGACTCATGTTGGCACATGCCAGTGTTAACGTTAGAGATATGGCTTTGTAGTCAGTCACGTTCTATTTGCTGGCACTTCCATCATTGTCTTTATCGCGTGCGCGCGCACACACACACACACACACACACACACACACACACACACACACACACACACACACACACACACACACACACACACACACACACACACACACACACACACACACACACACACACAGTTTAAATAAGGTCACACCTATGATAACAATGTACTCACCTGTATAGTTAAACACTTTTCTTCAGGCGTTCTTTTACCCGTGCCATGCAAAAACTACAAAAAAAGGACTCAGAGGACCCTGTGATGTGGCTTGTGAACCGGAAGTGTTAGCCGACCATGTTTCGATCGCTCGATCTGACCCTTCGCTAGTATTAACAACGCTAATATGCTAACCGGAGCCTCGTGCAATTTTTTTATTGAGCTCCTAACATTGTTATCGCCACCATTACAGGAGTCTATGGAGCCGCCTCTTGGTAAGGGCATAACAAAATATAAAATAGATGATTTATACTATACTATAAAGACTGGAAAACGTACAACGTGGGATTGGCATTAAAGTGCTGGGTTTTATAGACCGTACATGTACGGTGATGGCTCGAAATGTGTTAATGCGGACATGCTGTGTTATGAATAAAATCTTAAAGGTTAACACACTTAAACCCAATATATCCATTTACAATGCAAATAAGCACAATGCTAATTATAACCCAGTTTTGTGTGCAGTTCTGGTGGCCAAGTCATAGACCGTGATGTGCAATAGGCTATACCAACCCGGTCTCACCCAACGTGGTGAAATAACACGGATTGGAAATTCCGTACATACACTACTAGAAAACCCCAAACTCTGTACATATTACACTGAAATCCTCCCCATTAACCGTTTCCGAGTAAAAGAGGCCATGTCTTTCCGGCACCCCAGAGCTTCTATTTTGAAGGAATCCCAGCACTGATTGTGTTAACCACCCTATAGTTTTAGACCGTGATGGAGGGTTGCCATCTCAAGCGAACTTGAGCAACGAGAGCTACCACCGAGCGAGCGAGTTGCCGTGGTGAACGTTGCCCGAAGTTCGATTGAGCCTTGTCCGAGTTGCAAACTTGCAACCCGACTGAGATAATGGGGTGAAAGCCACATCTCCATCGCGGGCAAACCGGGATGCCGGGACAACGCTCCACACGTCTTCTCTCTTCATGGCTCGAAAACTATGTAATACCATTGCAATTAGAACTGCAGACTCACTCCCAATCTTCCGCCGTCGTCTGAAAACGCACCTCTTCAATTTCCATTTAAGCCCGTAGCACTTGCCGTAGCACTTGCCCTATAGCCTCAGCGACCTTACAGGCGTATGCAAAGACTAAACTTAATAGTTACTATAGCATTTAATGTAGACATAGCACTCTATAGTGTACGTATACGGATAGCTTCATTACATAGATTCCACAGCTTATACATATAATTCATGATGATTTTTTTAGGCCAGCGGGCCTAATGGTGACTAGTTTTGATGTATTTGATGTTCTGTGTGTTTGTTCTTGCTTACTGTAAGTCGCTCTGGATAAGAGCGTCTGCCAAATGCCTAAATTGTAAATTGTATGTAGGGAATTGTCAATCCGTGTTATTTTACCGTGTTGGGTGAGATCGGGCACTGTATGCACAAGTGTCATTCACGCCTGTGCTTTCTGGCCGTGATACGTCACTGGCTTCCCCTCTGCGTTTTCAACCTCTTGGCTATCACTCACACCTAAGACACACACAAGACACACTTGTGTGTTCTGTGTGTCCTGTGTGTCATGGCCGCCTCAATGCATTTCCAATGGGAGTCACATGGTTTGAAGACACAACCTTGTTGCATGGGGGGGAAGAAGACAAGGTTGTGTCTTCCAACCATGTGACTCCCATTGGAAATGCATTGAGGCGGCCATGACACACAGAACACACAGGACACAAGTGTGTCTTAGGTGTGAGTGAGGCCTTAGTACACTACTGGCCAATCACAGCGGGGCTCCCTCTCCCTGTGTGTGTACTTCCCCTACCTCTCTCTATCCTTGCTCTACTTCACCTCTCTCTCTCTCTCTCTCTCTCATATTCACAGAGGAAAAAACAACAACACGGTCAGTGGCCAAAGACACATCACTGTCTGGCTTCATACAAAATACGCTTTGTGTGTGTGTGTCTCACTGTGTGTGTGTGTCTCACTGTGTGTGTGTCTCACTGTGTGTGTGTGTGTCTCACTGTGTGTGTGTGTCTCACTGTGTGTGTGTGTCTCACTGTGTGTGTGTCTCACTGTGTGTGTGTGTGTCTCACTGTGTGTGTGTCTCACTGTGTGTGTGTGTGTGTGTCTCACTGTGTGTGTGTGTGTGTGTGTGTGTGTGTGTGTGTGTCTCACTGTGTGTGTGTGTGTGTGTGTGTGTGTGTGTGTGTGTGTGTGTGTGTGTGTGTGTGTGTGTGTGTGTGTGTGTGTGTGTGTGTGTGTGTGTGTCTCACTGTGTGTGTGTGTGTGTCTCACTCGGACACACGATATTCACAGAGAAACAACAATAACACGGAGTGCGTGGCATTAGACGAAATCCTAGTACAGTACACTCTACGACACGCACAGACAGATAAACTCACACACGCATGCAGGCGTGCAAACACACACACACGCACGCACGCACGCACTTGCTGAATTTATTCTCAGAGTGTCCCTCCCTGATGACCGGGTAGGTTGTCGGCAGAGCGGACCAGTCCAAGACATTCTACAGTTGATTTACTGTCCTACCACTACTGTGTAATTATACACACACACACACACACACACACACACACACACACACACACACACACACACACACACACACACACACACACACACACACACACACACACACACACACACACACACACACACACACACACACCAAAATGTCTTCAAAATGTCAGTTCGTGCAAGCCTCTTCCTCTTACTTTAAGACAATTAACTATGAATACAACAGGATTCTGTTAGTGATTCTTTTTTCTTACTACTACACAGCAATTACTACACTTTTACTAATACTACAACTAATTACTCCACTATTACTAATTAGTAGGCCTAACAGTAATTCACAACGTGTTACTGAAAGCGCACAGTGGTTACATCTGTGTACACTGTCAGAGTTAAACTGAGGCTGTGAGTGATGGTGTGTGTGTGTGTGTGTGTGTGTGTGTGTGTGTGTGTGTGTGTGTGTGTGTGTGTGTCTGCCTGTGCCTGACTGACTGACTGACTGACTGCTCCGGTCCGATTGGTCCCGTCTCAAAACCTGCAATTGTATTCAAGGCCAAATATAGGGGTGGGAATGCTAGGGTGGGCTGTCTCTGTGTCACACAACAAAGCTACACACAAGGGTGTAGCCCTCTCCCTAGCATCCTCCCACCTAACCGCCCGGCACTGCTGAAAACACTGCTGTGTGTGTGCGCATGTGTGCGTGTGCGTGTGCGCGTGCGCGTGCGTGCGTGCGTGCGTGCGTGCGTGCGTGCGTGCGTGCGTGCGTGCGTGCGTGCGATGAGGTGAAAGTTCTCCCCACCCTCCCTCTCCTTGGGGTGAAGTTACAGATGACGCCCTCTCCTCTCTCGCAGACTGTACAGACTCGCTGTTTTGAGCGTTTTCTCAGAATCTCTCCCCTGCTCTTCCTCCTCCTACTCGTCTGTGTCTCTGACCTTCAGCGTCTCTACTTTTATCTGTCCGTCTATCCCTCTCTTTTTGTTCCTTATCGTCGCCACCGCCGGGGAGAAAGCTCCCATGTGCAAAAAAATGGCCAATCTACAAGCTCACAACGCGCCGCGATGCAACGCGTTGTGAGGTTGTAGATCGGCTGTTTTAGCTTTGGTTTGAAACTGCAAGGTAAAGTCTGTCCGTGGGTTTCAGAATTATTGAACCGATGATTCCAAATGTGTATATGATGTTTGCATATAGTATTGTACACTTTGTCATTATTGTTCTGATGAATTGAGTACGAAGGACCTCAATGGAAACAAGCCATAGTGCATCCTTGGGTTTTAATTCCTCTTAGCAGACCTTGTGTTGAACTGTACTTCCCCGTGTTTTGTTTAATCAATCAATCAATCAATCAAAAGTATTAACAAAAGGATGTGACTAAAAGGTTGGTTCTTTTCTCCCATTTCCTGAAAAGTAGCGTGTATGGACATACAAGGTTTCCACGTGACAGCAGAGCTATCTTGTTTATGTGTTCATGCCTAAACGCTCTCTCTGTCTGTGTTGTGAATGTTATTATCAATTTCACTTCACATCCCAAACCTCTCCTCTAACCCTGCTTTAACCCTGCTTTATAATCCTGTTTTTCTTTTTTTCTTCTTTTTTTTAACTTTCTAATCTATTCTAATTTCTAGACGTGAATGTAAAGTCACAGAAAAAACTTCTTGGAATTCGAGTTGTGGAAGTATCTTTTTTTGGAAAGAGGCTATAAGCTACGGCGGGGGAAACGCCAGGCGTTTGATGATGGCCATGTGATTTGTACTGGAGTTACAAGCTGTTCGTGAGGCATGAACTGGAAGTTCCCTATTATTACATGGTACGAAAAAAAAGAACGAAAAAAAAGGGCCTTTAATGTTGAGACATGGAAAGGGACATGATTATGGCTCATGTGCTGCAGGGGCATCCCGATGAAATGACCACCAAAACCCAACGCTGAGTCACGGAGGTCAACATAGGATGTGAATGAAACTGAGATATATACACACACACACACACACACACACACACAGAACCACTTCAACCCAAATAGCAGCCCTATGTTCTGGAGGGAGAACATTCGGGCAGAAATATTTTATTTGTTGCCAAAGAGATTAGGTGTGCGTGTGTGTGTGTGTGTGTGTGTGTGTGTGTGTGTGTGTGTGTGTGTGTGTGTGTGTGTGTGTGTGTGTGTGTGTGTGTGTGTGTGTGCGCGCGTGTGTTGGGGGGGGGGGGGAGCAGACGAAGTGCAGAGTCAACTTAGTATTACTTTCCTTATTACTGCCCTAAGTAGTGCAGAAACTGCACTCAAGGTAAAACTGAGATACAGTAATTGGCTTTTAAAGTTTTTCAACTGGCCAGCCAACTGGCTGATTTGACCCTTGACCCCCAAAATGTAGTTACTGCACTCTGCCTTCTTAAACAAAACAATATTAAACTCTGAAACTTTGTCACGAGGTAAAACAGACACCAACGCAGGACTTTTGCTCATGAGTTGTGACAGAGCATTTCTACATCATGGTATATCTGTGGAAACTGAGTACTTCCATTGCACACAAGCACGCACGCACGCACGCACGCACGCACGCACGCACGCACGCACGCACGCACGCACGCACGCACGCACGCACGCACGCACGCACGCACGCAAATATGGGAAGGTGTATAGGGGGAATAGCGTACGGTTTCTGCTTTAATTTGCAGATGGTTTAGTTTGACACACCTAAACCCTATTAACCGCTGTCCCCCAGGGGTCAATACCAAAGCCCCCCCATATTCCTTTTCCCCTCCATCTAGTCTACTCTACACCAAATCTCTTTACCAGGAATAGCAGATCTACAAGCTCACAACGTGTCACAATGTGAAACGCATGGGAGTGTGTACTAGTTAACAAATTTCTACGGACATCCTCTGCAGAAGTTTGCAGTTGTAGTTTGAACTGAAGCTCTCGGCATACACACATACACACGCACGCACAGTGGTGGAACTACATAGATTTACTTAAGTACCATTTTGAGGTATTTGTACTTTACTTGAGCTTTTATTTATTTCTACTCCACTACATCTCTGATTATTATTAGAAATCATACATTAACCACTTCAGCCGTACTGTATATACCGTACATTTTGGCCATTTGAAAATAGAAGATCTACAAGCTCACAATGTGTCGCGATGCGGCGCATTGTGATCTTGTAGATCTGCTGTTTTCAAAGGATTTTGATACATTTGAAAACTTGAAATGAGACTTGTAACTTGTTAGTATTTCTTTCGAAATTGCATTGTTGGTACTTGTACTTAAGTAAAATAATGTAGTATTTTTCCACCACTGTGCGTGCGTACACACACACACACACACACACACACACACACACACACACACACACAGACCAACAGGTCTCGTGTCACCGTGCGTGCAGCGTCACACAGCGTCCACTCCCCGCCGAGCACAATGAGGAGACATCAGGCTAATTTGTCTGATGAGCAGGGAGGCACCTGGCACTCCCTCCACCCCGCCATGAGCAGACTCCTGAAATATGCAGCGTGTGTGTGTGTGTGTGTGTGTGTGTGTGTGTGTGTGTGTGTGTGTGTGTGTGTGTGTGTGTGTGTGTGTGTGTGTGTGTGTGTGTGTGTGTGTGAGAGAGAGAGAGAGAGAGACAGCAGCTACACCTGTGAGTCACCTGTGTGTGTCCAAGCCCCTGACACGTCCATCATCTGTCACCCCCCGCCCCCCACCCCACCCCACCCCCCCAGCCCTGCGCAACACACACACACACACACACACACACACACACACACACACACACACACACACACACACACACACACACACACACACACACACACACACAGCAGTGAGGGTATAAGATGCAGGGTGGGGAGATGGTGGGTGGGGTGTGGTGGGCGCCAAGGTGCAAGACACCACCTGCCTGCTTTAATTTTCACCTCCCCACCGCGACTCCTGCCACTCGTGACACGCGTGACCTCCCGCTGGGCTCCGGGGCTCCTTTTTCCTCTTCTATACTCTCCTTCTCCTTCACTTCTTCTCCCCTCTGTGCTCCTTCTGCCCTCTCCTCTCCTTCTGCCGTCTCCTCTCTCCCCCCCTCTCCCTCTCCTCTCCCATCTAACTCATTGTGCTCACCCTCCACTCCTTTACTTCATTCATTCCTGTTAAATTCCTTCCCTTTACTTCCATGTGCCTACTGTATCCTTTCCTTTCCTTTCCTTTCCTTTCCTTTCCTTTCCTTTCCTTTCCTTTCCTTTCCTTTCCTTTCCTTTCCTTTCCTTCAGTATGCTTAGCCTTTTACAGTATGTTCCTTTCCCTCGTCTTTCCCTTATATTATTATTTTCCTTTCCTTTCACTTTTCCTCCCCATTCGCTCCTCCTTCTATTCCATGTAGTATTTATTGTCCTCGATATGAAAAATGCTTGGTTCTCATTCTCAAACATATTCACGTCACGAAGTCGAGTCGGCAACCGGGTGATGGACGGATTTGACCATACTGTATATTAAACGTTTGAAAGGTGAGTAGCAAAGTGAGTTTAAAGTTGTTTAACATTGTTTAATGCAATCAGATTGGACATTTCAGTTTGGATGTATGGGCTATTGCACTGCTCGTGTGCTAGCAGAAAGCATGCATGGGGGGAAAAAGTGACGTCCACACACACTATAGGCGATTTAAGATTGGAGGAGACCCGAGGCTTTCTTCACCCTCCCAATGACTGATTGTGGGGGTTAGCAGAGATGGAGTACTTGTAGAGAGGCTGGGGAATTGGGAATTGGCTATACTAAATTGGGACTTGAAGGGGAGAAAATGTTTTTCTTTTGTCTTGAAGGGGCATGTTTTGCACAATAACAGTCTTTTCATTATGTCTGCCCACGATCTCTGATTCATACAGTAGAGTAGGCTATGTTTGTTTACCTCAGTCACTGATACTAAAATCTGATATTTTATTTTTATTTTTTCTATGAACCTGTGACTTGACACCCATACTGTTATAAAACGGAAATAAAAAGATTTTGAAAAGAAGATTGTGCCAGGGACTCCCATGGAGAGAGGTGTCCAGCATTTTTCGAAAACACCTCCCAAAGAACCCACAAGGGATTTAAATGGTTAAACCGTTCCTCATTTTGCTGGGGACCCCCTGGTGCCCCCTGAAGGCCCCCTGGGGGCGCCCCCAGACCCCACTTTGAGAACCAGCGCTATATAAACTAATGCATTGCAAACAACCAGAGGGGGCGTCATAATGGTGCAGAACTGGCCTGCATCCAGTCCACAGACTGCAGTGGTCTAAAGTAAGTACATTCATTAAGTACTGCACTTAACTAGAATTGAGGAATTTGTACTTTACTTGAGTATTTCCAATTTCCAATACTTTAACTTCTACTCAACTACATCTAGGATAAAAATATTGTACTTTTGCTCCACTACATTTATTTGAAAACTTACTTCAAGTTACTAGTTAGAAAGCATACATTTAACCAGTTCAGCCCTATATACATTTCGGCCATTTGAAAATAGCCGATCTACAAGCTTTTCATTGGTTATTTATGAATGGTGCGGCAGTGGCTCGAGAGATAGAGCGGCGTCTTGGAAGGTTCGATTTCCGTCGCCCCTCCTTGAACAAGACCCTGGACCCCTGGCCTGTGAGGCATACCATTTAGACCCCTAGCCTGTGAGGCATACTATTTAGACCCCTAGCCCGTGAGGCATACCATTTAGACCCCTAGCCCGTGAGGCATACCATTTAGACCCCTAGCCCGTGAGGCATACCATTTAGACCCCTAGCCCGTGAGGCATACCATTTAGACCCCTAGCCCGTGAGGCGTACCATTTAGACCCCTAGCCCGTGAGGCATACCATTTAGACCCCTAGCCCGTGAGGCATACCATTTAGACCCCTAGCCCGTGAGGCATACCATTTAGACCCCTAGCCTGTGAGGCATACCATTTAGACCCCTAGCCTGTGAGGCATACCATTTAGACCCCTAGCCCGTGAGGCATACCATTTAGACCCCTAGCCCGTGAGGCATACCATTTAGACCCCTAGCCTGTGAGGCATACCATTTAGACCCCTAGCCTGTGAGGCATACCATTTAGACCCCTAGCCCGTGAGGCATACCATTTAGACCCCTAGCCTGTGAGGCATACCATTTAGACCCCTAGCCTGTGAGGCATACCATTTAGACCCCTAGCCTGTGAGGCGTACCATTTAGACCCCTAGCCTGTGAGGCATACCATTTAGACCCCTAGCCTGTGAGGCATACCATTTAGACCCCTGGCCTGTGAGGCATACCATTTAGACCCCTAGCCTGTGAGGCATACCATTTAGACCCCTAGCCTGGACCCCTAGCCTGTGAGGCATACCATTTAGACCCCTAGCCTGTGAGGCATACCATTTAGACCCCTAGCCTGGACCCCTAGCCTGTGAGGCATACCATTTAGACCCCTAGCCTGTGAGGCATACCATTTAGACCCCTAGCCTGGACCCCTAGCCTGTGAGGCATACCATTTAGACCCCTAGCCTGGACCCCTAGCCTGTGAGGCATACCATTTAGACCCCTAGCCTGGACCCCTAGCCTGTGAGGCATACCATTTCACGTTTATGATCCGGTCGGAAGCGGATGATAACTTAACGTCATATTGGTTTGTGGTCATCAGGCCGGAACCCCCAAATCGGAATCAGAATTAACCCAAAATAATTCCCTGCATCACAATTTTTGGGCCTACCCAATAGAAGCCTTGATGTATATATGAATCCGACAAGTTTCTAAAAGTACTTCTTGGAATAGTTCGTTTGGTACCGTATTATCCATCTTTTATTCCAACTCGTAGCGACTGGCGAGACTAAAAACAAACAGGTGGGACCATAACTCTATTGGTGGGGGGGGGGGGGGGGGGGGGGGGGACCAAAACAAAGAGATGCTAAGGTTTTTATTTTGTTATCATCCGGTGTAAACCACGCCTAGACCGGATCACACAGGCCATGTAGTAACACAGACCAGGCTTTCCTCCGAGGAAGAAAGTCTGGTGACGTGAGGTTACTGGACCACTGCCCCCGAGGAGCAGGTCGGCGCCTTGCATGTTTTCCTCCGCCGTTGGTGTGCTGTGAACACGTGAATGTGAAGTATAATTGTAATGTAAAGCGCTTTGGAGAAAAGCGTCCATTTAGTCCAGGGGTGGGCAACTTTGACGATGGAGAGGGCCACTATATTTCCACACTCACTCACTAGGGCCATATATTACTGTCGTAGCAAAAATAGCCGATCTACAAGCTCAAAACGCGTCGCACTGCGACGCGTTTTGAGCTTGTAGATCGGCTATTTTTGCTATTTTCAAATTGAAATCTTGAATTATTTTTGTTTTAATTGGAATCCTGAAAATTAATATTTGTATGTCATTTCAAATGCCTTTAATTATACTTGTGTTGACCATTGAGCTACTAATTTAGACTGAAGTAATTAAAGCGGGTCATGTTTGCATGTTGTGGAATTGTAACAGCTGAAACCAATATTATATCAGTATTCTGACATTAACCTGAGGGCCACATTAAGTGAAGGTGGGGGCCGCATGTGGCCCCCGGGCCGCCAGTTGCCCACCCATGATTTAGTCTATTTACCACTCACCATTATAAACACCATTCACATTATAAAAACGAAAAACGAAAAAACGGCCTGAAAGCTCGCAAGCTTGTGAGCTTGTAGATCTTTTTTGCTACTTTTTTGTAACATTGCATGACGAGAAGAAAATAAAAATAGTTGAAATATGGACATACTGTACAAGGTTTCTGCCCTATTCTCTTTATAATACTGTATTCCTTACTTTTCCATTCCTCCTCCTCCTTGCCTCGTCTCCTCTCCTTCTTGCCTCTTTAGTCTCTAGTGTAAAAAGTTGCTGCTGCATGCATGCCATGCGTTGCTGCTGCACAATGCACGCCATTTAGGATGGCCTCGTAACATCTATTGGGGCTGCATCTGTGGCCTTCTGTGTGTTTCCTTGAGTGCATTATTATTGAGTCGTGTGTGTGTGTGTGTGTGTGTGTGTGTGTGTGTGTGTGTGTGTGTGTGTGTGTGTGTGTGTGTGTGTGTGTGTGTGTGTGTGTGTGTGTGTGTGTGTGTGTGTGTGTGTGTGTGTGTGAGAGAGAGTGACCACACATGCACATGCTTGCCTGCAGATAGACGTGTCCGTGAAACACGTATGTGCACGCGTGTTCATATACTGCGGCACTGGTGTGTTTACGTGCGTCTGTGTGTCCAATGTTGTCATGCGATGATCCTCTTCAGTGGTGCGCACGCACGCACGCAGGCACGCGTGTGTGAGTGGGTGCGTGTAGTGTGTGTGTGTGTGTGTGTGTGTGTGTGTGTGTGTGAGCGAGTCTCATCAGTTGATGAGGTGTTTACTAGGTTCTGTCTCTAGCCTGGAGGGAGCCCCAGCTCTCTCCCAGCCACCAGTCACCACACACACGAGTAATTGGCCTTTTCACACACACTAGCTAGCTTCATTACCCGTGCACCCTCCATTTGCAATGCAGAACATTAACGCTACCCTGCTTGCCACACACACACACACACACACACACACACACACACACACACACACACACAGTATATGGAATGAATGCATAAACAGTTCTTTTGGGTTCAATATTCATATGTTCGTGGAGGAGGAGGGTGGGACGGGGGATTAACCCATTTAAACCTGATACCAGATTCTACAAAATCATGACAGTTTTCTGAAAAATCTATGTTTCTACGTACGTCAGTAGTTCTCAAACTATTTCATGTCAAGGAGCCCCAAAATGATATGTAATTCTTCATATGTAAACCTCCCAGGTATGAGTTAAAAACATTGGCTGTGACAGAATATATATATACACGATACATTTGCATTTTGCACAGATTTTCAAGATTTTTCAACAGCAAAAGCTTAAAATAATGGATAAAGTGGTTAAACAGTAAGATGACACAGATGCGTCCTCAGGTCTAAATATGTTAATATTGCATTTTAGTTTTGGGGGGGCTCTGGTAACAGCGCTGGAATGTTTCCAACATCCAGCACGGGAGCCATTATGCTATCATATACTATACTGTATGATATGATGATGATGATGATATTTTGTAGCATGGTTTTTAAGGGGGCCCGTTAGTAAAGTGTGATTGCTTACTGTGGATAGCTGGTGAGTCAGACGCTTCTCTCTGGAAGTTATTGTCATCAGTCTTTAATCATTAGGTTAGTTGGTCAGTCGCAACTTGTACTAGTCTGTCTCTCCCACACATTTTCTCAGATTTCTATTCAAATAACAAATGGGAAGTGATGTTTTCCAAATTGCTACAGTGTATATACGATAAAATGTGAGGGAGCACAGTTCCCCGGTTCGATCCCCATGCAGCTACTCCTGGTTTTGTACCAAACTGTCCTTGAGCAATACACTGGACCAGGGACATGCAGAGAAAGTTAGAGAGGAAGGGGCTGACATTTTGTGTAAGGGCACTTTTAATGGACAAAAAAAGAATAGCTCACTTGTAGTGTAGATCAGCTAGTATTTTCTGGGTGCGACCATAGAGTATATATATAATAGAGACTGAACTAGCGCGAAGCTCCGCCCCCCCAGCTATTCATGTCAGTGGAAGTTGCTCAGTGGCGTTTTGAAGCACCCGGAAGACTGCCGGAAGTCCCTCCCAGGACCTCAACTTTGAGGTCCTGAGTGACGTAGGGCAACCGAGCGCTCAACGTTAAAGCCCAGCTGCACGGGGTTTCCCGGTCATGAATCCACGGGTCCGCCTGTAGTCCCTCGTCCTACCACTAGGACCTAGAGCTTCAACGTTGGAAAGCCTGCCTGCCCCCTTGGGTGCGACCCGCACTCTTTAGCTATGCTGCGGAGTACGACATGGATTTATACACAGAGGACACCTTTTTTCAGCGTAAAAGTTCAGGAGAGTTCTCAAAAGGCAATTCTCCTGAATGCTGCCTTTGGGTATGGCATGGGAAGGAAAGGAGGGGGGGGGGGAGGGGGGGGGGGGGCATTTGCAATTCCTTCGCCATAGTAAATGCTGCATTCATGGTCTAGAATGGTGAGCAGGTTGGTGTCTTGTATGGTTTCCTCTGCCGTCTGTGTAAGTGAATGTGTGCATGTTGCACGCATGACGCAAGTTATAATGCAGACATCATAGAAATGCAGCCTAAGGCTTCCACTTCCAAACCTCCCTCGTCCTAATTAATATCAACTGACACTAACGGAAAACATCAACACCATGAGAAGCGCTAATAGCCTGATTAGAATGCATCTCTAGCTCCAACCAGCCAGAGAGGAAATGAAATCCAACTTGAAGCATTCACACCTAATGTTCACTCTTCAGGACACTACTGATGCGTTTGTATGTGTATGTACAGTGTAACATTATCGTTGCTGTCGGGCAGAAACCTCCTATCATCATATTCTAACATTTGTGTTATATTCGTAACAAAAAGCCCTACTTGATCATACTAACTACAGCGTCTTACAAAAGCATCAAAAGGCAGATCCTGCATGGCCCGGACCACCGGCCTAGCAGGCACCTATAGGTTCACTAAACTTAACTTTGCTATCAATAAAGGCATTAGAAATCCCCAAAAATAAAGCTTTAAAAAACAACTTTGCAGATTCACAAGTTGGAAACGTGGCGCAAAGCGACACATTCTGAGCTGTAGATCTACATTTGATGCTGTTGAATTAGACATATGAGGTTTCCACCCGACAGAGACGATAGTCGATATCAGGGCTATTTTCTTTTTTAAGATATTTTTGGGGGCTTTTTTATGCCTTTATTGATAGGTAGCCAGTAGTGTGACAGCAGGGCTGGACTGGGACAAAAATTCGGCCCGGTCAGTTTCGCGTGAATTTGGCCCAGACCGGCCCACCACAACCAGCGCGCAGATAGCAGAAACTCTACCACCCACTCCGTCGAGGCACACACAAACAAACAAGCCTTAATACCACCACTTTTACAACAACATAAATGATACAAACCAACAGACAACTACACAACCCTTTGTAGAGGGTTTATTTGTCACTCACTGATACAGGTACAGTGAAATTATCATGATGGCACTGGCAGAATGGCAGCACGCCCGGACCTTTCCTTTTTTTTAATATCATGGCGGCCCCCTACGGTCGCGGCCGACCGGGAAAATGCCCGGTATGACCTGTGGCCAGTCCAGCCCTGTGTGACAGGAAATGGGGAGAGAGGGGGGGGGTGACATGCAGCAAAGGTCGTCAGGATCGGGACTCGAACCCGCAACACACTAGGCTGGATTACCAGCCTAGCTGCCCGGGCCGCTAGGCCGACCCGGGCCATTAGGGCTATTTTCAGCATGCAACCAAGTGTAAAATCAGGCATTACGAGTTACGACGCCATCAAGGCCCTCCAACATTTTTTGTCGACAAAATAAAATGTAGATTTAATATTATGATATATAGTCGACTAAAACTAGACTAAAACAAAAACTTTTCAGATGACTAAAACGTGACTAAACCTAAATGGAATTTTTATTCCAAAGACCACTATGACTAAACCAGATCAACACTGGCACTCGTGCATGCGTGTTTATCCTACCAAACTTCTCCTATAATAACTCTCCTAATTCCAGCATGCAGATTGTGCCTGGGGGTTGCCCCCTCCTTGCTCCAGACAGCATGGTCCCTGTGCAGTGTGCATCTATCTGGCCACCGCATCTCCTTCTGCTCTAATGATCTCTCCGACGTCCCACGGTCCCAAACAGACAACCTGCAGTACAGCGACCCCACCTCCATCCATCTGTGTGAGCCAACTCAGAGTATATGTGACCCACCGACCACCGTGAATGGCAGACAGCAGTGGCGTGCACAGATAGACACTAGGGGGTGCTAGAGCACCCCCTGCCCTTTTGGCAATGTGCCCTTTTGGAAAAAAATAAAAAAAAAATAAACCTTTTTTTTTTCTTTCTTTTTTTTGATTTTTCAAAAATAGCAGACCTACAAGTTCATAGCGCGCCACTCGGTGGCGCGCTATGAGCTTGTAGATCTGCTATTTTTCAATAGCTAAAGCATAACATAATGCTAACACCAAAAGGGGTTCCCGCCCAAAATAGATTAAGGCAACCGGCCGGTTCCACGCGCTGCACAAGGTGCCCTTTTTTAACTTGAGCACCTGCCCCTCTAAATGTCTGTGCACGCCACTGGCAGACAGTCATTGGATTATTATTCATTTTAATTTTTTTCATGTGTCATATGAAAGCAGGGAATCCTAGCTTCAAATTGACACATTGGTTGTTCAGTTTGACCCACCAGTTTTGGAAATATGGCTTATAGAGTAATGTCTTGCAGAGAAACAGCGAATTGAGGAAACAGGCTTGAAATGTTCACTTCTGTGGTCTCTAACATTACACCTAGCATTTATTTCATATTTACATGTCGATTTCATCTCTGACATTTATTTCAGACATGCTCTAGTATGTGAAGAGTCTGCCTGTGCCGTTAACTCATTTTAGATTAAAAAATAAATAAATGCTGTTTTTCTGTGAAAAGCTGGAGGTTGCTCCATGACAGAGGGAAGGGAAAGTTGTTCTGTCAAATTTGTACTTGAGTTAATGTACCAGCGTATTTGAATTAAAAATACTTAGTAATATAGTAAATACTAACTAGAAAGGTCGCAATTTAAAAAAATTGCAAAGTGTGGTTGCCACAGTGGCTTACATATGCCCCTCCCACTGATATTGCCAGCCAATTACAATGTCGCGTCACCCCTGCGATCATGCGTAAGTAATTCGGAGGGGATATATGTATATGGATATATATATATGGGGAGATGCGTCATGACCCAAGGTTTACAACCTATGGTTCAAGAGTTATAAGCCAAAACATAAAGTGGGCTTCCCCATTATAAGTCTATGGAGAACTAATTAATTAATCATCAATTAAACTATACAACGGATCTCTTAGCAAAATACAAGCACACGATTCCCGATGAAGCCGGTCGATTTGACATATGGCTCGAGTGTGTGCGGCAAAAACTGTGGGAGGAGTAGTGTGCCAAAGTATCCAAATTTACAACAACAATAGTCTGGTTGCCCTGTTAGGGCAACCACACTAAATTGTTTCAATATTTTCTTTTAATATCAATGCATTGCTGAATAATAGTTTTTACATTTCAACGCCAAAATTCAAAGATATTCCAGACATTTTCCAAAAGTATCGATTATAGTGAAACTAACAAACTGATCTACAAGCTCACAACGTTTCATGAGGCTACAGGTAGTGAGCTTGTAGATGAGTTGTTTTCACTATATTTAAAATATGGCTTAATTTGGTAAATTCATAATGCACCTTTTCCATGCCAAGAAATGTCAAAGTCAAAAGTCAAATATGTGTCTTTGTAGGAGAAAACGTTCGCACACCTAGATTCTATTGCTTTCAAATATGTGTCTTTGAAATGTAGTGAAGTCAAAGTATCGCAAAAAAGAAAAGAAAAATACTGTACACCACTGCCTATTACAAAGATACCCTTTTTGAGTGGTGCAACCACTCCAAGGAACAGCAATGTCCTAACCTATGTGACTATGTTTAGAATACCAGTAGGGGCAAAAGTGGCGCTGTTGTGTCAGAAACAGAGAGAGAGAGATAGTGTTGCACTGTTGCCTGCTAATTACAGAAAGAGAGAGAGTGAGAGAGAGAGAGAGAGAGAGAGAGAGAGAGAGAGAGAGAGAGGCAGGGGGAGAGGGGAGTTGCACCACTCAGTTCACACGGGTGTGATTTTTTTCCTTTTTTACAGTTAACCAAAAATACTAATTCTACACCTATACCTATACAGATCTACATGTCAGTCTTGTTGTCCAGGAATATAACTGCAGTTTGGCTCGTTCAAAATAAGAAAGTCCTGTTAAAATGAACACATTCATGGTGAAAGCTATCTGACCCCTCTGTGGGACACTTGGACCTGGTCGTGGGCAGGTACAATCCTCACATCATTCTCTTCTCACAGTCACATTCTAGCTATCATAATATCATCGATGTCGGGCAGATACCTTGCACTGTATCTCTATATTTTGACTTACTTTTTTCACATAATAAAAACATAAAAACTACATAAGAGCACTGTCACACAAAAGTAGCAAAAATAGCTGATCTAAAAGCTCACAGCGCGTCACAATGTGATGCGCTGTGAACTTGTAGATCAGGTAATTTCATGCAAAAATCAGTTTTAGATATACAAGGTTTCTGCCCGACAGTGTTGTTCGTTATTATGACTTTCAGCTTTCTACTAAATGAAAAGTGTCTCCAGTAGAGGGGTGTTTAAACAACCTTGGACCAAAGGAGTGAAGGCTGACTTCACTCCTTTGTATTTGAGCCAAAGCCTGTTGCACATCGCAGGCAGCCGTTATATATATTTCAGCAGTGTCTTATCTTCTTAGTGAAAAAAGAAGCTAATGGCACAGCCCACACGCCGGCCAGGTCACTGCTTTTAAAACACTTCGTTGGAACATAATAACGTATCGGGGCGCCCGTGGGTAGCGGCTCACGGGAAGTAACAGGCTAGATAAATTCCGGGGAGTGTCTTTGAAATGTTTGACTCACATAATATGAAATTGACTTATAGTGCCATGCAGTGTATGGTAGCTTATTATACTGTTTTCTCTGCCTTGATGGCAGAGAATTGACACAATATTTGATACTTCTGAGCTGCCCAGCAGCACATGACTACAGTAAGTGGAACACGACTAAAGTGTGTTATATGTTGTTGCCTTTATTCTAATGTCTTTTGTTTATGATCCGTCAATATTTGATAAAACAAACAATTAAATAAATACATAAATAATGGAACATTACTACAAGGTCAAATTGAAAATCCAGGTTGGAAGGCACTGAAGTTGTGACGGTGACAATAACCCACTGCTATACGCTATTGGTTTTTGGTAAAAGTCATGGGTTAGTTGGGTGGGTTAACACAATCTGTGCCAGGAACGTTTGGTTACATTTTAGCAGCACACCCCACCTGCAGCCAGAACGTAATATTGCGTTATTTTTAAAAAATTGGAATATATATATATTAATCGTGACGTGCACACGGACACACCCACGCTTATTTATTGTTTATTTGTCCTTATTCTCTGGCACCTGCACAACATTTCTGTCCAACAGGTGGGACAGATTGTGTTGGCTCATAGAAGGCCTGATGCAGCTATTCCTGAGGCTGGACAACAAGGACAATGATGTGCTTCTCATTTAGCCATGTTTATTCAAATAGCTAATTATAACAAAACAAAGAAATAGCAGATAAGTTCACAACCCTAACACTTTGTGAGCTTGTTCTGATATTTCCGCTAATACATTGTACAGCATGTACTGTATAGGTCTTAGTGGTTCAATGAAATACAAGTGAATCTATCTCAATGGGGGTCCACAGCCAAATGCATATCAGTTATGCATTTGCATATCGGGTCCTTGATGGGAAAATGTTTGAGAAGTTGTCATTCATAAGGTTCCATCAGAGAGTAAACACACAGCAGAACCAAAATGCACGTTATTCCGTGGTGTGGGGATGGGTTATTTCAGTCTGGGTTGGGTGGCTTGCGTTGCCTGGCCGTGGCCGTGGCGTTGCCTGGCCGTGGCCGTGGCCGTGGCGGCGGCAGGCCGGGCTGTGAGAGAGCAGGAAACGGAGGACTCTAGGTCAGTGTCTCCTGGGTGTGAGTCTGAGGTCGTCACCAGTGATGTGTGTGCGTGTGCGTGTGTGTGTGTGTGTGTGTGTGTGTGTGTGTGTGTGTGTGTTTCTCAGGCTGCAGAGAGCTGGAACAGCAGCCGGGGCATGGGAGCGGTGCGAGGATGAGGGCATGGAAATAAAACTCTGCTCTGCTGCATGGGGAAGAGTGTGTGAGGGTGTTGGCCCGGTCGTACACACACACACACACACACATTGAGTGTGTGTGTGTGTGTGTAAAATCCTTAGTATTGAGTGTGTAAAATCCTCAGTATTGAGTCTCTCTCAGAGTTACAAATAAATTGACACTTAAGATTTTTACACGTGTGTGTGTGTTTGTGTATCTCTGTGGGCGGGCAAACACACACACACACACACACACACACACACACACACACACACACACACACACACACACACACACACACACACACACACACACACACACACACACACACACACACACACACACACACACACACACACACACACACACACACACACACACACGTTTCCTCTTGTGAAGTCTAGTCCAACAGGAAACAAAGGAGGAAGTGCTCTTGCGTCACCATGACGATAACCTCAACTGGTTCTTGGTTCCATGGCTGCCATGGCAACCACCGAAAGGTCCCACGACCATGCCACACACACGCACGCATGCACGCACGCACGCACGCAAACACACAGACCCAGACGTGTTAATACACCGCTGGCCTTGATTAGCGATAAATATAGAAGAAAGTCTTTGTTCCTACTCTCATCTATGGTCATGAAGTGTCATGACTGAAAGAATAAGATGGTATTCGAGGCACCCTATAGGTGCCGTGACGCAAGGATGACGCAGGACACTTAAATCCTCTATACTTATAGTAAGACAGACCACCAAGACCTCCTTACCAAAAAACAGCCGATGTACAATCGTATTTTCTCATGTTTTCCTCGTGACAAATGAAATGAAATGAAATGAAATGATTACTATATTTACCCAGGGTATCTGGGCTAAGCTCAAGAACTTGTTTCCAGCCAGGCCCTGCTCATAGAACATTTCATCGTAGTGGTTCAATGCCTTGTTCAAGGGCACTTCAGCGGTGGTAATTTTAACGTGTCGGACCGCTGATTCGAACTGGCGACCTTCCGGTATCAAGACCGCTCCGCAATCCATTCGGCCACCGCTGCCACAAGATTTACATATTTACGCACCGTAGTATGACATGAATAAGGTTTCATAAAGTAACAGTGTAATGAAAACGATATTTACAGGTGTGACCTGAGACAAAAAAAACGCTTGAGAAGCACCGCCCTAGGGAGGTCCTCTAGGCACGTCCCACTGCAGAGAGGAGACCCCCTGGGCAGATCAAGGACCAGATCGGGGGATTATATCTCCTCGCTGGCCTGGGAATTAAAGCCCCAGCATCCCCCAGGATGAAGTGGGAGAGGGAAGTCTGGGGCTCTCTGCTGGAACTGTTGTTCCTGCGATCTGATTCTGAATCAGCGGTTGAAGATGGATGGATGGATGGATGGATTGTAAAAGAACATTTAATGTAATGTAGACCTTATTAATCCCACAGGGGAAATTCAGCTATACCCCCAGCTATTGGCTACTCAGGTGGTCATATTGAGCGCTCAGGGGGAAGTTACGGTGGTGTCTTGCTCATGGACACCCTATACACATAGCTGAATCAAACCTGGCTGGGACCTTCCATTTTCCAAGTTGCCTCTCTACCCCAGGGGTTCTCAACCCGTGGGTCGCGACCCCTCGGGGGGTCGCCAAATTATTTTAGGTGGTCCCCAAATTATTTTCCAAAAAACAACAAAAAAAACACGATTTTTCAAAAATAGCAGACCTACAAGCTCGTAGATCTGCTATTTTTCAATAGCTAAATTATAACATAATGCTTAAAACACCAAAAGGGGTTCCCGCCCAAAATGGGTTAAGGTTATTGTAGCAGTCAATTTATATTGGGGGTCGGGAGGGGGCGGGGCGGGGGTCCCGAGACATTGCCAAAGCATTTCCGGGGGTCCCCGGCCAAAAACGTTGAGAACCCCTGCTCTACCCAATCAGCTATCCCCTATAAATTAAATTGTTGAGCACCAAATATGCAATAAGCAGAAGAAAATCATGACACATTAATGACGCAGATAAACTGTGTGTCACAAGACTAATACAAAGAAAAGCATTTTGTAAAGTCATTTCAATGGTGCTCACCAATCCCGTTTCAAATGCCCCTGCATGGACACTAGAGACCAGAATTCGCCCCCACATGTGCACGCACATGTGTGTGTATACGTGTGTGTGTGTGTGTGTGTGTGCGCGCACACAGGCTGACTGCACACTTTCCTTTATCTAATCTAAAGGGGCCATCACATTTGTGCCTTTAATGTCTTACTCAGAAATGAAGATTCACACAGGGTACTTTACACCACCCCTCCACATGGAGACTGAAGAGTTTTCCTCTACTACCCCAACATGAAATTGGAGGGTTTGCTATGAGAATGTTTAGTGTTGCATTCAGTGGTGGAAATTAAGTACATGTACTCAAGTACTGTACTTAAGTACAATTTTGAGGTACTTTTACTTTACTGGAGTATTACAATATACTTTTACTCCACTATACAATTATTTGAAAGCTTTACTAGTTACTTTGTAGAGTTTGATTATTATTACAAACCACACTACTTCAGCCCATTATATATTTCAGTCATTTGAAAATCGCAGATCTACAAGCTCATAATATGTCGCATTAATAAAATATTAATAAAATATCTTTTATACATTTTTAACTAGTGAACTGGGGCACTATGCACAATGAGTATTTTTGTTTTACTTTTGCTATACTTTAAATGAGCATTCAGTGATTTGGGTGATTTGGAAAACCCCCCCGGTTCGTCCCGGTAACAAGATGTGTACATGTACGCACTATGCGTACATGCGTACATTGGATGAAGACTTGGCCACCTAGCCAAAAACGAAACCTAAGGTTTTTTGACCCCAGGGGCTCACTGGGGACCATGAGGAACTCCTTATATGGTCAGCACACTCCATAGTAGGGAGGATTATCACAACAAAACAAAAAAAGAAGTGATATTTGAATTAAGTGAAATCACTGAATATACCTTTAAGTACATTGTTATGCCCCCTGATGTGATGTCATAACTACTCTGTTGTTCTGCACCAGGCAGGACGACTGCATAAGGTGTATACCACTTGTATTAATATTTGTTTATTGGTGTTTTTAATGTGATGTTACTCTTCTGTACCTATACAGTACTATACTTTTAGCATCTACTGTATGCCAGAAGAGGGTCCGGAGGGACCGAAACGTTAGCCTGGCGGGGCCAGACTCATAGTGAGGATTCACTGACGCTGAGTCTGGCCCCGCCAGGCTACCCAAACGTTAGCCTGGCGGGGCCAGACTCATAGTGAGGATTCACTGACGCTTCCTCCCGGAAGCGTCAGTGAATCCTCACTATGAGTCTGGCCCCGCCAGGCTACCCAAACGTTGCCTTATTCAAAGTAAAAACTCATGTACCGAGCAGATACTCAGGGTGCGGGTCTTTCTTCTTATCATTGCTGTCCACTGGCCTACGCACCTGTTCATACGTCTTATTTCTAGGTGTGCGAAAGCTTTTTCTACAGTATCTAGCCTACTGTATCTAAAATGGTAGTCTCTCGGGACAGACGTTGACTCAAAAGAGGGCGATGTCTTTCCTTTGTTTTGCCAATGGGTTCCCAGATCGATCTAAATGGTAAATAGTGCCTTTATCCAAGGCCATCCACACACACACACACATTCACACACACACACCGATAATGGAGGAAACCATGCAAGGCACCAACCAACCTGCTCATTGGGAGCAATTAGGGGTTCAGAGTCTTGCTCAAGGACACTTCGACACTAACTCTGGGGAACCTGGCCGGGATGGAACTGGGAACCTTCTGGTTCCCAAGCGGGCCATTCTACCTCCTATCTGTATCTACACATTAAGGACCCTCCTTTTGACATGCATTATGCCACAGAAACCCATTTGATACCTTTCTTTATCACCGGGTCCCCAATCTGCTCTGTAAAATCTTCAGTGTTAATTTAACTCTCTCTGGAACGGGTCCATTAGGGTCCATCTGTACACTCTCAGGCCTCACTCAGACCTTTACAGCGTTGTGAGTGTCATGGCCGCCCCAATGCATTTCCAATGGAGGTCACATGGTCTGTTGTATTAGCCTGGCTAATAAGCCAGACCGAATCAGCCGTTGGCAAGTGTGATTTGAGTCTGGCTTATTAGCCAGGCTACTGTTGTATGACTTTCAGCTGTGTTTCGACTGCCCCCTCCCCCTCACACAACACAAATGTTGTGTCAAACCATGTGACCTCCATTGCAAATGCATTGGGGCGGCCATGACACTACACAACATTCATCCAACAAGCATGCAGCAATGCAGTAAAGGTCTGAGTTCAGCCTCAGAGTTACAGACCCCTAAGGACTCAACACTAGAGATGCTTTTACACATCTTTCCATAAACCACAGATTGTGACATCATTCTGAACTTCGACTGTCAAAGTGATGCCCACCCTAATGCTGTGTCACAGTTAGGCTTGTCACACTTATTAAATTATTGCCTGCCTGCAATTATTTGAACGAATGGCAATTATTTTTGCAAAGTCGTATAAAATCACCTTATGTAAATTAACAGAAATATCATATTTTCATCATTATCTCTTTTAAACTACGTCCCTATTTTGGGCATTTAGGGAAAATAAATGGGCCTACAGTATATTGGCCCTTGTACATTATTTATGTTTTTTCATTTGTTGGCACCGGTCAACATTGTCAGTCATTGTACTGTATATTTGAGTAGTATGCTTTTAAATGATCTTAAAAATGAAGTTAATGTAAAGAAATTACTTTTTTGTTTTTAAGATCTTGAAAAATTAGTTTTCATTCACCGAATAAATAAGAACTTTAGTTCCACTATCCAAGGCGGAAAACAATCGATTGAACAATCGATCCTTAAACGTGCTCTGAAAACAGCAGGAAGGCTAAGTTTTCAGATGGGTTTTGGTCAGATGGGTTTTGGTCAGATGGGTGGGCCGCAAACGCCTTTGAGATGTGGACCCTGATCCAGAACCATCCGCAGTATAGCTCATCAACACCAGTGAACGGCGCTGACAAGCTTGATTTCACTCAGCTGAGTCCTGCTGCTCCATGGGAATGATGGATCTAAAACTCACATTGAATCCTCCCATTACCGTCTGGTATACAGCAATGAATAGCAGCTATTCCAGACGATGACACTGTTCATCGTGCAGGAACTGGCCTGGCACTATAGGGCTGTCACGACTACACATTTAAGTTGACGATTAATTATCACAAAGAAATGTGATTAGCGATTTAATTGTGGTTTTAGCATTGGAAATTGGAACATTATGAATAGAAACAATTCTGTTTGCCCTTTAGATACATTTTAAAAAAGCGCACAGGGCAGCAATAGCTGATCTACAAGATTACAACGCGTCACGAATTGACGTACGTTGTAAGCTTGTAGATCCGATATTTCTACTTTTTTATATGTATGAACATTTTTCAACATGGACACAATAATGACGATTATGACAAAAATAATTACCTCAAACGATTGCAATTAGACGATTATGTAATAATTGTGACAACCCCATGGCTACGTGGCACCTTGCTTGACCAGCCGTCAGAACATCCAACCCACAGAAGCCCTCAGAACATCCAACATCCAACCCACAGAAGCCCCCAGAACATCCAACATCCAACCCACAGAAGCCCTCAGAACATCCAACATCCAACCCACAGAAGCCCTCAGAACATCCAACATCCAACCCACAGAAGCCCCCAGAACATCCAACATCCAACCCACAGAAGCCCTCAGAACATCCAACATCCAACCCACAGAAGCCCTCAGAACATCCAACATCCAACCCACAGAAGCCCCCAGAACATCCAACATCCAACCCACAGAAGCCCTCAGAACATCCAACATCCAACCCACAGAAGCCCTCAGAACATCCAACCCACAGAAGCCCTCAGAACATCCAACCCACAGAAGCCCCCAGAACCTCTACATATCTCACTACTGTATATCCAGACTGATCAGGTGACCACATTCAAATTCAAAGAAATGATAACAAGCTTTCTGTATCACCATGTATGATCTTGTCTCAGAGGAGCAGTAGTTTTCCCTTGACAGATAAGGCTACTGTACTGTACTGTGTGTACACACACACACACACACACACACACACACACACACACACACACACACACACACACACACACACACACACACACACACACACACACACACACACACACACACACACACACACACACACACACACACACACACAGCATTAAAGGTGTAGTTTTTTCACACTTTTAGACCATATCCGTGGTCATCATATGGGCATACCTAACAATGGATGCCAAGAAAATGGGCAAATTCTCATTTTTGTGTGTTTTTATATCAAAAGTCCATACAAAATATGTTTTATTACTTCCTGAAAACGAAAACGTGCTGCGTGATGATGTGTCGAGGCCCACATCGATAAAAGCGAATACAAATGAAGCTCACCCGTTTAATTCCCCATATCTCCGCAGCTGCTACTGATTACAGAAATCTTCCGTTTTTTATTCCCATTCAAGATAACATCCAGACAGTGTATTACTCGGTTTCAACTTAATCATCACGCTAAAATATGTATATGCTCGGTCACCAACAAGCGACTGTGTGTGCGTGCATCTCTGATGTACTCCTCCAATGAGCTCCATGATTCCATGTTCTGTCAGGAGGACTACTATAGGAATAACTAGAAAAAGTGCCCTTCTGGGCACAGGTCTCCACCAGGAGGATAGGACTGTGTGAGATGTTTGGCATAATGTTTAGGATTAATATAAACATGTTTTTGAAGCATTTTGTTCCAAAAATGTGTTTTGCAAAAATCAACCTGTTGGTGGCGCTATAACAGGCCAATGTGAAAAGGGTGGGATATATTCCTCAGCCTAGTAAGAAAATGTGTGAAAGATTTCACGTAAATTGCATGCTGCGTTCATGATTTGAGGCTTTTGTTCAAAACGGGGCAATCTTGCAAACTGTGAAAGCCATTTATAGCCAATTAGGATGGAATATGAAATATCGGACAGATCCGACTTGAGCACATGACCATAGAGATACTGTGTAACGATTTGTGAGATTTTTGGACAGAATCTGGAGGAGTAATATCAAAAAATGTGTTTTACAAAAGTCGGCCTCCTGGTGGCGCTATAAAAGGCAGATGCGGAAAATGCAGGTCAAAGGTTTGTCCTTGGCCTCTAGGGAGTGTGCATGCAACGTATCACGCAGATCGGTGCAGTTTTAGGTAAACAATGTGAAAAGCTGCCTCATGGTGGCGCTATAACAGGCCGTTCTGGAAAATGCGGGGCAGAGGTTCATCGTTGGCATCCAGGGAGTGTGTGTGAAAAGTTTGGCATTGATCGGGCCAACGGTGCCGGAGATTAGCTGGTAACGGACGGACGGAAGGACGGACGGACGGACGGAAGGAAGGACACACACACACACGGACGGAGTGCAAAACATACTCTCTCCCCATGCCTTCGGCCTGGTGGAGACAATAACAACAGTACATGGCTATAGCTACAGTCAGTTTTAATTCAGTAAAAGTATCGATACTGCAATATAAAAATACTCTGTTACAAGTAAAAGTCTGAAATTCATAATGTACTTGAGTAAAACTCATTGTGCAGAATGTCCTATTTCAAGTTTTCACATTTCCAATGGAGCCCTGTTGTGAGCCCTGGCCTGCAAGGTCGTCCAGGCTAGGGCAAGTGCTCCGGCAAGTGGTACGGGTTAAAGTGGAGTTTGAAGAGGTGAGTTTTCAGACTTCCCCTATGGTTGCACACGCACATACGCACACACACTGTCATGTACACATGCACACGCACATTGTGAAATATAACTGTAAAATTGTTGGGTCTTCTTCTCTATAATGTGAAATTGAGGGCAAGCGATTACTGGGTGATGTTGTTCATATGAGCATGCGCGTTTTTCATGCCTGGAAATGCCAAAACTCGATGATGCGCGTTTTTCATGCCTGGAAATGCCGAAACGCGATGATGCGCGTTTTTCATGCCTGGAAATGCCGAAACGCGATGATGCGCGTTTTTCATGCCTGGAAATGCCAAAACGCGATGATGCGCGTTTTTCATGCCTGGAAATGCCAAAACGCGATGATGCACGTTTTCCATGCCTGGAAATGCCAAAACGCGATGATGTGCGTTTGTTTTCCATGCCTGGAAATGCCAAAACGCGATGATGTGCGTTTGTTTTCCATGCCTGGAAATGCCAAAACGCGATGATGTGCGTTTGTTTTTCATGCCTGGAAATGCCAAAACGCGATGATGTGCGTTTGTTTTTCATGCCTGGAAATGCCAAAACGCGATGATGTGCGTTTGTTTTTCATGCCTGGAAATGCCAAAACTCATTTCACTCAGAGTTGCACTGCTGCTGACATGGCAGGTAGGCGGTTCTTTTACAGAATGGTTGGTGTGGCTTGGTGTTAAGGCCTCATTATCTGTAAGTTATTGGTTATTATTAAGCTGTCAAAGTTAACGCGTTAATCGTGCGTTAACTCAAAGTCCTTTTAACGGCGTTAATTTAATTAACGCGCGATTAACGCACGGTGTAGTTTGACAGAACGGTTGAGAGACGCATGCATGTGAATGCAGGCAGCCAGATTCCAATAGCCCCGCCTCTCTCTCATCCCCCCCCCCACTCTCTCTCTACCATTCCCACTCAGTCCGGACTCCGGACCGTCAGTACTACTACATTACTTAAAGTTAATTTACAAGAAGTCTACACAATTAGAGAACTTAGAAAACATGTTATTTTGATCAACATTGGCCTGTTATCTCTCCTAATGGTACCAACATCAATACAGTTCTTTAGTTTGGGTCTGGAAGGCTAAATGTCATCAAATGGTGGTCCGTGGCTCAAATGCAGAATAAATAATGGACCTTGATATGAAAAATCTTGAAAACCACTGATTTAAGGTATATTTAGAACGGATACAAAATATGCGATTAATTTGTGATTAATCGGCGATTAACTATGGGCAATCATGCGATTAATCGCGATTAAATATTTTAATCGACTGACAGGCCTAGTTATTATATTATATACTGTATTTGTCTTTTTTGTGTTTTAGTTTTTTCTAGATACAAGCTTCACCTGCTATTCATTGTGTGGCTACTAGAGCAGTGGTTCTCAAACATTCTCATGCCAAAGACCCCCTCATGTATTTGGCCGCTGACCCCCGTCTGAATGTTGCGCCACTGTGCCAGGGTCCCCCATAAAAGATTGTGTTGCCAAATCTTCCCACATTTTTTAAGATGTTTCAAAAAATTGCAGAGCTTGTAGATAAGCCACTTTAAAATAACCAATGTAAAATGGGGTTAAAGACAAAGTGGTTAAACTGATTCTGTTTTAATGCTATATTAAAATAATTTCGCTGTGGATCCGCTCGAACGTCCTCCAGTACCCGAGGGGGTCCCCAGACCCCACTTTGAGTACCACCGGGCTGAAGGGTATAGGTTTCAGTGTGTGTCAACTGTCAATATTGCCTTTAAGTTTATTTCACCTTCCCAACTTGTTTGGATTGTCCGACGCCCTAAATATATCTGTTTAACCTGCCTCGTCATATATTTCCACTCTTCTTCACTTAACTGATACAGTAATAGAGAGATAGCACACACGGAATTATGGCTTTCACTTACATGCTGTATCTGACCAGTCTATTAAATTAAGTGAATTGAATCAGGCCCCTACTTGCAGACACACACAGTATTCCCACACAGAATAGTGCAGACAGGTGCCCCCAATTATACACCCAATTTACCATGGCCTGTCATTCAAATGAAGAGAGCATTATGGGCTTAGACTGTACATGAACTTGGTGTTCTATGTATAGATACGGACGGACGGACAAATGGACAGACGGACCGGCGGGTCGCCCGACTTGCCCCTGTCTCTTTGTTTGTCTATTTAAGATTGGATGTCTTCCTGTACATCTTTTTTTTTGTTGCTCTGTTTAATAGTGGTAATCATTATTTATTCTGATTATTTATTCCTCCTCTTTGTTGGCTTGATATAGTTGATATAAGAAGAAAATAACGTGAAATAACAGAAAGTGCCTAAGATTTCTCCTAAATTGTAGCGATAAAAATGCGTGCAATATTCCAGTTTGAAGCATGCCAGAACATTATACCTCACTGCTTACAGTACTGCACGTGTGTGTGGTGTGTGTGTGTGTGTGTGTGTGTGTGTGTGTGTGTGTGTGTGTGTGTGTGTGTGTGTGTGTGTGTGTGTGTGTGTGCGCGCGCGCATGCGTGTGTGTGCCTGCGTACGTGCGGGCATATGAGACAGGAAGCATATTCTTAAATCATGAAAACTCATTTAAATTCACTGAACAAAACTGTCATCTACCACTACCACTGTCATTACTCATTCCAATCCAAACCCTAAGTGTGCCAATTTTGTTTGGCAGGTGGGCGACTACAATTTGAGTGACATTTCAATCTGATGGCTGGGGTGGAAGCTGTATCTGCATATCAAGGCTGGGAAATCTAGAACTGATGTCTGAGAACAGAGTTGCACTTTCTGTTAATGGAAGAAACACAGCACTGAGGGACTTTTGCATAACTTATCTACAAGTACATGTGCTCACGTCCACATGCACGTGTGTGCGCACACATATGCTGGTGCATGCAGACAGACAGACAAAGCAACACACACACACACACACACACACACACACACACACACACACACACACACACACACACACACACACACACACACACACACACACACACACACACACACACACACACACACACACACACACACACACACACACACACACACACACAATAGAATACTATAAATTAAGGGAAACCGCTGTCAGTCAGTCAGTCTAGTCCGTCTAGTCGGCAGATATTTGCACATATCCACTTCAGATGCAGGTGCATTGGACAGTGACAATTAGTGACAACAATTAACAAACATTTTATGAACAGAACTACTGTACCACACTCTGCTCTCACTCAGCAGCATCGGTTTTATTCACATTTTAGTGCCTCTGGAGTCTGGAGTCTCTGCACCTTAATCCACAGTGTCTTACTGCAACGATACCAACATGTTCTTATATAATGTTCACCGAAATAAAAATGATTATAATTATAATAATTGACTGCTGCCATTAATTAATTCATCCTTTGCTTGTGCCATGGTCTTTTCAGTGCCTTATTTTGAAGGCCAAAATGGACCCAGGCCGTGAACTGGAAGTATACAACGGTAAATATATGCGTATATATTTTTTAGATTTATTTAACCGTGATCATCAATGCTTTAGTTATGGGCCTTGAATAAAGCTTGTTTTGGCCGGTTGATCGGTTTCCTAGTACCAACCTAGTGTGACATGTCATTCATACGTCAATTGGTGAAGAACGCAATCTAACATTAATCAATGAAAAACAAAACATTTTTTATTTTTCGTCATTGGCAAAGATTGACACCCCTGTCCATGTAGGATTAAGTTGTGACCAATAATTCACTCTTCTGCAACCCTCTCATATACGCATCTATTCTCTACAGTGCCTCCAATACACAACAGTAGAATAGAATCACACACACAGCGGTACCGCCTACATCTACATACAAGTAATTGGTCAAATAGATTCTATCAAGGGACTTAAGTTTTTAAATAGCAAACAGATTGCTGTAAGCTGGCCAACAGCAACCTTATGCACATTTTATACAGACACAAATAGAGATCTCCAAGACTCCAACCTCCAACCTCCCCCGCCAAAACAAACTCAGCTTCTTCTATGCAACGGTAGAGTCTGTTCTCCTGTACGACAGTGAATGCTGGACCCTGACGCCAACGCCAACCCTGCAGAAGTCTCTAGATGGGTGCTACTGTACACCAGAATGCTGCGTGCAGTACTTAACATCAGCAAGAGTACACATGTTAGCAACAAGAACCTGTATGATGGAATGCCAAGGGTGAGCCAGAAAATAGCAGCCAGGAGAATGAGACGAGCAGGACACTGCCAAAGACACCAAGAGCCAGCACATAGTGCTGTGGGAACCAATGTGGATGTACTCAAGAAAGACGCAGGAGCGCAAAGCACCAACGAGCTGGCCAGATGTATGGAGAACCGGGATGACTGGAAGCAACGATGGAGGGCTCGTCTGAGGACCACCTAGAGAGAGAGAGCCACTATTTATTTATGACACATCGCATGCCGGAAATAGCAGATCTAAAGGCTCACGACGAATGTGATGAGTTGTGAGCTTGTCGACTAATAATCAATATAGACGATGTAGGGATTTATAGAGGAAGTTAACAACTTGAACCCTCGATCTACGCTTGATGAAACCGAGTTACAATACAATACTTGTTCTGCTGATAGTTCCCTTCTAATCTCTTCAAGCTCACAACGCATTACAATGCTTTGCAAGCTTGTACACCTTACATTGATAACTTTTACCCGGTTTCGGTTGTCCCCTCATGTGAAAATGGCGAGGTGGAGTGCGCATAAACCAAATGAGCAGCGTATGTGTCAGTGTGAGACTGACAGATCACATAGACAGAGGATTGTGTGCACATCTTTTTGCATCTGTATTTAGGACAGCAAAACATCAAAGCGAAAGAAGGAACATACGCACACTTGTTTTTAGAGCTTCATAGTAGACTTACTTTATTTAATTGGAAAAAAATCTGCAAGGTTTCGACCCTTTAGGTCTTCATCAGGCAAATGTTGAACTACAAACTAACCAAACTAACAGCACAGACTGGTATGTCCCCTTAGCCTGGCTAATAAGCCAGACCGAATCAGCCGTTGGCTGTCCCCTCACACAACACATCAGAGGGTTTACAGATTTGAGGGAGGGAGGGATAAGACCAGTGGAAGTGTGAGCGTGGCTCACTGAGAGCAGCTGTATGGAGGACACAGTGGGTGGAAGTGGTGGAATCGTGGGCAGTGGTGGAAAAAGTATTCACATTTTTTACTTAACAAATTAACTGCTCGTGACGGAATGTTCCGCCAGTTGGAATCCAAACGGGCAACTGCTATTGCCGCAACATTCCATCAGATTTTTTATTATTGATATCAAACTGGATCGCTGATTTATTTTCTTTTTTTGCTTGGCCTTTCCTTCTTTAGTTATCCTAGACGGGTTTGCGCATCCACACTGCCGTTCACCTCCCTTTATACAGGCTGACTAAAAAGCTGAGGAGCTCTCCATGGTTTGGATAAAACGTGCGATGTTCGGAGGTCTTTGCTGATTATGGGAACATTGGCGCTTTCTAGAGCAAGGATGGCTTCATTTTAGCTCGCTAGTATTGACGCTATTTATTTAGCTTGTCCCAGATGGCATTTTGGTCAAAACAGCGTTTCTTTGACGGCACAGAGCTGACGATCTGGAGCTCTGCAGAGCTCCGGTCTGGATTCACAATGTAAACAAGGCCGGCCCAGCTCTGTGTAAATTCCTAACTTAGGACTACTGCTAGTGAAGCGGAAATGGCGGCTTTTCAAAATAAAATAAAAAATGCTGGCGTGAATTAGATCCTAATTTTACAATAAATGATAGCGCTGAAAGGGTTAATGTAGGCCTATGTTTATGGATCTACAAAGTAGATGGAAGGCAAAGCCTAGAAAGAAGCCAAACAAAAATAAGTTTTACTCTTATGTACCTGCACACAAGATGTAACAATAAAGTACAACCTTGAACCCTTAAACCTTGAACTAGTAATTAAACGTTTTCAAATAATTGTGGAGTAAAGGTACGCACGCATGCACATCGCAGGCACGCACGCACTTCTACAAATGGCTTCTAAATCAGTAGTTTTCAGAAATGTTCAAAAATAGCAGATGTACGCATCTTATTAGTTATTTAGGATAAATTAGATGTTGACATGCATTTTGTGTGTGATGCACGACTGGTATTTTAGGTCCTCATGTTTGGATTCGGTGAGATCAGGGCAGCACACGCACGCACGCACGCACGCACGCACGCACGCGCGCAGATTAGGCAGCAAAGGAGGAGAGCTAGCAGAGTTAGTTGTGTTTGTAGGGGGTAGGGTGGTGGGTGGGCAGCGTGCAGTGAATTGTAGGTTTCCTTCTATGACAAATAATGAGAACAGCAGATCCCTAAGAGAGTGTGGGCGTGTCTGTGTGTGTGTGCACGCACATTTACTTGCATTACTACAGTATACTTGTGAGTACAAGTACTTCTACAAGTATTAGTAGAATTTGACAAATAGACATCACACACACACACACACACACACACACACACACACACACACACACACACACACACACACACACACACACACACACACACACACACACACACACTTATTTTTTTGTACGGTTTACAATGAGTAAAAGACTGAGGTTGAGGTTACAGTTACTGTAGGATCATACATTGGTTTAAGGGAGGGTTGGGTTTATAGTTAGGTGTTGGGGGAGTCGTGCCTGAGTTGCACGAGACTGGCACGCAACTAGGTACAACTCAGGCTTTAGGTTAAAAATATTATTATGCGTTTAAAAGAAATGCCATTTATAAAATTGCCAAAAAAGATTTTGATGTCCTCACAAGTGTAGTACAAGTGTGTGTGTGTGTGTGTGTGTGTGTGTGTGTGTGTGTGTGTGTGTGTGTGTGTGTGTGTGTGTGTGTGTGTGTGTGTGTGTGTGTGTGTGACTGTGCGCGCGAACGTGCATGTTTATGTGTGTGTCATCCCTGTGGTCCGCTCTTGCGAAGGCCTCGTCCAGCCGTGACTGTTCCAGCGATCCCCTCCCTGCTGCCTCCTCCTCCGTTCTGGTTAGCATGCCGGCTAAATCTGTAGCCGTGCGTCTGTAATTAGGCTCTGCCTGCGCCGGAGTGAGGAGCGCTACACACTGGCAGCTGGCAGGCCATGGGCAACCAACACTCACTCACTCACGCACGCACGCACCCACGCATGCACGCACGCACACACACACAAACACACACTGACACACAGTGGTGTAAAGTACTGTAACTATAAGTACATTTTACTTAAGTACTGTATAGCCTACTTTTTAAGTACAATTTTGAGGTACCGGTATTTGTACTTTACTTGAGTATTTCCAATTTCCAATACTTTTACTTGTACTCCACTACATCTCAGAGATCCACATGTTGCACTTTTACTCCACTACATTTATTTGAAAACTTTAGTTACTTTGTAGATTTTGACTCTTATTACAATACATACTGTAAAACCCCTTCAGCCCTATCTACATTTCGGCAATTTAAAAATAGCAGACCTACAAGCTCATGCATTGTGAGATTGTAGATCTGCTATTTCCAAAATATTTGTATACATTTTAGCCATTTGAAAACTTGGGACATTTTGCATAATGAGTACTTTCTACTTTTGGTAACCTACATTTTTATACCAATGCTGTTTGAATTCCGGACATTTACTTGTAACAAAGTATTTCATATTGCAGTATTGATACTTAAGAAAAAATGCGAGTACTTTTTCCACTAGTGCTGACACACACACACACACACACACACACACACACACACACACACACACACACACACACACACACACACACACACACACACACACACACACACACACACACACACACACACACACACACACACACACACACACACACACACACACAGGTTTGTGTGACATACTGTAGATAGCGGTCAGTCAGTGTCGTATAAAGCAGGTCGTGCTGGTCCTTGATTATGACTGGCTGAGCCTCATTCCAAACCGTTGTAAAACACTCTAGAAACACACACCTGTGACCGCATGTACAGCATCACTATATTACTGCACCGACTGCCGCTTTACATCATCCACCGTTCACAAAACCTCCCCACTTGAAGCCCAGCATTCTAGAGGAGGAAGGGGAACAAATTTAAAAAAAATAAAAATAATAATCACTCGTTAACCACAGCTTCATTGGGGCTTATTGCTTTATTTTCACCATTTTCCACCACACGAATAACACATATTCTCACTTGAAATTCAGCCAAAGGTTCTCATTACACCATTTCTGCAGTTTTTGAGGGGCGCTAGGCTAGCCCCTAGTGTTGATTTTGACAGCAAATGTTGATTTAGTTTTAGTCGTAGTCTTTTGAATACATTTTCATTTAGTTTGTCACATTTTAGTTTCACATTTAGTGAAATGTTTTAGTGTTAGTCTAGTTTTAGTCAACTAAATATGAGATTTAGAAATCTACTGTTGATTTAGTTAACTAAAATGTATTTTGGCAGGCCAAAACTTGAAATTGAACACTTGAATGCTGAAAATAGCCGATCTGCAAGCTCACAACGTGCCACAGTGTGACGCGTTGTGAGCTTGTATAGATTGGCTATTTTCAGCATGCAACCAAGCATAAAATGACATGTATTTTACTTCTACTGGATCTCTTCTCCACTAGTTCCTCCCTAACATTTTACTCTAGTTTTTATTTGTCAATATATTTAGTCATAGTTTAGTCATCATAGCTTAGTTTTTATTTAGTTTTCATTCCGTTTTCCTCAGTGAGAAAAGGTAGTCGACAAACATATTCCGTCATAGTTGTAGTCGACGAAATCAACAAGCCCCTCCAACGCCTGGCTTATTGTGTTCCCCCTGTGATGTCATGTCATGCAGCCAAGTCTATGGACTTTTTATTGCCTTTGTGCGTGCCCCCAGCCCTACTTCACACAAGTGTGATTTCTTTTCTCCAACAACTTTACCGTCTCATTTGTAGGCCTGAAAATCTACCCCTCATCTAAATCAACTCCCACCCTCTTTTCCTGCCCCACCCACCTCTGCTTCACTCTCAGCAACCCCCCCAGTGCAACATGATTCGTTTTTTTTTTTTTTAATACCATGAAGATGCTTAAATAAAACACTTCCTTTGGCCTGACACTCATAACATGTCCTCATGTGGCATCGGCACTCGGGTTCCCCGTCGCGATGAAAGGCGCGGAGGCCAGTCATTTGTGTCAGCGTGTGGTTTGATCGGCCCTGCCAGGACACACTCAGACCTCGCCGGTCCCCTGTAGTCACTCGCCCGCCCGCCCCCACCAGCCGGCATGGCTATTTTAGCGGCTCTGAACTGCAAAACCCACAATCCTCTGCTGACCAGCGCCCTCTCCCCCTCGGCCATAATGATTATGTGGATATTGATAGACCAGGGGGATTATTATATACTTTTATACTGTGTCCCACATGTGACTGGCTCAATTTGGAAAACAGTAAACAAGTAATCATGCAGAACCACTCTCTCTCTCTCTCTCTCTCTCCCTCTCTCTCTCTCATTATGTGTTTCCTGCCCATTTTCAGTGACCTTAAGTTGTCCTGTATGCATTCTGTCTCGGATAGAGACTGGGGTTTCCTTCATTATAGTGCAAAGACAGCCACCACAATTGCCAAGAATGCATGATAATATTGTATGCGTTTCTTTTAAACAGCCAAAGACCTTATAGAGATCCATGTGATATCATGGTCCGGAAATCTAGTAAAGTCAAATGAGTCGAATGAACGATAAATCGATCAAATTGAAATGGTATGAAAATGTTCACATTTCATCTGTATAGCTGCATGTCCATTTACAGTACATAGAGGTATGACTGGTAGTTATCTGTATAGCTGCATGTCCATTTACAGTACATAGAGGTATGACTGGTAGTTTATCTGTATAGCTGCATGTCCATTTACAGTACATAGAGGTATGACTGGTAGTTTATCTGTATAGCTGCATGTCCATTTACAGTACATAGAGGTATGACTGGTAGTTTATCTGTATAGCTGCATGTCCATTTACAGTACATAGAGGTATGACTGGTAGTTTATCTGTATAGCTGCATGTCCATTTACAGTACATAGAGGTATGACTGGTAATTTATCTGTATAGCTGCATGTCCATTTACAGTACATAGAGGTATGACTGGTAGTTTATCTGTATAGCTGCATGTCCATTTACAGTACATAGAGGTATGACTGGTAGTTTATCTGTATAGCTGCATGTCCATTTACAGTACATAGAGGTATGACTGGTAGTTTATCTGTATAGCTGCATGTCCATTTACAGTACATAGAGGTATGACTGGTAGTTCATCTGTATAGCTGCATGTCCATTTACAGTACATAGAGGTATGACTGGTAGTTTCCAATGACTTCTTGTGAAAAACCCTTATCAAGACACAGCACTATTTGATCTCCTGTTTGTATGCAAGAGCTGGCGAAAACTTTCTGGGAACTCGGATTATTTGATCATTGGTTCTCAGATCAGATGATATGTGGGAACAACGGGAAAGGAGAAGAATTGTTACAGCCTCGTTTCCCCTTTGTCTTCTTTCTGTCTGAAGATGTTCACGTTAACACGAGGATCTGTTGAGCTCCTACACACAGTAGATACTTTATACGGGAACTTCCCATAGATCCGAAGTCCCGTTAGTCCGAACATGCATTAAGGTTGGCGAACATGCACTGCTCCCGTGCTTGCAGTTATGTTTAGGTTAAAGGACCACTTCACCACTTTTCAACATCTCTTCATATAATTGGTCCTCACTAATGTTCATGATAAAACACCACCATTTTTTCCTACTCAGTCTGTGTCTCATAGGAGGGCTTTGGGCAGTCCGGACACCCGTCCACCAGTGACATCGTCATTAGGCAGATTTTTTTTTAAACAAGATTTGTTTTAAAATATATTTAGATTTTTATTATCGTGAGAACGATGGCTTCAACTTTTGCATTGCAACTTTTCAGGAAAAGAAAGCCTGCCGTTTATATTAGCTTGGATTCACCATCGATGATGTCACTGGTGGACGTGTTTCTGAACTGCCCACAGCCTTCCTATGAGACACAGACTGAGTAGGAAAAAATGGTGGTGTTTTATCATGAACATTAGTTAGGACCAATATAGGAAGAGAAGTTGAAAAGTGGTGAAGTGGTCCTTTAAGGTTAGAGATAGGGATAGTAATTTCGGAACAATGAACCTTCTGACTAATGACATGGCACCCTTTATACAGACCTAATAAGCCTGCTGAAAACATGTAGATACAGTCTATAGACCTGCAGTATAAGCCTGCTGATAACGTTACGCCGTCTTCTCTACTGGAATGAGTCCTCCTCCTACCCCCACATCCTGTCACCCCCACAACAGCACAGCATCAACTAGATCACATGCAGCAAACGGCAGGACGCTTTCACCAGTGCAGAATGAGGGCAAACACCATGACACAGATGCCTTTCTGAGCGGTGCACATGTCCTATTATGTATGTTTGCAGTGGCGTGCACAGATAGACACTAGGGGGTGCTAGAGCACCCCCTGCCCTTTTGGCAATGTGCCCTTTTGAAAAAAAAGGAGAAAAAAAACTTTTTTCTTCTTCTTTTTTTTTTAGATTTTTCAAAAATAGCAGACCTACAAGCTCATAGCGCGCCACTCGGTGGCGCGCTATGAGCTTGTAGATCTGCTATTTTTCCATAGCTAAAGCATAACACCAAAAGGGGTTCCCGCCCAAAATGGATTAAGGCAACCGGCCGGTTCCACGCGCTGCACAAGGTGCCCTTTTTTAACTTGAGCACCTGCCCCTCTAAATGTCTGTGCACGCCACTGTATGTTTGGAACTTTGGAGTATGAACAGCAGCAATACTGCTGGGTGACCTAACGTGGCACTGTTGTTAAGCGTGGGGACATTGAAGAGGCTTTGGATGTACAGTGTATAGTGGTTAGCTTGAATAGTCAGATGTTGGGTTGGGGTAAGGAACTGTGATTGTTTGATTGTATGTAATGTGTGTATAAAAGGTTTATATGGCATTATTTTCTATTTTTCTCATCTCTTTTTGTCTATTTTTTATTATTATTATTATTCATGGACAGAACCTGTTGCTGTTTCTTTGCTGCCATTTGTGTGTTTGGGAAAAATATATGTCAACAGTTGTTTGAAAATTCTATGTCAAATAAGAAAAATAATAAATATGTTACAAAAAAGTGGCACTGTTGAGCAGCCTAACACACACACACACACACACACACACACACACACACACACACACACACACACACACACACACACACACACACACACACACACACACACACACACACACACACACACACACACACACACACACGCACACACACGCGCGCGCGCGCGCGCCTGAGCACGCAGCACCACACAGGTGTGATTTTTTGAGTGGTGCAACCACTCCCAAGGAACAGCAATGTCCGTGTTAACCTACCTATGTGTGCATGTGTCCGTTCACCTACCTATGTGACTATGAGCACCAGTACCAATGAGTACCAAAAGTGGCGCTGTTGTGCCAGAAACAGAGAGAGATAGTGCTGCACTGTTGCCTGCTAATGAGAGACAGAGAGAGAGAGAGAGGGGGGGGGGGGGGGAGTTGCACCACTCAGTTCACACGGGTGTGATCTTTAAAAGGAGATTGGGCAGTTCGGGTTTGTTTTCATTCCTATTTTTCATGCTATTATTGACACTGATTCAAGACATGCACGGATGAACAGATCTTCACTGAAGCAGGTTCTCCACATGGGGTCCAGAGACCTCCAGGAGGTCCTTGGGGGGGAATAACCAAAGGGACTCTTACGGGTCTGTAGCTCTGAGAGTGTATACGAATGGAACCAAATGGAGGGAGAGGGGCATTTGTACAATCTCACTTAAGTTAAGACCAACTAGGTCTTACTGTGTAGATTCATGTCTCAGATGAATTGAGACCATGTTTAACAATATTGTCATTAACTCAATAAGTCAGCTCTCTCTCAGTCAGTCACACATTGAGAGAGAAAGCAGTGTCACTGGCCCGGGGCATATAACATTGACACTGTTTCATGAGAGCCGAGGGCACTACCCTTATCCACCCTCCGCCCACCCTCCCTCCGCCCCCCTCCACTCTCTCTCTCACCATGCCTTCCCTCCCTCCCTCTGTCTCTCCCAGCCAGCTCCACCACAACGCCCCACCCATGGCATGAGAAGACACGGAGAGGAATGTGATCTAACCACACACTCCCAGACCCCCCACCCCCCATACATGCACGGCACGCACACACACACATGCACGCACACGCACACATTACTATACTTGTGAGGACATCATATTAGGATGCCGATTTTATGAATGCCATTGAAACAAATCATTGTTGTAGCACAAAATAGCAATATGTCCAAGCTCACAACACATTTTAGATCAGCTATTTTCAGTGCACGACACTAATTATAAATCGTCCGTAAAACCCATAACCCCTAAACCTGACCTCTAAATGCCTCTCTGACTAAACTCATAAAATCTCTTTTTTAACCATAAAAAACAACCATTTATCTTGTGAAGACCATGCAGGAAAACTGTCCATTTCTCAACATGCTGCTATACTTGCGGGGTCACTTGTGCCCTCACACAAGTATAGTAATACGAGTGCGCGCGCACGCACGCTCACACACACACACACACACACACACACACACCCTCCTCTCCTATACTCTTTGCTCTCTCTCATATCCACAGCGGTGCACTCCTCCTAACCCCCTGCTCATCTCCTCCTCAGACCCCCTCCCTCTTCACCCCCCCCCCCCTCCTCCTCCCGACCACATTGTTGCCAGGCTGTAATGTTTTTCTTAGCCTCTCCTACACACTTTTTCACACAGGCAGCTCATCCCCTCCTCTCCTCTCATCCTACTACTTACAGTACTAACATACCCAGCCTGCACTGGGCTCAGCTGACCTCTCTGACGGAGGGAGTGGGTGGGTGGGTGGCTGGGTGTGGGAAGGGAGGGGTGTGGGCACACGCCGGTACAGTCATTCCCGCAACCACCCTCTCTCTCTCTTTCTCTCTCTCACACACACGCCCTCTGAGTTAAATTAACACTGTACGGATTTGGCCGTGTACTAGCAGCACTACTACTAGCCAGATAAGAGATTATGAGGCCTTTTACATGAGCCTCAGTTTGATGTGCATTATAGGCCACCGTTTCCCAAATGTATACATGCAATCATGTGTATTGATTGAAAGGTTCATTAATTAGACCCTCCAGAAAACACAGGCTAAAATGGGTTATATGCGGAGAAAAGAGAAATGTGGAATATGCGAAAAGTTGCGAAATATGGAGGGTTTTATGTGATTTCATGCAGTGAAATATACAGGTAGCATAATCAAAAATATTGGAGGGGCTAATTAATGTGCACTGTCCTGGAAATAAACAAATAAAGTAAAGTATATAACCTTAGTGAATTGTATCTTCTTGAATTGATAAGAATAAATAAAATCCTTAGACATACCCCCCCAAAGATTACATTTTTGGGCCGGATGGATTGTGTTTGCACAATCGCACGCCACGTCTGACACAGCCCTGGTTAGGCCACCCAGCCTGAGGAGATCTGCCCTTTTCTCTAATCATTTCTATACCAACTGCTTTGAATGAGTCTGAGTGCCATCCGGGTTCAAAATCTGGCTCTTCAGCTCCTCTTATAAGATGGGATGTTCTTTTTTAAGTGTTGGAGGATTACAGCTATATCTGCCCCAAGCAAAGCGTTTCTGCAACAGCTGTATGGAGGTGTCAGCGCAGTTTTTTTCCCTGTAAACTCAGTTTCATTGCATCATTATTTGTAGCATTAAAATAAATATCTGTGACATCACATGATGAAGCCCAATTCAGACTTTGTAGCGCCACGTGGTGGGAAAAGTAGCCTACTAAGAAAATAGACGATCAAAATATGTTGGAAATATTACATTTGGATGTGGTGTCATAATTAATTAATTCCAATGATCCCTGAGTCGGCGGTTCAAATCCCGGCTCCTCCTGTCCACATGTCGAAGTGTCCTTGGGCAAGACACTGAACCCTACATTGCCTCCAATGAGTTGGTCGGTGTGAGCTTGGTGTGTGAATGTGGGAAGTGAGGATGCTGGCGTCGACTGTTCGCCGCTTCACCTCCCAATGTATGAATGAGCGCTTTGAGCACTTGGAAAAGCGCTATAAAAATGCAATTCATTAAAAATGCAATTAATTAAGCTTAATATTGGTATACATTCTGATATAAAATATTTCTAAAGAAGAAGATTATAACATGGCACTTATGTCAAAAAGGTTGCCTGTTGTACTGTACTCTGTACTGTACTCGGACGTGTGGCTATAGACAACGGACTCTATTATAAATTTTAAAAGAAATCTGTTTCCCATCATGCACCTGTGCTGACATGCGTGTCACATGATCGGCTGTAATCAATTAGCCTGGGCAGAATTCCTTTTCGGGTTTATGATCCGGTCGGGAGCAGATGATATCGCTACATCATGTTGTAGTCATGGTTTTGTAGCCTGGTCATCAGGCAGGAAACATCAATCTGGAACTTCCTTTTCCCTCAAACCGATTTTTCTCAATAAAAGTCGCAGGCTATGAGAGCTTTTATTGTAATTCTTCCGGTTTGAGGGAAAGGAAGTTCCAGATGATGGTTCTGCCTGATGACTACAGAACAATGACTACAACATAAGTAGTCTTGCCGAGCCATGAGGCCCATAGGGCAGGAGCCTATCTCCTGTTTCTGTAGCGTGAGGCAGCTTGATGTACAAGTACACCCCCTGGACATGACGCTAGTATGTCGCAGGGACTTACCCCCAATCCAACCCTTGATGCTGAGTGTCAAGCAGGGAGGCACTGGGTCCCATTTTTTAGAGTCTTTGGTATGACCCGGCCGGGGATTGAACCCCGACCTCCCAGTCTCAGGACTACAACATGATGTAACGATATCTACTGACCAGTTCACACTTTCCTCCGAGGTGGAAAGCCTGGTGACGCGAGGTTAGTAGCCAATTACACAGAACTCCAGTTCCTGTTTGTGGGCCCTTGTATGAGGTTACGTCCAGAGAACGGACTATATTATATTGATATAGGGTGGTTATGTTGTTGTATATGTGGGATGTGCATTAGATACAAATTAGGGAAATAGGAATGTGTCTGGAGTGGCTGAATAATGGATTATGAACATAAACGGCAGAGACAGGATGAAGACATGGTTAGTGGCTAATGGCGTCACCTTCCGGGTCGGTCCGATGTGTTTGGCTACGGAGGCGAAATGGGGCAAAGAAAATAAATGGTAGAAATGGTAGGGAGCAATGTCAATATCACGGTGCAACGCGCCAAGAGCGTTATGGATGTGGTGGCTACTGATGTGGGGTATAATTGCAGACGTGATGTGCGAAAACATAGCATTGGAAATTTGGGGCATGGCTCCACTTCTGCAAACTTTCTAAATGTAAGATAGGATGTTAAAAAAATCTTTTTAAAATAGCAGATCTACAAGCTCACTTTGGCATGGGGTGTAAGACTAAGTAAATTACGTAGTTTCTTACCACTGAAAATAGCCGACGTACAAACTCACAACACGTTGCTGATGTGACAAGCCCCACAAGCTTGTATGTCGGCTGTTTTCCCGCCAAGAGATTCGGTGTGGACGGCGCATAAATGTGCCATAATAGTTCCTGTCTGGTACCTGAAATTACTTCCCTCAAGGACCACTGGTGGTCCCCAGACCACTGGTTGAAAACCACTACAGTAGATCATTTGAAAAAGAAAAACATTGTTGTTAATATAAGGGCCCATTCAGTAATGTAAAGTGGGTTTACTTCCTGCGGGGTGTCTATTCAGGTAAGCAGTGCATGTAGGTTTTCTTTGTGGTCTAAATTATGCAATACACAGCACACGTTTTCAAACTGTGGCCAAAGCACACCAGGGAGCAAGTTAAAAGTCACACCTGTTGTTTTGTTTTTGTCCCCCTCAGCAATATTGGAAATACTTTCGTTTCTTGGTTGTTGTTTTTTTGTCTTTGTCTTTTTTTTTGTCTGCCCACTCTTTCTTCTTTTTCTCCTTCTGAAATGTACACTCTGAAGCGATATTGCCCTTTGCCCCTGTTAAGTGTTGACTTGATGCCATATGTGGTTCTGAAGAAAGCAAGGATGTTACAGAGACACTGGAGATGGAGTCACTTGGAGGGGGGAGGGAGGGAAGAGGGGTGAAAAAGAAATCCTGGGAACTGCACTTGTGTCCTATGTATGCATAGAAATGCTGTTTTTGTACTGCTTTTTCCAAATAAAATAAATATTATAAAAAATAAAAAAAAAGGTCACACCTGTATTCATAGCTAAAATAGCAGATCTGCAAGCTCTCTATTTTTGGACGCTATACTCACTGAGTGATCCCACATTGGAAACATTCAATCAATGCCATGCAGATGTACAGTATGATGGTTATTGGTTACTTAATATGTTCATGTATAGTGTTGTCTGGTCTACAAATGCTGTATGCTATTTATGTATCATGTTGTTTAGATAGATGTTAGGTTTTATATTTACCGGGTACATGTATCCTACACATATCCTCGTTACTTTGCAGCATATAGCCAATAATTGATTTATTTACTTTCAGAGTGATTGCTAACTCTACCTTAATTGTAACTCTCTTAAGCGTCAATTACATCTATTCTATGTGTGTTACTGTACTCATCATCAATAGAAGAGAATTATTATACAGAAAGAAAAGAGAAGAAAGAAATGAGAGACACAAAGAACAAAGTGTTGAAGACAATACAGCCAGCCCAGTACATAGGCTACAACACAACAAAATAAGTTGCTATATTGGAAGAACAATAAAGTCATCAACAACTTGAATCTTAGCGTCCCTATTCTTCAGAGAAATATTTACTGTAGAGCGGGGGGAAATGGAGGAGGTAGGGTTGCCACCTTTGAGATCTTGAAATAAGGGACACTCTTTACGCCTGCCACGGCCTTGCGGCGCAGGCGTGTGCGGCAAGGCCGGCAATAAGTTGAAGCAATAGGTTGAAGCAATAAGTTGAAGCAATAGGTTGAAGCAATAGGTTGAAGCAATAAGTTGAAGCAATAGGTTGAAGCAATAAGTTGAAGCAATAAGTTGAAGCAATACGTTGAAGCAATACGTTGAAGTTTCCCTTCAACTAATGCTATCCACAACTTTTGAAGTAGAATTTTGTTTTCCAAATGAGCATAACAACATAAAGAGTTCTGATTGTGAATCCGAGTGGTTCTTTAAATGGGCACAATATTTAATTATATTGATTTATATTTATATTAGACTTTAAAACTCAACATTATTAAACAATCAACTATAATAGTCTACTGAAATAGCAGGCTAACCTATCCCCACATCAGCAGCCAAGATGTGGGCTATTGGGCAGGTATTAGAAATACTAATGACATGACATCTTGTAAAAACACGGATAAATAAGATGATAAATAATATAAGGTCCCATACCGAATCGATCTCAGGAGATGTTTGTCAAATGTCAAATGTATTTCGCCCTTACTGGATGTTTGGGTCATGAAGAACACGAAAAGATGAAATTACCATCATGGAGTCAAATCTTTCCGGTGATAAAATGGCCACCAACGTAATCAAAAAAGTCAACCAAAGAACAAGATTCCTATACAGGATCTCCTCACTGGTCAACAAAAACACCTTGAAGACCCTAACAGGAGCCCTTAAAACAAGGCTCCAGACTTCCCAAAACAAACTGGTCAGGCTACTTGGCCTCACTCCCCGAACCCACCTGGCTGGAATGGCTACAGGACTCTATACTAGGAGCCCGCGGACCCCCATTAGAAAATATATGCCAGCGACCCCCATAAGAGAGGATTTTTACGCAGTGATTCTCAACCCATTTAATTTCAAGTACCAGTTTGACATGCATTAGCCTACGGACCCCCATTTAATGGCATTTCTATCTCTGGGCCCCCAATTCATATTGTAAAATCAATGTTAATTTAACTCTGAGGGTCCATTTGGATCCATTTGTACACTCTCAGAGTTACAGACCCATAAGGGTCCATTTGGTTCCAAACTATCATTTAGCTGGGGACCCCCTGGAACTCCCTCAAAGACCCCTGGGGGTCCCCGGACCCCACTTTGGGAACCACTGGTTTAGGCTACTTTAGGTACTGTGTGCCTCCTGCTAGAACAATTGTGCTGACTTTAATATTTCCTGTGTTTTGTTTTGTTCATTATTGTTAAATTCAGTGTTGACGTGTAGAGGCTATTTAGGAAAATAAGGAACAAACTGTGTTCCTTATTGGTTCAATAAGGGACGCATCATTTAATTCTCCAATAAGGGATGATTCTGTATTTTAAGGGACGGGTGGCGGAGGCCTACCCTAGTATAGAGCTCTGGGGGACTCCGGTCAACAAAGTATAGCCTATAGTGTTAAGTGGCTAATTCCTACCCATTCCAGACCGTAACTGCACCTGTATACTGTACTTTCGCCCCCTAAACTGAAAAACAGTCTGATCTGACAGATTGTATGAATCTAAGAATGGCACCCACCCCACAGGTGGCAGGATGAAAGCATTGCAGTTGCTGCTACATGTGTTCTTGTTCAAGTTGTTGTTCTAGTTTGTTCAAGAGGGTAAACTCCCGACCGAGGGGCCTTAACGCAAACACAGAACAGAAGCCAACCAGCTACACACATGCAGCTGTGAAGCTGCATGTGTGTAACTGTATTGCAGTACGTACTGTACTGAATGTACGCACGCGCTAGGGCATTCACTTCTAGTCATTTTTACTAGTTGACTAGTTGCCTAGTTTACTAGTCGACTAGTTGTTTAACTACCTATTATGTAAAAAATAAAATAAATTAAAAAATATTTTTTTTTTTAATAAATATTTGTACATTGAAAAACTGTGTACATGGTGACTATAACTATAATCTACCTGATCTTGAGGCCTACAAAATCGGGGGGAAAAGAAAAAAAAACTTTTATTTATTTTTTTCTTATCAACTAGTCAACTAGGACCAACAAGGTCGACTAGTGGATTTACTAGTTGACTAGTAAACTAGTCGACTAGTTGCTTAATGCCCTAGCGCGCACGCGCACACACACACACACACACACACACACACACACACACACACACACACACACACACACACACACACACACACACACACACACACACACACACACACACACACACACACACACCTAGTCTATGATGATTAGTTTTGTCCGAATGCAATTGCAATGCTGCAGTACCCTTGAAGCGCCTCCCCCTTTCTCAAGTTATTTAATATTTAAACACACTGTATGAACTTTTTCTGCTGAGCTCCTGGGAAAAAAGGAGACCTGAATGATGGAGATGGGGCAGGAGTGTTGTCCGAAAAAGACAGTGATATTTGTAGAAGGGAGACCGTGGCCTCATTGGCTAACTACAAATTGAGAGAATCTGACTGGGTGCACAAGCTTACGACTTACAATTGTGAATGAAAGCTTTTGACAGCGTCAGCGTGGGAAAGAGGAAGCAACGTAGTGGAATTCCCCAGAAAGAAATGAAAGCAGATTGATACTGTAGATACAGCGTGACAGCAAAGATGAACTTTTGCAAAAGCTTTTTGTCCAAATGAGGCGTGGACCGTCACACCGCACTAGAAGACTAGAACATGAAATGGTAAATGGTGCATTTATATAGCGCCTTTATCCAAGGCGCTTTACAGAGATTGTGCATTACATTCACCCATTCACACACCGATGACAGAGGAAACCATGCAAGGCACCAACCTGCACGTCGGGAGCAATTAGGGGTTCAGAGTCTTGCTCAAGGACACTAACTCTGGGGGAGCCCGGATTCGAACTGGAAACCTTGCGGTTCCCATCCGGTCACTCTACCCCTGAGCCACTGCCACCCCTATGAACACAGGCATCCAGCCTGTACATTGTGATGTACTGTACTGCATGGCATGCAGTACAACAAATTGATTCTCAACCTACATGTAGATACTGCAAGTGGATACAAGTTGGCCCCTCATATAATTGGGAAGACACTAAGATTGAAAAAATCTGATCTAGAAAAGGTTGAGAACCACTGATACATGCCGCTTCAATCACAAACTGCACACACATTATAACTATATAGTTCAACATTGGACAGTACAGGGAGACCATGCTGTTATTGGACTTCAACGTCCAAGGGTTTACTTCCATGCAACAAGACTGTGGACCGCTAATTACACCTGATAATTCTGTCATTTTTGTCGTTACGGTTGTTACCAATATTGTTGCTGCTGTTGCTTGTTTCAGTCTCTCTGGCTCTGTTCCTATCTCTCTCTCCCCCTGACATGGTCAAGGCAGATGGACAGCACCCTAGGGCCTGGTTCTGCCTGCCTGAGGCTTCGTCCCATTAAAGGGGAGTTTTTCCTTGTCTCACACAGAAAAATAGGAAAGATGGGGGGGAGGGGCAACATCAAGTACTACTGTAGTGTTGAGACACTTTTGATTTGACACTAGAATTACATTTTAATGTAATTGAAATCGAATCACTTCACTACATGTACAGTACCATGATTATCATGATGGATTTAGTCTAATAAAAAGTATATTTTTAAATTGTGTGAAATGGCTTAACATCTTAAAATAAATCTTAGACTGTTTGACATTACAATACAGAAAATCAAATCATGTTGTGGTTAGTGTACTTAGGGCTCTATTTTCCTCCATGCTAAACCCCTTATCCCTAAACTACTTTGCCTTTTCTTTTTGCCATTTTGAAAAACAGTTTTGAATTGTTAGACTAGCCAATCTACAAGCTCACAACGTGTCGATGTAGATTGGCTATTTTAACTATTCAAAAATGTTTTTCAAAATAGTAAAACAAAAAAAAGCAAAGTAGTTTAGGAATAAGGGGTTTAGCATGGACGAAAATAGAGCCCTCTATGTCTTATCTAGAATAGAATATATGTATATATTTAATCTTAATCAAATCTACAATGCTTCACGATGTGATGTGTTGTGAGCTTGTATATCTGCCTTTTTAGTAATCTTTTTTTTTTTTTTTTTTTTTTTACATTTTTGGAAAGTTTTCAAAAATGTTGGACGTTTGTGAACATTATTTTGGAAGCGGTCATGCCCGCTCCCACCCGGTTGACCCCTTCATTGATTCCAGCTTCTCATTGTGTTCCTTTGCAGAGTGGTACAGTATACACTTTCCTGCCAGCCAGGTACAGGTTGGCACATTGAAGCACACGCCCAGATACGTTCAGATACTGTCACCAACACTGCCTTTCTTTTCTCCTCCGATATGTCTTTTGTTTCGTGCTTGATACGAATCCTTTTAAGCTCCTGTTTGGCACTAGTCCGTCAAATACCCGGCCCCACACCCTTCAGTGCACTCAGCCCTTTGACATTCCTTATTGTTGCTTTTAACCGTCTGTGTTTTCACCACCTTAATGGCTGCACCCTACTACCAAGATGTTGCGTGGGTCTTTGGGTCCCGCTGGGGCCCGTCTGGCTCCAAAGGTTGATCTGCGACCTCAGGTCCGATCCATTATTTATGAAGTGATTGGTTCTCAATTTGAGACCAGGGATCCTTGAGCGGTGTCCAGGGGTTCCCCAGCTAAATGATTGATAGTGAGGAACAAAAATCACACTCATGTGAAGTGAGGGTTTGTTTAAAGTCTATAGACTTGGCTGCCACATGACGTCACGTTTAGTGCTCTAAAGAAACATCAAAAGTCCATAGACTTGGCTGCTACTCTATGTTTGTTAAAAGTACTCTAGACGCTCAAAAACCTTATGGAATCTGTAGAGTCTCTCTCCCCAGAGTTGTGGGGGTCTGTGGCCTGGCTTAAGGCATAGCAAACCGGGAGATCTAAAGGTTTGAGAAGCGCTGTCTTAAGTCTACCATCACCACAGACTAAAAAGGGCCCCTGCAGACCTGCCATTCTGTCTTTGCAGTCAGTCACTCTTTCATTTCCTGGGCCGTTACAAGAGAGAAGGTGGGGCCCCTGCTTTTCCCCCTCCCCCCTTCATGTCTCTAAACCTCCAGTCCCAGAACCTCTGGGCCAGCCATGCAGAGAGAACCAGCACCACCACCCACCCAGCCTTCAGTCCTATCTGAGAAGCAGGTTTTCAGGCTTGGCCCTGCGAGTATGTGTCACTCCCCTCCCCTAAGCACAGGTGGACGTGTAGGGAACCCTGCCAAATATTTTTGGTTTAGAAGGAGGGAGGGAGGGGTGTTGGCTGCATGGGCTTGGTGGGTGGGTGTAGCAGGTTTTTTTTTTGTTTTGTTGTGTTTCTTAGATAACCGTTTGGTGGTAGGACTAAATCTCTGACACACCTTCATAGCAAATTTGAGCTTCTCTCTCTCTCTCTCTCTCTCTCTCTCTCTCTCTCTCTCTCTCTCTCTCTCTCTCTCGTCTCTCACTTTCACAAGTCTGCCACTGAAGACAGTGCTGAGCTTCCTGACGGGGGACGGAGAGAGAGCGCGCATGAGAGAGGAACTGAAATCAAAACTTCTTCTAAAAAAGGTCAGTAACAACTCAGTCTCTCACCCTCTTGCATTCAGTGTCACACTGCTTTATTTCAACACAGGATGTCATGTCAGACGAGTATGTATTTTGTTCAGAAGGGTGGCATGGTCTTAGAGTTGTTGTTGCATATGCAGGGACTTCAATATGCTGTTACAGTCATTAGAATGTTGAGTGGTTATAGATGCTTCACGTCTTAGAAAGTGTAAACCGGGATAAAAGTGAAGTCTAATTACACCAGGGCCTGTGAAAAGATGTTCTCAATGCTGTCATGTTACAGTAAGTGTCTTTGAACAGTTTCGTGCTTAATTGGATGTCAGTAAGATTTAACTCTTCCATTCTCTTTAGAGCTCTTTAGATCATGTTAAGTGGTGGTGGTGTTCAAGCAGATCTAAGATGTTTTTTTGCTTTGCTGTCTGTATTAGTATGATGAAATATGGGGATATATTGGGTCTTTCATGTCTTAACTGTCATAGCATGTATGACTATGTATTGTCTCTAAAGAATGGTTATGCCATGACAAACTGAAATCAGATGGAGAGCATACAGTATGTCACTCCTGTCATAAGTCATACAGACTTTCTCATGGTTAGAGGCATCAGTAACAACTCCATCTAAAATGATTTCTTACTTTTAAAACGGAATTATCCCATATCTGTTGAAGTTAACGATGTGTTAATCAGACAAGCGATCTGCTTTTTCTTCTTTTTTTTTTTTTTTTTTTTACAATTTAGAATAATCTTGAAAGTGTTTTTAGAAATTGTTGAATAATTTTGTATTCTTTAACACAAATCTTCTCTTCTGGGGGTCCCTGGCATGCACAAAACATTTTCAGATGTGTGTCCACAGGCCAAATAATGTTGGGGTCCTAATTTGAGTTTAGAAGGCATTCGTAAAGTCTTACTTATACTGTAAGTTTGAGGTTGTCTCCCTCCGCCTCAGATGACAGTCATTCATACTGTATGTCTGTTTTTAAACGCCTACACACTATTTCACCGTTTTAGACTGGAGCCAATCAGCATCAACCTTACCATAGTCCAGACTGTATTTACTACATCTTTACCCATGACTTTCCATAGGTTTAAAAAAAAAGAAATTTTACAATCTCTGCAGGACAGTACATTACTGGAGATATACTGGTGTAGACTAGAGTAAGAAAGGCTTGGCTGTGCCAATTATTCTGTTCCAACACATGGGAGAGGAACAGCTGGAGCATGGATATTACATTAGCAGAATCAGAGTCATCTTTACTTATGGCATCACAGGTTTACAGGTGCAAAGTACTCTCCTCATCATGTTATATATAGTATTCCATGAGAAGAGACAGGATAGAAGTAGAGAGGGAGCAGCAGTGTTGTTTTTGACAGCAAAATTATTTTTTTATTTTCTTTTTTCTTGGCATAGTCATCTGAAAGGTAGCAGATAGCAGATCTACAAGCTCAAAACTACGTACAGTTGGAGGCCATCGATATTGTCCTTTTCTTTTTGCTGAGGTTTGCGTGGTTTGCGTTAACCCATTTTGGGCGGGAACCCCTTTTGGTGTTTTAAACATTATGTTATAATTTAGCTATTGAAAAATAGCAGATCTACAAGCTCATAGCGCGCCACCGAGTGGCGCGCTACGAGCTTGTAGGTCTGCTATTTTTGAAAAATCGTGAAAATATTTATTTCAGCAAACTGAAGGATTTAGATGGATTTTTTAAAATTTTGAGGTCAGGCCTAAATGGGTCAAATGATAAGGGACAATATCGGTGGCACCCAACTGTAGCTATAGCGAAGTTGGGCATTCATTTACGGGGAAAAACATAGTTAAAATATTAGAGATAAGACTTTTCTGCCCGACAGCAACGATATACAGATAGCGTATGCGATAGCAGGTATGAAACGTATTTTAGCTGAACATACCTTTTTTTTTTTTTTAAGGAATCAATTTAACTGTGAATTGTATCTTTATCCATTTCAATGTTGGTTACTCCAACTTGTAAGGTTTGTACTGAACGTAGGTAGGTAACAATGTATTTTTATTTTTTTCCAATAATATTTTAATGACGACAGTCCATGTGCTGGTGTTTCCTTATAATTACAATTCATTCACCATTTCACAAAGAATTATAATTGAGGAAACTAAACCCGATGTGGCAGAGGGGTTACTTGGGGATAGAATCCATTAGACACACACACACACACACACACACACACAGGACCACACCCACCTTTACACACACACACACACACACACTGTTAATGGAGCTCCAACAGTGTAAAAAATGACCCACCTTTACACCCGTTTTTCACTGTGTACTATAATAGCCTCTTCTTCTGTAGTCTGTCTGCGGTTTTGTGCATGCGAGTCTCTCTCTCTCTCTCTCTCTCTCTCTCTCTCTCTCTCTCTCTCTCTCTCTCTCTCTCTCTCTCTCTCTCTCTCTCTCTCGCTCTCTCTCTCTCTCGCTCTCTCTCTCTCTCTCTCTCTCTACAAATGAACCTGATCCTGGCTAGTCTATTGTTGCGAGTTCTACCAGGATACCTTTACATCAGTGTGTTCAACAAACACTTCCAGGGGCAGACTCCCTCTATATGTTTGCACAATTAGGACTCTGGCAACAGATGATAAGCCAGAGCAATCCAGCAAGTCAATAAAGGACCTCATTTCACCTTTTATTTGTACAAAAACACATTGGAGTGACTGATAATGTGAATGGGGGTAGTGTAAAATTCACTTTGCTGTCATAGACGGATGTGAATGAAGACAGCTTTTGTGCACAGTAAAAAAAACAATCCTCAGTATTAATTTGTCCATGTCTAGTTACATGGTTACAACTCAAGAGTTAAAGCAAGTGATTTGTTTTGGTCAAAACATTTATTTTCTGTCTACTAAAGAGCTAGAGAGAAAGGGAAACTGTTTTGATTGATTGATTGATTGAATACTTTATTAGTCATGAATATAAACATCACAAGGTACAGTCAGACATTAAGGCTAAAAGGATAACACAAAAAAGTCCTGGGGACTTATTTCCAATGTGTTCCTACTGTGTATATATATATATATATATATATATATATATATATATATATATATTCTTATTCAATTCATCAACATAATACAAAATAATACAAATACAAAACACTATAATATATGCACAAAGGAGAAGGGGGGGGGGGGGGAGTTGACACTCCTTTCTATGGGAAAATGCATTTACCTCCCCTTGTGGTCTCCTGATATATGTTTTTCAGGCTAGTTTTGAAAGAAACCAGTGATTTACATCTTTTAATGGATGGTATCAGTGAGCAGAGTAGCAGAATGAAACATTTCCCATGTTTGTTGTATATATTTGTTCTATATTTGGGTAGTACCAGATCCTTGTTACTCCCTTTGTTACTGTTCTATATATTTGTTCTATATTTGGGTAGTACCAGATCCTTGTTACTCCCTGTTCTATATATTTGTTCTATATTTGGGTACTACCAGATCCTTGTTACTCCCTGTTCTATATATTTGTTCTATATTTGGGTAGTACCAGATCCTTGTTACTCCCTGTTCTATATATTTGTTCTATATTTGGGTAGTACCAGATCCTTGTTACTCCCTGTTCTATATATTTGTTCTATATTTGGGTAGTACCAGATCCTTGTTACTCCCTGTTCTATATATTTGTTCTATATTTGGGTAGTACCAGATCCTTGTTACTCCCTGTTCTATATATGTGTTCTATATTTGGGTAGTACCAGATCCTTGTTACTCCCTGTTCTATATATTTGTTCTATATTTGGGTAGTACCAGATCCTTGTTACTCCCTGTTCTATATATTTGTTCTATATTTGGGTAGTACCAGATCCTTGTTACTCCCTGTTCTATATATTTGTTCTATATTTGGGTAGTACCAGATCCTTGTTACTCCCTGTTCTATATATTTGTTCTATATTTGGGTAGTACCAGATCCTTGTTACTCCCTGTTCTATATATTTGTTCTATATTTGGGTAGTACCAGATCCTTGTTACTCCCTGCGTTACTGTTCGATATATTTGTTCTATATTTGGGTAGTACCAGATCCTTGTTACTCCCTGTGTTACTGTTCTATATATTTGTTCTATATTTGGGTAGTACCAGATCCTTGTTACTCCCTGTTCTATATATTTGTTCTATATTTGGGTAGTACCAGATCCTTGTTACTCCCTGTTCTATATATTTGTTCTATATTTGGGTAGTACCAGATCCTTGTTACTCCCTGTTCTATATATTTGTTCTATATTTGGGTAGTACCAGATCCTTGTTACTCCCTGTTCTATATATTTGTTCTATATTTGGGTAGTACCAGATCCTTGTTACTCCATGCGTTACTGTTCTATATATGTGTTCTATATTTGGGTAGTACCAGATCCTTGTTACTCCCTGTTCTATATATTTGTTCTATATTTGGGTAGTACCAGATCCTTGTTACTCCCTGCGTTACTGAACAAACACTCTATAGACACTAGTACTGTAGCAGTGATTACTAAGTCAAGTAAATATAGCTTTATATTTAATACTTACTTTTACAACAACAAACATTTACACCCCATGTATAACTCATTTATAACACATTTACACCCTGAACATTACTACATTCAAAAGATGGCACCTGGAGCCAACTACTGTGGCTTTAAACAGACAACATCAAAGTGCTCGACTTAATCCGCTCTTAAAATCTCTCTATTGTAGCAAAAACATAAGATTAACTAAAATGAATTGGACAGTGCTGAACGATTCTTCACAAAATTAGATTGCATAGGTGTCTGAATCTAGATCGCAATCTTTTTTCAATGAATTGTGCAGCATTAGCAGATTCGGACACGCCCCGAAATACCCGTATGTGGGTGTTAATCCATTGAGACCTGGAACGCATCCATGTCACGTTAGCGTTTAACCACATTAACCATTAACCCATTTTGGGGCGGGAACCCGTTTTGGTGTTTTAAACATTGTTATAATTTAGCTATTGAAAAATAGCAGATCTACAAGCTCATAGCGCGCCACCGAGTGGCGCGCTATGAACTTGTAGATCTGCTATTTTTGAAAAATCGTTAAAATGTGCCTCAAATCTTTCCGAAAATTGTCATGATTTAGAAAACTTTTTTTTTTTTAAATTTCGACGTCAGGCCTGAATGGGTTAAAGAATAATAGGGTTATGAAAGGTGAATGAGAGCTCACACTCAGCTCCGCCCAGACACCCACCTGTAACCTATTTCATTGAAGACACAAATGTGACTGTGGCAAAGCCCTAAAAAAAAACAACGTTTCCGTGTTTTCTTCTCGCTTAAACAGCCATGAAAAGGTTCTGCATCACAAAGCATCAAAGATATGTTTTTTTCTTTGTAAATCTACCCGATGTAAGTGGATTAATAACTGAATGTGTATGCATGAGCATTTGTTTTCCAGTGTACGAGTGTGTGTGTGTGTGTGTGTGTGTGTGTGTGTGTGTGTGTGTGTGTGTGTGTGTGTGTGTGTGTGTGTGTGTGTGTGTGTGTGTGTGTGTGTGTGTGTGTGTGTGTGTTGTTCGTGCGTGCATGCGACGTGCATGCGTGCGTAATGAGATTGTGCGTGCATCCCTGCAGGCACATTTGTGTGTGTGCGTGCACGTGTGTGTGTGTGTGTGTGCGCGCGCATGTGTCCAGCCTCCCCCATAGCGCTGAGGTCCAGGTTTTGTTCTGCGTGGTATTGGGTAGGGTGAGTAAGCCGCCCCTCACACACGAATAGAGGAACGGGATGAGGCTTCAAGAGGCTGTCGTGGGTGGGAGACCTGAGCCCTGCCAAAAAAACTCCTTCTGTGTTTGCGTGTGTGTGTGTGTGTGTGTGTGTGTGTGTGTGTGTGTGTGTGTGTGTGTGTGTGTGTGTGTGTGGACCCAGCATGCCTTGATCCTCCCACCCACCCCAGTCCAACAGGAGTTAGCCCGCTAACTATGCAACATGCTGGAGCCTAGCTTACTGCCCCGCAAACTGACAATGTGTACAGTATAGAGATACTACTGTACTTGTATTGTATGTATTTCAAACAGTTGTGTTTTAATCAGCATTGAGAGAAGTATGTCTTTTTTTCATTTCTTCTTCTTAGGTGTATTGTCCGATGTATATTATATATATTTATATAAATGTAAATAAATATATTAAATTATATATTTTTTAAATTCAAGGACCCCCTATAAAATATGCATTTTAAATGCATAGGGGGGTCCTTGAATTAAAAAAACGTGATTCCCAAACCTTTTTAGCCTGCGACCCAACAGAGAGATTAGACGTTTGCCCGGGACCCAAACTAGAGATAATCGCAGATCTACAAGCCCACAACGTGTAATGATTACACCATTTGGTTCCCAACTATAAATCGTGCGAGTGTTTTGAGTTACAGCTAAAAGCGTGCACATTGTGTTAGGCTACTTGTGTTCTTGGTGAAACAAACGCCTCAGGCTGGAACCACAAAGCGACCACGCGGGCAGGCAGGCAGGCTCACACACCCAGAGGTTGAGCCTTTCTCACCCTTTCTGCTTCCTTAAAGTCTGCCTTTAAGAAACCTAGGCTACTAAAAATGTTTTACTTGAGTAAAAGTATCAATACTGTAATGTAGAAATACTCTGTTAACCAGTAAAAGTCTGGAATTCAAAAGTATTGGCATCAAAATGTACCAAAAGTAGAAAGTACTCATTATGCAGAATGTCCCTTTTCAAGTTTTCAAATGTATACAAATATTTTTAAAATATCAGATCTACAAGCTATTTTCATTGTGAGCTTGTAGATCAGCTGAAATGTATATAGAGCTGACTGGTAAAGTTTTCAATTAAAAGTACAATATTTGCCTCTGAGATGTAGTGGAGTAGAAGTAATGCGTATGAACTATGCTTATATCACAACAAAACTTGCAATGTGCATTATCTGACAATGCCTAAAATATTACGTGTCCATCATTGGTAGATGGTAGCCTGGTAAACCCCTCCCCCTTGCTTGGCTAGGTACTGTAGATATGCTACATACATTGTTGGAAGCAGTAAGCATCATAAGCCTGATTTATAGTTTGTCGTACTATACAGTGTTGCACATACCACAAAAAGCCACGACACAATGTAGATCTGCTTTTAATTGTTTTTGTTTTTCAGCATGCAACACCATAATGGACTATATTTTAAGCATTGCAAAAGCTCTTAAAAATAATAATTCATTGACTGGATGTACAACTGAATACTCCGGACACATTTGTAATAATAAGGCACGCTAAAAGTCAGTGGTTCGCAGACCATCGTCCTTGAGGGGGTTCCAGGTGGTCCCCAGCTAGATGATGGAGAGTTGGTAACCATATGGACCCTTATAGTTCTTGACCCTTATGGGTCCATTTGGTTTCATTTTACTCTCAAGAGTTAAATTATTGTTAAACATCTGCATTACTTAAAGGTATATTCAGTGATTTGACTTAATTCAAATATCACTTATTTTTTATTTTTTTCTGGATAATCCTCCCTACTATAGAGTGTGCTGACCATATAAGGAGTTCCTCCCTGTCCCCAGTGAGCCCCTGGGGTCAAAAAACCCTAGTTTCAGTTTTGGTGGCGGGTGGCAAAGCTTTCATCCAATCAGGATGAGAGGGGCCTTCCTCCAATCATGATCGAGTGGGGGCGGGCCTTGGTGCACATGCTGTTGGCCTGTTGCACTTCCCCCCACTGTAGTGTGTGCATGTGCACATTTTGTTACCGGGGCGGACTGGGTGGTTTTCCAAATCACCCAAATCACTGAATGCTCCTTTAAGTTAATTTACAAGAAGTCTACAAAATTAGAGAAAGTAGAAGAATTGTTATTTTGATCGTTTGCCTGTTATCTTTCCTATGGTACCAACATCAATACAGCATGGAGATGTGTACATGATATTCTTTAGTCTTGGGTCTGCAAGACTAAAATGTGATCAAATGGTGTTCCGTGGCTCAAATGCAGAATAAATAATGGACCTTGATATGAAAAGCCACTACTGTAGTGTAAGTGGTATTCCAATGAAACATTCAAGCGCAGTAGCCAGTGAACTCAGTGCACTTTTACCAGTATATAATGTACTGTAGCTACTTGACTCTCGTAATGTAGATATTTCCTGTTTTATGTGTGTGGTGGTGGCCGAGATCATCAGAAATAGTCCCCTGTAACCACTGGCAACCTACGGAGCAGTTAACTTCAGCTAAGTGACATATGCACGTGCCGAGAAACTCCATTCTCTGCCAAGCACAAATTATTAAGCCCATGGCAAATGGGAACATTCAAGTTCAAATACCGTAGTACTAACTTTCAACCCTGGCGTCTACTATATTGGGCATGTCATTATAGGGGAACATTGTCAAACAAGTCAAACTGTGTCAGAAGTGTCCGATTAATTGGCAGTTTTTTCTTTATTCATCGTATGATGAATAAAGAAACAAAGCTTACGTGGTTAAAGGAAATTCACATAAACATTACCACCGGCAAACCAAACAGAATGGTGTGTGAAATTCAGTGGAAGGGAATTAGATGTCAAAATTGAAACAAAGAGAGAAAGAACGAACACCGATTTCATAATGTCTAAAAAGAAAGATCTGGGCTGAATAAGTGGGTCCACCCACCTGTACTGTATGTGAGAGGCAGAGGGAGGGAGAGTGAGAGAGAGAGAGAGAGAGAGAGGATGGATGGCAGTTTTAGAGACACGAGTGTGTGGGTTATGTTCGCTGGCCCGCGTGCGCTGCTATCTAATCACTTGGAGAGAAACGGAGACCAGCGCTGCCTTGATCCACCCACCCACCCACCCCAGTCAAACAGCAGTTAGCCCGCTAACAATGCACTGCAGCATGCCGGAGCTCAGCCAGTGATAATATTATGGAGATAGATAGGTGTGTGTAGCTTATATATGCATTCTAATGGATGTAACATGTCTCATTCTGTGTCTCTTCAGAGAGCAAGAATTGATGTGTCACTTTATAAGGCTGCTGCGGGTCATGACCTGAGTGCGTGCGTGGGTGTGTGCGTGCATGCGTGTGTGCGTGCGTGCATGCGTGCGTGCGAGAGAGAGTTTGCTACAGCCTACAGTATGTACATCGCTTACACATGTGGTGTCACTTTTCCGAGTGAGTCCGTCCATGAACACTAAAGATAACGAGCTGGTTGAAATGAGCCTCATTACAACCTGAGGTAACACATTGCAAGGACTGCAGTATGTCTCAATGATGGATTTGACTGTCACTTTGGTTCATTTGATTAATTCTGTCGACTAAAACTATGACGAAAAACTACCTTTTTCCAATGACGGAAACTAAATACAAACTAAGCTATGATGACTAAAACTTAGTTTGAAACCTGCTTGCTCAGGGGATAAATTGAATCTGGACCATCAGGTTAAACTTCGTGTCAGAGAGGGTATGCGCATGCATAGGTGCAGAGGGTATGCGCATGCATAAAGTGAGTGGCAAATTGAGGGGCAAAGTGAGTTTAGCATTGTTTAATGCAATCAGATAGGACTTTTCTGTTTGGATGTACAGCTATGGCCTGTCAAGGCCCAAAAAGTAGTTTTTTGCCAGTCAGTAGGTGTTCCCGCATAAGTTCCAGGTATGATGATGATGTCACGCGCGTATCCTATAGAAGAGCAGGGAGACAAAGTACAACCACCCCAATTGTAAAAGTTATATTGTATTAAAAACGTAGTGAAATTTTAGAGCCAGTACTTTACACCTGAGTGGGTCGGGTTGGGTTTGAGCCCCCAAAAAAGCTGACCCGTGCTGGTGTTTAGTGCATGTGCCACTATGTGTGTGTGTGTGTGTGTGTGTGTGTGTGTGTGTGTGTGTGTGTGTGTCTACTAAAGCTACTATGTCATTGTCACACGCACACTCACGCACAAACACGTGCCTGCGTGTCGTTGCACAAACGTGTATGTGTCTTTGAGTTTGTGACAGCTTACCCACCTGTGAAACTGTGTGTGTGTGTGTGTGTGTGTGTGTGTGTGTGTGTGTGTGTGTGTGTGTGTGTGTGTGTGTGTGTGTGTGTGTGTGCGCGTGTGCGTGACAGGCATCTGTCTCCCCTGCCCTGCAGCCTGACTGGTTTTAATTAGGAGGTGCCAGAGCGCCTGAGGGCTCTCCTGCTGACATGACACACACACACACACACACACACACACACAGGGCGCATACACGCACACACACACACACACACGCACACACACACACACACACACACACACCCCGTACCTGGGGGCAGACAGAGGCTCTCCCACCAAGCCTGGCCTTCTCGTTATCACCGTTATGTATGGTAGTTGTCCTCCCTCACCCTACCGACCCTCCCAAACCCCCCCCCACACACACACACACACACACACACACACACACACACACACACACACGTTAAGTCTATCTATCTATCTATCTATAGTATCTATCTATCTATATATCTGTCTGTCTTTCTATCAATACATCCATCCATGTGTGCATGCATGCGACAATGACATAGTATCTTTAGTAGACATATATGTCTATGTCTAATCGTGACATGTATGTATGTAGTACTAGTATGTACTGTATATGAATGAATGCACAGATACTGTAGTGTACAGTAGCCCTATACTAGCTTGTAATGCAGCAATGGTTTGGAGAAGGAGATACCTTTAGTCTACTGATCCCGTGGGGGAGATTCAAGCGCCAAATACAGCAGTACAAGTTACAGATACAGTAGTAGTAGTACAGCAGAGTAACTCCACCCTTAATAAACAAATATGTATTAAAGTATATAGACCCCTATACAATCATCCTGGCTGGTGCAGAACAAGAGAGTGGGTATAGTTGTGATATCAGCGCAGACCACACGTAACGTTAAAGATGACAACAGAGTGCATGTTACAAATAGTCACACACACCGCCAAAGTTGAGCAACAGTTGAGCAACAGTTGAGCAACAGTTGAGCAACATTGGGCTAATGCCGTTGAGCATTAGCCCAATGCACAGCTTTGGGAAATGGCGAAACGCTACAGTCAACGGTTCATTTCTATAGCGGCTTTATCCCAAGACACAATACAATACACTCACATTCACTCATTGTAAACCATGCAAGGCACCAACCTGCTCAACGGGAGCAGTCACAGGCTCAGTGTCTTGCTCAAGGACACATGATGCAGGGATTGAACCGGGAACCTTCCAATTCCCAAGTGGCTATACTCTACCTCCGGAGCCACTGCCGTCTCACTGTATTATTTAGATACTGCAGATATACAACCAGTGGCGTGCACAGATAGACACTAGGGGGTGCTAGAGCACCCCCTGCCCTTTTGGCAATGTGCCCTTTTTTGATTTTTCAAAAATAGCAGACCTACAAGCTCGTAGCGCGCCACTCGGTGGCGCGCTATGAGCTTGTAGATCTGCTATTTTTCAATAGCTAAAGCATAACATAATGCTAACACCAAAAGGGGTTCCCGCCCAAAATGGATTAAGGCAACCGGCCGGTTCCACGCGCTGCACAAGGTGCCCTTTTTTAACTTGAGCACCTGCCCCTCTAAATGTCTGTGCACGCCACTGGATTCTGCAAGAATTCTAACACAGCCTCAACTATTGACCATTTACTATCGATTCATTCAGTGGTTCTCAACCTGTGGGTCTCCACATGATGTGGGGGGGGGGTCGCCAGATGATATTAAAAGTGACAATTTAAGGACTTTTAAGACCTATAATAAAAAGAGTAATCGACAGACGATACTATACAAGTAAGACGCATAAAGCGAACGCAGCTGTTGTGGCAGTCTCACACACACACACACACACACACACACACACACACACACACACACACACACACACACACACACACACACACACACACAGTTCTAATTTCAGTTGCCCTCTGGTGGCGGGCAGGTGGTGTTACAGCGTGACACACACACACACACACACACACACACACACACACACACAGACAGACAGTTTTGGCCAGCTTCTATAGTTAGTGCTCACTTCGTTCGCAATAAAAACTGGTCAAACATTGGCCAAATTGTGAAATAATATAAGAAAGAGGCAAACATTGTGAAAATAACTATGAGCTACATTTGTGAGCTGTTGTGATCTTGTAGATAGAAACAGAGTCAAAGTAAATGTAATGCCTCAACTCCTATACTTCCACGCAGGGTGCGGGGTCCCCAGTTAAAGTATTTGCGGGGTCACGGCTTGTAAAGGTTGAGAACCACTGGATTAATTAATAGAATGTAACAGAGAAGTGTGTTTAAAACTAATTATGTTAAAGAGGCAAATTTACGCGTTTCATTTCATACTTCATTGCACAACAGTGTCATACAATAACAATGAAAATAGCACATATATAAACTCAACCGTTGGCCTATGACATGCCTCTATTCTGCACAGCCATTGGCTGTGCAGAATAGTGGGTTCAGGGACTCATACATACAGAGCACGATGGCCACCTGTGAAACCCTGTGATTCAGCCAAGGAATCTCTGTCTCTCAGTGTGTGTGTGTGTGTGTGTGTGTGTGTGTGTGTGTGTGTGTGTGTGTGTGTGTGTGTGTGTGTGTGTGTGTGTGTGTATACAGTTCAGTACGCAGCCAGCGGACTTCACCTCCCTTCTGGCAAAGCCTCCATTACTGATTAGGATGTTTGAAAAAGAGACAAAACAAGAGAAAGTTCGAAGACAAACAGACAGGTCAGCAGAAAGCAAACGCCCTCACTCTCTCTCACTCAGCCGACCAGCATGCTCCGAGGTGAGTTCTAATGACCTCTCCTGCACTGATGGACGTGCGCGTGCGTGCGTGCGTGCGTGCGTGCGTGCGTGCGTGCGTGCGTGCGTGCGGAGAGAGAGAGAGAGAGAGCCCTTTGTCTATGATGGTGTGAAGGAGATGGCAAGTTTGCACGCATTAATGTGTGACGACCCTGCAATGTGTGTCTCTAAGGCTGTGATATGTCCCTGCAACCAGAGTGTCTGTCTACTTGTGATATGTCCCTGCAACCAGAGTGTCTGTCTACTTGTGATATGTCCCTGCAACCAGAGTGTCTGTCTACTTGTGATATGTCCCTGCAACCAGAGTGTCTGTCTACTTGTGATATGTCCCTGCAACCAGAGTCTGTCTACTTGTGATATGTCCCTGCAACCAGTGTCTGTCTACTTGTGATATGTCCCTGCAACCAGTGTCTGTCTACTTGTGATATGTCCCTGCAACCAGAGTGTCTGTCTACTTGTGATATGTCCCTGCAACCAGAGTGTCTGTCTACTTGTGATATGTCCCTGCAACCAGAGTCTGTCTACTTGTGATATGTCCCTGCAACCAGAGTGTCTGTCTACTTGTGATATGTCCCTGCAACCAGAGTGTCTGTCTACTTGTGATATGTCCCTGCAACCAGAGTCTGTCTACTTGTGATATGTCCCTGCAACCAGTGTCTGTCTACTTGTGATATGTCCCTGCAACCAGTGTCTGTCTACTTGTGATATGTCCCTGCAACCAGTGTCTGTCTACTTGTGATATGTCCCTGCAACCAGAGTGTCTGTCTACTTGTGATATGTCCCTGCAACCAGAGTGTCTGTCTACTTGTGATATGTCCCTACAATGAGAGCATCTTTCCAGTTGTGATATGTCCCTGCAATGAGAGCATCTTTCCGGTTGTGATATGTCCCTGCAACAAGACTGTATTTCCGGTTGTGATATGTCCCTGCAACAAGACTGTATTTCCGGTTGTGATATGTCCCTGCAACGAGACTGTATTTCCGGTTGTGATATGTCCCTGCAACGAGAGTGTCTTTCTGGTTGTGATATGTCCCTGCAACGAGAGTGTCTTTCTGGTTGTGATATGTCCCTGCTCTGGTCCTTGTATGCCCCTGCGACATGCGTCGACAACACACGTCGTAGGGACATAAGATTATTGTTGTTGTGTAAATTGTTGTTTCTTTGCACTGGTCAGAGCGTAACACAAAGTTACACAATCTGAACGGTGCAAACAAACAACACAGTTCATTCATTTAAGTTAAAGAGTTAAAGTGGGTTTGTTTATGTATCCTCTGCCCTTGGAGTCCAACTTTACCAGAAGGTGTGTGTGTGTGATGTTCTATCATCTACAGTATCTCATGCTGTCTGCTGGGACGATGAATGTTCAATGCCAGTTACGTTGCCTCCCTTTCTAGCGGCTCTCCCACACCACACCAGAACAGACCTGACCTGCCGGTCTCCCAGACTTAAGGATAAAGGCTCTGTCTGTGTGTGTGTGTGTGTGTGTGTGTGTGTGTGTGTGTGTGTGTGTGTGTGTGTGTGTGTGTGTGTGTGTGTGTGTGTGTGTGTGTGTGTGTGTGTGTGTGTGTGTTCACAATCATGCCTGTGTGTACCATTTGTGTAAGTCCATAATTTATCGACCGTTTTATGAGCAGCAATATGAATGCATGCATAAGTGATCTCAAATAACGCAACCTTCCCATCCACCACCTACGTACTGTATATATGGCTTCATCAATGTAGATTTATGGATCTCGACAACTAATAACACAGTAACACAGTATCTCTTGACTAGCCTGCCCTGACTCCAGACCCCGCTGCCTCACACTGGCACAAATACCACATTAATGCTGTGTAAGGCCTGTGCCCGACATATCTAAAAAGATAGACAGATGAGATGCAGTACAGTTTATATTTTATTTTATTTTCTCCTCAACGACACGGAAAACAAAAACAAAAACCAACCAAGTTCACAACGCAGTGAAACTACAAGTTCAGATTCAGGAATAGGTTGCAAGAAAAAAAAAAGAAAATCCTGCTTCTGCAATCTGCTAAGTGCCGTTTTTATGCAAAATAAAAAGTATGTTGGGTAAAGCCTCAGAATGCTTCCAGTATGTTAGTGTTCAATCTTTAACAACCCCCCCACCCCCTCCCATCCAACCACCCACCCACCCCTCCGATCTGCCAATCTGGCAGAGGTGGAAGAAGTACTCAGATTTCTTTTTACTTAATACCAACCTGGTTAAGTAACAGCAGAGACCACAATAATATGCACTGTTTGCACTAAGTTTGCACTGAAATTAGTCCTGGAATTTGTCGTTACAGTCCAGTTTTCCAAAATTATACTTAGTTACAGTGCAAATAATTTTGTACTGTAACTAAGTATAATTTTGGAAAACTGGTTGTTGTGAGCATGCAATTGTCCATTTTTTATAGACAAAGCTATAAATATAGGGCTTCATTGCATGTTAAATGTACTGTATGTAAAGGTACAATATCTGCCTCTCAGATGTAATGGAGTATAGAAGTAGAAAGTATCTCAATATCTCAAAATTGTACTTAACTCATTTTGAGCGGGAACCCCTTTTGGTGGTTACATACATTATGTTATAATTTAGCTATTGAAAAATAGCAGATCTACAAGCTCATAGCGCGCCACCGAGTGGCGCGCTATGAACTTGTAGGTCTGCTATTTTTGAAAAATTGTTAAAATGTGCCTCAAATCTTTCAGAAAATTGTCATGATTTAGATTTTTTTTTTTTTTAATTCCGACGTCAGGCCTAAATGGGTTAAATACAGAACTTGAGTAAATGTACTTAGTTAATTTCCGCCACCCACCCGCCCACCCGCCCACCCCTCCGCTCTGCCAATCTGGTGCCTGCAGTATGTGAGCCTCGCAGGGCGCAGTGGGCACACGGCGGGCACAGCGGGTGGTGGCAAACAGGTACAGTGAGGAGACAGACACTTACTCAGTCCTAGCAGACCTCCTGTCTGCTGACTGTTAACACACTGAGTGATATGCCTTGGATTTTTACAGACGACCGCAGGAAGGAGAGAAGTAGCAAAGATTATGAATCGTTTTAAGCCCCATTTCCACAATTTATCGTTGCCGACAGGCGTATTTTTCGTAATTTCCGGTAGGCCCTTTTGCAAATGATGCCCTAGTTGATCGTACTGCAGCGTCACACGAAAGCAAGCAAGTAACAGATTCACTGGGCGACTGTGGCTCAGGAGGTAGAGCAGGTCGTCCAATGATCCATGGGTCGGCGGTTCGAATCCCCGACTCCTCCTGTCTACATGTCGAAGTGTCCTTGGGCAAGACAAATTGCTCCCGATGTGCTGGTTGGTACCTTGCATGGCTTCCACTGCAATCGGTGTATGAATGGGTGAATGTAATGCACAATCTATGTAAAGCGCCTTGGATAAAGGCGCTATATAAATGCACCATTTACCATGGTGCATGGTAAATGGTGCTCTAAACTCTAAACGTGGCGCGAATTGTCACGTTTTGAGCTTGTAGATCTGCTACTTTTGCTATATTTGAATTTGAATCCTGAAAAAGGACTTTAAAGGTGGTGATATTGTTTTTGTTAAACGGTTAATGCTGTTCGGTAACAGGGGTCTCTCCACCTCTTTAGTGAGCAGAAAATACATTTTCAGTTGGGGCGGCAATTTCATTCAATCAGGAGAGGATACCCATTCATCAGACTCAGTGTTATAGTCCAATTATGTGTCAGCTAATTTGTTTGCTTCATCACTTCCAATTTCACTTGTCTATCCTGTATGAGTTCACTCTCTGTGTCTCTCATGCTCTCTCTGCCTCAATGTTTACAGTTCTCTTTATAGAAATACACAACTGTAATTACAGGCGTTCTAATATTCTTACAATATATCAAACTGTGTTTGTTAAATACTCAAGTCATGGTATATACAGTACCTTGTGTATACCATGACACAAAATGAAAATAATACCCGTTAAATTCATTTATATTGAATATTGAATTGATTAAAAAGCATTTTCCCTCCCTCTTTTCACACCATGTCAGCTTAGTTGAGAAAAAGCTAAATAAGCATATGTGACATGTCTGAAAACAGTGCAGGCAAAGGCACAACAACACACTGTGCCGTACCTGATCGAGACATTCTTCCATCCTGATTGGCTAAGATTGCCTTCCAAAGTTCACATGATTCGTCCGTTTCGAACAAAATGCCACAAATCACAAACACAGTGTGCAATTTCCGTGAAATTATACACGCACATTTCCACTAAGCCGAGCACGACATGCCACTCATTTTTTCCCCAAATCAGCCTCACGGTGGCGCTATAACAGCGCAATTCCTGTTTTTACTTATAACTGCATCGATCTGTATACAACTTATGCACACTCCCTAGAGGCCATGGAAAAGCATTTTCCCTGCATCAATCCACAGGTGGTGGCGCCAGTTATAGGTTATAGCCCCACCATGAGGCACCATGAGCCCCACCATGAGGCCGATTTCTGCAAAACACATTGTTTATGTTAGTAGCACGGATTTCATCCAAATCTCACACAAATCCGTACACATGATCTCTGAAGTCATGTGATCAAGACGAGCCTGTTGGATTTCTCAGATTCTACACTGATTGGCTAAGTTTGCCTTCCAAAGTTTTCAGGAGTAACCCGTTTTGTACAAAATGCTGCACATGTCCTGCTCATCCAGAATTCTATCCTCAGAGATGCTATGAGTGATTTGGTTCTGCATTTCCTCAACAAAATGAAGAACAAAGAACAAAAAACATGTTTAAATTGTTTATATTAGTCCTAAACATTTTGCCAAACATCACACACACTCCTATCCTCCTGGTGGAGACCTGTGCCCAGAAGGGCACTTTTTCTAGTTAGATATTGTACTCATGACGCCATGTTCATGACCAAAATGTGTCACAAAAATGTGGTCTCACTTCCTTCCTGGACTCACCTCCACGCAGTCTCCCTCCCCCCTCTCCACAAGGAGAGGCAATGCACCAAAGCATTATGGTCATTGTAGGAATTCAGCAATCCAGTCAAACCCTAGTCAAACACAAAGACTTCATTATTTCTCTGGCCATAGGGTGCAAATTTCAAATTGTGCTATTAAATATCTACTACAAATACTAAAAACATTGACTGACTGCAGTTTCTTCCATCGTTGAAATGTCCCTTAAGACCCGTCAATATCATACTTCTCAAAAGCATTTGTGGACCCTTGCAATACCCTCGGGCGCCACCAGTGGTCCCCGGCCTGCAGGTTGGGAACCGCCAGCATATACACTTTTACACAATTTCAACAAGCACGCGCGCATGCACGCGCGCACACGCACGCACGCACGCACGCACACACGCACGCACGCACCATTGTGTTGCCGGGACAACAGTGAGACATTTAAAATAGATAGCACCAATCAGTTATCTTATAGGATATGGCCAATAATGTTTGTCTGGCTGTCTGGCTGGCCTGCTAGCGTTTAGTGGCTAACCCTGTTTATATATACTGTAGGCCACTGTGAGCTGGCTGCACAGAACAGTGTAAACCACCCGGGCCCGTTGGCCTGTGGTCTGCACTTTGCTTTGCTCTATGTATTCCCAGGGGGGAAGTGGGCATCGCAGTCTGATGTATGGTCTGAAAGTGTACTTGTTTGTATGGGCTTTACGTGTACACACGTTGAATGTTTCTGGTCTGGTGCAGTGGCGTGCACAGATAGACACTAGGGGGTGCTAGAGCACCCCCTGCCCTTTTGGCAATGTGCCCTTTTTAAAAAAAAAAAAAAAAGAAACTTTTTTTTTTTTGGTTTTTCAAAAATAGCAGACCTACAAGCTCGTAGCGCGCCACTCGGTGGCGCGCTATGAGCTTGTAGATCTGCTATTTTTCAATAGCTAAAGCATAACATAACATAACTTGAGCACCTGCCCCTCTAAATGTCTGTGCACGCCACTGGTCTGGTGCATACTTCAAGGACTTGTGAATGGTCCTTTTTTTAGTGCTTTGAAAAACAAAAGCATCCTTTGCTAATGAACATCATTTCCCATCATTTTGTTATATTGCGAGTTCAGCAAATGATGCTGAAACAACACAGAAGTAATCATTTAAAATTGGGCCTACTCCTAGCATTTGGTCTGTGGAATTATTTTTTATTCTACAAATCTGAAATAATAAAACTCAGATGTTGTAATGTAAGTTAATACATTTTGTATGTTTTTTTGGTTTTGTTTTCTAGTTTGTCAACTGGAATAGTTATGTCACAGCAAATGGTATACTGAAAACCTTTGCTCAAATGTTTCAAACTGACTGCATGAACTCAAAGTATTGCTTCATGACGCGGTTTACTGATGTCACACAGGAAAGCTTCCATGGCCCAACGGCTCAGATGCTATGAATGTGCCGTGTCTCTCACACACACACACACACACACACACACACACACACACACACACACACACACACACACACACACACACACACACACACACACACACACACACACACACACACACACACACACACACACACACACACACACACACACACACACAATTGTACTTTGACTCCAATTATTTGAAAACTTTAGTTACTACTATGGTGACATTGTAGATTTAACCACTTGAGTCCTATACATTTTGGCCATTTGAAAATAACCGATCTACAAACTCACCATGTGTCTCTTCACAAGTATTGAATGTATTCCCTGAAAGTGTAATAATGGACCCAAAAGTAGTCTCAGAGTTAACACAGTATTTCCCATTGAGTAGAATATAGCAGGCAATCAAGATGCCCAAAGAATCCTCACCACTTCAACCCCATCCCCATTCTGGGGGGAACATTCACAGAAAATAGCTGATGTAGCTACAAGCTCACGACACGTCCAGATCTGGTGTAGAGTGAAAAAAAGAGCAGACTAAGTAGCCTACAGAGCCGGCCACAGTCAACTAAGTATTAGTTTGCCAAGTATAGAGAATTTATGTTTCAAACGGGACACATGTTTCCTTCATGTTGTTGTTTCAAACTAGCATCAACATAAAAAAAGACAACGTGGATGCTACTTTTAAACCGAGTGCGACCTGAAACCAAAAAGTTAATCCAGGGGTTCTCAACGTTTTTGGCCGGGGACCCCCGGAAATGCTTTGGCAATGTCTCGGGACCCCCGCCCCGCCCCCTCCCGACCCCCAATATAAATTGACTGCTACAATAACCTTAAACCATTTTGGGCGGGAACCCCTTTTGGTGTTTTAAGCATTGTTATAATTTAGCTATTGAAAAATAGCAGATCTACAAGCTCATAGCACGCCACCGAGTGGCACGCTACGAGCTTGTAGGTCTGCTATTTTTGAAAAATCGTGAAAAACAAATAAAAAAACAAAATCTTTTTTTTTTTTTTTTGAAAATAATTTGGGGACCCCCTAAAATAATTTGGCGACCCCCCCGAGGGGTCGCGACCCACGGGTTGAGAACCCCTGGGTTAATCCACCATAACTCTCACTTTAACTTCTGACTGACAAGCGGAGGTGGACAAAATTGTTTTCAAACTTCTTTTCCCTCCCCCTGCCTGTGTTTGGTATTTTTTTCTTTTTATACCCTCCCTCCTCGCGTCTCTCCCCAAACAACCTCTTCGCCCCACTCCCTTTATGCCGAAATCCACTCTTAACACAACTAAAAATTCATTTTGTCTGACCTAAATCAGAGGGTGTCTGCGCCATGGGCTTATTACACACTGCGCTTAAACTTGTGTTGTGGAGGAGGATGGGGTATTATTATCTTCCAGCTACCCACCCTGCTATAAAAACTGGTGGTGCGACATCTCCATGCACAGCGCAGTGCTGCTGCCCTCCCTTTTCTCTCTCTCTCTCTTTCTCTCTCTCTCTCTCTCTCAGTGGTTGGTTCTAAAACTCAACACTAGCCACTCTGGTTCAGGGAGACACAAGGATAAGAATTACACTCTCCTCTCAGCTCTGCTCCGCTGGCTTTCCTGCTCTCAATTGGATATTCCTTCCAGGGTGTTATTCATTTTTTTTCCTTTTTCTTCTTTTTGTGAATGGGCATCTGGGACCGGTTGGTGTAAGGAGCTTGTGAATGGACTTACTGCCTGCCAAACTGACTGACAGGCAGACTGATTGACAGACAGACAGAGAGAGAGAGAGAGAGAGAGAGAGAGAGAGAGGGGTTCACTCAAAGGAGACAATGCTGGGAGGTCAACCAGGGAACAGCAGAGTTTCTTAATAGTCTGGGAATACAAACGCGCGCAGTGAACCCAGGTATGTTTGTATACTACGACGATGACTGCTTTGACACTGTGGAATGCATGTGGGACGTATCGAGACATGTGGAAATGTATGATGATGCCAGCCAGAGTTTTTGGGGAGTGTGTGTGTGTGTGTGTGTGTGTGTGTGTGTGTGTGTGTGTGTGTGTGTGTGTGTGTGTGTGTGTGTGTGTGCATATACGCCAATATTTGTCACATTAGTAGAGAGTACAGATTAAGTTGTTTGCGTGTTTATAAATTATGTCCAGAAGTACTTGTACACATTAATATACATTAAGTGCATGTTTATGTACGTACGTGCTTGTTGTATGCATAGTGTGTGCATGTGTGTCATGAGTCTATTTAAACCCCCTATACTTACAAATAGTAAACTATAGTTGACCAGGTTCTCTGTGCTTGGTCTGCCACTTTTCCCACCCTCTACACCAAATCTCAGCGCAGTAAAGTAGATGATCTACAAGCTTGCAGATCGACTAACGTTCCCCCACAGAATACTGTAGGGATGCTATAGGGTTCAAGTGGTTCGACGTTTGAGTGTTTCACATCATTAAGGAACTGGACCTTCTCACAAGGTGCGAACAGGTCAACAGCCACTGACAGAACCACCATTATAGTCAATGTCCCCTTTTGGTGTTTTAAGCATTGTTATAATTTAGCTATTGAAAAATAGCAGATCTACAAGCTCATAGCGCGCCACCGAGTGGCGCGCTACGAGCTTGTAGGTCTGCTATTTTTGAAAAATCTTGAAAAAAAAAACTGGACCTTCTCACAAGGTGCGAACAGGTCAACAGCCACTGACAGAACCACCATTATAGTCATTTAATGACTCATGTAATTATTTAAGTAGCACTGCAAATAATGTCCCTATACAAAAACCTAGGGTGTCATGTTACTGGTCGGTTGCTGTCGAGGGGGGAAACCTCATATGTCCCAAAATGGAACTTTTCAGGGTTCAGTTTCCAAAGTAGCAAAAAACATTGAAAAATTTTCACGATTTTCACGATTTTTCAAAAATAGCAGACCTACAAGCTCGTAGCGCGCCACTCGGTGGCGCGCTATGAGCTTGTAGATCTGCTATTTTTCAATAGCTAAATTATAACAATGCTTAAAACACCAAAAACGCAAAAAAACGACTATTTTTGCTACTTGTGTGAGACACTGTAGCATGACGGAGTATGCGTTGATTTGCAACAGAACAGTAACAAAGTAAAACATATGGAGATAAGATTAGAGGTTTCTGCCCGTCAGTGACATCTGAGAGTTATGTGCTGAGATTCATTATAATGAATGGGACCCGTGTGGGACACATCACAACAGGTGTCATAAAGTACTTTTAGAAGATGTAGGCATCTTTCTAAGCTCTTTGAGTAGTTATGCTCAATTTGAAACAACATGTCCCTCATTTATTAAAACATCTGCTATATACGTATGCGCACACACACACGCACGCACGCACGCACGCACGCACGCACGCACAAAATGTTGAGACTAGAGCATATGGGCAAAAATAAAAACATGTTATGGATTTGAGGCTGAGCTTTAAATTATGGTTTACACCATGCTTGTTGTCAGACAGCTTATGGATGTGTTGCCTCATGTTGTTACAAAAGGCGATGACCAGGATTAGCACCGGTAATGTTTACAAGTTGTTTTGTCATTTAACCAACTCACTGAGATTATAAACAGGCAGGGGAAAAACACAGAACTGCATTGCATGTAAATATTTGCCGTGCAGTATGCGAAAAATATTTACGGACATGCTTTATACACAATTATACACAATAAAACGTTTATTACCATTCAAATATATTATGTATTTAAATAAAGAATTAGCTGGACATTTGCCAATGTTAGTTATAGGCCCTAAGTCAAATTATATTTAAATCCGGGCAGCACAAACAATATATGATTGTGCGACAAAACACACTAATACAGAATATATACGGTAGACATGCGTTTAGCAATACATGTATTTGTTTATTTGTTTGTTTAATTGTTTGATGTTTCTGTTCTGGAATAAACAGAATAAATAATCTACTCCCCACCTTAAAATCAGTGAACCAACATGGCACACTAGACAGACGACCAGCCTTTGTTTGCTGTACTTTAGGGGTGTGTGGACCAAATGGGAGCGCTAATGATGTGCGGCTGTAGGGGCCCCTGAAGGCCAGAGGGCCACGCAGCCTCTACACACTCCACTTATACTGTACATGGGAGCCCTGGATGTATACAGTACTTTGTCATAATATAGCAAAAACAGCCCATCGACAAGCTCACAACGCTTGTGCGTTTGTAGATCAGCTATTTTTGTTATTTTTATATATAAAAAGGATTTGACTTTTTTTTTAGGACATTTGTGGTCAATGTCAGTAAGGATCTCTCATTTTGAAATCTAATAACGTAACAGTTTTATTGTTTAGGTAATCTACAGTACTGTACTTAATGAAGATATATTAGAGAAAGGTGATTACTCCACTATACTGTATATTGTTCCTGTAAGGCCATTCTTGTCACCTATGTATGGTCTTATGGAAATAATACATTTTACGGATGAATCAGTATGCAATAGAGTGGTATTCATGCTTCACTGAGCTTTACTTGCCTATAAAAACTACAACATAATAATGGTATAAATGTATGGAATTCACAATATCTCCCTTCAGAGGAATAACACTCCCTTTAAATAACCAGTGCATTTTTAAACATGGACACAGCATATAAATAGCCCACTCATGTAATGATTAAAAAAAACACATTCACAACTCATTCACACTTATAAGTAAAAGTAGCAATACCACAATATAGAAATACAAAATAAAATGCCTGTATTCATCAATGTATACCTACAGTGCTCATATAGGCTATAGAATGTTCCATTTCCATTTACGGAAATCTACAAGCTCACTCAGTGTCGCGATGCGAGGTATTTTTGAATAGCTGAAGTATAGGGCTTAATTGGTTAAAAGGATGCTTTGTAATAATACTCTAAATCAGGGGTTCTCAACGTTTTTGGCCGGGGACCCCCGAAAATGCTTTGGCAACGTCTCGGGACCCCCGCCCCGCCCCCTCCCGACCCCCAATATAAATTGACTGCTACAATAACCTTAAACCATTTTGGGCGGGAACCCCTTTTGGTGTTTTAAGCATTGTTATAATTTAGCTATTTAAAAATAGCAGATCTACAAGCTCATAGCGCGCCACCGAGTGGCGCGCTATGAGCTTGTAGGTCTGCTATTTTTGAAAAATCGTGAAAATAAAATTTAAAAAAAAATCTTTTTTTTTTTGAAAATATTTTGGGGACCCCCCAAAATAATTTGGCGACCCCCCGAGGGGTCGCGACCCACGGGTTGAAAACCCCTGCTCTAATAAGTATAATAAAGCTGTCAAAAGATTGTAGTGGGGAGAAAAGCACAACATTTGCCTCCAGATGTATGTGGAGTAGAAGTATTGAAAAATGGAAATACTCAAGTAAAGTCAAATTGCCCCACAAATAATACCATGCCATACACTTATACAGTACATTACATGTACTGTATAAGTACAGTACTTGAGTAAATAAGCTTAGTTACTTTGCACCGCTGCCTAAGGGCTCCATAAAGTTATGTTCTTGCTATGAGTTGGAAATGTTAGTTCATTATATTATTGGTGTACGGGTGTCTCCCAGAGCCGGTGCTGAAACTTATATTTTTTTGTGTGTGATTATATTCTAGACCGGCTTATATGAGCCAAATGAATGTCTGCTCCTAATAAGGGGGGCGGATTGTAGCTGTCAATGACATCAATTATTTTGGCCGTGCGATTGTCCATCCATGACAGTTGTGGGAGCAGGTGTTTGTTATGGGCCAGCGTGTGACAGGGGACAACTTTGGCGGCTGGTGATTTAGCTCGTGTGGGCCCATGGGTGAATGTTCTGGTCTGACAGGGCTAAAGTAGGTTTTATCTGCTGTAGCTTACAGGCCAAATGAGTGTCTGTCTGTCAGTGACAGGGGGGGGGGGGGGTGAGATGGACATTAGCTGTTCATTTTTGGCCTGAGTGGTCAGGGCTGGGGACACACGGAGAGCCCCGGCTAGTTACTAGAGTCTGGACATAATGATGGTACGGCTGCGAAGAAATAACAGCAGCAGACGAGGCAAGGGGAGAAGAGGGCAAGACAGGAGAGGGGGGAGAGGAGAGGGAAAGGAGAGGAGGGGGAGAGGACAGGAGAGGAGGGCTGAGGAGAGGAGAGGAGAGTAGGTGGTCACAACCAAGTTTGGATGCAGAAGGATGTGACACATGATTTGAGGTGTCTGCATGGTACAGACTAGAGTTGAACGTGTTGGTGACTAACTGACACATGACAGGAGAATGTCATGCGCACACAGAAAAACTGTCAGTGTTCATTTAACTCTGAGTACCAATGTAAGCACATTGGTACACTCTCAGAGTTACACATACATAGAACTTTACAGTGAGTGTAGGCAGACTGTCCATCAGCGGTCAGTTTGAGGGGTGTTGACATGTAACTCAATACAAACTAAATATAAAAACCTCTGAAAGTCCTGTTGGGTAGACTCAAAATATAATTCTGTGAGCCTTTGCAGCCATTTAAAAAAGGCATAGCCTAGGCTACTATAATAATGATTGTCATAAGAGTTGATGTTCAGACATGGTTAATTACAAGCTTGTGGTTAAGTTATATATAGTCAAACAAGTTTTCATTCATTTAATTCTCTTTATTCATTAAACGATCAATGCCATCTTAAAGTCATGCTGTGTGATAGATAGAATGGACAGTACTCATGCAGTATGACTCGAAAAGGTCAGGACATTTAGTCACCTCAGATCACATCGCTCATGTCATGAATTTATGTAGATCCATCGATAGACCTGTATTGATCCCACGAGGGAAATTAATTTGTCATGGCAATACCGCAGTTATGAAACACAGGACAGATACAGAAAAGGAGATACAACTATGAGGGGGAAAAGAGAAAAAAACTAAAATAATGCAAGACACCACAGTGTGATTGTACAGTATGACTTCATAGGCATAAACACGGATACAATTAAATACAGAATAAAAAACAGATTTGACTCATTGCCCTTCAACAAGTGGCATCCCTCGCTCCCTCCGCACCCTGGCTGTTTGGATGGGTCCAGGGGAGTGTGTCAAAGGGTTAACGACACGGCTTGACTTTGACTTGATGAAGCGTCGCTCCAGGACCTTGTGGTGGGAACGGCGTGCCCTCCCTCCCCTCCCCTCCCCTCCCTTCCCCTCCCCTCCCCTCCCCTCCCTGTCTATGTGGCACATCCTCCTCAGATCCTCTCCACAGTGTAATTAGGGGCCCCGGCCGCTAAGCGCATAGCTATATACACTGTAGTGGCAGGCAGGAGGGAAAACAGTGGGAACGCAGGGGAGTGGCGCTATAGCTGTGGGGCCACTAGGCATGCAGGCCCGCTACGGCAGACGCACGTGTCCGTCCGAGAGAGATATCCGTTATACAAGTAAAAGTCCGGAACACATTATTGGTATCAAAATGTACTTAAAAAGTGCCAAAAGTAGAAAGGACTCATTATGCAGTTTCACTAGTTTTCAAATGTATTAAAAACCTTTTGAAAACAGCGGATCTACAAGCTCACAATATTTGTATAATTATATGGATATATATGGCAGAATTTGTTTTGCAATAATAATCAAAATCTACAAAGTAACTAGTAACAAAAGTTTTCAAATATTTTTAGTGGAGTAAAAGTACAATATCTGCCTCTGAGATGTAGTGTAGTAGAAGTAAAAGTACTTAAAATTGGAAATACTCAAGTAAAAAAAATACCATTAAATTGTACTTACTGTAAGTACAGTACTTGAGTAGATTTACTGAGTTACCTTCCACCACTGTCGGGGGGGGGGGGGGGGGGGGGGGGGGTAGGCTGGGCCCTCCCAGCCCCCCCCCCCCCCCCCCCCTCTCGCTCTCCTATCCACTCTGTGTTGTTGTAAGCTCAGTTCTATTGTTTGCCTTGGCAGGCTGTCACAGGGAGGGGCCCCTTGCACTGCACTGGTGTTTGTGCAACCTGTTGGGGAACTTTCAGGGCCATCTGATCTCTCTCAGGCTCTCTTTCCCTCTCTCTCATGCTCTCTTCCAGTGGCGTGCACAGATAGACACTAGGGGGTGCTAGAGCACCCCCTGCCCTTTTGGCAATGTGCCCTTTTGAAAAAAAAAGATTTTTTTTTTTTTTCAAAAATAGCAGACCTACAAGTTCATAGCGCGCCACTCGGTGGCGCGCTATGAGCTTGTAGATCTGCTATTTTTCAATAGCTAAAGCATAACATAATGCTAACACCAAAAGGGGTTCCCGCCCAAAATGGATTAAGGCAACCGGCCGGTTCCACGCGCTGCACAAGGTGCCCTTTTTTAACTTGAGCACCTGCCCCTCTAAATGTCTGTGCACGCCACTGCTCTCTTCATTGGGAGACTCACACCTCTTAGCCCATCACTTTTTATGGGGTATTGCGTGTGTGTGCGTGTGTGTGTGTGAAGCGTGCGCGTGCATGTGTGTGTGTGTGTTCCAGTTGAACCTGTCATAGGCGCGAAATATTAAATTCAAAAGATTTTGAAAATTATGAAAGAATAAAAAATAAACACCAGAAAATCTCCGAAATCTCCGCACAAACAGTGACCAGCGTATATACAGTATGAATTAGGGTGTGCTCACATGAACCCTAGCACCCCTATTCTGGGGGCGATCATTCACAGCAAACAAAATGCTGATCTACAAGCTCCCAACACCAGCTTGAGCATGAGATGTTATGAGCTTGTAGATCGGCTATTTTCTGTGAAGATATTTTAGTATAGAGCAAAAACAAGGGGGCGTCTAGCCCTGGGGGGATGCCAGTCGACTAAGTATAGGGTTTAAGTGGTTTCTGAGTGGTTAAGTATGACTGGTGTCAACATCACTATCCAATATGACTCAGGAAAGTGAAGGGAGACACCTTTAGCCTTTGTAGGGGACTTTAGTGTGCCATGCAGCATTATCCTCTTGGACACCATATGGTATCCTAATATACACAAATCTAATGACATAATAATAGGATAACACTGGACACTTCGTTATGGAGGCTATAAAACACTTCCCTGGCATTGTAAATGTGTTATTATACTATTTATCTATCAACTGTTACGCCTAATGTATACTTGAACTAAGCAATGTCGGTTGTGTTGGGGGAAAAAAAGTGATCTCATCGTGCTTAAGCGACACCGGCGCACAACAAAAGTACAACATTTGCTTCAGTGCCACGGCAAATCTTTCATTATGCTTAATGGTACTTGTAGAGTAGATTTATCATTAAGTCTGTGGGTCTATGATATCTTATAATGAAACCACCACCCCCTCTATAGAATCTTTCTTCAATTACGTCTAAACTGCATCGGTGGCATCAACATAGCAACCGTTCCCTAGCAACAAGATCGACAAGAATAAACTACACTCGTCGAATACTCGTCTCCAACTTGTATACCTGGGCGAAATAAAGGCTTTTTATTCCGCTGGAAGAGTTGTCTCTCATGCCTGTTGTGCAGCAGCGAGAACAGGCGAGTGTCTCGGTCTACCTCCCGTTTGAATAGTTCCCAAAATGTTTTCAGCTCCAGATCCAAGAGAGAAGTTTGGTGTCTCCCCTGCAGGAGCCAAACTTAAAATAAATACATTATGAATGAATCACTTTAAGCCCCATTTCAGAGATAGTGATAATAACAGATCTACTAGCTCACAACGTGTCCCATTGCGACACGGTGAGAGCTTGTAGATATGCTATTTATACTCATCGTGACCCACAAAGAAAATGGGTCCCGTGACCCAGAAACGGGCCGCGACCCTAAGTATGTGTGGCCGGGAAGCCACTGGTTTTTTTGGAGCCTGTCAACAACAATGCAGCTGTGGCGAGCCCGGTTGCTGCTTCAAAGTATTTATCCACACATGCCTCCGGTGACCGCCGAGTGTGGACGGGCTAAGTTTATGCTCTATTCATAGGACGTGAATGAATGAGCACGCTGCCAACGGCACTTCTTACCCTCCACTGTAAACACTAGTAGTGAATCAACAGGTAGGAACTCAGACAGCTGTGGAATTCAGAGAGGGGGAAGAAAAGAGAGAGAGAAAAGACTGAAATAAGACAATATCTCCTGTGTGAAGGAAGAAATGGATGTTGAAGTGGCTGCTTTGAAGGAGAGTGGGGATTGGAAATAGTGCAAAAAAAGCGTTTTTTTAGTTTTTTTTGACAGGATACTAAATCTAGAGTACAATCTGACCTCCTTTGTTTCCCCTCTTCATTTCTTGCCACAACACTATCATTTTTTTTCTCTCTACAGACTTCAGATATAAACATGCTTTTTTGCTCATATCTGATAACAGAGAGACCGAGCAGCAGGAACTATACACCATCAGTCCTCCCTTGTTGTTTGACGGGCTATAAAATGGAACAAAGACATTTGATGTATTGTTTATTAAGTTTGCAAGTCTAATAGAGTGGGTGAAAGGTTTCTTGCACCTCTTTTTTTACATTTAGTGTATGCAAAACAAAATCGCTAGATCCAGATGCTTTGCACTGTTTCGAAATGAACTATGCATCCTATGTTACACAAAATAATATCAAGTTACATGGCACATGGCTTTAGCATCATGTCTTTAAAATCATGTGGGAATTGCATAGCATAGCATTATTCTATTAAACAGAAAATACTAGATTGCGTGAAGGATTACCTGTCATTTTCACTGCTGGGGGAATTAACTTGTTACTGAAATTGTACACATTTCCTGTTAATGATTCAGAGAAGCTATGAAACGTCAAACAGACATGAATATGAGAGAGGTGAAAATAGACAATCTACAAGAGAATCCCATTGCATCCTTGTACTGTACTGTAGATCGGCTATTTTCAGCAGGCACGGACTGGCACAGGAAATCACCCTGGCATTTGTGGTCTTCACCGGCCCAAAGACACTACTATGTCTTTTTTTATTACTTTTTCTTATTGTTTTGGCTCATCCCCGGCACCATGACCTGTCAGCCCTTCTGGCTTCTATGCCAGAATTGCCAAACTGTCCAATGCAGGCCTGATTTTCAGAGCGCACACTATGCGTGTGTGTGCAACTTTTTGGGTGCAACAAATGGCAACCTATCGTTACAAATGTATTCCAGTTGTAGTGACGGGTATTTTCTTTCTGTCCCTCACCTATAGGGAGCGATCCGACGTTCAGAAGACTCGGCATGTCACGCCACAGAGAAGAGGACCTGATCGGGATCCCCTTCCCCAACCACAGCAGTGACGTCCTGTGCAGCCTCAACGAGCAGCGCCGTGACGGCCTCCTCTGCGACGTGGTGCTGATCGTGCGCGACCACGAGTACCGGACGCACCGCTCGGTGCTGGCCGCCTGTAGCCAGTACTTCAAGAAGCTCTTCACGGTGGCCACGGCCGACGGCAGTGGTAAGGCCTGTCAGTTATTAATATACATGGTCGCCTAATCGCGATTGTTTGAGATGATCGCAATTATTTCGTCATAATCGTTTCCACGTTGACAAATGTACGGACATTTTCCAAAAATAGCGACGTGTTGTAAGCTTGTAGATCAGCTATTTCCACTATTAAAAACCTGAAGAAATGAATTCTAAAATAATATGAGAAATAATGATATATGTCATATCTGCCCTGTGCAATTTGTGATTATGAAGGCTAAAAAGCAAACACAAATTAAAATTGTATTCATACTGTATGTTCCAAAAACACAACTAAATTGTTAATCTTAAGTATTAGTGTGACAACTGAAATGTGTAATGGTGACAGCCCTAGGCAGCGGCGACCACCACCAGACGGCGGCGGTGTACGAGATCGACTTTGTGGCGTCCGAGTCGCTCACGGCCATCCTGGAGTTCGCCTACACGTCCACGCTCACGGTGACGGCGTCAAACGTCAAGGAGATCCTGAACGCGGCGCAGATGCTGGAGATCCCGTGCATCATCGACGTTTGCCTGGAGATCATGAACGACGGAGGAGGTGGAGGCGGAGGAGGAGGAAGGGAGGAAGGAGAGGACGATGAAGAGGAAGGGGAAGAGGATGAGGAGGAAGAGGAGGAGGAGGAAGAGGGCGGCTCACAGAAGGAGGAGCAGGACGAGGAGGACAACGCCAGCGAGAGGTCGACGCGTTCGTCCGGGAGCAGGGGCGAGCGGACGCCCAGAGAGAGAGGAGACTCCAGTCCTCCCAGTACCTCCCAGTACCAGTACGACCTCCACAGAGACTCCTCCCAGTCCCAGTCCCCGGACAACATGTGTGGAAAACAGGTCATAATCATGATTTCCTTGGTTCTCCTTAAAGGCCCAATTTATTTTTTGTTGCTTTTTCTGCCGTTATTGATAGGTTGAAAGTAGTAAAGGCCCAATTTTCACCAGGGTTGAACCCGTTCTGTTCTTTCTTTCCCAGCCTAATATTGAACCAGTTCAGAGAGTGTTTCCACTTTAAATTAATTGGTTCAGAAGACCCTAAAAGTTGGTTCGGAATTGGAACCAAAACATGGCCGCCGGTTCCGTGAAAGCACTAAGGTTCCAAGAATCTAGAACGGAACCAGTTCTAGAACCAAACTTCTTTTGGTGGAAAGGAGAAGGAAAAGGAGCCTCAGAGTGTACAAATGGAACCAAATGGATCCTTAAACCATTTGGTTCCATTTGAAAACTCTCAGAGTTACAGAACTGTAAGGGTCAATTTTGAGCCCCTAAGGTTCCCTGGACCCCGCTTTGAGAAATACTGTCTGCCACATTCACTGATTTAGTCATTACGTTGTGTCCATAACTTTCATGTCCTACTCAGGACTCAAACCTCTATCTCCCGAGTGGAAGACCACATTTCCACCGCTGTTCCAAGACAGAACCTCGTCTTGGCCTCGGGAGATATTGCACTTACATGCTTCAACCCATAGGTACAACCCATAGGTACAACCCATAGGTGGATCCAACAGCAGGGCCTAAATGTATCAATGGACGAGTAGGGAGACAACCTGTTCCAACCACTGCAGATGTACCATACACATTGTTTAACATAACCTTTTATTAATGAAAACATTTTGGATTGCAGCTTTAAGGTTAAAATAAATACTGTATATTTCCAAATAGTACACAAATACACAAAATCGTTTTGGACCCTGGGTGTTAAAAGGAACAGTTTTTCGGCTATTTGCAGCAGGTTTTGATTTATTTTTGCACCGGCCTGCACCGGGCCATTATTTGGTTACAATTCCAATTAGGCTGAAGAAAGTGCAATAATAGCCTGGTCGGACCCAAATTAGGCTGAAGAAACTGCAATAATAGCCCATGTTTTTCTTTGGGGGGGGGGTATATTATTTGGACAGGGCGTTTAATACGCAAAATGGTGTCAGACGCCAGGCTTTTAGAAAGAACCGGGCGGATATTTAGGACAGGGCTACTATTTGGAAATATACAGGTAGGGGCAGTGAATGGTCCATGTTGTGTTTGCGTACTGTCTGACGTTGTGCTGTGCTGTGTTGTAGGAGAGCATGGAGAGCCGGGCGCTGAAGGACTTCTCCATCGAGTCCCTCCTCCAGGAAGGGCTGTGCCCTCGCATGTCAGTGCTGGACAGGAGGGCCAACTTCTCCCCTCTCCTGCCCGGCTTCTACCCCTCCATGTGGGCCACGGACTTCCCCGGCTTCCCCCAGCAGCTCTTGGACGCCGGCGGCCACCACCACCCGCCATCGTCCCACATGGGAGGCCCTCGGTCGGCCAGGCCTCAACAACACCCTTACGGCGCTTCTGGACGAAGCCACCTGGAGAACTCCAGACCGCTCGACCTGGCTATCAAGCGAGCCGTCATAAAGGAGGAGATGAAAGAGGAAGTTCCGACCGGTCTGCTTCACGGCGACTTCCTGAAGGAGTTTGTCGGCTCTGGACTGGGCGGCGCGGTCGCCCCGGGGTCGGGGTCGGCGGAGGGCCACCCGCTGGGCCAAATCAAGGACGAGGCCGACTTCCGCTCCTACTTGAGTTTCCTGAGCTCGGCGTCCCACCTGGGGGCGCTGTTCCCTCCTTGGCAGCTGGAGGAGGAGAGGAAGATGAAGCCTAAGGCGTCGCAGCAGTGTCCCATCTGCAACAAGGTCATCCAGGGCGCTGGGAAACTGCCTCGGCACATGAGGACGCACACGGGAGAGAAACCATACATGTGCACCATCTGTGAAGTGCGATTCACCAGGTACTTACTACTAAAACCTCACTTAGTATAACCAGTGGTGGAAAAAGTACTCCAATTTTGAGCCCCTCCTATGACCAGCTTTCCGGGTTTGTGTAAACACAAACATTGGCTTGTGATTGGCTGATCACCCCATAGCGATGATTTGATTGGCTGAGCAAAGTACATATTGAAGATAAAAGTGACGGCAGAAAAGTGAAGACGCCAAAAGTGATTGGCCGGAATGACATTTGTGATGATTTGATTGGTTGAGCACCGAATTATGCTATGATGATGTATGATGATAAGAGCGCCCCTCACTTCACATGGGTGTGATTGTTTTTACTTAAGCAAAAGTATCAATACTGCAGTCTGGAATTCTAAATGTACTTGAGTAAAAGTACAAATGTATTGACATAAAAATGTAGGCTACTTAAAGTACCAAATGTAAATGTACTCAATGTGCATAATGTCACATATTTTTAAATGTGGAAAGAAATATAATAATCAAAATCTACAAAGAAACTTTGTCTTCAAATAAATGTAGAAAAAGTACAAGATTATGATTATGATACTCAAGTAAAGTTCAAATACCTCAAAATCGTACTTAAATAAATCTACTTAGTTAATAAGTTACTACTGTTTACAATCAGGGACTCGTGTTCATTATCTACGATCAGTAGTTAGTCTCGACCAGACAATCGGAGATCTACACCTACGTCTGGTGAAATCTAAATTCAATCTAGTGGCTAGAACGCTACAGAGAAAAAACAGCGCAGTCAAACCTACTGCTCTGAAAACAAACTCATATCACTGTCCCAACACGAAAGGCCACCCCAAAAGTAATTTCATTGGTTCTGCAATGCAGTTATTTCGTATACTGTATATATTCTCAGAATTGTTTCCACCCAGTTTTAGCCACTACACTAAATTTAGATGTCACCAAACGACCTATCGGTAGGCGGAGATCTCCGATTGTCTGGCTGCGCTTGACTATCTTTTAGTAAGCCACAGGAAACAATCATAATTTACAGCAAAAATATATATAATTTATGAAGCAAAAGCAAAGAACCCCATGTTTTTGCAGCTAAGCTCTTATCGTTTTTTCACCTCATGTGAACAACACATACGTAGCGTAGAAGTGGAAAGTCCCATCGAGGTGGTTTCTATGTATTAATGTAATGCCTCAGACACCTACAGTACGTCCTGTACTGCTTGGGCATGTAGTACTATACACCAGTACTATACAACTACTGTATGGACAATCTTGAGACACATTATCAGTCTCGTTCAAATGTGGAATACAAAATGGCAAAGAAATATTGTATTTACAATAATTGGCATCAACTCTGGCGTCCTAGCCTACGGCTATATACTTAATTTATACACGTACGCCAGTGATGCGATCTACAAACTTACAGAGCTTAGAAGATCTGCGATTTGTTTTGTATGCACAATGGTGTCTCGCTTAAGTTGTTAACACCAGTGCTGGAAAAAGTACTCTTTTAGTACTTTAAAGTTAAAGTATCAATAGTGCTAATATAGAATTACTCTGTTACAAGTAAAAGTCCTGAATTCAAAATATACTTATAAAGTATTGGCATCACCAAACGTTCTGGCCAAATAAACTGAGCAGACGTTTTGTTCTCCTTCCTTCAACAGACAGGACAAGCTGAAGATCCACATGAGGAAGCACACGGGCGAGCGCCCGTACATCTGCCTCCACTGCAACTCCAAGTTTGTGCACAACTACGACCTGAAGAACCACCTGCGCATCCACACGGGCGTGCGGCCCTACCAGTGCGAGCACTGCTACAAGAGCTTCACGCGCTCCGACCACCTGCACCGGCACATCAAGCGCCAGAGCTGCCGGACGTCCCGCCCCCGGCGGGGCCGTAAGCCGGCCGCCTGGAGGACGTCCGCTCCGGGCCCGGCGAGCTTCCTGTGTCCACCGACGACGGCCTCCTCCGCCGCCAGTCGGTTCGAGGAGGGCAGGCTGGGCGGCCCCACGTTCCAAAGGGTCAAGAGTCACGAACTGATGGGGGAGATGTTCGGCCTGCACGGCAACAGGGGCCTCAGATATAAGAGCGTGGATGCCGCCGGCAGGGAGGAACGCATAGCGGAGAGGAAACACATCATAGCGGGGGAGGACAGGGCAGGGGCGGAAAGGCAGAGAGGCGTTTTTGCCTTTGCACTGGCCGGAGAGGAGGTGCTTACCCGCTCTCCGTTCTTTAAGGCGACCTCTGAAACGTGGACTGAGGCTGGAGCGTGCGCTGCGCTTCCCTGAACCAGTCGGCTGAACTAAAACATCATTGTGTGGCCTAGGCTGGCACATTAATGTGTCGAGTCCCGATATTCAGTGAAGAATAGCTGATCTACAAGCCCAAAACATGTCGCAAAGCGACGCGTTGTGAGCTTGTAGATTGATTATGTTCGGCAAAGGGATTTGGCGTATAGAGGGAAATGCTAGTGGACCTAGTACAGATCCCTGGGGGGCCTCGGTCACCCGAGTATATAGGGTTTAAGGAGGCTATAAGCAGCTATTGAAGGTTTCATGGAGAGAGGTGATTTCAATGAACTGTTGTTGTGGCTAGAATCAGTAGATCTCACAACATGTATTACGGTAAATAGAGTACAGTTGCAAATGTTTTCCAGGTGTTTTCAGACCAGAGTGCTTTTTTTCAGTCCTTTTAGCCTCAGTATGGCGCACGTGTGTGTGTGTGTGTGTGTGTGTGTGTGTGTGTGTGTGTGTGTGTGTGTGTGTGTGTGTGTGTGTGTGTGTGTGTGTGTGTGTGTGTGTGTGTGTGTGTGTGTGTGTGTGTGTGGCTAATAGAGATCATCACACATAATAAGGAGCAAAACACAATCAGGATAGTGACTAAAGCAGCAGGTCTCCTTTCTCCCGTCTCGGTCTCTGACCAATCTCAAGCTAAATAAAAAAAAATCAGTGACAGAGAAAGAAAAACACGAAGAAACACTCAAACTTCACACTAATGTTCTCCCAGAAAAGAAACATTTCCTGAGACTGGCTTGAGGAAGTCATAAAGATATTGAATCATTCGAAATCACTCAGCGAAAGCCTGTTTATTCATGGCACACACAGTGCCATAATAGGGAAACTTTGTTCCTGTAAATGTATTAAAAAAAAGACCATTTCCGTGCATGTATCCATTAATTTCACACGTGTAATCTCAAAGCATAATATTTCAGCACACTGAGTTTTGATGATGACTGCAATTAGTATGGTATGGCAGTTATTCCAAAATTGCTGTAAGTACTTCATTTCTGAATATACAGTAGGCCTATGCTAATCATGTTTGTCCTCACGACCCATCTGTTTATATATTTTATTATTTATTATTTGCAGTTAAGGCAACAAACAAGTGATGTTTTAAATTCAGAATAAACCCATTCTCCTCCCCACTGCTATAGGCCAAGGATCACTGATGAAAATATGGCCTGAATCCCATGCCATGTTTAAAAGAAATGTTTGTATAACTCCAGAAACTATAGGTTCTTGGACGAAGATAAGATTCAGTTGAATCACTCCAGACAATCACTGCAGACAATCGGTTTAGATGCACCCTAATAGTCCTCTTATTATTCAGAATGACAGCTGAATCTGAATAAAAATGCCTCATGTCACGTGAACACCTCAATTGGATCCTGTCTGATGATCGGGAGGGATTCGGGTTGAGAGGGGTGGTTAGAATATGAACCTTTTGAGATTCTGATCCAACAGGAAAACATCAGCGAGTAAATGTATTCTGATTGGGTTCGCTCTGGTTGGTTTGTCTCTGGTAGGAAAAATCAACAGGGGAAAAGTAATATATACTGTAGGCCTATTCCTATGAAATGCTTTGAGGCATGTAAACAAGGATTCGTTTTTTCTCCGTCCATTATGTCGGAATCACTGATGAAGACATTTCTGTCCATGTAAACGCAGTCAGTGTCAGCGCACAATGCATCCATGTTGTGGAGGACTCATTCAGGAGCTCTCTACGTCCACACAACACCGTGGATGTGGAATGGATGATCTACTGCTTCAGCCTGAATGTGTCTTCCTTTAAGATAATGGAATCGGCATGGCTCTGACTGCGGGTTCATTGAAATCTACGCAGTAATCCACTAGTTCTTGTCGGGGGGTTTCCAGGGATTCCCGCCGATAAATTATTGTCAGTTAGTAAGCAAACGGAACCCTTACAGGTCAGTAACTCTTGAGTTATGGGAGGGTTAGTGAAATTAAAATGTTTGAGAACCACTGCTGTAATCCACCATTTAAACTGTTGGACACAGGTGGACCACGTCCATCTAAATGACTAGTGTCTCCTGGCCCCGACATCACCACATAAAGTCCAATGAACTTTGCCAAATGCCTGCTGCTAAAGACTGATCCCCTTAGACCTCTGCTTTCTGACTTCAAAGATTCCTCAGACACCTTGCCAGGTGCAACAGGTCACCCGACAATTCAACTCCATTCCAATGCAAATTTGATGCATTATTTCCATAAGCTCCTGAGAAAGAGTGATCGGCAAGCATAGATATCGTTTTTATACTCTTTGGGTCATTCAAAGTTAAACTACCTGTTGAATATATTTTTGTTTGTTTGTTTGTGTGTTTGTTTTTTCTCTCTCTCGATCATGCTGGTTATTGCTTTTAGACTGGGGGTAAAAAAGCCAGTGGTGGAAAAAGTACTCACATTTTTTACTTAAGTAAAAGTACCAATACTGCAATATAGAACTATTTCGTAAAAGTCCCGTCGTCTAAAGTACTAAAGTATTGGTATCAAAATGTACTTAAAGTACCAAAAGTAGAAAGTACTCAATATGCAGAATGTCCCATGTCAAGTTTTCAAATGTATAATCATTTGAAAATAGCCGATCTACAATCTAACTGAGCTTGTGCGATGCGACGCATTGTGAGCTGATGCAACGCATTGTGAGCTTGTAGATCGGCTATTTTCAAATGGCCGAAATGTATAATGTATGTTTTGTAATAATAATCAAAATCTGCAAAGTAACTCAAGTTTTCAAAATCATTGTAGTGGAGTAAAAGTACAATATTTGCAGTGGAGTAGAAGTAAAAGTAATGGAAATTGGAAATACTCAAGTAAAGTACAGATACCTCCAAATTGTACTTAAGTACAGTACTTAAGTAAATGTACTTAGTTACTTTCCACCACTGAAAAAAGCTCACATCAGGTCTCACAATTAGTTATTACTTATTGTGGATTAGAACGGTTTTACTCTTAATTCATCCAGGTCCATATTTTGCTCATTTTCATCCATCCTGTCATCCATCCCCTCAAGATATTCATTCCCTTTACTTGGCCATATATATTTTTTCCATTCAATGTGTTGTGTGTTTAGAATTTGTGTCTTAGTAAAGTAACAATTATAAAGTGTGTGATTCCTTGTATTTTGTGGGCCCTGAACAGCTAAATTAACACATTCAGATTAACTATTTATTTCATGGGTAACAGCCGTACATTAATTTGATATTCCTCATGAAAGCCATCATATTATTTGCACTCTTCAACTACTACGTTTTTCAAAATACACTTAATTGAAAGATTATACAAATTGAAAGAACCCACTTGAAGTTTGATCAAATCATGAGATTTGAAAATGTGTTTATACGTTTTTATTGCCTTGTTATGAATTAAGCTTTTTCTCTGCACTATTGTATATAGACAAACATTTGGCCATGGTGGTGTTAATTGCTGTTTCATTGCTGATGATATAAAAATATATATATATATTGCTCCAAAAAGACTTTGAAAAATCCTTAAAAAGTTGTGGATATTTGATATTTCACAAACTTGAATAAGCCTTGTTTTAATGTTCCTGAATTATGTGTCTTAAGATGTACATTTCGGACTAATCGACTGCCGCTTATAGCTATGTACTGCTCGTGTAATTGCGCAGTAACAAATCGAAAAGGGATTAACCCTATTTTCATATTTTCTTTGATTTATGTATAAAATTGTTATTCGAAGATTATTTGAATTGAAATGGGAAAATATTTTCTTGCTATTTATGCATATTTAAATGAACGAGCCTTGGCTATATTTTGCAAATCTGTTTTATAAAGACACTAAATGTTGAAGTTTTGTTTTGTGCCAAGTGTAACATTTCTTTAAACTGACTAAGGTGTGTGTGTGTGTGTGTGTGTGTGTGTCTGGCACTGTCTGCCTGTGTGTGTGTGTGTGTGTGTGTGTGTGTGTGTGTGTGTGTGTGTGTGTGTGTGTGTGTGTGTGTGTGTGTGTGCGATAAATAGGTTTGTCACATAAATGTTCTTGGGTATTTTAGCTCAGTTGGAAAATTGAAATATTGTTCCCCGATTATTTATTCACAAAAGAATACATTCACATTATACAAATAAGAGACCACAAAAAAGCATTCCAGATTTCACGTGAGATAAAGTACAAAGAATTAGATTTAATTACCAGTATCTAATCATAGATCATAGTATCTATCATACAAAGTAAATTAAATCCATCAATGAATAATAAATAAAGTACTCTAAATAAATTCTACTTCTAAATAATTATTCTAGAATAATTTATATCTATTTTGTTTTATATTATCTAGATTGTAAGGATGTGAATGAGGGCACTGACGACACTTCATATCTACACATTGTATTCTACTCATCATAGGCTACAGATGCAACAACAACACACATGCACCACCCAGGATATCACAGGAGGTCACAGCACGGCATTGTCCAACAATACATATGATTATGTGTAAATATGATGTTGCTCTTCCATGCAATGTGGAAAAACAACAAACGGTCTCTGCAAGTGATTATTTAAATCTATTTTAGTATCCTGACCTCTAGTGTATAAACAGCTATATTGCACCATGTTTGCACAAAAAAAACGGTAGTTAAAGTTATTCTCCTACACGGTTTCCTCATGTTAAGTATTTTCATGCCGATAGCCAAACTTTGAATGTAAAGTGCCAGTAGGCCATAACTCAACTATTGTTTTACACATTCATACTTTTTGAAATGTTGATTTAAAAAGTGCAGTTAAAACGTTGTGTGGTCCAACACCATAACATAGAAATAACCTTTAATATTAATATTTGTGACCACCAATGCAAAAGGACTGGGAGTCATTCATGGTGAATTTATTATTTTGTCCTGATACGGCTTCAGGCCTCTGGGTGGCGCCAAAGACTAATGCCTGAGAGGAGTTTGAACGTTGCATACTACAGTAGTATGAATGAACCTCAGCTAATTTATCAGACATATTGCCTGCTGATGTTTTCACAGGTTATCTTTCAGCTTTGTGCAAGAGCAAAACCAATCAGTCAATATCGCCATGAATTCAAACTATAACAGTGAAACAATGTTTGTAATGGTTTGTGTAAAGGACCTTGTAATTACTGTGCACGTCACATAAAAACAAAAAATACAGGAAAAAATATCCCCATTCCCACGATGAGTGATGAGCTCTCTCAGAGTGGATGACACACATGAATCATAATTACATGTTTTGTAAAAGAAAGTCTCTCTCTCTCTCTCTCTCTCTCTCTCTCTCTCCTCTCTCTCCTCCCTCTCTCTCTCCCCCTCTCTCTCTCTCTTCTCTCTCCTCTCTCTCTCTCTCCTCCCTCTCTCTCTCTCTCTCTCCTCCCTCTCCCTCTCCCTCTCTCTCTCTCCCTCTCTCTCTCCCCCCCCCCTCTCTCTCCCTCCCTCCTCTCTCTCCTCCCTCTCTCTCTCCCTCTCTCTCTCTCTCTCTCCTCTCTCTCCTCTCTCTCTCCTCTCTCTCTCTCTCTCATACTACAGCATGAAGACATTGTGGTGAAAGAAAACATGGACCCCAGTGCAGAGGCAGAGGCTGCACATCCTTTCATGTGGGGAAGGGTGGGTCTCTAGCAGCAGCAGCTGCTCCAGAAAGGCCATGCAGACACAATTCTGACTTAAACAAGTATTATTAGAGTAGTAGACCATATGATGTGTAACTGATTTCACTGCAACAAGGTGCGGCAGCATCATGCTGCTTGTACGGCATTCGACATACTAACTAGGCTCTATGCAGCAGCAGCCATGTTGGAAAGAAATTGGGCCTCTTCCTTACTTTCACACGTCTTGCAGTGGTTTGGTTTATGGTTTGGTTTATTTATTTAGCATGTAGTACAAAATATAGACAATACATATCAAAAAACAAAAATACAATGCAAGGAAAGGAAGAAGCCAGCTGGCTTATTTTATCAGTTCACCAATGATACTAAAGAAGGCTGTGTTCCATTTAGTGTAGCACAGTGGTTCTTCTCCAACTCATAACTCTGAGAGTGTACAAATGGAACCAAACCATTTAGGAGCAGTTAGGGCTTAAGTGTCTTGTTCAAGGACACTTCAACACAGATAGACTGCATGGGGCCAGGAGGTGAACCAATGACCTTCTGATTACCAGACAGTGTCTCTCTACTCACTACTAAAGCTATAGCCGTGCGAATGCGGTGTGCATGTTTTGTTTACACACACACACACACACACACGCACGCACGCACGCACGCAGCCGTGTTTGTGTGACTTCCTCCTGAGCACAAGCCTCCTGAGGTGTGACTTCCTCCTGACCCGATGACCTTGCTCTGTGGTTTTTATGTTGTGTTCTGTTCATCACTGACCACTCCGATGACCCTCTGACACACATTGTTAGCACAGCAGGCCCGAGTAGCCCTTCCTTAGGGCTTCGCGTGCGTGAGTGAGTGAGTGAGTGAGTGAGTGAGTGAGTGAGTGAGTGCGTGCGTGAGTGAGTGAGTGAGTGAGTGAGTGAGTGAGTGAGTGAGTGAGTGAGTGAGTGAGTGAGTGAGTGAGTGCGTGAGTGAGTGAGTGAGTGAGTGAGTGAGTGAGTGAGTGAGTGAGTGAGTGAGTGAGTGAGTGCAATGGTGGAAAAAACTTAAGCAAAAGTATCATAGAAATACTCCGTTACAAGTAAAAGTCAGGAATGTACTTGAGTAAAAGTACAAAAGTATCGGCACTTAAAGTACAAAAAGTAAAAGGACTCATTAAGCAGAATGTCCCGTTTCAAGTTTTCAATGTATACAAATCTTTTGAAAATAGCAGATGTACAAGCTGTGAGGTTGTACCCTCTGCCCCCCCCCCCAACCCCTCCCCCCCTGTGCGTGCGTGCGTGCGTGCGTGCGTGCGTGCGTGCGTGCGTGCGTTCTGGCCTAGCAGTTGCCAGCAGCAGTTGCCCTCAGCCAAGAACAGACAACGCCTAATTACAGACCCATGTTCATTGTTTACAGATTGCTGGCAGATTCATATGACGGAGTGCACGAATGAAGCATCATGCAGGCTTTGAATACAGTTCATGTGTGCGACCATTTGAGGGCATGCCCACACCGCTACATGATGCGACGACATCCTCTGAGGAAGCCGCCTGACAATGTGACCATACAAATATGGACACAAATTAGGCCACGGGGACTATTTGAGGTTGGTCTGATGTTCTCTATGGGGGCGGGGGTAGGGGGTTGAAAGGGCAAACAAGGAAACACCTTCCAAACAATGGGAATTGAAAACTCAATAGTCCTGTGACATAGTCTAAAATAAAAAGGAGCCGCGCAACAAACGGTAACACTGCGGGTCAATGGTCCAACAATGGGAATTATTTCAGGATAGAGTAGAGCTATGGTTCTCAAAGTGGGGTCCTTGTAGGGGTTCCAGGGGGTCCCCAACAAAAGGATGAACAGTTTAAACACATAAGCCCTATTTTGTTTGTCAGTTATACTGGAAAATAACACAGCTACAAGCTCACGTCGCGCTGCGAGCTTTTGGATCTGCTATTTTCACAAATCTTGTCTGCCTCCCTGGCACAACATCTTTTCAAATGGAGGTCAATACTTATTACTAATTTGGGGACCGCTGACATGAAAATGTTTGAGAACCACCGAAGTAGAAGAACTAAAATAAACTGTAGCCCAGGAATTACAGCTTGTCGAGCACAACGTGAAGCTGCACTATACAGTAGCCCAATGTTAGCCATGTAACCCCTATATCAGTAATAATAGTTGAATGAATGGGGTCCCGTAGGGCTCCATCAAGGAGGTGCACCTCTGAATGTTGTTGCCAATTAATATTCGCCCCAGAGGCTAGGGTTCATGTGGTTAGAGTGATGTTTGGCAATTGTCAGTGTCTTGTTCACTGACAGCAGATCTCATACTGTACAGTTGACACAGCATGAGTGTGCGTGCGCATATTATGTGTGTGTGTGTGTGTGGGGGGGGGGGACTTCAGGCAGGCAGGAGCCCTTAAATAGCCTCTAATAAAAGATGTATACTGTAGGCTACAATGATTGCATCTCTTCTATAGCTCTGTAGGTTATTCGACAAAAGCCTACAGATGTTTATGTAAATTCCTTAATCTTTGTTTGTATATTTTAATTACTTATATACACATATTAGTCATGTGTACGTATATATTACACATGACTTAATACATTAAGTCAACACACATTTTGGTCAACAGAGAAGTTGGTCATCCAAAAGTAACTAACTGTGCATTCTTCCTACTTGGTTTCATCAAAGTAAAGACATTTCTGCCCATATCCACCTACTGTACATTATTATGCAGTGAAATAAATAATAGTATACAATCTGATCCATGCTCAGCCTTGTCATCAAAGTTACTGGATTGGTTAGAAGATTCAGAATCTGAACAATGTCTGTCTACATCAGGGGTTCTCAACGTTTTTGGCCGGGGACCCCTGGAAATGCTTTGGCAATGTCTCGGGACCCCCGCCCCGCCCCCTCCCGACCCCCAATATAAATTGACTGCTACAATAACCTTAACCCATTTTGGGCGGGAACCCCTTTTGGTGTTTTAAGCATTATGTTATAATTTAGCTATTTAAAAATAGCAGATCTACAAGCTCATAGCGCGCCACCGAGTTGCGCGCTACGAGCTTGTAGGTCTGCTATTTTTGAAAAATCGTGAATAGAAATTTTAAAAAACCTTTTTTTTTTTGGAAAAAAAATTGGGGACCCCCTAAAATAATTTGGCGACCCCCCGAGGGGTCGCGACCCACGGGTTGAGAACCCCTGGTCTACATGACAGGAAAGAGACTCATCACAAAACATTAGTACACTCTCACAGTAACTGGCCTGTAACACCATGGGCAGCCTGTCACGTGAGCATAAGTCTCATACAACAACCTGTTTGCTGTATGAAACCATTTACCATGATATTGTCGAAAATAGTCTTACATCTAATTCTTACTTTATTTTTCTAAATCTATTAAAAAAAGTTTCCAAAATAGCGAAAATAGTATAATACAGCACAATAACATCATGACACTCACAACACAATACTTTGGCTATTTTTGCTATTCATCGTACAAGAAATTATTCATATTGGGTTCAGGGGTTAAGGCCCAAATCACACCAGCTGCAGCTCCTTGCAACAACTCTCTCGCAACTCCTTGCAACAAAACAAACCACACCAATGCAACTCCTTGCAACATGCCATTGGGAATAATGGTTGCAAGTAGTTGCATGTTGCAAGGAGTTGCAAGGCGGCCTTAAGGTCTCAGAGGCACTTGCCCATCGGGCAAGTACAGGTCATGGTCTACTTGCCCAAAGTGTCAACGCCTGGAAGTGGTTAAGTTAATAGGTCTGTGTGTGCGACTGTGCGTACATACGTGCCTGCACGTGTGTACACATTAGGTGTGTGTGCTTGTGGGGGGATGTCAACCTTTGTCACATATATATATATATATATATGTAAGAAGGAAAAATAGGTAATGTGTGCCAAACGAAATCACCAATAAAAGGTCTCTCCTCGTTGTTTGTTATTGTCAATATATATCAACTGAGACATGTGTGACAGGACTGCATGTGAAACACCTTGTTCTGCTTCTGAGAAACTATGTCTGTTAATACAGACACTAATTAGATTAAATTAAATTATTAACCTGAATTATTTTATTATGGTTAGGGGATACTGTATATGACCTCAGCTGCCAAACTCAGTGGCAAAACATTTATCTGCATAAGCATATTGATAACCATGACATAATGACTGTCCGCTACTGTATCGGATGGACTGACTGTATATGCAATATGATATGAGATGCATGCTTGTTCCTGCTCATTCTGTTCTTATCCTTGTTTCCATAATCTGCTAGGGACGTCATAGATCCACTGTTCTTATATATACATCATATATTTCTCTGTGTTTAATAAACTCTAGAATGCATGCGTAATACGTGGCCCGGTGTTAACATATACTGTATGTTCTCCGCGCCTGCGACTCAGCCGATCCTCACCCACCACTCATTGGTTTAAAAGATGGAGACTCAGAGGCCATACAGATGACCAACCTAAATCACAACACCAACATCCTGTCACAACTCACAACCTTCAACCGCAACCACAACGGATAAAGTGGATCCACAACAGTTCTATGTGAAAGCAAAACCTCTAACTTGAAAGGAAATGGCAAGCTCACACACAAGCTAATTGATGTGATCAAGAGCCAGCCCACATCACCCAATGCCGCAGTGGCTCAGGGGTAGAGTGACCGAATGGGAATCACAAGGTTCACAGTTCGAACCCGGGCTCCCCCAGAGTTAGTATCGAAGTGTATTTGAGCAAGACTCTGAAACCCTAATTGCTCCCGATGTGCAGGTTGGTGCCTTGCATGGTTTACTCCGGCATCGGTGTGTGAATAGGTGAATGTAATGTAATGTGAGATGCTACTAGTCGGTCCAGCCAAGCATACTCATCTGTTCAATAACATAACCCTTAACCTCGATGGCTGCCCAATAACCCACAAACCAACAGTCCGAAATCTAGGAGTCATTTTTGACACATCTCTATCTTTCACACACCACATAAAAAGCATTACAAAATCTGCCTTCTTCCATCTGCGCAACGTTGCTAGAATCCGTCCAATACTCTCACTTCCCGACGCCGAAACCCTGGTCCACGCCTTCATCACCTCAAGAATAGACTACTGCAATGCCCTCTTCTCCGGTTTACCATCAACAGCAACAAATGGCCTCAGATTAGTACAAAACGCAGCAGCTAGAGTACTCACCAGAAAAAAGAAATTTGACCACATCACACCAACACTAATAGAACTTCACTGGCTACCCATACAGGCCAGAGCCGACTTCAAGATACTCCTCCTGACCTATAAAACCTTAAATGGACTCGCACCACCTTACATGTCCAGTTTAATAAATATATACATCCCCCCAAGACCACTACGCTCTCAGGATGCTGGAAAACTCACAGTCACAACACATAATAAAATAACGGTTGGGGGCAGAGCTTTCACACACCGTGCCCCCTGTCTCTGGAACGCTCTCCCTCAGGATGTCAGAAATTCACACTCCCTGGAAATTTTTAAGTCAAGGCTAAAAACACACCTTTTTTCTATACATTACGGTTCCGCTTAGTTTTTATGCACATTTTACCATATTTTACTATGTTTTTATTGCTATTTGTGTTTGATTTGTTTTGTATAAATGCTGTAAAGTGCACAGAGACCCCCTGGGGTGATTTTGTACTATAAATAAAATAAACTGAACTGAACTGAATGCACAATCTCTGTAAAGCGCCTTAGATAAAGGCGCTATATAAATGCACCATTTACCCCTTTAACAAGCGTTCACAAGACGCAGGCAACGTGACAAAGCGAGGACTCCAGTGTTGACAAAGCAAACTGATGAAACACACATCATGGTCAAATAAATGGTAAATGGTGCATTTATATAGCGCCATTATCCAAGGCACTTTACATAGATTGTGCATTACATTCACACACACATTCATACACCAATGGCGGCGGAAACCATACAGGGCACCAACCAGCACATCAGGAGCAATTAGGGCAGGGGTGCCCACACTTTTTGACTTGAGAGCTACTTTCAAAATGACCAGCTCGGCAAGATCTACCCACCAAATCAATTATTATACCATTGCTGAAAATAGTTTAAATATGTACCTGAGGGGGCTTCGGAATAGTAGAGTTTGTGTTACATTCTGTACAGTATAAGACAAATGCACTTGGAATGGGAAATAGAGGGGGAGAAATGTTTTTTTTGTTTTCTTCAATATATTTAAATGAAATACTCTTTAGGGGCATGTCATGTGATCTACCTGCACAGCCTTTGTGATCTACTGGTAGATCACGATCTACCTTTTGGGCACCCCTGAATTAGGGGTTCAGTGTCTTGCTCAAGGACACTTCGACACTAACTCTGGGGGAGCCCGGGTTCGAACTGGCAACCTTGCGGTTACCATGCAGCCACTCTACCCCTGTAGCCACATTACAGTACATTTATATAATATGCATTTAGTCTTCATATTATGAACTCACTGAACTCGTTGTACTCGTTGACAGCCTATCATAGAGAGAGCTGAGGCATCATTCTAGTGGATGTGGTGAGGAGAGGCAGACCCAGTGGCCGGCCTCAGAAGACCTAGCAGACGCCTGTGTCAAAGCACGTACAACACAAGCATCAGCAGCAAAGAAGAAAAAGAAAAGGTTCCTACCTTGAGCAGTCAGCTAATTGACTTGGCAGTGTCAAACTTCGGAACTCATCAAAGAGAGATAGAGCCCTCTCTTTAGTCAGTCCTCGGTCTCCAGTCATCTCCATCCTCACAGTATATCTGGCTAGCTTCGCCTTAGCCGCAATTTGCAACTCTAGATTTTTTTACAATGGGATGAATCTTAGCCGCAATTTGCAACTCTAGATTGTTTTATAATGGGATGAATCTAGAGTTGCAATACCCTCCATTGACTCCCCACTCATCATTTTGCGTTTGCGATCTGCTTGTCTTAAACGATGTTAAACTCACCAACATTGCAGCTGTAGTCCAAGCTTGAATTATTCTCTTTCAATCTGCAAAGCTTGTTTTTCATAAAAATCCCCCGTAGACATGTTATGAGCTACCTTCTGTCAAGAAATTCTGTGCAAGTGATTATTTTTCTAAGTGCTGGAGTTTGGAAGCGCTCGTCGTAAGTCACTGAACGTCCCTGCATGCATCTGTTTCGCATTTGCACAGAATGCAGGAGGCAGCAGCGCGACCCCTTAATAAAAACGAGCGCTTCCAAACTCCAACATTTCTTCTTCTTGACAGAAAGTAGCTCATAACATGTCTACGGGGGATTTTTATGAAAAACAAGCTTTGCAGATTGAAAGAGAATAATTCAAGCTTGGACTACAGCTGCAATGTTGGTGAGTTTAACGTCGTTTAAGACAAGCAGATCGCAAACGCAAAATGATGAGTGGGGAGTCAATGGAGGGTATTGCAACTCTAGATTCATCCCATTATAAAAAAATCTAGAGTTGCAAATTGCGGCTAGGATGAATCTAGAGTTGCAATACCCTCCATTGACTCCCCACTCATCATATTGCATTTGTGATCTGCTGGTCTTAAACGACGTTAAACTCACCAACATTGCAGCTGTAGTCCAAGCTTGAATTATGCTCTTTCAATCTGCCGAGCTTGTTTTTCATAAAAATCCCCCGTAGACATGTTATGAGCTACTTTCTGTCCAAAATATTCCACAAGTGATATTCCTGCCGTAATATTCAACCTCCCGTAAAACAAGACGTGTGGGAGAGCGCTTGTTTAATAGAATCTTACCTGTGCAGGTAAGACACCCAAAGAAGAGGCCGACGCAGCGCGACGTCCCGTCACGCACGGCCTTCTATTAAACAAGCGCTCTCCCACACGTCTTGTTTTACGGCAGGTTGAATATTACGGCAGGAATATCACTTGTGGAATATTTTGGACAGAAAGTAGCTCATAACATGAAAGAGCATAATTCAAGCTTGGACTACAGCTGCAATGTTGGTGAGTTTAACGTCGTTTAAGACCAGCAGATCGCAAACGCAATATGATGAGTGGGGAGTCAATGGAGGGTATTGCAACTCTAGATTCATCCCATTGTAAAAAAATCTAGAGTTGCAAATTGCGGCTAGCTTCGCCTGTACTTTCTTCAGCTGCGTGGAACTCCCAGTGTCAACAGCAGTGACCGACCGACTGACCGGCCTCTCCTGGGTTGCCATCTTCTCACTCACCCTTGGTAGGCATATCCCATACAGATGCTTGTTGATAACATGTTCACATAGCATTCTGGTGTAGAATATATTAGGATTTAATTAGCATTTTAATTGATTCTAATCTAAACCATAAAGAAACTATGTGTACACACCGGTTTCAATGCAGTATATATATATATATATATATATATATATATATATATATATGTTCATGTTCATATTATGTCATAATTACTGGCATAATATAATGGTAGAACTGCATACATTAAAGTAGCAAGTAATCTCAGAATACATAATATGCACACACAAAAACAAAAGGGTCCATATGTTACACACACACGCACGCACACAGTCACACACGCACAAACACACGCATTAGCTAGCCCCTCTCGGAACCCTCGTAAAAGGTTTCTGACATTTGGATGTTTCCAAATGTCAGAAACCTTTTACGAGGGTTCCAGGGCTACGCATTAGCATGAACAATCAAATAGACAGCTAATACAAACTTCACTTTACCTCATACAAAAAACGCTTAGCCTGAATAGTTTTTGTTTTGCTTAGTCAAATAGCCTAGTAAAAGTAGAATGACACACCCAAAAGTTACAACTCAGATATTCTATGTAAATTAATTAATGTAAGTTAATGCTAAACAGCTAACTCACCTGAGTCCAATCAGTTGTTAAGAAAAGCTAGAAAACTCCCAATGATGTAACCTAACGTCTCGTTGTCTTTTAGCGGTTTTAACTCCCAATACTGATAACTCTACTCAACTACCATGACGCAAGGTGGAATATCACGTTGAAAGTTGTTTATTTTAATTTACAATTTAATTATAGGCTCGGAGATGGCCCGGCCTGACCGTCTCATGCAGGTAGGTAGGGGGGGCGGAAGCCCAGCAGCTTGAAGCCTACTTCTAGACTAGGGGTGTGTCTATAAAAAAATATCTGCATTCACGGAGCCTACTTTAGGAGTGTCTGACACTTATTTTGTGTCTCATTTTGCCTTTTTCTCTGCTCATTTTTTAAAGGCGTTAGGCTTATGGCTATTTATTTAACAGCTAAGAAAAAAACTTTTTTTCAATTCTACGAAACAAAGCAAATCCAGTCAAAGTAAAATAAGCTCAGGGTATAAAATAATCCATTTTACAATATATGCAGGAATCAGCCATATGTGTCTAGAAACAGAAAAGACAATAGCAGGGGCGGCCTTAAAGGGATAGTTCAGATTTTTTGAACTTAAAGGAGCATTCAGTGATTTGAGTGATTTGGAAAACCACCCAGTCCGCCCCGGTAACAAAATGTGCACATGCACGCTCTACAGTGGGGGAGGTGCAACAGGCCAACAGCATGTGCACCAAGGCCCGCCCCCACTCGATCATGATCGGAGGAAGGCACCTCTCATCCTGATTGGATGAAGGCTTTTGCCACCCGCCACCAAAACTGAAACTAGGGGTTTTTGACCCCAGGGGCTCACTGGGGACAGGGAGGAGCTCCTTATATGGTCAGCACACTCTATAGTAGGGAGGATTATCCAGAAAAAAAGAAAAAATAAGTGATATTTGAATTAAGTCAATTCACTGAATATACCTTTAAGTTGTATGAAATACTTGCCATTAATATAGTGGTTGCAACTGTATTAATTGATTGCCCGAGTCCCGTGGTGGGAGTTCTGCTCTGGTTTTGGTGAAATATCAAGTAGTTCCGGTCATTTTGTGGGGGGCACTGGGGGCCACGCAGTAAAAGTAAATTAATCCACAAAACTAACGTCATTTGTATTGTTGACCTATTTCAAAAATATTAGTGCAACTTCCGTTCTTTTTTTACCCCTCTATCACACAGAACTATGTTTTTTGTGTCCATATCACTACGCCCAAAAAATAGTTCCATGTGATAGAGGGGTCAAAGTTGAACGAAAGTCGCGCTAATATTTTAGAAATAGGTCAACAATACAAATTACGTTCGTTTTGTGGATTCATTTACTTTTACTGCGTGGCCCCAGTGCCCCCCACAAAATGACCCGAACTACTTAATATTGACCAAAACCAGAGCAGAACTCCCACCATTGGACTCCGGCAATCAATTAATACAGTTGAAACCACTATATTAATGGCAAGTATTTCATACAACTTAAGTTAAAAAAATCTGAACTATCCCTTTAAGGATCGGGAGGCCCCGTTCATGACGTCATAATTTTAATAATTAATTATTAATTTTTTTTTTTTTTTAAATGTCAGTGTGTATTATCAGACTTCAAAGCATGAAAGGCATACACAGCCAAGTAGAAAAATACTAAACATATTAAACATTTTTTTACTTGGTATAACTGGAAGGCAGCATAGGCTATACAATGATGCAATCGCAACTCTCAGCGCTGCTAGTGCAGTGAGTTCACACACTGGGAAGTGGGAACAATTACAACCAAACAACACAGGTCAATGTGACATGAGTACCTGCAGTGATTATATTATATTATATTATATTATATTATATTATATTATATTATATTATATTATATTATATTATATTATATTATATTATATTATATTATATTATATTATATTATATTATATTATATTATATTATATTATATGTCACAGCCCCTGTAGTTAGGGCCTGTGGTTTGTTAGGTAGCCTTATATGTCTTTGCTTCCTACAGGTTCTGTGTTGCTAATCAGTGCATTGGGAGCACCTGGCCAGTACTCCCAGTGTGCTCTATAGAGCGTCGCAGTCCCGCCTCCTACCCTGGACCAGGAAATGAAACCCAATGCATTTTCCTCATAGACATTTCTTGAATTATTTATTTAAAGACGGTTACGCCGCGGACAAAGCCAACTCGAGTCGTGACAACTCATGACAACACAAACAACATTTTGGACCAAACAAATAATTAGAAAGAAGAAAAAAACGGCAGGTTACAACACTTTTTTTGTTGTTTTTCTTCTTTGTAATTATTTGTTTGGTCCAAAATATTGTTTGTGTTGTCATGAGTTGTCACGACTCGAGTTGGCTTTGTCCGCGGCGCAACCGTCTTTAAATAAATACTTTAAGAAATGTCTATGGGAATAATGCATTGGGTTTCATTTCCTGGTCCAGGGTAGGAGGCGGGACTGCGACGCTCTATAAAGGGCTGGGAGTTGGCTGGCCTCACTCTCTCTCTCCTTCCATGAGAGCAGCAGCATGTGTTTGCACCATTCAACACCCCACACTACACTCACCACACATCCACTCACTTACACTACTGATCTACTGATTAACATACCCCACTTTGTATGTTAGTATTGTTTGATGCATATGTTTGTTTATATTGTAAATAAATATTGGTTTGTGCACTTTTAAACAGCCGTGTGTCTTCCTCCTTTGTTATGGCCCAAGAGCCAGGTCATAACATATATTATTTAAGTTCCTTTGTAATTGTATCCTGATTTATAATGTGTTGATGTATTGTTTTGACTGTATTTGTGAATTGTAACCTCGGCTACATTGAAAATGAGGGCCTGCCCTCAACTGTATTTCTGAGAATAAATAAAGGTGATGATGATGATGATGATTATTAGCTGCTGCCAACTAGGTAAGTGGACGTACAGGATGAGGCTGAATAATTGACAAGGCTCCTGGAGGCTCGAGGCCTGTTTCAATTGAAACATATATAAGGCCGCCACTGGACACTAGTATGCCTAGTATCGAGCCCCTCAGGGCTCAGCTCTATGGGGTTGAAGTTGTTAAAGTAAAGTTCATTGTGATGCTGATTCTATAGACTTCCATCCTCTGTGGTCCAGTGTGCCAGTGAGCTTAACAGACCCGCAGCAGTTTACACAGGAAGAACACACAAAAACACACATTCTCAAAGTGGGATCTGGCCGTCTTGAGGAGCCCCCAGGGGTCCTTGGTGGGTTCCAGGGGCTCCGTAGCAACCCTACATCGCCAATCTATAATAGTCCGGCAGCTGGGCTTGTGGGGTGGGATTTCTTTTTTATAGAAACCCCTATAACAAATTGCTCAATACCGACAGCCGTCAGCAAGTGGATTCATGAATGTATGTATACATTACATACAGCGGTTTTGCCAATGTGAGACTGGTATACAAAACGAACAGCACATACTGGTGTGTCCCCTCACACAAAATATCAGAGCCAAATATGGACATGAGGGTATTGATTTGAGCTCACTCTTTGTGGGCACTAACAGAGAGACATTGCGTATGCTACATGCCTGCCTGTCACTAGTGGAGCAATAGAAAGCTCCTGTTGTAAAGGGATTCTTTATTGTGTATTGTATATTTTAATGTATTGTACCTTTTAGTTTTTGATTCATGGGATTTTTATTATTGTTTGGACCCAATGTTTTATACATTTGTCAATAAAGTAACTAACTAACTATACAGTATAGACAATATTTAGGCCAATAAATAAGACTATATACCAAATTTCCCACTTTAAACAAAAGAAGCCTGTCGGCTGCCGGACTAACAGTAACAACGCGCCATGATGCCTCCGTCCTCCCCTCACTCGTGAACAAGACCCTGATATACTTGAACTCCTTCACCTGGGGTAATGCCTCGTCACTATATGTCAGTAGTTTACACTGACATATAGTGACGAGGCATTACCCCAGGTGAACTAGTCTACTAGAACAAATAATCGAAAAAAACCCAAAAGTACACACTTTACACTAACCTTCAGTGGCATTTCTTGTCTAACCAGTTTCCGTCCACCCTAGAGGCACGATTAAAACATAAACCAACATATTAGCACCATGTGCGTTTCAGAAAAGAAAGAAACTCCATGCTGAGCACATGCATTTACAGAGCGCTGCTGGACAACGCAAACCTAACATTTGTAAGTACTATGATAATTCATTTAGACGTTTGTCATCTTTCTATGATGTGAAATAGGATGCTATTTCAAAGCCGTGTTGGATGAAACTAAGTATTGATATTACTGCATGTAAAAGTCCGGAATTCAAAATGTACTTGAGTAAAAGCGTCTCTCCGGCTCTTATATAAACAGAAAATACATTTCCAAGGTTCACAAGACTCACTTTGTGAAGATTGCTCTAGCAATCTTCCTTCCTACTCTCACCTACAGTATGGCCATGAAGTGTTGGTCATGACCGAAAGAATAAGGTCAAAGCGGGTGAAATTAGTTAGGGAGAGAGTGTTCGGTTCAGTCACACAAGAGAGACTCTGAGTAGAGCTGGTGCTGCTTCTTCGCTTCATGGAAAGGAGCTGGATAAGGTGTTTGCTTCTTGTACCAGCATCCACAAGCACTCTTGATACAAGACAAGATTTATACGCATCAGTGGCGTGCACAGATAGACACTAGGGGGTGCTAGAGCACCCCCTGCCCTTTTGGCAATGTGCCCTTAAAAAAATAAAAAATAAAAAATATTTTTTTTGTATACAGTGTACACTGTACAGTATGTGGACCATGGTGACATTGATCAATTCTTGATAAAAAAAAGCTTGTAATATATTATTTAGGCCCCAAAATCTATAAATCTCACACTATTAAGGCAACCGGCCGGTTCCATGCGCTGCACAAGGTGCCCTTTTTTCACTTGAGCACCTGCCCCTCTAAATGTCTGTGCACGCCACTGATACGCATGCGCACACGCACACTCATGAACACAACGACCCTCGCAGACGGCTATCCTCTTATTGAGTTTATAGAATAATCTGTGACCTATTATAAAACTCTCTCTGAATGAAGAATGGAGTGGCATGTATGTACTGATAAACACATCTCTATAATCAGCTGCAATACATACTGATTGTATAATGCAGTATAGTGTGGTTAAAAGCTAATAAGTGACCATTGTGTACTTAAAGTAAAGTGAGAAATATTTGCATGACATTTATGCATTTATAACACTCAAAACGTTTCTGCCTACACCTACAGAAAGAAGAGACTGGAAGAGGAGCAGGAGAACTGAAGGAAGAATGTGGGGGATCTTAAAAAAACTAAAGAAAGAAAACGATGATAGAACAATGGGTGAATTAACGGATGATGGCATTGCTGCAGACGTTGCACCGACAAGTCTAGGTAAGGAAGTAAATAATAACGAGTCACGGACAAGTGCAAGCACGGTCAACACAGAGGCGGTAGAAGAGGCAGTTGTCCAAAGAAACATTTGGGCTGACCCAACAGACAGCAAGGAAGACCCTACACCGAGTCACCAAGGAAACACCATCCAAGACAACACCATCACCATCACCATCAACGAGCAACAATCAACAGAAACCAAGAGACACCCCTTCTACACTAAACTGCAATGGGTTCTCGTCATCGTTGGACCGTTTCTGAGTGGTCTGGACATGGGAACAGATGTCTTGACATCACTGATGTTTTTTTCTAATGGCAAAAATACCTGGGGTCTCGTGACTCTTCTGTTCGCACTGGCTGGGCTGGTGGGGACACAGGTCTTCAGCTATGTCTGGTACAGAGATGACATGAAAAATAATCCACAGACAGAAATATCAAATATGTCCAACAATAGACTCGTTGCTCTCCATCTATTTGGCTTGGCCATCTTTGTCAGGTATGAATGAATGAATGAATGAATGAATGAATGAATATCATCAGTGAGCTGGATGCAATCCTACCTGGAGGGGAGAGAACAGATGGTGGAGGTGAATGGAACACTGTCCGCCCCCCCCCCCCCCCCCCCAGTGAGCTGTGGCGTTCCACAAGGAAGCAGACTAGGGCCTTTACTGTTCCTAATAAACGACATGACATCCGCTTGTGATTGTGACTGCAACTTGTTCCTGTTCGCAGATGACTCGGCACTGCTAGTCTCGGACAGGAACAAACTGCGGGTTGAAAAGGCCCTCAGCTCTGAACTTGGTAGAATCTGCACCTGGCTCGCTGATAACAAACTATCTTTACACCTGGGAAAAACTGAATCCATTCTGTTTGGATCTAATAGTAATCTCAGCAAGGCAAATGGCTTCTTGGTTAGAGTGGGTGACAATGTTATCACACGTAAAGATGAAATTACCTACCTAGGTTCCATCCTGGAGGCTAATCTTTCCGGTGATAAAATGGCCACCAACGTAATCAAAAAAGTCAACCAAAGAACAAGATTCCTTTACAGGATTTCCTCACTGGTCAACAAAAACACCTTGAAGACCTTAACAGGAGCCCTCGTACAAGGTTTCTTTGACTATGCATGCACCTCCTGGTACCACAGCACCTCAAACGCCCTTAAAACTAGGCTCCAGACTTCCCAAAACAAACTGGTCAGGCTCCTACTTGGCCTCACCCCCCGAACCCACCTCACCCCTGCCCACTTTGACAGGCTGGAATGGCTTATGGTCGACGACAGAGTACAGCATCTTGCAATGGGTCTGGTCCACAAGATTTGATACACCACCAAGATACCCATGTACCTGTCTAGATACTTCCTTAATGTTAACAAAGTCCACACCTACAACACCAGAGGGAGTGCAACGAACCATGTACAACCCAGATTCGGCACAAACAAGGGACTAAATTATTTTCGCTCCTATGCCACCAAAATGTGGAACGCCCTACCAACAGTCATTAAGACATGTGAATCCCTTGACTCCTTCAAAACCGCTCTCAAAGGGCACCTACGGACGGCTGCAATTCGAAACTGGCCCCCGTAAAATCTGAATCCCTCCCACCGCCCACCCTTTTCCCCCTCACTGTATATGTTTCTTTTCCCTTTTTACCTCCTTTATGATGAATTCCTGTTCTGTTATTTGACTACCGGTATATAGAAGTGTCTATTTGTACGTCTCTAAATGTTTTGATGAATTGAACACACACAAACCACTTCAGCCTGTTATCTTTCGGCCATTTGAAAATAGCAGATCTAACTAATCGGCTATTTTCAAAAGATTTGTTATACATTTTGAACTTCTGAAATGTGGGACATTGTCCACAATGAGTAGTTGTACTTTTGGTACTTTAGTACTTTTACTCAAGTAATTTTGTAATTCTGGACTTTTACTTCTAACAGAGTATTTCTACATTGTAGTATTGATACTTTTACTTATTTAAAAAGAAAAATACAACTTCTTCCACCACTACTCATAGCTAATTGCCTAAGTCATTTTTGGAATGTAACCAACATTCTGATAGGCAATAAGGCACAACAAAGCAGCAGTGTTAGGAGAGTAGAATTAGGGAGAAATTACAATTTGGGCAAAAAATGACTTAGGCAATAAATGTTATGAGGCTAACCAGCGATTCCTGACCTATGCCTTCCAAATAATTGGTAAAACACAAAGATTATATCTGATGATAACATCATTATGGTTATGCCCGTCGGGTCCACTGCAAGGTATTATCAGCTGATCAAGACTGCATGGAAGGAGAGGAGAGAGGACCACGAGAGGTTGATGGGCATGGCTGCTGACCTGAGCATGCTGGCCATAATCGAGTCATTCCTGGAGTGCGCCCCCCAGCTCATCCTCCAGCTGTATTTCATTCTGGGCCATGATGAAAAGCGGATCCGCGCCGTCAGATGTGAGTGCACACTTACGTGGTAATTGTCCAGTATGTATATTTCCATTGATAAAAAGAAAAGAACACAATGGCTTCTTTTCAACTAACATATTTGATCATAATCTGTTTCAGATGTGTGCATGGCATTCTCTTTCTGCAACCTCACCTTGGCTTTGGTGAAATACCACCAATGCTCACTGCACAGATTTCTACCCCAAGTCAATGAGATGTCCTGTCTCTCAACAGCCGTCTACCTCCTCTACAAGCTCTCTACTATCACCAGCCGCATCCTGAGCTACTGCCTGCTTCTCATCCTCAACACTTACAGTGCCATAGGCTTTGCTTTCATCTGGGTTCTGGGGACAATCTGGGCAAGCCTTCTTAAAACTAAATTCTGCTCACGCCCATGGCTTGAGTGGCTGTACAGGGCTATCGTAGGAGCCTCTCTCACATTCGGCTATTTCAATGCTAAAGGACAGCACACCAAAATATCCATAACCTTCTATTACTTGTTCTTCTCCATCGTAAATGTTGCCACGCCGGTACTACTAGCATTGATCAAGCCAGAAGTGATGACCACAAGATATTTTTTGCCTGCCTCTTGTACGATCTATGTAGGAACAGTGTTCGGGTTGATCAGTCTCTTTGTTTACAATGCCGTCCTGCATCCCATGCAGAGGAGGGAGGAATCTGATTCTGATCACAGAATGACAAAATTTATTCAGCCATGAAATGGTTCCTCCATCCACAATATTCACATATTATTATACCAAAGGGACACAGCTGTGCAGTAAGTCCTTGATGAAGAAGCTGAACCATATGTCACATGAATGCAAATATCTAGCCTGGAATCGAGATCTGATATGAGGCTCAGAAAAAAAAAGGTGAAAAAAACAAAAACAAACGCTGGACGTAGTGAGTCAGATTTATAAAAATAAATCTGTCATTTGCTACAGTATTGTAAATCTGAACTGTCTCTTGCTTTTATGTGTCTTTCTGTTTTCTGAGTACCCGAATAGGTTACAGATTTCCTTTAATCAGTGAAAAATTTGGGAAAAATCCTAAAAGATAATGGAGCTGGGAACTTCTCCTTTGGTCCACCAATTTCTAGGACATGGATGGTCTGTGAGAATGAGAAAAAAATAAAAAATAAAAGCCCATTGTGGGTGTATCACTAGCACTAAACGCGTGTGAAATTCACCCGAACACCTGCCTGTAGAAAAAAACAGGAGCAGGGAAACAAACCTAAACCTATGATGATGCATGCCACTGAGCATCATTCAAGGTACTGAAAGACAGAAAGTTCTCGGGATAAAGACAACATGGAGTGATATTCTGGTAATATAACAGTGGCTGCATGGGAACGTCCAGCCTGTTGCACACGCTGAAGGACCTGAACCCCTTCAGGAAGGACAGCCTAGCTCTGTCCCTTCCTGTACAGGGCTTCAGTTTTGTCTGGCCAGTCCAGTTTATAAATATAAACATTATACACTGTGTGTGTGTGTGTGTGTGTGTGTGTGTGTGTGTGTGTGTGTGTGTGTGTGTGTGTGTGTGTGTGTGTGTGTGTGTGTGTGTGTGTGTGTGTGTGTGTGTGTGTGTGTGTGTGTCACAATCAATACTGCAATGAATAAATACTCTGTTACTTACAAGTAAAAGTTTACAAAGTACAAAGGTGGCGTCAAAATGTACTTAAAGTACCAAAATAGAAAGTACTCTTTATGCTGAATGTCCCATTTTGCAAGTTTCCAAGATATCAAATGAAATATGAAAATAGCAGATCTACAAGCTCACAAGGCATCACAAAGCAATGTGTTGTGAGCTTGTAGATCGGCCATTTTCAATTAGCCAAAGCAAATTATATAGAGGGCTGGTTCATAAAGCTAGTAGTAATTACTTCAAAGTAACTATAACTTTATTAAGTTAAAAAAAATAGCAGAGTAAAAATACAGTATTTATATATATAAAGTAAGTTAAAGTACTGAAAATTGTAAATACTACAGTAAAGTCAAAACAAATCCTCAAAATTGTACTTAAGTAACAGTAGGCTTACTTGAGTAAAGTTACTTTACACCACTGGTTAGTGGTTACAACGTGTACTGTACAGCCCCCTTGCTGGCCAAAGAAAATGGCCTCAGACAGACTACTTGACACAACTGGAAACAGATGACCATGAAAATGAAATGTCCCAAAAACACGAATACCCAGATATTTTATGATCTGAAGGGGACACATGCAGCCTAATTCTCGTGCTAAAACCACATTTCACATAAAATATTGCTTCCTGTTCCAAGGGGATGTTGTATTTGGTCTCTGTCGGAACCAAATACTTTTCAGGAAATGGAACATACTTTTCATTGGTTAAATACTGTACTTAAAATCCACAATTAACCACTGTCAATACATTAGGGTTATATACAGTAGTCGATGTACCTTTACAAAATAAATATTTTGACATATACCGGTATAGGTTATATATTTGAGTGAATATACCAGCTGGTTTAGATGATTTTATGGTCAGCAATGCTCACGTCAAATTGACAACAGATTCATAAATGTTGAGCATTGCATTGAAATGAGCATGTGGATGTTCTTGGTCACATTCAAGTTTGTTGAATAAGGGCCAATATAATTGTGGATGTAATGCTGTGCGTGCGTGCGTGCGTGCGTGCGTGCGTGCGTGCGTGCGTGCGTGCGTGCCTGCCTGCCTGCCTGCCTGCCTGCCTGCCTGCCTGCGTGCGTGCGTGCGTGCGTGCGTGCGTGCGTGCGTGCGTGCGTGCGTGCGTGCGTGCGTGCATGTGTGTCCCACTCCTTATAACCGGGAGTGGGACCCTGTACAACTATGTTTCTAGGCTGCTGAGTGAGCCTATAGACCATTAACTTATTACAGTTATTACATTTGGTTTTCTGATCTGCTTACTAGGCTCTTTAAAGTCAGATGTGCGGGCTGTTCCTTTAGTTTTGCCTATTAGTACAATTCGATTTCTAAACTGCTGAGTGGGCTATTTGAATACATCCCATTAATCTGTGATCGTCGGGTCAGTGCGGTATGTGAAGTACTGAGCAAGCGCTTCCAGATGGCCTCTTATGTTAAGATTAATATTAAGTCATTGTTTGAAATTATATTGCTTAAGTAAAGTATAGTATTTTTTTTTGCTTTTTGCAGATGATGTGGTCCTGATGGCACCATCGGTCCAAGACCTTCAGCTCTCACTGGACCGGTTCGCAGCCGAGTGTATGGCGGCTGGGATGAGGATCAGTGTCTCCAAATCTGAGGCCATGGTTCTACGCAGGAAACCGGTGGATTGTGCAGTCCGGGTAGGGAATGAGGCATTACCCCAGATGAAGGCGATCAGCCAGAGAATCGGCGCGGCAGGGGCGGTATTGCAGTAGCTCTCCGTCTACCGAGCAATCTTCATTCCTACTCTCACCTATGGTCATGAAGTGTTGGTCATGACCGAAAGAATAAGGTCACGAATACAAGCGGCCGAAATGTGCTTTCTCCGACGGGTGGCTGGCATCTCCCTTAGAGATTGGGTGAGAAGTTCAGTCACGCGAGAGAGACTCGGAGACAGTAGCTTCTTCTTCGCTTGGAAAGGAGCCAGCTTAGGTCGTTCGGGCATCTGGTTAGGATGCCTCTCGAGCGTCTCCCTAGGGAGGTCCTCGATGCACGTCCCACTGAGGAGACCTCGGGGCAGACCAAGGCGCAGATGGAGGTATTACATCGACTCACTGGCCTTGGAACGCCTCTGGATCCCTGCAGGAGGAAGTTACTAATGTTACTAATGTTGCTCTGGAGAGGAATGTCTGGAGCTCCTCTGGTGGAGCTGTTGCCCCCGCGACCCGACTACGGTTAAGCGGTTGAAGATGGATGGATGGATGGATAGGTGACGTGTAGTAATGCAGTGTGTGCTTGTAGATTGGCCGTTTTCAATATGCAACATACAGTATGTGTTACGACGGACTTGATGACATATAGGCCTATATATTCAGGCCTAATAGTGACATGATCGGCCTATTGACATACTGTACTTGCTCCTACAGTTCCAATTCCCTCCTCACTTCTGTGGACGACTGACCCTTATAAAGATTTATGGTCGATTAAAACACAGTGGAGTCGATTTCATAAAACACAGGAGACACAAACTTTGCTATGAGCTCATAGAGAAGACAGAGTACAATCACCAAAATAGGTATTACCTGGCTTACATATTCATAGACCTGAAGTAGAAGTATATGGCAGTGCTTACATAAGTACAAAATAAATGTACTACTGTTGTTACAGTAGATATTACATATTGTCGCTGTCTGGCAGAAAGCATGCAGATACCACAATCTTTCAGGTTTTTCTTGTTTTCATAAATCAATGCTATTGAACACCCTTCATATCTGTGTGTTAGTAAAAAAAAAACATAACCAATTAAAAGTATTAAAGTGCTTCTGACAAAACCAGCTAACTCCATTGGACCCTCAAACTGTCTGCAAAAGCAGCTAAGTCCACCCCCTCTCCCCCAGGCCTATCCAACTTCCAGCTTTGATGATAGTATTGCTATATTTCTAATTTCCTGGAAAATGAACATTTTGGAGTTAAAGGGAAAAAAGTATATTCCTCACCCAACCTTCAAGTCAGGAGGCCACAGCAGGTTCCCCTTGTCCAAAAGCTCTGAACTGATTCGAGCTAAATTCCTTGACCAAACTTTTCTTCTTCTGAAGTTTTCCGGCCACACTACTCTGTGGTTTATCAATTTTACAAATCATCACCAAACACTCTAAACCTAGTTTAACAAGTCTAAACCTAGAATGCAACCCCCGGCAGCCTCACTTCCTGTACTTTTATAGCTTTTCCTGGTACCTCACTTCCTGGAACTATTGCTAACATGCTTTTTCGCCACAGCTCCCCCTATGATCAAACCTTGTCAACAGAAAATTAATGACCATGGTTTAACTACACAAAACACAATTTGTCTGTTCTGTACACTACATTCCGGGGTTAAATATTCAACCATATTTTACTTACCATACTTTGCCTTTTTTAATATAAATATTTTGAGAAATGTATATGTGCTGAATGAATGGGCTGAGAGACATGACAGGTGGACACGGCTGCTTGTTCCACTAGCGTATGTAAACTATGTATTTATGGTGCATTTATATAGCGCCTTTATCCAAGGCGCTTTACATAGATTGTGCATTACATTCACCCATTCACACATACATTCATACACCGATTGCGGCGGAAGCCATGCAAGGTACCAACCAGCACATCGGGAGCAATTTGGGGTTCAGTGTCTTGCCCAAGGACACTTCGACATGTAGCCAGGAGGAGCCGGGATTCGAACCGCCGACCCATGGATCATTGGACGACCTGCTCTACCTCTTGAGCCACAGTCGATCTATGGACAACACATTTCGACATGAGTTCTTCTTCTTTTCGTGTCTTTGAAGCATGTGGTTAGATGACAGTTTCCCATTTCTTATTTTGCATTATTGTTGAACTCTGCGAGATTTTTTAAGCTGCAAGGGTTGGGTAGTAGAGGGCAGACAAGGCAGTGCTGCATCGTATGGTCCTCTTCTCCACATTCACAGATGGTTGGGCCGGTTTTGTAGCCCCATCTGGCCATAGCAGCTTTTGATCGCCCCGTTCCTGTTCTCAAGTGGTTGAGTGTCTTCCACCGGACCCATGGTGCTTCTGAGCCAGAAGGGAGGTCTCCAGAGGGGGGAATTCCCATGTCAATAGGAGGGGGGTCATTCTCAAGCTTTGTTGTCCATTGCTGGAGTCTGGTTTCTTCCCGAGATGTTGTAAGGGGTTGGACATGGCTGAGGAAGCTTCTCCTTGACTTCAGTCGTTGGGCCGGGGGTTCGCGTCCATGAAGGAGGTGGCGTTCATCGTTGGTAGCTTTTGTCATCTCTACTCGACTGGTGGTTCCCCGTCTGATGGGGAATGCCAGCCAGGAGATGCAGGTTGTTCACATTGGTAGGCTTCAAGCAACCAGTTATCAAGCGGCAGGTGTTGTTCCTGCATGCTGTCTAGTTTTTTGGCATGGGTTGATCTCTCCCAAGCAGGACATGCATACTCCGCAGAGGAATAGCACAGGGCCAAAGCAGTACATCTCAACGTGTGTGCTGTATTGCTATCCTAAGTACAGGAAGTTTTATACAGCAACATGAGTTGATGATAGTGAAGCTTCTGTAACACAGTCATACTTCTCTCTTTTTTTTTTTTTTGTCATCAAAGTTTTTTAATGATTTTACAATAAAGCATACAAAATACACATGACTTACACAAAAGAAAGAGACAAGAAAAACACAAAACAAAAACAAAAAACAAAACTAGCAGTCAAAAAAGAAAAACCCCAATGGACAACACCCCTCCACATTCTGTTGTTGACAATAGTGATTATATCCGTAATGTATTACCAATTACAAATTGTTAATGCAACCATCCTTTAATATACAAATAAAAGTAGTCCCATACTTCATGGAACTTCCCTTTGACATTGTTCCTCCTGGAATACTTCTCTCTTTTTCCATACATAGAGTGGTACAGATGCTGACGTATGTCCTTCGTCCTTCCTCATCTTCACACACACGCACGCACGCACGCACGCACGCACGCACGCACGCACGCACGCACGCACGCACGCACGCACGCACGCACGCACGCACATGCTTTGCTAACATGCTTTTTCGCCACAGCTCCCCCTATGATCAAACCTTGTCAACAGAAAATGAATGACCGCATGGTTTAACTACACAAAACACAATTCGTCTGTTCTGTACACTACATTCCGGGGTTAAATATTCAACCATATTTTACTTACCATACTTTGCCTTTTTTAATATAAATATTTTGAGAAATGTCTATGTGCTGAATGAATGGGCTGAGAGACATGACAGGTGGACACGGCTGCTTGTTCCACTAGCCGCGTATGTATTGATACGATCTATGGACAACACATTTCGACATGAGTTCTTCTTCTTTTCTTCTTCATTGTCGAGAAGGCTGACAATGACGGATGACTCAGTCATTGTCAGCCTTCTCGACAATGACGAGGTCGGGCATGGCCAGGTCACAGAGGACTTCTTGTCCTGTTGCAATGATGCGTTCCTTGAATTAAACATCTCAAAAACAAAAGAGCTCTGTATTGATTTCAGACGTGGTCCCCATCCCACCCAGAACACCGATATCTGTGGCCAGCCAGTGGAAATCGTTATAAATACCTGGGCACGATCATTGACAGCAAACTGAAATTCGATATAAACACCGACATTCTGTGTAAAAAGGGCCAGCAACGCCTTTTTTGCCTAAGGAAACTAGCCAGGTTTAATGTCAACAGAGACCTGATGAAACTGTTTTACAGTGCCTATGTACATTCTATTATCTCCTTCTCTATCATCTGTTGGTATGGCAACCTCGCCATTAAAGAGAACAATTCTCTTAGAAGTATTGTGAAAACTGCCTCCAAAATTACTGGCATTCAGTTGGAGAGCCTCGATCCTTTTTACAATAGACAGCTGCTCATGAAGGCCAGGGCCATTCGGCAGGATAAGGCTGTTGCCATCGGGCCGTCGTCTGGGGGCCCCCGCTGTAAAAAACAACAGATATGAGCACTCCTTTGTCCCTGCCTTGATCCGTGCAGTCAATGCTGCCAGTATTCATGTAATGTGATGATGATGATGCTGAAACATGCACTTTATGCAGCACTTTATATATTATATCTTATATCTTAAGCACTTTTTTTGCTTCTTATTTTTTATCTCTTATTCTTCTACCTGCACTAGATGCGACCAGACCTCCGGTTATGCTATGCTATGGTGTCTCTTGTCTGTTGTTGTCCTGTATTGTTTTGTATTTGTATGTCGGAAACCACTACTGTTGCTGTAAACACAATTGCCCTTCTGGGACATTAATAAATACCTTGAACCTTGAACCTTGAACCTTTTCGTGTCTTTGAAGCATGTGGTTAGATGACAGTTTCCCATTTCTTCTTTTGCATTATTGTTGAACTTGTTGATTTTTTAAGCAGAGGGCAGACAAGGCAGTGCAGGCAGTGCTGCATCGTATGGTCCTCTTCTCCATTTCATTTTCATAGTGCTTTTCCAAGTGATTTACTTAATAAAATCATAAAATGTCCAACCATAATATAACCAATATATTCCCTTGTTATCATCACCCAGTATGTTATGTGCCCTGGGTCATCTAGTAAAGGTTTTTAGATATTGTGTTACAGGTATCTCCAACATAACACCTTGCGTGTGAGTCCTTCTCTGCAGTTTTAATGTACACATTAAAACATTCTTGTCCTTAATATCTGCTGTTTCATTCATCATAGCTGCAGTTTTGCTCAGCTGGATTTGACTGACATCATATGATGATTGGCTTCATCAATATGATGTATTCATCTAACTACATGCTCATGTGAGGACCCTCATATGATGTTTTGGGGGGTGGGGTCGTGGGGTCCCCAGATGACAGTGAAGTGACAATTCAAGGACTTTTAAAGACCTTTTTATCTTGACCTCAAAAAAGGATACAAATTACCATTACTGCATCAAAAGTAATCAACAAACTATAGGCTACTATAAAAACTGGCCAAACATTGGCCAAATTGTCAAATAATATTAGAAAGAAGCAACAATTATTGTGAAAATAGCCGAGCTTGTAGATCTTTTCCCAATATTTAGAGTAAAACTAAATGCAATGCCTCAACTCCTGCAATTCCAAGTTCTTATCATGTGGTCCCCAGTTCAAATTTGATTATCTTGGGGGTCACAACCTGAAAAGGTTGAGAACTGATTCTGACAGACACATTTCACATGATACTGTAGCAGCTGTTGCACTGCGAAAAACCTTCAAGTGGCAGCATGGGATTTATAATTCATCCAAATGTGGAATGACCACTTAATTGTCACAAGCCCGAGTTTTAGACTGTTTCTTTTGGATTCACGCCAGTCACCATTCTCCACAGTTATACTGTAAGCAGTGAGCACACATAGCATATAACTGTAGGTACAGCGCACAATCACAAGTAAATGCTCCAGAGTTAGCTATAGCAGCTAATTGTCTCCACCAGGCCGAAGGCTTGGGGAGAGAGTATGTTTTGCACTCCGTCCGTGTGTGTGTGTGTCCGTCCTTCCGTCCGTCCGTTACCAGCTAATCTCCGGCACCGTTAACCTGGTCGATGCCAAACTTTGCACACACACTCCCTGGATGCCAACGATGAACCTCTGCCCCACATTTTTCAGAACGGCCTGTTATAGCGCCACCATGAGGCAGCTTTTCACATTTTTTAGTAATCTGTTCCCAGAAACGTTTGACTGTGGGTGTGGGACATTCCCACAGTTGTATTTACAGTCACGATTGTTAACACAAAAATCGACAAAAACTTGGCACAATTTGCACAACCTTCACTTCGTGTACCTAATCGCTCGACACAATTTGCACTACATCACACTCCCTATATCTGCATTAGACTCTGACTTTCCTTCTTTACACTCTGATGTCAATTACACATTACCTTGTTGTCCAAACACTACACACAATGTTCAGTTGTTGCACACACTTCTCACATAAAATCTCAAAGCATCAACCTACAACACACCTTGCTGTCCAAACACTGCACACAACGAAAAAAATTTCGGCTGCATATTTGTGTGCTGTTTTATGTTTGACTATGAAAAAGTAGGCCAACACGGAGTCATTTTACAAAAGGAGAAATGGCTCATTCTCCAGAGTCATTGTCATTCATGTGTGTTGCATTTCTATGATTGTGTATTCAATTGTTCACCTCATTGTGCTGTAAATGCTTGGTAGTGTAGCCAATGCTTAGTTGTGTGTACTCAATGAATGGTATGTGTGTGTCATTTGAAAATATGGCCGTGTGTACCAGGCCGGTGCGCAGCCTCAGATCTGCAGATAGGGCCCTTCTAGTTCCACCTATAACTCATCTTGTCACCCGAGGTGACCGGTCTTTTGCGGCCCGCGCTCCATCGCTCTGGAATGCCCTCCCCTTGGCCCTTAGGCAAGCGGAGACAGTGCCCTCTTTTAAACAGCTTTTAAAAACACACCTGTATGTCAAGTGTTTTTCCTAATTTCAGTCTTATATGTATGTGTGTAGGTGTATGTAGACCTGTGTGTGTGTGTGTGTGTGTGTGTGTATGGGTGTATGTATGAAAGTATGTACATGTGTATATGTATGTAGGTGTGTATGTATGTATATGTATATGTGGAGATATGCATATATTCATATATGGAGGTGTTTATGTATATTTCTTAATTTATTTACCTTTCTTTCTTTCCGTGATTTGTTTTGATCTGATGTTATGCTTTATTAATTCTGATGTTCTTGATTGTTTGTTGTTTTTTAATCCTGTCTGTAAAGCACTTTGTAACTTTTTGTTTGGAAAGGTGCTATATAAATAAAATTCATTCATTCATTCATACCAAATGAAAACACAAGTTTCATTTTGGGAACAGTTAAGAGATTTGATGGCAAAGAGTCATCATGGAAAAGGAGAGTCAGGGTTTAGCATTTTGTGTGTGAGGTTTTCAGTTTTGTGTGTGCAGTTTTGAGAATGCCGTTAGGTTGTGAAAAACTGTAAAGAACAAAGTGTAGTTTGGTGATATAGCAAGTCTCATTCTAGCTATCTGAGGGGTTAAATATATTTTATGGACAAAATTGAAATTAATCTGATGATGATTTGGGTTTCGGGATGCCATAATAATATTCCCCCAAACTCTGGTCCAATTAATAAATTGGACCAGATATAGCTGTATATATATAATATATATATATAGCTGTTTTGTTTATGATCGTCTTTGAACTTTGCTTAAACTGTTCCACTGAGGTCATATTTCCTCCAAACATATTAGGGCAACGCGAAAGGACAGCAAAACTAAATAATTAGCATTTCATAGCAAAAACAGAAGCACCATATCTACTAGACAACACATTTCATCACGACATTCAGAAAACGAGAAAAGTGACCAATTCTGTAACCTAGTCATATACTTCTCTCTTAGTGCCTTGGGCAGACATTGGGCCTTCACAAGTATATAGTATTATACTAGTAGGCACTACGCTGTCTGTATGCATTTGCATTTAGAAGAGGCAAACTAATATTGTGTATGCCGTTTGATTTGATTGAATAATTGATTGAACATGCACTCCGTAATATTTGATTTGATTTGATTTGATTTATTTGATATATTCAAGATACAGTTCAAAAAGAGCAGTACAGAATTGTCAGAATTGCACAAAAAGTCAAAGACTTAATTCCATTGTGGTCTAAATAAATAAATACAGCATCAACCTACAACACACCTTGCTGTCCAAACACTGCACACAACGAAAATTTTTTCGGCTGCATATTTGTGTGCTGTTTTATGTTTGATTTGCATCTGTTGTCCTTATAGTAAATACATTACAAACAACAACAACAGTAGTATAATACATAACATTATAATAAAATAAAACAATATACAAAAAATGAAAATGTAGTTAAACACTGAAAAGCTTCCTGAGTTTCTAATGTTAATAAGAAAGGAGACTTTTTTTTTAATTTTTCTTTACTGCGATTCCCAATCACCCTTAGTAGAAGCTCTAGTCCTATCCTGTAAGAGGTCAGCTGGGGAGGGGGGGGGGGGGGGGGTGAGATTCTGAATAATTCTACTTTAACTGCACTAGCTTTAACTCGGCATGAGTGATCTTGTAGGACTGAGTGGTACGAGTAAAATACAATTCTTGAAAGGAAAACAATTATCAGAGCCTGGAGAGAGGGATCAATAAATATAATGCAGTCAGGAACTGAATGGCAAACACTCAAAGCTCTTCCATTGAGTACCAGAGCTCGCTATGGAGGCCACAGCCAGACAAATATATATCTTATCTCTGTCCATTAATGTCCTGGATCCATATGACTCTTCCAGTTGCTCCTATCCAATGCAGGACACTCATCATGTCTGCGCAGAATCACGATAAAACATGCTTTCCCAGATGTCTAAGAATCATAAGTACAGTTGGGTGCCACCAATATTGTCCCTTATCATTTGACCCATTTAGGCCTGACCTCAAAAATTTTAAAAATCCTTCTAAATCCTCCAGTTTTCTGAAATAAATATTTTCACGATTTTTCAAAAATAGCAGATCTACAAGCTCATAGCGCGCCACTCGGTGGCGCGCTATGAGCTTGTAGATCTGCTATTTTTCAATAGCTAAATTATAACATAATGTTTAAAACACCAAAAGGGGTTCCCGCCCAAAATGGGTTAACTGTCCTTTTGCGCAGATCACGCAAACCTCAGCAAAAAGAAAAGGACAATATCGATGGCCTCCAACTGTAAGTACGCTCTTGAAGTCCTTCTCAACAAAAATCACGTGCATGGCGCCTAAGAAGAGAGCTGTCTATAGAAAGAAGAGAGTTTGTCTATAATGTCACCCGTATCTTTGTGTCCCTCTCTCTGTCTGTCTCCAATCTCGCAAACCACTACATTACACAAATCAGTGTCAAATGTCCTTATCTTTTGACATGTGAATAATAATAACAAGATATACTGTCCCGCAGTGCTCCATGTTTGGCAATACTGACGTCATCAATATGCGGTCAGAGATTCACAGGGAAATGATTAGACCCCATCCTATTGTTGTTTATTGGTTCACTGAACACTCAACAGCTGGGAAAGTCTTCTGCTGTGTGCATGTGTGGGTTTTTTCACAGTTTCTTTTTTACCCATAATCCACAAAAAAGGATGTGGTCTACATCACAGGTCGGTAACTCTGACAGTACAAAATAATTAACTCTCAGATTTAAATCTTCTTCTTCTACAGCACTGGCGTCACAGAAAATCATATCAAATGCAGGTCTGTGGACCTATAATTGAGGATGCTTGACATTATTCATCCTTTGGTCAGGCAACACAGGGAAGCTGGCAGAAACTTCACTAAAACACCTGGGACAGCGCTCCACACGTCCCAGACTATTCTCCCTTCTGGCTCCAAAACTATGAAATTAACTGCAATCAGAACGGCAGACTCACTGCAAATGTTCCACCGTAGTCTGAAAACTCACGCCTTATCACTTGCACTAGCCTCGATGACCTTACAGGCGTAGGCAAAGGCTAAACTTATGTAACTTAGATCATAGTGTATACTCATATCGTTTTATTGTACAGATATTTGTTAGTTGGATGTTAGGTCCTCAGTTCCAAATTAGCCATTGGGCCTGTGGGGCCGGCTCTCAGGGGCCCTTCATGGAAACTGGACTGTGCAGTACTGGGTTTGAGGCCCTGACAAGGGTTCCTGCATGGGGCCCCTCAGACCCCGGCTGGAGGTCCCTGCTTAAATTTAGGTAAAAAGATAATAAAAAAACACACCCGTGTGAACTGAGTGGTGCAAGGTTTTATATAGTCTGATCAACTATGTCAGTGACGTCACATACTAACCATAGCAACCATGCTCGTTTTCTTGGTACGAACACGTGTACACGGTACAAAGCCAGTTGTTGGAGTGGTTTGCACCACTCAAAAACACACCCGTGTGAACTGAGTGGTGCAAGGTCTTATATAGCCTGATCAGCTGTGGTCTGACGTAATGTCAGTGTCCATAGTAACCATGCTCACCTGTGCATGGACACGTACACAGGTACATGTGGTGTATTTTGTCATAAGATACGACATACACAAACATACAGACAAAGCTGGTTGTTGGAGTGGTTTGCACCACTGCCACCACTCAAAAAACAAAAAAACGACAATTTTACTTAATTCTACTCCACTACATCTCAGAGGCAAATATTGTACTTTCTTACTCCACTGCAATTATTTGAAAACTTTAGTTACTTTGTGGGTTTTGATCATTGGTACAAAACGTTCATTAACCACTTTAGCGGAGAGGTGTACTGCAGTCAATGAGCGCACATGACAGGTGGACACGGCTGCTTATTCCACTAGTATATTTCAACATGAGTTGATGATAGTGAAGTGACCGCTTCTGTAACACAGTCATACTTCTCTCTTTTTAATCTTTCCATACATAGAGTGGTACAGATGCTGACATATGTCCTTCATATACTCCATCATCTTCACACACGCACGCACGCACGCACGCACGCACGCACGCACGCACGCACGCAAAAAAGGGCCAAAGCATGTTGTTCTTGCTTACTGTAAATCGCTCTGGATTAAGAGCGTCTGCTATATGCCTAAATTGTAAACTGTAAATTAAAAATGTGGAGTGTATGGTGGTTTTGTTCGGTGTGATTCCAGTCAGGTTAACAGTAAAGCAAAGCGCCTGCGGTTTCCAAGGCTAGGTTAGCAGTGGTCTAATAGCAGTAGGCAGACTGTAGACAAGAGCTTCCTCTCATTGTTGCTGGAGGCTTAATGGTCCAAGGAGACCTCATGATTAATGGACTAATTGATAAACACTCACATTATCTACCTATAGCTGGCCAACATGACTGCACTCCATACTGCACGCACGCACGCACGCGCACGCGCACACGCACACGCGCACACACACACACACACACACACACACACACACACACACACACACACACACACACACACACACACACACACACACAACAATGGACCAATATGACATCCAGGTTGGTCATAGTACTCGCCAATTCTCGAAACCAGAGCGCATAGTCAGGGTTATAAAGACATCCATCTGGATGGTGTGGTGTCTGGAGGTTACTTGGAAAGCTCCAGAGCAGTCCAACCCCAGATTGGCTGAGATGTGCACAGCTTTACTTCTGTTTCACTTTTGAAATGCATCACTATATGGAATTTAAATACCATTTAATTTAGTCTTTAAAGAGCATAGCCTTTACTAGCCTATGAAGCTTCCCAGAGAAACAATGCTGATCTAGTATTACTTTTGACTTTCATGACAATATTTACAACCACCCCTACGATGAATTCTTTCCAGCAGGCAGGTCAGAAAGGAACTTTCCAGGCTCAACATTTTGTGGCACTTTACCACAAGATGTCATGAAAACATATGGCACTCACAGTATAGTGTACCATCGATCTGGCTGTGTTGATATAACAATCAGAACCATAAAATTGCATGTCTGACAGTCTGAGTAAAGGTCATGTACCTGCTATAACCTAGGTTCCCCTTTGTCCAAAAGCTCTGAATGGATTCAGAGCTAAACCCTCAGAAATGTTCCTTGACCAAACTTTTCTTCTTCAGATCTCAAAGTTTTCCGGCCACACTACACTGTGGTTTATCAATTTCTGAAGTATTGCTCTTAAAAGAGTCTCTATGACAAATCACCACCAAACGCTCTTTTTGATACCCAAATTTTTACCTCCGGCCGCCTCACTTCCTGTACTTTTATAGCTCTGTTCCTGATACCATACTTCCTGGAACTATTGCTAAATGCTTTTTCCTCAGCTCCCCGGGCCTGTCAAGAGAAAATGAATGACCATGGTTTAACTACACAAAACAAAACGTACACTACCTTTCGGGGTTAAATATCCAACCATATTTTAACCAATATATTACCTTGTTATCACCCGGTATGTTCAATTTTCTTTCAATACGCATACCAGGATAAGAGATACATTTCTACACACATTTAGTGGGCAGTCATGTCACAGTGAAGGTGATGGCTGATTTAAGCACTCACATCTGGCCTGAGTCAAACTAGCTCTGAGTCAGATGTGATGCGGGCTTGACATCTGTATGTTGTGCAACAATCCAAGTGTCTTATTTGTTTCCATGAAGCTATACTGCTATTCAGTATGGCCAAGCGGTGTGTGAACAGTGGCGTGCACAGACATTTAGAGGGGCAGGTGCTCAAGTTAAAAAAGGGCACCTTGTGCAGCGTGTGGAACCGGCCGGTTGCCTTAATCCATTTTGGGCGGGAACCCCTTTTGGTGTTAGCATTATGTTATGCTTTAGCTATTGAAAAATAGCAGATCTACAAGCTCATAGCGCGCCACCGAGTGGCGCGCTATGAACTTGTAGGTCTGCTATTTTTGAAAAAGAAAAAAAAAGAAAGAAAAAAACAAGTTTTTTTTTTTTTTTTTTTTTCCAAAAGGGCACATTGCCAAAAGGGCAGGGGGTGCTCTAGCACCCCCTAGTGTCTATCTGTGCACGCCACTGCATGAAGCTATACTGCTATTCAGTATGGCCAAGCGGTGTGTGAATGAAGAACTTTGAGCTCATAACCTAGCTGTCACCTGTGCCTACAGGGTTATTGTCACTTTTTACTGTTATTTACAGTCTGATGGCCTGTGGGAAAAACACACTATTCCTCAGCCTGCATTGTATTGACATACAATAAATTAAAAACTGAAACATTATGACCTATTTCTCATCTCCCCCCCTTTTCCCCCAACACGGTCGAGGCAGATGGCCGCCTCGGGTTCTGCCTGACGTTTCTTCCTAAAGGGGAGTTTTTCGTTACCACTGTCGCAATATTGCTTGCTCTGGGTGGATCTTTGTTGGTTTTCTGCTTTATGTAAAGTGTCTTGAGACAAATTGTTGTGATTTGACACTTAAATAAAATGTAATTGAATTGAATTTAATCTGTAGTTTCTAGCTGTATAGCCTCGGAAACCACAGGCGTTTTGTATAACAATATAGCTGGAACAGCCTGGAAGCACCACTTCACCTATTTTCAATTTGATCCTCGATCACTATTAGATGCCGCCATATCCATCTATTTAATGGCTGTCTCAGACGAGGGCTGTGGACGTTTCAGAAATCTGTCAACGAGTGACATCATCGGTTGGTGCAAGAACAATGACTTCTATTTCAGCATTCTAACTTTCCAGGAAGAGAAAGTCTGTATTTTATATTAGCCTCGAATCACCATTGATTATGCCATTGGTAGGCATGTTTCTGATATGTCTATAGTCCACCAATGACAGCAGAAACAGTGGCTAGACAGAAATTATATTGAGCATCAGTGAGGCCTATTCATAATAAGATAAGGTTGAAAATGGATGAAGTTCTCCTCTACGATTCTATTTAATGTGCAAACTTTACTGCTGTGTCAAGGAAGAGATGCGTTTGCATTACATTTACTTCTTATACTGAACAATAATGCTGAGTGACCCAGTCTTTGGACAGGAATTACTGCACCAGAAGCCTTTAAAATTATAGTCTCTACACCTGAAAAATGGACAGTTTTTTTATGTAGTACAAAACGAGCTATTTGTCAAATGTGGTGTTACGGAGCAATGGATTTTATTTATTGCGAACGCAGTGAGCATTTACTATGAGACCCAGCAGATCACGTCTGTGTGTGTGTGTGTCTGTGTGTGTGTCTGTGTGTGTGTCACGCTGTAACACCACCCGCCCACCACCAGAGGGCGCAGCTGTATCACACACAAAAACACACACACACACATGCACGCACGCACACACACACACACACGCACGCACGCACGCACGCACGCACACACACACACACACACACACACACACAAAACTTAACTTAAAACAAAACTTAACTTAAAAAAAAACTTAACTTAAAAAAAAACGTAAAAAGGAAAAACGCACACACAAAAAACTTAACTTAAAAAAAAACTTAACTTAAAAAAAAACTTAACTTAAAAAAAAAACTTAAAAAGGAAAAACGCACACACACAAAAAACTTAACTTAAAAAACTTAACTTAAAAAAAAAACTTAACTTAAAAAAAAAAGGAAAAAGGAAAAACGCACACACAAAAAACTTAACTTAAAAAAAAACTTAACTTAAAAAAAAAACTTAAAAAGGAAAAACGCACACACACAAAAAACTTAACTTAAAAAAAAACTTAACTTAAAAAAACTTAAAAAGGAAAAACGCACACACAAAAAACTTAACTTAAAAAAAAAATTAACTTAAAAAAAAAATTAAACAAAACTTTTTTAAAAAAAAACCTAAAAAAGAAACACGCACGCACGCACACATACACACACTAAAAAAAACTTGAAAAAACATTTAATTTAAAAAAACTTAACTTAAAAACAACCTTAAAAAGTACGTAATTTATTCTAATTGTTGTTATTGCAATTTACGAGCTGCGTTCGCTTCCCGCGTTTGCGCGTCTTACTTGTTTTATTTAAAGTGTCCAACCTTGTGACACTGGGTGGTCTGTCCTTTACACCGAGGGGCCAATTCATCGGACAAAATGTCAGTCTGGTGACATTTATGACAACACAATTCAAACGGAAAGTGAATTTTACAGCAAATTACTTTTGTTCTCTAACTTGTACTTGTAAACAAATCAAAAGTGAAACTCAAAAGCATTCCACTTTTCTGTTACAAAGTGAAGTTAACTAAAAGCCACGGCAGCAGAAAAAGTGGTAGATATAAAAAACCCTATTTCTGTTTGTGTGGTCTTCCACAGTTTGGCAGGCTGGCCCGCTTCTAGACTAAACTGGGCAGTGGTGGAAAGTAAGTACAAAAGTACATTAGAGGTAGGATACTTTTACTTTACTGTAAGTATATCCACATTTCAATTATTTTACTTCTACTCCACTATATGTCAAGAGGCAAATATTGTAGGCCTACTTTTACTCCAATACAATTATTTGAAAACTTTAGTTTCTAGTTACTTTGTAGATTTGGATTATATTATTTGCAACCATAGGTCTCCCGTCCGTCCGCCTGCCCGTCACCGTTAGTTAGTCACCGACGCCTCCATATATGGTCACGCCTCGTGACATCACGTCTCCATATTACGGTCACGCCTCATGACATCACGCCTCCATATATGGTCACGCCTCGTGACATCACGTCTCCATATTACGGTCACGCCTCATGACATCACGCCTCCATATATGGTCACGCCTCGTGACATCACGTTTCCATATTACGGTCACGCCTCATGACATCACGCCTCCATATATGGTCACGCCTCGTGACATCACGTCTCCATATTACGGTCACGCCTCATGACATCACGCCTCCATATATGGTCACGCCTCGTGACGCGCCACGCCACGCCACCATATTTGAAGATCACGACACTGACCTCATCTACCCCTGGATAACAAATATGGAGCTGACCTGTTCTGACATTCCATAATGTTGATACCACCCCACCCGTCCTTCCTGTTCTGACATTCCATATGATGATCTAACCTCATCAAACCCTGTACACTCAAGACACGTCCAACGGTGATATCGTGCGAAAAACTGTCCTAATATGGAGCGTCGGCCATTGCGTTACGACGTAGGCTGAACCAATCAAATAACCAATAAATAGTAGCGTGTAGATCAGGGGTTCTCAACGTTTTTGGCCGAGGACCCCCGGAAATGCTTTGGCAATGTCTCGGGACCCCCGCCCCCTCCCGACCCCCAATATAAATTGACTGCTACAATAACCTTAAACCATTTTGGGCGGGAACCCCTTTTGGTGTTTTAAGCATTATGTTATAATTTAGCTATTGAAAAATAGCAGATCTACAAGCTCATAGCGCGCCACCGAGTGGCGCGCTACGAGCTTGTAGGTCTGCTATTTTTGAAAAATCGTTAAAAAAAAAATCTTTTTTTTTTTCTTTTTTTTTCTGAAAATAATTTGGGGATCCCCTAAAATAATTTGGCGACCCCCCGAGGGGTCGCGACCCACGGGTTGAGAACCCCTGGTCTAGAGAAACATGTATTCTAATGAGATTTCATTGTTCGCTCGCTCGCATCGCTGGCAGTGTATAGATGAGGTGTGGTGAGTACTTTTACTTTTGGTACTGTAAGGCCCAAACCACACCAGCTGCAACTCCTTGCAACTACTCGCAACTCCTTGCAACAAAACAAACCACACCAATGCAACATGCCATTGGGAATAATGGTTGCAAGTAGTTGCATGGAGTTGCATCCTGCAAGGAGTTGCATGGTGACCTTCTGGTGTGGTTAGGGCTTAAGAGCCATGTGATTTTTGTTGTTGTTTCTCATTTAATGATGTCACTGCAGGTGACGTTGGCTGCATTTAGGAAGGTCCCAAATCAAACGCATGGTGTTGTTGATGGAAAGGGGCAAACCGTGTTTTAACTGTTACCATTCACGAAGGCTGGTAGTACTTCTTTATGTGTTTGACTGACTGTTTCTGTTTAATTGTATTTATTGTATGCTGAAGACCTCAGTTTTGTTTCTTCTCAAGCCATCGGCAACCAGTAGAGCCAGAAGTATAGGACTTTGACACTACAGGTACTTTAAGTAGATTTTGATGCCCATACTTTTGTACTTTCACTCGAGTACATTTTGAACACCAGACCTTTACTTGTAACACAGTACTTCTATATTGTGGTATTGATACTTTTACTCCAGTAATGTGAGTATACTCCTTCCACCACTTGCATGCTGTGCCGCTACTAGACTAAACTGTGCCACGGCTGAAAATTATGCCCCAGAAAATGTTTTAAGTCCTTTTTTTTCCTGTGGAGTTGCATGCAAGAGGCCGGCTGTGCCTAGGAATACTGCCACCACAAAGACCACAGGCCAGGAGGGGATCCGTCCGCTTCAGATTTGTAGCCCAGACTCATGGGGTGTGTGTTGTTGCCTTAAAATGGATGGAGAAGGTGAAATTAAAGGCAGAGTTTTCTCATAATTGCACGTGTGTGCGTGCCCACTGCCCACCACCACTCTGACCCCAGCCCTTGCACTCTAATGATGGGTTAAGAACCAGAAGAACAAGGCCAATTCAAGCACAGCAATAACTGCACCGATGCCAAATAGATCTGTAATGTGCTCATAATAGTCTAAAGCGCAATGGTTCTCACTTCTCAAACATTTTCATGCATGTCACGAACCCTCATTTTAAAATATGTTGTTCCAGGTACCCCCACCCCATTCAAGATTAACATATTAACGTTTCAAAGATATTCCAAATTTCCAGAAAGAAAAAAATCAATGGCCTGGTGCATATCAAACTAGGGATCTTTCAATTTTAAAAAGAATCACTGATCTATGGGCGGAGCTACAGTAAGACACTATAGTCCTCAATGCTGAGTGCAGGGACCGCTGGGGGTCCTTGAAGGGGTTTCAGGGTCCCCAGCAAAATGTGTAAACACACTTTAGAACTTTTTTTTTTTTTTTTTTTTAACTTTTAACTTTTTTTTTCAAATGGGGCCAAATAACATATCAATTTGGGGGTCCGCGACAAGAAAATGTTTGAGAACCGCCGCAGTACGCGACTGGTAAATCTGCCCAGAGAGAATGATTTAGCAGCTGTGTGGTAGCAGCGACTGCATGGGATGGGAGTCTTCGCTGCACTGTCCTTTCAAATAAGAGGTTGCAGCTTTTAGACGTTTTGCTTTGAAAATAATACACGATGGCAGTAGAAAGGGAGCCTCAGCTGTGCGGTACCACAGACTCAAACGTCAGCTATGGTGAACTCTAATTACTCGTCTCACTGACAAAGATGACAGGAAAATTCAAGCTCACCGAAAACCAAAGTGGTGGTCGCCTATGAAATAACATTTTGGTGAGAGGGGGGTGGTCCTGCAAAGATTGGAGCCCCCCCCTGGCCCTCCACCCATAATGTTCTTAAGTAGTCTATGAATACACATAGACATGGGCACATTCTAACCGCACATTATGGGTTCGTTCTTGTTGATGGCTTCATATCTGGCCTGAAGTTCCTGTGAATGCAGTCTCCTAGATTCACATTACTGCGCAGTTCGCGAAATCTTTCCAAACCCTGTTCTCTTGGTCAAGTAATTTTCTTTTTAATTTTTAACATTTCTTTTTTTATGCAAATCCATTCCTTTTCAGTGCTCCCCAGATTTCTGGACCCCCAGTGCAGTGGTTCAAAAGGTTGGGTCCCCCAGGCGCCCTTTAACCTGACTCCGCCAACCCAGTGTACTCTCTGCTGCCCCATCTGGCGGAGTCAGGTTAGGGGCCCTTGGCACGGGCATAAATAATGATCCATTTGGTTCCATTTGTACGCTCTCAGAGTTATGGGGGTCCGTCGGATAGTGCATGCAAAACTGGGGGTCCTTGAAATTAAAAAGTTTGAGAAAGACAGCCCTAGTATTGTAGGTACTGTAGGTATCAGTTTTCCCCCCCTTGAAATTATCCCATTATTGGCACAGTGTGTCATACAGGAAATGACTGGGGATTGTAACTGTGTAACAATGCAAATGGATTCCTGCCAGACCACAGACTTTTATTCAACCAACCGCAGATGAAATTCCCCACAGTTAATAACCAGAGACACAGAGTGGAGCAGCTCTACCATCAAGTCATTTTGTCTGGGTCACTGTACATGCTTTCTTAGGGGAAAATTCTGGGCAATAAAAAGTGTGGAACTGTATACACAGTAAAAGTAGACCCATACAGTGCATGTCCATTTGGGTCAATTGCTACATTACAGTTTTTGATTGGAAGGACATCATTTGCTGTCGTGTTATAGAATTTAGGCACGATGTGATGTCTGCATACTTGCATAGTGTCCCTTGGTCATAATTCGCTAGCATCAATCAAGGTGGCAAGAAGGTTTAGGGCCCTATTTAGACTGCAGTCACATCCAGTCAAATCTGATTCAAATCTATTTTTCAAATGTATTTCTCAAAACTGATCTTTTGGCCCGACCATTGACACTGCACTTGCAAGTGTCCAGATAGGATCTGTCATAGATCTGTATGTTCAGACTGTCAGCGAAATCCAGCCTGAATCAGATCTGTGCCACATCCAGATTGGAATCCGATTTGTTTAAATAACTCTGAACATAAACAAGTCATGCATACAAGTCACATGGAATCTGATTTAGATCAGGTTGTTGCATTCAGAGTCAGACTGAGACAGATCTCCTCAAATCAGATTTGAATCAGATTTTAACCACCTCTGAATGTGACACATTTGTAAAAATCGGATTCCATGTGACCTGTCTGCATTTAGACTTATTTAAACAAATCGGATTTCAATCTGGATGTGGCACAGCTAATTCAGGCTGGATTTGGGTGCCAGTGTACATGTAAACGGGGCCTAGTGAGGTGAGTCTGAAGCAGTGGCGTGCACAGACATTTAGAGGGGCAGGTGCTCAAGTTAAAAAAGGGCACCTTGTGCAGCGCGTGGAACCGGCCGGTTGCCTTAATCTATTTTGGGCGGGAACCCCTTTTGGTGTTAGCATTATGTTATGCTTTAGCTATTGAAAAATAGCAGATCTACAAGCTCATAGCGCGCCACCGAGTGGCGCGCTACGAGCTTGTAGGTCTGCTATTTTTGAAAAATCAAAAAAAAAAAAAGAAGAAAAAAAGTTTTTTTTTTCTTTTCAAAAGGGCACATTGCCAAAAGGGCAGGGGGTGCTCTAGCACCCCCTAGTGTCTATCTGTGCACGCCACTGGTCTGAAGAGTTGAGTCTCTGCGTGTTCGGACTGCAATGAGGAAATTGCAGCCCCATTTGCAGCTTGCAGTTCCACATTTCGGGAGATTGCAACTGTGTGCCATTCTTTATGTAACGATATACATAATTAGTTGTTTGTGAAATGTGAGACAAATCACAGCTCACATTGTCATGTTTTTTTTGTCACAGATGCACTCTTCAGGCACATGTGAAACTCTTAAGATGGACCCTTATGGGTACATTAAGGTTCCATTTGTACACTTTCAGAGTTAAGGGGGTCCTTGCAAATAAAACATTTGAGAACCACTAGTACTAGTAGTTGGACTCCTAATATGCCAAATTGTCATAGTAAATGTCATACACGTTCTGAATAAAACCAGGAAACTTGGCATGATCAATTATAATGGTGTGCAAAAAATCAAATCAAACATTGTCATGGACAAGACCAAGTCTTTGCCACGGACACATTTTGTCTGTGTACGGACATATTGATGACCCCTGGTTTGATCTGCTGCTGGGGCTTTTAAATAAATAAGAGATCCTACAAGCGAGTGCAGGTGATATTTTTAAAGATATGCTAGTATCTGCCAGAACCGTGAGTGCTCGCGTTCTCTTTTTTTCCAAGTGAATTCAGCTCTTGTCTAGCCCCAGCGAGCGATGGGTGAGGTCACATGCAGATGGGTGAGGTCACAGATGGGGCGAGGTCTTCTTCGCCATGGCTGCATCACTTCCATTTCTTCTCACTTCCAGCCCTTCCCATCCTTCCTGGATGAGGTCGCGCCGTCCGCCACATCACAGGATCAGAGCACAGGATGGGGAGAGAGGTGCAACACACATACTGTAGGCCTACTGTATGTATACAGGATGGGGAGAGAGGTCCAACTCATAGGCCTACTACGGTATACAGCTGTGGTTCTTTTCAAACCTTCTCATGTCAACTTGTCAAGCATCCCCCAAATTAATCTCGCAAATGAGATGCTATACTTCTCAGGGGAGACGTTCCGAATCCTAAATAATTTCAAACCAATATGGGCTATGCATTTGGCAGCTGAAAAAGAATAAGAACAAAGATTTTCTGAAAATAGTCGAGCTTGTAGATTTGCTATTTGCTAAAGTGGTTAAACTGATTTTGAAGCTATATTGGTCAGGGTACTAAAGTATAATTCGATTACTCTGGGAGCCACGAAAAATTGGAAAACCGTCATGTTTCTGTATCCTTCCTAGTGATGTCCACAGTGGCAAAACGAGAAAACCACTTGAAATATCATCTTATAATTGTTATAGAGACAAATACTTTAGTACCCTGACCTATTATTAACTAATTTTGCAGCTGGGGACCCCCCACCGCCTCTTTTACAGGAGTCACCCATATTGCTATCTGTTGACGCCATTGTTCATTCTGCCTATATTGGGACAGGACAATCAGTGGAGTGCCATCCATCTGTCACAGCTGCAAATCTCACCATTGCATTCAGAGTTACGTAATATTTTATGACATTGGACCGAGGACCACCATCGTGAAAATCAATGAAACCAGCTGGAGCAGTGCAGGGTGTGGGCTTCAGTTCAGGCAGTCAGGCTATTATTTAAATGGAAAACCTGTGTTTATGGTTTAATGTTTAGGCCAAAGTCTACAGAGCCTGGCGTTTTTCATAGCCTGCCCTATAGGCCTACTGTAGGCTAGTATTCCTATATAGCCGAGATCTTAGTAACTAGCCTATACTTTCCAAATTCCACCCCATGCACGCGGACGGTATATCCATATAATACTTAAATTAAAGTTCTTGTTAATATGCCCCAAAATGACTAAATTTACATGATTTAGCTATAGCTATTTGTAGCAATTGTAGAAATATTAGACCTTAATTGTCGAATGTTTGAGCATGTTCTATAAATAAATATTAAATATTTTAACATTTTGGACAAAATATGCAATTTTACATCGAGGTTCCCAGATGTCCCGAATTTATAGTGCCCACCTATCCCCTTTCCATTTTCATATGGAATTTTCTTCAGTTTCAATAAGGCTTGCGGGTCGCGCTTGTGCTTGAAATGTAGGCCTACTGTAATTCGGCAAACTGTTAATAATTAAATAGGCCTACTTCAACCAATAAAAATAAAAAAAAGTTTGGAAAAATTGAAAACCTGTCACCTAATTAATTACTAATAATTAGAGCAGGGCTCTGCATTTGAGTGAAAGCCCAAATTCATTCAAGATAAGTCTACGATTACTATCACAAGAGTAGCCTAACAAAAATAACTGGAATACGTTGTAGCGAGCGAGCCTATAGCCTACACTACACGAGGGAATATGTCATATTAAAACCATGCATGAATTGAAACTTCATAAACGGATCCATTCCATCCTGACCTCTCCTCGAGATGGGGAGGGAGTGACTTGAAGAGAAACGTCGATATACTGCGGGGCAACAGAGAGTGGAGACTGCTACAAAATGAACTAGCCTATACACCGCACCGATGATCCCGTTAGGAATTGAATACTAACTAGTTTAGTAACAGTCAGAATGCAATGCAGACTTTGCACGAATTGGATATCACAATGAAGTGGGACTAAATCGCCAGCATCTCGGTAAGTTTATCCTGATTTGAGAAATTTCTATAATGACTTTCCGGGAATCAGTCCTGAATCTTTGCCCATAATTAAGTAGCCTACAAACAGCGGATTGCTATGTTAGCTGTTTTAAATAAGAAAGTATAATATCTGTTCAACTTGAAAGTGATAGCGCAATTGAGAAAACTCAAGCTGTTTTTCTATTTATTTCAACTTGCAATCATATCATATGTGGATGCGAACAACAAATCAGCATCCAGACCACTGAGATCAGTAGTAGGCTATACAATATTTCATCATGATCATAGGCCTATAAAAACGGTTTCATGTTGATCTGCGAATAAGTGATTAATTAAAAATAATTTATTTTGAAAATAGCCTTTGAAATTCTAACTTTATAAGGCCCCCTCGAGTTTAGCCTTAGGCCATTATAGTAAACATTTACTATTACTATTCATATCAACTCGAGCCCTTATTTTAAAATCACTATCAAAAGATGACAATATAATCATATCAAAAACCCTGTCATAGCCTACTTTAATACATTTTATGAACTTTCCTTTTAGACCGCGGAACTGCTTACTCTGCTCCACTCTGACATCTAGTGGCAGTCCTCGGGACTTCAGCCTCCAAGATGATCAACGCACAGATATACCTCCACTACAACTACACAGGGAAGCTGGAGCACCGGCCCAGCAGTGGTAAAACCAGTGGCACCGTGGATGCTAAAACCATTGTGTTCCTTGTCATATGCAGCTTTATCGCCTTGGAGAACCTCTTCGTGTTGATAGCCATATGGAGAAACCAACGCTTCCACAACCGCATGTACTATTTCATTGGTAATTTGGCCCTCTGCGACATGCTATCTGGAGTGGCGTACCTGGTCAACTTGCTGCTATCAGGGGACAAGACCCTCCAGCTGTCCCCTGCTCTCTGGTTTGTCAGAGAGGGCAGCATGTTTGTTGCACTGGGGGCGTCTATTTTCAGTCTCCTGGCTATCGCCATAGAGAGACACCTGACGATGATCAAAATGAGGCCTTACGACGCCAACAAGAACTACAGGGTGTTTCTTCTGATAGGTACATGCTGGCTGATAGCCATATCCTTAGGAGCTTTGCCCATCCTGGGCTGGAACTGCCTGGGTAACCTCCCCGACTGCTCCACGGTGCTCCCGCTCTACTCCAAGAAGTACGTGGCCTTCTGCATCACCATCTTCATGGTGCTGCTGCTGGCCATCTCCGTGCTCTACGCCCGCATCTACGTCCTGGTGAAGTCCAGCAGCCGCAAGGTGAGCAAGCACAGCAACTCGGAGCACGCCATGTCGCTGCTGCGTACCGTCATCATCGTGGTGGGCGTCTTCATCGCGTGCTGGACACCCATCTTCGTGCTGCTGCTGGTGGACGTGGCGTGCCCGCCGCACCAGCGCTGGCGCTGCTCCGTCCTCTACAAGGCTGACTGGTTCATCGCCCTGGCCGTGGTCAACTCGGCCATGAACCCGGTCATATACACGCTGGCCAGCCGGGAGATGAGACGGGGCTTCCTGGGCCTGGTCTGCGGCTGCGTCTACAAGGGGAAGGCCTCCATCACCGGCAGCGGGGCTAAGCCCTCTCTGGAGCCCAGCCGCAGCAGGAGCAAGTCCTGGAGCAGCCAGAACCACCCGCACCCGAACCAGCCCAGCGGCAGGCCGGCTGAGCTGGAGAAGGAGGACCAAACGGACCCAAGCCAGGGTCAGGTCACCGCGGTGGCGGGAATGAACACGGGCTCTGCTCGAGGTGACATTTAGAGACGTGGACGGATGGCGATGGGACATGTGAGCAAGCAAGCAATGAAGGTGATTATGTTCCTACAGTATGTAGTAGAGCCCATAGGCCCGAATAGGATGCTCTGGCAATTCTGGCAGATGCCAGAAGGGCACGGGCAGTTTACGGGACTGTGGCTGAGCCAAAACAAAAAGAAAAATAATTAAAAAAAGACATAGTGGTGTCTTTGGGCCATCGTTGGGCCGGTGAAGACCACAAATGCCAGTGCCAATTTCCTGTGCCAGTCCATGCCCGGTAGAGCCCGACTGATATGCCCGATTTTGGATAGTCCGAGACCACCCGGTCCAATACCAATGTTTTCATCCATATTTTGTAAATAAAATAAAAATAAAAAGCTAAATTGTGGGGGAACGGTGGCACAGTCGGTAGTGCTGTCGCCTCACAGCTAGAAGGTCCTGGGTTCGATTCCCGCTGGGGGCGTGCTCTCTCCTCCGCATCATCAGTGCCCATACCCGAGGCGGGGTTTATTTATTTAAACCTAAACCTAAAAGAAGCAGCTTGGACTCTTCATGCATAGAAGTAAGTATGAGGTCAGTCCGCTGCCTCCCCCAGGTTGGCAGAGGAAGTGTAGCGCCCAGGATCACATTAGATAGGCTAATTGACACTGGCTGAAAAAATGGGTTTGCAAAATCATGGGATAAAAATGTACCAAAAAAAAGGGCTAAATTAATTATATTCAATTTGAAAAACAACATTTTTGCATATAATGCTATGCAAAGAATAAAGACGTCCGGTTCAAACTAGTGGTTAAAATTTGGACGCATAAGCTGCATAATTGCTGATACAGATGTCGTCAAAAAGTAAAATAATAATGTTCACTGTATCGGTCCGACAGATATATCGGTCCAATGTCATGTGACATGATGTACTATCAGTCCAACAGATATATCGGTCCTATGTCATGTGACATGATGTACTATCGGTCCGACAGATATATCGGTCCTATGTCATGTGACATGATGTACTATCGGTCCGACAGATATATCGGTCCTATGTCATGTGACATGATGTACTATCGGTCCGACAGATATATCGGTCCTATGTCATGTGACATGATGTACTATCGGTCCGACAGATATATCGGTCCTATGTCATGTGACATGATGTACTATCGGTCCGACAGACATATCGGTCCTATGTCATGTGACATGATGTACTATCGGTCCGACAGACATATCGGTCCTATGTCATGTGACATGATGTACTATCGGTCCGACAGACATATCGGTCCTATGTCATGTGACATGATGTACTATCGGTCCGACAGACATATCGGTCCTATGTCATGTGACATGATGTACTATCGGTCCGACAGACATATCGGTCCTATGTCATGTGAAATGATGTACTATCGGTCCGACAGACATATCGGTCCTATGTCATGTGAAATGATGTACTATCGGTCCGACAGACATATCGGTCCTATGTCATGTGACATGATGTACTATCGGTCCGACAGATATATCGGTCCTATGTCATGTGACATGATGTACTATCGGTCCGACAGATATATCGGTCCTATGTCATTTGACATGATGTACTATCGGTCCGACAGATATATCGGTCCTATGTCATGTGACATGATGGGGCTGTACTGTACAATCATCTCAGTTGACCATTGTGTTCTGAGAAGATATCATTGCATTGAGACCTCAGGTAACAGCTGCAGGATCATAATATTTATTTTATATCTGGTAATTAATGCTTTACTGGTCTGCTTATGCGAGACTTTTTTGACCAGACTGACCAGTACCAATGATAGATTCATTCACATCATTGTAAGGTGATTTGACCAGACTGACCAGTACCAATGATAGATTCATTCATTCATCATTGTAAGATGATTTGACCAGACTGACCAGTACCAATGATAGATTCATTCATTCATTCATCATTGTAAGGTGATTTGACCAGACTGACCAGTACCAATGATAGATTCATTCACATCATTGTAAGGTGATTTGACCAGACTGACCAGTACCAATGATAGATTCATTCACATCATTGTAAGGTGATTTGACCAGACTGACCAGTACCAATGATAGATTCATTCATTCATCATTGTAAGATGATTTGACCAGACTGACCAGTACCAATGATAGATTCATTCATTCATTCATCATTGTAAGGTGATTTGACCAGACTGACCAGTACCAATGATAGATTAATTCACATCATTGTAAGGTGATTTGACCAGACTGACCAGTACCAATGATAGATTCATTCACATCATTGTAAGGTGATTTGACCAGACTGACCAGTACCAATGATGGATTCATTCATTCATCATTGTAAGGTGATTTGACCAGACTGACCAGTACCAATGATAGATTCATTCATTCATCATTGTAAGGTGATTTGACCAGACTGACCAGTACCAATGATAGATTCATTCACATCATTGTAAGGTGATTTGACCAGACTGACCAGTACCAATGATAGATTCATTCATTCATCATTGTAAGGTGATTTGACCAGACTGACCAGTACCAATGATAGATTCATTCATTCACCATTGTAAGATGATTTGACCAGACTGACCAGTACCAATGATAGATTCATTCATCATTGTAAGGTGATTTGACCAGACTGACCAGTACCAATGATAGATTCATTCACATCATTGTAAGGTGATTTGACCAGACTGACCAGTACCAATGATAGATTCATTCATTCATCATTGTAAGGTGATTTGACCAGACTGACCAGTACCAATGATAGATTCATTCATTCATCATTGTAAGGTGATTTGACCAGACTGACCAGTACCAATGATAGATTCATTCATTCACCATTGTAAGATGATTTGACCAGACTGACCAGTACCAATGATAGATTCATTCATTCATCATTGTAAGGTGATTTGACCAGACTGACCAGTACCAATGATAGATTCATTCATTCATCATTGTAAGGTGATTTGACCAGACTGACCAGTACCAATGATAGATTCATTCACATCATTGTAAGGTGATTTGACCAGACTGACCAGTACCAATGATATATTCATTCATTCATCATTGTAAGGTGATTTGACCAGACTGACCAGTACCAATGATAGATTCATTCATTCATCATTGTAAGGTGATTTGACCAGACTGACCAGTACCAATGATAGATTCATTCACCATTGTAAGGTGATTTGACCAGACTGACCAGTACCAATGATAGATTCTCATGAATGAATGTCACACTTACACCTAGGGTTGGGATCTGGAACCGTATCCAATACTGAGTTTTACTTGAGTAAAAGTACAACAGTTTTGTTATCAAAATGTGCTTAAAGTACCGAAAGTAGAGAGTACTCTTTATGCAGAATGTCTCATTTCCGGTATAAAAATCTTTTGAAAATAGCTGATCTACAAGCTCACAATGCGTCACATCGCGACACATTGTGAGCTTGTAGATTGGCTATTTTCAAATGGCCAAAATGTATATAGGGGCTGAAGTGGTTAATGTACGTTTTATAATAATAATCCAAATCTACAAAGTAACTAGTACCTAAAGCTGTCAAATAAATGTAGTGGAGTAAATGTACAATATTTGGATCCGACATGTAATAGAAGTTAAAGTATTGGATATTGGAAATACTCAAGTAAAGTACAAATACCTCAAAACTGTACTTAAGTACAGTACTTATGCAAATGTACTTAGTCCTACTTTCCACCACTGCCGTTAGATGGTCACATTTGGACCGTTTCTGTAAGCGGTTTCATCACACCGTCAGAGCTGGTATGTGGTCTGCTATACAATTACAATACCGGTGGTTCTCCGATGTTTCTCTATTTTACGGACCACCATAACTCTGAGAGTGCACAAACGGAACCAAATGGATTCATTTCATTTGTACACTCTGGAAGGGACTGTAACCAACCCAGAGGGTCCCTGGACCTCACTTTGAGAACCACTACAATAATATGTAGGCATGTATGGCATGTATGATTTAATTTGTACTAAAAGTAGGTAAAGGCAAAAAAGTATACACTGTACAGTGTATACACTGTATACATGTGTGTGTGTGTGTGTGTGTGTGTGTGTGTGTGTGTGTGTGTGTGTGTGTGTGTGTGTGTGTGTGTGTAATATCGAGAACCGTTAAAGGACCACTTCACCACTTTTCAACTTCTCTTCCTATAATTGGTCCTAACTAATGTTCATGATAAAATACCACAATTTTTTCCTACTCAGTCTGTGTCTCATAGGAGGGCTGTGGGCAGTTCAGAAACCCGTCCACCAGTGACATCATCAATGGTGAATCCAAGCTAATAGAAACGGCAGGCTTTCTTTTCCCGAAAAGTTGCAATGCAAAAGTTGAAGCCATCGTTCTCACGATAATAAAAATCTAAATATATTTTAAAACAAATCTTGTTTAAAAAAAAATCTGCCTAATGATGAATTGATGATGTCACTGGTGGACAGGTGTCCGAACTGCCCAAAGCCCTCCTATGAGACACAGACTGAGTAGAAAAAATGGTGGTGTTTTATCATGAACATTAGTGAGGACCAATTATATGAAGAGATGTTGAAAAGTGGTGAAGTGGTCCTTTAAGGAATCGGGCCAGAATCGTTAATCCCTAAAGGATCCCAACCCTAGTCACACCAGGTCTCATATACTGTATTTGTCTGGGATAAAGATGTCATCTATCAACTGTTTTGTGACAGACAAAATAGCAGTCCCTGTGACATGGCAGAAAGAAGGACTAAACATATTCAAAATGTATTGGTATAGCACTATGATTTTAGAATGGAGAAACTGTAGTAAATAATGCATGATGATGGAATGTGTAAATTGTACATTGATGAAGTGTAATGGAAAAACAAGCTATTTATTATTATACCGTTGATATTGTTGATATATGTATTTACTAAAGAACTGTTTAGGAAACAATCAGCTGCATGAAACACAATGTAAATAACACAAAACATATATGTGATGCTACCCAGATCAGTACATATTTCACTTTTATCATATTTTAACCAAAATGTAGTGTGTTCTGAGATTAAATGTAACAGTGCTCCACCTGCTGGCAAACAATGGTATAGCATCACCTCAGTGTTTCCTCCTTTCCTCCATTTGTTCAAGACAACATTTTTTATCAACCTCTTTGAACTGAAGATAAGTTGTTGTTATATTAATAACAATCTTGAAAACTCAATTATTTAGAGGCATGTCAATTAAATTATTGTATAGCCTAGTCTATTAGCAAATTGTCCATGTTGACTTAAGAACAGGACAGAATAGAGGGTACGCGCATGCATAAAGTGAATGGCAGATCGAGTGGCAAAGTGAGTGACAAAGTGAATTTAATGTTGATTCAAGTAATTTAATGCAATCAATATGACTTTTCTGTTTGGATGTATGGGCTGTCAAGGCCAGAAAGTCGTTTTTTGCCACTCAGTAGGCATTTCCGCATAACTTCCTGGTACGATGATGATGTCACGCACAAACCCTCTATATGAGCTAATATTACAGGTGTAGTGCTCAAAGGGTTGATACAAAATAAAGTTATATCCAATAATGACATTTCAGGGCCTGATATGGAGTTTTAAGCCTTGCCCCATATTCTTTATTAATATTAAGACAAATCATACAGAGCTATACCTTAAAGGAGTATAGTCCCCCAACACACCCCACGGAGCCTTGAATTCATTGTGTGCGTTGTTTTTTTGTCGCATTCCTGAGCCAATAAATGTATGACCAGCGGTCAGAGTCTCAATTGAGTCTCCCATTTCCCACCCACCCCATCATCAAATTATTGGCTAAGGATTGTGCTCATTAGTCCGACCCCAAACCCTAACCGCGCACGGACGCCGTGGGGTGAGTCTTACAGCCTGGGCACACTTTAGATTCCATGTGCGGACAGAAGAAGCTGTGTTTTGCCTCATTTCCGTTTTTTTAGACAGCTGGTGGATGGAAAAGAAGCTCCACCCACGCGCCAGGTTGCCGCTGGGGCAAGCTTTTCCGGGAATCTGGCCGACGCGGCAACCTGCCGCGTGGGTGGAGCTTCTTTTCCATCCACCAGCTGTCTAAAAACCCGGAAAAGACGTCGGGAGTCAGCTTCCTTTGGCCGCGCATGGAATCTTAGAAGTGCCCATACCCTTAACCGGCCAGTCGGCCACGTCGTAGTCGGACTAACGGGATGTCGGACTAATGCGCAGCGGCAGTCCCCGTGAATTCAAGGCTTCATGGTGTGTAATTGATAGAAAATAAGTACTTTTTTGGGTCCAAGTTACTCCTTTAAGCAAAGAGTAGCACACATTCACAGTGCACACAGTCACGGTTCAACAGTCACACAGAGATCAGTACAACTATAAACTCATGCACTCAAAGGATTACATTTGTAAACATTGTTTGGACTTGTTTCTTTGTTTCTTTATTAATTTTTCTCGACCTGTCCCAAAATAGTGTTGTTTTTGTGAGATTCTATCTGACAAAGATTCATATTTAGAATTTGGAAAATGATACATTTATAATATAAGAGAGAGAGAGAGAGAGAGAGAGAGAGAGAGAGAGAGAGAGAAGTGTCGAGCAGCAACACACAGCAGGGCAAACACAACCTCTGTGACCTCCGTGAACAGACATGCCCCATTAACCAAAAATCTCAAAAATAGCAAAAACAGCAGATTCACAAGCTTGTGAGCTTGTATATCTGCTATTTCCACTACTTTTGAAATAGGGCTTAAGTGGTTAAGGATCAGCTATTGCACTTTGAAGAGAGAGAGAGAGAGAGAGAGAGAGAGAGATAAATAAAAACACCATTGGTACAAAGAAAAGGCACATTTTCATCAACAGAAATCTGGAAAAAGCCACGTTCTCATTTGCGTCTCAACATGTTTGGTTGTGTACTCGTCATTTCAAGATGCCATACACAGCTGATAATCATGTGATAATCAAGTTCAAGTAATGAAGTTGGTCTTGCTTGGTTGGTTATGTTTAATTTATAACATTGCACATTTTCTAAGTTGATTCTTGGAATTTAGTCTCTGAAAATAAGTTATTTAAGTATTTCAAACTGCTCTGTTTTGTGTTCAACACCTTCAACCACTTACACCCCAGCATCTATATTGTGGGGATGTCTTTCACAGAAGATCATCTATTTTCTGCGAACGTTTTCCACACAATAACCCAAAGCAGAAACTATACAGTATAATTGAGCTCTGAGGGACTCCGGTTACCCATGATATGGGGTTCTCAATCCGTGGGTCGCGACCCCTCGGGGGGTCACCAAATTATTTTAGGGGGTCCCCAAATTATTTAAAAAAAAAAAAAAAGAAAAATTCACGATTTTTCAAAAATAGCAGACCTACAAGCTCGTAGCGCGCCACTCGGTGGTGCGCTACGAGCTTGTAGATCTGCTATTTTTCAATAGCTAAATTATAACATAATGCTTAAAACACCAAAAGGGGTTCCCGCCCAAAATGGGTTAAGGTTATTGTAGCAGTCAATTTATATTGGGGGTCGGGAGGGGGCGGGGCGGGGGTCCCGAGACATTGCCAAAGCATTTCTGGGGGTCCCCGGCCAAAAACGTTGAGAACCCCCGCTATAATTGAGCTCTGAGGGACTCCGGTTACCCATGATATGGGGTTTAAGTGGTTAACACATTAATCCTTCTCCCAGGACACTAGATTGGATGGATTCTCATTGGAAAGAGCAAATAAACAAAGTAACATTTTATATCGAAAAACGTATTGATTATTATTTTTGCCCATTTCTCTTCCCCTTGCTCTTAAAATGTGAAGGTGAGACTTCTCAGATCAGACCCGAGAAGCAAAATGGGAGAAATGAAGGAGATTCCTAGTCCGATTTTTAATAAGACTGGATCTGGTAGATATCAGTTTATAATCTTCCCAATACCAGTGGTGAAAGAGTACTAGAATGTCCCACGCAATTACGATTTATTTTACTTGGCGTAAATATTACTCAAGTACAAATAAAATGTGTAACTTTGTTACACCCGGTAAACGTTAAAGTACAAATGAGGCATTCCGAGCTTAATGTTTAATACCAACCAATCCCCTCTCTCCATTCAGCAACGCTCTCTAAAGCGGTGAGAGCATCTTTTCTTTAAAATAATGTTTTCTTTCGGAGTTACCGGCGTGTGCTAAAAAAAAGAGCAGATCTACAAGCTCATAGAGCAGTGGTTCCCAACCTTATCTTAATCAGGGCTCACTTGAAAATCTCTAGTGTTTGCGGTTTATTTTCATGATCAATCAATCGATTGTGTTCCAGCTTGGATCAATAGATCTAAAATGGTATACTTTAAGTTCACATTTGTATCACAATAAAAACCCACCTTTTAAGATTTTAAAGAATGAATACAATATTTTCTATATAAATAATATATTATCAATACAGTCTTAAGTGTTTTGCCAATTATATGGGGCCCGCTTGCAATATCCTCATGGCACTCCAGCAGAATCCGCCCCACAGGTTGGGAACCCCTATCATAGAGCTTGTGTATGAATGAAGAGGAAAGACATTCATAACAAACATAGCAGTAGACCAGGGGTTCTCAACCCGTGGGTCGCGACCCCTCGGGGGGTCGCCAAATTATTTTAGGGGGTCCCCAAATTATTTTCCCAAAAAAAAAAAAAAAAAAAAAGATTGTTTTTTTAAAAAAAAATCACGATTTAAAAAAAATAGCAGACCTACAAGCTCGTAGCGCGCCACTCGGTGGCGCGCTATGAGCTTGTAGATCTGCTATTTTTAAATAGCTAAATTATAACAATGCTTAAAACACCAAAAGGGGTTCCCGCCCAAAATGGTTTAAGGTTATTGTAGCAGTCAATTTATATTGGGGGTCGGGAGGGGGCGGGGCGGGGGTCCCGAGACGTTGCCAAAGCATTTTCGGGGGTCCCCGGCCAAAAACGTTGATAACCCCTTCTGTAGACCGCTCTGTCATTCTTGCCCTTCCAAGCAGTTGAAATTAATTCTTAAATAAAAACAATATACTCAAGTGGAAGTAAAATCACTGATCTTAGAATGTACACAGCAAAGTGAATACTAGTAATTAGTTACTTTCCACTCCGGTCTGTAATGCTCTGTAATACGCAACCCTCCAAAAGAGTTACACTCCCCCCTTGCAGCAAAATACAGGTACATTATATTACATTACATTTGCATCTGTCTTGCCAAACTCAATGAACACATTGTGATGTTGGTTCAGTAGTACTCGTCCATGGGCACATCAAAAGCAACACTCCATGCATTTTGGTATCTGTCAGAATACTAATAATATTAAGCGTGAGGGGGGGGAAAATAAGTTACTTTTCTTGTTTGCCATTTCTATAGCCCATTTAAATGAATTCCAAAGACAGCCTGTGTGTAACCTAAGCCAGGGGTTCTCAACCCGTGGGTCGCGACCCCTCGGGGGGGTCGCCAAATTATTTTGGGGGGTCCCCAAAATATTTTCAAAAAAATATATATATATATATATTTTATTTTCACGATTTTTCAAAAATAGCAGACCTACAAGTTCATAGCGCGCCACTCGGTGGCGCGCTATGAGCTTGTAGATCTGCTATTTTTCAATAGCTAAATTATAACAATGCTTAAAACACCAAAAGAGGTTCCCGCCCAAAATGGTTTAAGGTTATTGTAGCAGTCAATTTATATTGGGGGTCGGGAGGGGGCGGGGCGGGGGTCCCGAGACATTGCCAAATCATTTCCGGGGGTCCCCGGCCAAAAACGTTGAGAACCCCTGACCTAAGCAAGTGTTTTAAATAACTTCGGCGGATTGCAAATTCATTTTAATATTTGAATATCAAAATGAATTCCTAGCAGTCAACCTACTGTAAATCAGGAATAAACCCATACACCAGTTATTCCCCCTTGCATTAAAGTTGTACCTAATGCTTTAAACAATAATCCAAACAACTTTACTCTTTACTGTTGTTAATTAATTGATAAAACATGATAAATATAGTGAGCGTAACTGCAGGGCTAAACAAGAGAATATACATTTCTGTGATGACATTGGATGCCAATAGTCCTACAGTACCATAAGATACCCACACACGAGAAAAAAGAAAACCCATTTATAATCAAGATTTTTACATTGTCAAGTGAAAGTGATCTAATATTGAACTTTCCTAAATTGAGGTTGCACTAGGTGAACTCAAGACAGAACCAGTTTAATTCATTCCTGTGTATAGTGTGCAAATTAAATATTACTGATCAACACATTGGTGAATTGCCGTGATACAACTGATACAGACTGGTCAATCTAATGCTCTCGTTGTGCTATTCATTCGTGATCATCAAATAATGCATTTAGTAGTCCACAATACAGCCAGAAACCATGTGAGAATATCCATTGCATGACTCAAGCGCCAATAAACCAATTATCGACCGACTACACACCTATAGTTAATCAAAAGAAGGATCCAGAAAGAGCCAATTCAGAAATGATTGTTTGAAAAGCATAAATATGTTACAGTGTGAGCGTACACAAGCACGTCTTCCAAAAACAAAAACAGGGCTTTGTTTGGGGTCTACGAACAATGTCCACAAGAACAGTTGATTTTTCAAGTCATGCGACCGCAGTGACAAAAGAGAGTACTTCATTTAAAAAAATATATTAAAAAGAAAATCATTCATCTTTAAAGCCATTGACAGCACTATATGAAAAATGTCACCCATAGGCTCAATTTATTACACTCCTTCATATGACGATGTTGCGTGCCGAAAATCGCAAATCATATTGACACTGTCGGGCAGAAACCTTGCATCTTCATATTTGAACTATATTTTTGTAAGATTACCCTGTTTTCCCTTGTTTGTAGTGTCATGTCAAAAGTAGTGAAAATAGCCGATCTACAAGCTCAAAATTTGTCGCAATGTGATACAGCTTTTTTGCTACTTTTGGAAAAGTTTGAAGAAGAATGTGGTTAAGTCTGTCTGTGGGTTCTATAAATATTTAACCAACGGAAATAATTTGTATAAGTCTAAATAATGACTACACTGGATTCAATAGAACACATGTAGGTTATTTTTACCCATTTCCTGAAAAGTAACGGTTTTGGGGTTTTCGCCAGTGGTGGGAAGTAACTTTACTCAAGGACTGTACTTAAAGGGGAAAACCACCCATTTTCAACATTTTACTATGTCATTAATATACCTTAGAGCTGTTGTGTGGAAATAATAAAAAAGTCCCCCCATTCTGTGTTTCCTAGAACTGTAATTATGAAAAAAATCATTAACATGGTGAAACGCATGGTGAAACGCATCTTGATGATGTCATCAAGATGTGTTTCACCATGTTAATGATTTTTTTCAGACCTCTAGTTCTAGGAAACACAGAATCGGGGGACTTTTTTATTATTTCCACACAACAGCTCTAAGGTATATTAATGACATAGTAAAATGTTGAAAATTAGTGGAATGCCCCTTTAAGTACAATTTTGAGGTATGTTTAGTTTACTGGAGTATTTAACATTTTCAATACTTTTACTTCTACTCCACTACATTTCAGAGGAAAATATTGTACTTTTACTCCACTTCATTTATTTGAATACTTTAGTTACTTAGTTACTTGTAGATTTTGATTATTACTACAAACCACACTAACCACTTAAGCCCTGTATACGTATATTTCCGGCCATCTGAAAATAGAAGATCTACAAGCATTCACAATGTGTCAGATCTGGTGTTTTCAAAATATTTGTATACATTTGAAAACTTGAAACGGGACATTCTGAATAATTGGTACTTTAAGTACATTTTGAGGGCCAATACCTAAGTACATTTTGAATTCCGGACTTTTACATTATTGCAGAGTATTGCAGTATTGATACTCTATATCGCAGAATACTTTTACTTAAGAAAAATAGATTTAGTACTTTTTCCACCACTGGCTGTTTCTGGCGCGCAACACCAGCATACACCAAAGTATAAACCTATAACCAGGCTCCACACTGTGACTACAGCAAAAGCAAAACACATTCACTTAAGTTCCCCAATAAAAGAACATCCAGCTATTCAGTGACTGGTTGAGTGAGTTGTCACGCTAATGATCAGATTCAAGGATATTTCTCCTAGAATATTTAAATATAAACAGCATTTATTTTCCAAACAGCTTTGATTCCTCAAACTCTTAACCAACAGTACCTGTAGAAATGTGCTTGTGCTTGACAGACAAAACTAAAATGTCAGGATTTATTTTATTCTAAAATACTCTATTTTTTCATTAACCGCCTCTATGAGGTTTAATTTGCACTTCGTCTCTAAACTATAAGACCAGAAGTCTTTTTTTAATGTTTTAAAACACCAAATCAACATATTATGTCCAAATGCACCTATATGTCTTCTAAAAAATATAGCATTTCAGTCATCACAACAAAATAATAACAGTTCTATAAATCATTTGTATCTTAAGCAAATGTTGCATCTTCCAATGCATCCAGTGAGCTGCCCCCGGGCTGTAGTTTGCCAAAAAAACACTGTCAGCACACGGAGCCTTTGAACAATAACATATTCTCTCAATGTTTCATCTTCAAGTTTCAGGTTAGTGTTGGTGACTGTTCAGAGTTTCCTGGTGCCCATTTCCTGCCAAGCATTTCCTGTCAATGTCACCGTTTCCTTCCCACCGGTTGTTTAAGACACAGTTCACTCCCAGCCGACACAATTGGCAGACTGTTTTCACGGTGATGGCCAATAAGGTGGCTAATGCTGTCAAATATGTGATCTTTTGTCCGTACCTTTAAAAGGATAAAGACATATTAATCTCTTGAAAGTGTTCTTCCATTGTGACATTGATATTTAGACCCTGGTATAGTGTATAATATATTGTATGGGTTGTACATACTGTACATGTACCGGTATGAATATGTATTAAATTAGTGGTTGAGAAGAGGTACAAATTAATACGTGTATACTGTACTTCCTACTACTTTTGAACATATTTAGCATAGCATTTCATTTTTATTGTTTCGTTTTTATCTGTTGTTTTTCCATGTTTCAATTCAATCAATCAATCAATCAATCAATCACTCACCGTGCCCTCGGGGTCGACGAGCAGCAGGTGTTTGGCCAGTCCATTGTGCATGCCCGTCAGTACGTAGGACCCTGGGTTTGTGGTACTTTTGCGAACCAGGAAGTCGCCGTCCTCCGCCAGTAGCTTCTCGGCGTCGCGGCGGCTCATCTCGCCGTGGTACCACATCTGTCCCTCCAGCTCCTCCTGGGCCCGGAAGGCAGCAGAACGCACCAGGAGAGGGCTGGAGTTGTCCACGGACGCAGCCTTATGCAGAGCCGTGGACGCGGCCTGGGAGTGGTGGGGCTGGCTCTGGGACTGCTGCTGCTGGGGATGATGGGACTGACAGTGGATGGCGTCCTCAAAGGGCTCTGGTGGGAGAGACGTTTCACCAAGAAAGGACAAATGAGTTGTTTTGAGGTCTTTAACCACATTAACCCGGCCGGCGTCCTTATTTTTGGCAATATATACTGTATATATATAAAATAATATTTATTTAGATCTGTATCTCCATTTTTGCTATTCATCATACAACAAAGAAGATACCGGAGAGAAAATTTATTCTACTTAGTGTTGTAGTTGACTCCACCTAAAGCGAGTTCAAGTCAAGACCAAGTCCAAACCTCAGATTGATTGATTGAAGTATTTAACAGATTGGAGAATTACAGTACATTTCACTCAATACAAAACTATTAACTGTGGACAACACCATAAAGTAGATTATTATTATTTTATTTTTTTGAAAAAAGTTGAAATATGGAGATTTCTGCATTCTGCACGACACCGACAATAATCCATTCCAAATACACAACTGAGAGTAATGTTCTGTTCTTTGAAGGTGTTGCAGTGTTGAAATTTATCTTTGAAATACTGTACATGTAGAGTGTAAGGCCACAGGGGCAGCAGTGGCTCAGGAGTAGAGTGGCCGGTAGAGCAGCCGGAAGGAAACCGTGAGGTTCCCAGTTCCTATCCCGGGCTCCCCCAGAGTTAGTGTCGAAGTGTCCTTGAGCAAGACTCTGAACCCCTAATTGCTCCTGATGTACAAGTTGCATGGTTTCCTCAGCCATCGGTGTATGAATGTGTGTGTGAATGGGTGAATGTAATGAACAATCTATGTTCTATGCTTTGGATAAAAGCAATATATAAAAAGCACCATTTTAGTATAAACCTTGGGCAGTAGTACCCGACCCCAGCAGTGAGAGGCAGCATTGCGACAAATGAGGAATTCAAAAGAAGAAGAAGAATACATGCACATTCTGGCATTCCCCCGCTCAGTCACACAAAGAGGAACCCAAACAAAATACACACACACACACACACACACACACAACGAGAGAGAGAGAGACCTATACCGATTGAGAAGGAGGAAAGACAGCGAATGTTAAAAGACAGTACTTGAAGCTGCTGGTCGGCTGAATGGGACTTGAACAACAACAACCAGATTCAAAGTGAAACTAAACTTCAGGGAACACTGAAGTGTTACCTCGACCAACTGATTTCTGGGGTATGTGGCTAAGCTTCATGCTCAGAAACTAAATGGCTTCCTCTTTTTCAGAAGTGGATTTGTCCTGTTCTGTGTGTCGTGACATATTTAAAGATCCTGTTATCCTGTCATGTAGCCACAGCTTCTGTAAAGCCTGCGTGCATGAATGGTGGAGACATAGACCCATATTAAAGCAATGTCCACTTTGTAAGGAGACATCTCGGATAAACGATCCACCATGTAACCTGGCTCTGAAGAACTTGTGTGAGACCTTCTTACAGCAGAGAGCTTCAATAGGGTCTGAGGATCTCTGCAGTCTGCATGCGGAGCAACTCAACCTCTTCTGTAAGGAATGTCAACAGCCAGTGTGTTTGAAGTGTGTTGTGTGTCGAGATTCTAAACAACACACCAAACACAGTTTCAGACCCATAGATGAAGCTGCACAAGATCACACAGAGCAAGTCCAGACATCACTGAAGTTCTTACAGGAGAAACTGAAGGTATTTAATGAAGTTAAAACAAATTACAACCTAATAGAAAATCACATCAAAGTTCAGGCCCGGAACACAGAAATGCAGCTTAAGGAACAGTTTAATAATCTTCATCAGTTCCTACGATATGAAGAGGAGGCCAAGATTGCTGCTCTGAGGGAGGAAGTGGCGCAGAAGAGTCAAAAGATAAAGGAACTGGTTGATGGCCTGATTGGAGAGATGGAAACCATCTCTAACGCAATCCAAGCCGCCGAGAACCAGCTGAGAACCGGCAACCACGTCTCCTTCCTGCAGAACTGCAAGGCTACGATGGAAAGAGTCCAGATCACACTGCAGGAGCCACAGCCGGCCTCGGGAGCGCTGATAGATCAGGCCAAACACCTGGGAAACCTGGCCTTCAGAGTCTGGGACAAGATGAGGGACCATGTCTCCTACACTCCTGTGATTCTGGACCCCAACACTGCCCATCCGTTACTCATCCTGTCTGATGATCTGACCAGTGTGAGAAGAAAGAGAAATGATGAACGTCGTGCAGAGATACAGCTGCCTCCTGACAACCCAGAGAGGTTTGACCACTGGCCTGTTGTTCTGGGTTCTGAGGGCTTTAAATCAGGGATTCACAGCTTTGATGTTGAGGTGGGAGAAAATAGACACTGGGGAATAGGTGTGTCAGCACAGTGTTACCCGAGGAAGGGAGACAGGGGAGGGCAAATTTGGGCAATAATGTTATCTGATGGTAAATACACAGCAGAAATGTGGTCATCACCAGGTACACAGTCAGAGATCGCTCTCTCAGTGATCCAGAAACCCCGGAAGATCAGAGTCCAGCTGGACTGGAACAGAGGACAAGTGTCCTTCTCTGATCCTGATACTAACACAGACCTACACAGCTTCAAACACACTTTCACTGAAACACTCTTTCCAATCATTCATAATGCTGATACTATGCCTCTGAATATCTTACCAAAGAAGAACACTTAAAGTTTAGAATCCATATGATCTGGAATAGGATAGTCAACATTCACAGTAAGCGTCACCTAAAACCAGTGGTGGACAGTAACAAAGTACATTTACTTCAGTGACTTTCACTACAGTACATGTTATGCCTGAAGAAGGTCCGTAGGGACTGAAACACCCTCAATAAACAATGACTCCTGTACCGAGCAGATAATCAGTGTGCGGGCGTATCTTTCATTTGTATTATTGTGCACTGGCCTACGCACCTGTTCATACGCCTTATCTCTAGGTGTGCAAAAGCTAATTACATTTCAAAGATAAATACTGTACTTTTTACTGCACAACATTTCTAGGAAAGCTGTCAAGTAATAAGTAACGTATGAATTTGTGGTGTGGTGGTACAGTGTAGAGTAGACAATCTAAACTACACATTTTGAAGTGAATTGTCTTTCTCAGAAAGGACCTATATGTGCATATACATTTTGATGCCATACAAGGCAATGAAGAAGAAAAAGACCCTAATGCTGGATAGGGGGAGTGGGGGGCAGTGATCAAGGAGTTGCACACTCTCACATTGGATCAATGCTTACTATAATGCCATAAGTATGGCATCTCAATGTGTATACAACTATGACAATAATTATGATGATAATGGTGTATTATGCATTAATGTTATTGGCTGAGGGTACTGTAAGCCCTGGGGTTTATTTTTTTACTTCGAAAAACCTGTTCAGAAAATATAGTCACCACTTTGATTGAATCTCAAAACATGAACTACAATGCACGTGATTGCACGATTGGTTTGAGATATATACCCACATTACTAAAATCACACTCACTCTGGCTGTCACATGACGTCACGTCACTGCTGCCACATCATGACGTCATGTGGGGTTTCTCCCCAAACATTAAAAGTCGATAGACTTGGCTGCCATATGACGTCATTTCTGAAAGCCAGACATTGGAGCGGCTAGCGGCCCTAAAAAACAAACAAACAAAAAAAACCCTAATGTGACGCATTGTGAGCTTGTATTCTTGCCATTTTCAAAAGATTGTTATACATTTGAAAAGTACATTTTGATACCAATAATTTGTACTTTGTAATTCTAAACTTTTTATATTGCAGTATTGATACTTTTACTTAAGTATAAAATGTGAGCAGCCTACTTATTCCACTACTGCATGTCTCTTTGGTATGACCAGCATTGTGTCTATTTGTATTGTATTTTGTATGATCACCTGATGTCTTTACATTTGACCTTACTAAAACCAATAAAGATTGAATTTAAATTATACAATGTGTGGCTGGAATCATAGTGAGCAGTTTAATGTCTAAATGTAGACATGTGTAGCCTACATCCAGACATTTTATGAATAATTAATTACATCATTTAGAATACTGAACATTCATCAATATTTTACATATATTTTACACTTTCTTTAAATTGCAAATTAGTTTTTCCACAATAACTAATTCTATATAAAAATGAGAACATATAAAACACATTTAAAGATTATATACCTACATTAAAATGATGAATGGGAACTACAGAAATATTTCATTTGCAAATGTATCCACTAGATGGCAGTCTAAGAACACACATGACTCATACAGTGATTCACAGTTTCAATCTCTCTTGAGGGCAGACTCATCCTCTTTTGTAACAAAACTTGAATTTCCTCTTGAGCAGTTTTTATATGATTTTACGGTGTAGATTGGGGTCCCAGAGATGAAAATCATATAAAACTGGGGATCATTGATATTAGGAAGAAATATTGGTAAATTAGGCTATTGAATATGCCACTACTAGTATTAACTATTACTACTGTATATTTAGAACTCATCAGCACGTGCATGTGTGTGTGTGTGCACACACACATACAGTAGGTGCATGTAAGACCAGGTCATTATTATGGAATAACAGGGTACAGTAACAGCATGGTCATTAGTGTCACAGGATAAAGGCAAGCCTATGGTTGATGTAGGAATGTAAAGATGATTAAAACCTGCACACTGTATTTCTACTCTCTTCATAATGACGGGATCTCATTATTCCACCAAACTCACACCCTCACAAAACAAAAGCTAGGCGGCCCACGCCGCCCCACGGTATATAATTAACAAGCTAGTAATGCTACCCAGGGTGCTAGGTGGAGACAAATGCTCGAATCAATTCAGATCGTTTCAAATTGATATTTTTTGTAATGTACAGTATTGTAGAGCTACAGGTGATTACAGAAATTATTTAGTGTAGAACAAAGTTTTTGGAAATGATCCAAACAAGGGAACCTAAAACCCTACTATAAAATACATTTCTGACGGGACAGGACAGGCTCAACAGAGATTCAAAGTAAAGCTTGCCGTCTTAAGTGTTAAGAGCATGTTCGATCAATGGAAGTAAAATAGGATATTTTAGTATCCTAATTATTAGAGAAAGAAAACATTTTTTTTCCAATAATTAATGTTATAATTATCAATACAATCTTTGTGTTTTGCCAATTTTTTGGGGACCCACTTTCAATATCTTCGCGGTACACCGGTGGCCCCCGGCCCAAAGGTTGGGAATCGCTGTGTTAAAGGGCCACTTCACAGCTTTGCAAAAAAAAACAACAACATTATGTTAATGATAAACACTTTCCTGAGGTTTTTATGTGTATTTCAAATTGCCTGTGATGTCACTTCATTCCTGGACTACATGTTGTCTCAGTAAGACCCCACCCCTCTCCACAAGGTGGGGCAGTTCTCCAAAGCATTATGGTTATTGTAGTAATCCAGCAATCCAGTCAAACCCTAGTCAAACACACAGACTACATTATTTTTCTGGCCATGGAATGTAGGGCGGCTCCTCCTGTCCACATGTCCTTGGGCAAGACATTGAACCCTACATTGCCTCCAATGAGTCGGTCGGTGTGAGCTTGCCACCATTGTCACGTGTGTGAATTTGGGAAGTGAGGACGCTGGCGTCGACTGTTCGCCGCTTCACCTCCCAATGTTAATGAACCATTGTAAAGTGCTTTGAGCACTTGGAAAAGCGCTATAAAAATGCAATTCATTATGCAAATTATTATTAACATACTACTAACATTGAGTGACTGCAGTTTCTTCCAGTGGTGAAATGTCTCTTTAAAGGAGTAGTTCGCCCCAAAAATGACATATTTTCCACAGACCTTGAAGCCTTGAATTCATGAAGATGTGGTTTTTGTTTTTGCCACATTCCTGGGCCAGTAATATTTATGGTCATCAGCGGTCAATAGGAGACTCAGTGGACTCTGTCGGTCATCACTTTCTCCATGCATTCAAGGCTTCGTGGGGTGTGGAACTGACTCATTTTTTGGGGTTGAACTACTCCTTTTTAAAACCACATGCCAGGACTTACTCATGTCAAACAGGTCCTTCTCGGGGCTGTCCTTGGCTGTGCCCGATGTGCCGTCTGTCGTCGCCGCCGCCACACTCTCCGCCTCCGCCTGCAGTACCGCCAACACCTGGGCGTCGATCTGCTGCGTGTTGACGTACGTGGGCATTGCCTCGCCCGCTTTCGCTGCCTGAGGTTTCCCCTCGGGGAGACTGTAGGTATCACAGGAGCCTATACATGTTTGGAGGAACAGTCAATAAAGGGGTAGCTCACCCCAAGAAATTGCTTCTTTTCTACTAAATTACACACCTCATGAAGCCTTGAATTCATGGAGGGTTGTTCTCATTTTTCTCAGGGTTCTCTCATTTTTTGTCGCATTCCTGAGCCAATGATTCGATGACCAGGTGGCTGGTCAGTAGGAGACTAATTCAAATGACTGGCTCTGGAATGCAACAAAAACTAAAACAAATCCATGAATTCAACACTTCATGGGGTGTAATTGATAGAAAATAAGTCATCTGGGTGAACTACTCCTCTAAGAGTGAGTCAAAGGCCGTCCACACACCACAAATGATAACTACAAAGCCTGACGGCCAAGCTACACCAGGCTTTTCTCACGCGTTTACCCTAAACGCGCGGCCCGTTTACCCTAAACGCGCGGCCCCGCGCGTGCGTTTTTGAGTGGTGGCTTTTTTGAGTGAATTTAGGTCCAGTCCTATTTTAAAAAATCACACCCGGGTGAACAGGGTGAACATAGCAACCACGCTCATTTTTTCTGCACAAACAAAGCCAGGTAATGCAATCACACCCGGGTGTGATTTCATTACGTCAGACATGATTTCATTACGTCAGACAGACCTTACACCACTCAGTTCACACGGGTGTGATTTTTTAAAATAGGACTGGACCTAAATTCAACGCACGCGTTTAGGGTAAACGCGCGCGTTTTGTGCGCGAAAAGCCTGGTGTAGCCCGGCCGTGAGTTATACTTGGTTGCACATTGTGTCTGGCACCGAAAATAGACCATCTAAAAGCTGTAAAGCGCGCATAATGATGACTATGGCGATAATGATGCGAGGATCCACACGATGAACGATAACGTTGAGTAAACAAGTTGAACTTGATGTGTTGTAAAAGCGTGTAAAGTCCTGTAAATTCCAAAAAAGATCCCAACGATATCGTTCACCGCTGTTGTTGTCATTATAGCGGTGGTATGGACTCCGCCATCCACTTAAGTTAGAACGATTTTTCGAAAGGATTTATAGTTAAGTTATCATTCCCGTTGTGTGTCCAGACTCCAGCCCCCTTAACTCAGTGTAACGTTCTACAATTCAACTGATAATAATTCATAACAAAGGATCATATTAAAATCATCTGACCCTGTTGTGCGGCTCTGCGTTCCTCTCCCCAGCTGTCTCCACAGTGTCGCCCCTGGTAATACGTTTGGTCTACAGAGCCTGTGCCCACCTACAGTAATAACACACACACACACACACACACACACACACACACACACACACACACACACACACACACACACACACACACACACACACACACACACACACACACACTTTAATCCCGAATCTTAAAGGTCTTTGAGGATTGTTTTGAAAAATATTCATTAATATAAGTTCCGGATTGCAGCTTTGGTTGTACATTCTCACAGTTACAAATGGATATAACACTAGGATTTTACAAAACAAGACTGACGAGCCATAACTACCAGGTGAGAAAACTACAGTATAATCAGTTTGTGTGCTGCAGCCTCTGCCTCAGCTCACGGCTTCATGTTGCGGCGTTCAGAGTATGGGTTTTATGCCATTCAGACTATGGATTTTATGGGTAAGTCTCCCATTGGCTTAAAGGCAGCCTAGAGACGAGGCAGCCAATCATGAAAAAGTGTCCACTACGGTCGCTACTAGAGGTAGTAGTGAATGTACCGTAGGCCAGGATGCTTTTCAAGCACCTGGCAAAAAAAGAAATCATCATTATGCATTTTGATCCTTAATTAAAGATTTGAGTATTAACAAACTGCAGAGTCAAGTCCGAGAGAGAAAGAGAAAATACATATTTTATCCAGTTCTTCTTCCAGAGAAGCTACATGCAATAAGTTAAGATGGTATACCTGTCCCCCATCTGTTCCTGTGTTGTGATTGGTTAGCCTGGTGTCGATGAAGCCCCCTGGTGGCGGCATCTTGCCAGGAATGTTGTTGTAGTACGGGTGTTCCGACGAATCCTCCTCCTCCTCTGTCCACGGAAACTCCTCCATGTTCAATACCCTGAGGAAACAACAAGGAAACTCCTCCATGTTTAATACCCTGAGGAAACAACAAGGAAACTCCTCCATGTTTAATACCATGAGGAAACAAGAAGGAAACTCCTCCATGTTTAATACCCTGAGGAAACAACAAGGAAACTCCTCCATGTTTAATACCATGAGGAAACAAGAAGGAAACTCCTCCATGTTTAATACCCTGAGGAAACAACAAGGAAACTCCTCCATGTTTAATACCCTGAGGAAACAACAAGGAAACTCCTCCATGTTCAGTACCCTGAGGAAACAACAAGGAAACTCCTCCATGTTTAATACCCTGAGGAAACAACAAGGAAACTCCTCCATGTTTAATACCATGAGGAAACAAGAAGGAAACTCCTCCATGTTTAATACCCTGAGGAAACAACAAGGAAACTCCTCCATGTTTAATACCCTGAGGAAACAACAAGGAAACTCCTCCATGTTCAATACCATGAGGAAACAACAAGGAAACTCCTCCATGTTCAATACCCTGAGGAAACAATTAACAAGACTCCTCCATGGACCATTGGACCATGTTGAATACCCTGAGGAACCAATTAACACACTGAATAAAGCAGGGATTCCCTTCATGTTTAACACCCTGAGGAAATAATTAACAAGGGACTGAATAAAGCAGAGGTTCCTAAACAAACCCAGTTAAAAATGGCCAAAGAAAGGGTCAAAATGGCATTGCTTTTGAGTTCCCCCCGGGGAAATAAATAAATCACACTTGTGTGAAGTGAGGGACGCGCAGGCAGTTAAACTATGAAGCTAACTTGTTTGACTTTAGGCAGAAACGATTTTGAATGTAACAAGCATTCTGATGAATACATGGGCAACTAGAAAAAGTGCCCTTCTGGGCACAGGTCTCCACCAGGAGGATAGGACTGTGTGAGATGTTTGGCAAAATGTTTAGGAGTAATATAAACATGTTTGCCTTTGATGGCAATTGGATGATTTGAGGCATTTTGTTCCAAAAATGTGTTTTGCAAAAATCAACCTGTTGGTGGCGCTATAACAGGCCAATGTGAAAAGGGTGGGATGTATTCCTCAGCCTAGTAGGAAAATGTGTGAAAGATTTCACGTAAATTGCATGCTGTGTTCATGATTTGAGGCTTTTGTTCAAAACGGGGCAATCTTGCAAACTGTGAAAGCCAATTATAGCCAATTAGGATGGAATATGAAATATCGGACAGATCCGACTTGAGCACATGACCATAGAGATACTGTGTAACGATTTGTGAGATTTTTGGACAGAATCTGGAGGAGTAATATCAAAAAATGTGTTTTACAAAAGTCGGCCTCCTGGTGGCGCTATAACAGGCCGTTCTGGAAAATGCGGGGCAGAGGTTCATCGTTGGCATCCAGGGAGTGTGTGTGCAAAGTTTGGCATCGACCGGGTTAACGGTGCCGGAGATTAGCTGGTAACGGACGGACGGAAGGACACACACACGGACGGACACACACACACACACACACACACGGACGGAGTGCAAAACATACTCTCTCCCCATGCCTTCGGCCTGGTGGAGACAATAAGGAAGGACCTTATTGAATCAGCAATGATAGGAGTATAGAGTTAGACAGATATAAATAAAGGCAGATAAACATGACTTGTGCAAAATGAGTGTGTTGACTTAGACACTTTATGAATAAGTCAAAAGTTTTTTTTTGTTAATTTTTTTTTAAGTCCATTTTTTATTTCTTCCAAATATGACTTATGCAATTATGCCAATGAAAGTGTGAGCCGAACGTACTGCATGTCACATGCAGTACGCTCACACACACATGCAGCATGTCTAACAGTTACCTGTCATGCGTGGAGGACAGTTTAGTGGCAGGACACTGCAGGTACTGCTGGAAGCGCAGGTCGAACGCCTGCCCGATGGTGCTGATGACGTCCTGGGCCAGGCCGTCCGAACACTCCAGGATGTGACACGCTGTAGGGTCAATACATGAACCCATTTAGACCTGAGACCAGATTCTACCAAAAATGTCTTCCAAATCAGTTTTCTGAAGATCGTATCACTGGTGCTCAAACTGTTTCGTGTCAAAGACCCACAGAATTATCTGTATTTGGCCGCGGACCCCCATCTGAAAACATGTTGTTCCAGGGACCCCCCAGAAGCAAATGTTTGAGTTAAAAACGTTCACTGTGAAAGAATAATATTCAAAGGTGACCAGATTTGACTGAGAGACTGCCATCGCGCACATTACAGCTTTTCACCAGAGGAGAAAAACTTTTTTTTCTTTCTTTTTTTTCAAAATGAGTTAATAGCACAGGCAGACTCTTCACATACTAGAGCATGTCTGAAATAAGTGTCAGAGCTGAAATCGGCATGTAAATATGAAATAAATGCCCAAACATGTAGCTAGGTGTAATGTTAGAGACCACAAAAGTGAATCTTTCAAACCTGTTTTCTCAACTTGTGGTTTTCTGTAAGACATTACTCTATAAGCCACCTCTCCAAAACTGGTGGGTCAAACTGAACAACCAATATGTCAATTTGAAGCTATGATTCCCTGCTTTCATATGACGTGAAAAAACGAAAATTCAAAAAAATCCAATGGCAGTTCCTCAGTCAAATTTAGTCACAGGATTTGCACACATTTTCAAGATTTTAGTACCGCGCTATGAGCTTGTAGATTTTTCAACAACTAATGGTTAAAAGCTATGAGGTGACACAGATGCGTCCTCAGGTCTAAATGGGTTAATATGACACCCCGCTTTGCGTGCGTGGCTCTTATGTGTCTAGTCTGTTTAGAACACAGACAGTTTGGTTCTATTTGTGTGCGCTTCACATTGTTGTATTGTGGTGGTCTTTTGCCGTTTTGTTTGTGGTTTTAGTTGTCTGAGCTTACATGTTAGAGACATGTTTTCCCCCCTGCAATATATAGTTTATATTGTTATATTGTTAGGGACTACGAATGAAAATTAGCATCCTTGCTAACTCCTGACGTATTTACATTGAATCCTCAACTCTACTGTATGTAGTTTTGTTGCCGTGTTCATGAATAGGTTCTTGTCCCTCCTATCTCAAAATATTTGTCAGAATCTTTTGAGAGGATGGCCCCTTGAGATGCAGCATCTCAATTTAGAGGGGGTCCTATACACATAAGTAAAACATTACATACAATACAAATTATACAAAATGTGTATCATGGGTAAAAGATTACATACAGTAAAAACACACAATACACACGCATACAGGAGGTACAGTTAGCTTGCTCACCATCTCCCACCCACACCCCCAGCCCTCAACTCATTTTAAACAAAAAAGAATGGAGAAAACAGTTAGAAAGTAAAAAATAAACGTAAACTGTGATGCATGATTGTCCACATAAAGAAAGAAAGGGCTTGTAGATTGGCTATTTTCTGTGAGCAACACTGACCGGAACATTGTACAATGAAGAAGGATTCAGGTGTTACCTCTTCTATTAACTGGGTCCTTCGCTACGTAGGCGACATAATCTGTTGTGTCCTAAAAAGACGAATAAAAAAAGGTCACAATAAATGTGTAATTCACGTGAATAAATGAACACACAAGTAATACATTCGCTGCAATCCACAAGATTAATGTCCAGCATGAGATTTCGAAACTTGGTCTGCCCTCCACGTGAGTGGCACCGTTTCTACCGCTACAATAGTTTTACTAGTATCAAGAAGCTTTTAGGGGTGAAAAACTATAGAGTATATTGCATTATTAAACATCAGTAAATACTTACAGGGTCTCCGCCGGAGGCAAAGGAGATGGACTGCATGTGATGGTTGGCTATAATCTGTCATAAACATTACAAACATTGAAGAATTATGCAATGAATGTGTCTCTTCCTCCCATATATTTAATCCCATTGCTAGCATTCTATTGGGAAACGTCGCTGGATTTTCAAATGCTTAAATTTCTGAATTAGGGCATTGTCATCAACAAACTATACTATAAAAACTGGTCAAACATTGGCTACGTTTTCAAAGAATGAGGCAATAATTGTGAAATATAGCCCACAACGCCTCGCGCTGCCATCTGCTGTTTTCACAATATTAATCTGTGGAACCGAGTCAAACTAAGTGTAATGCCTCAACTCTTACAATTATAAGTGCTCGCCGGGGGGGGGGGGGGGGGGGGTCACAAAGGCAATGAGAATCACTGAATTAGGGTACAGTTATAACATGTCCCCCCCCCCCGCCCGCTAAGTATTCAGGTTCAGTGGTGGAAAAAGTACTCACATGTTTCACTTAAGTAAAAGTATCAATACTGCAATGTAGAAATACTGTTACCAGTAAAAGTGTGGCATGTACTTGAAAAAGTGTTTGTATCAAAAGTAGAAGGTACTCATTATGCAGAATGTCCCATTCCACATGTTCAAAATGTATTAAAAAACATATCTACAAGCTACAAGCTCAAAACACAAGCTCACAATGTGTCGCGGTGCGACGCATTGTGAGCTTGTAGATCGGCTATTTTCAAATGGCCGAAATGTATATAGCGCTGAAGTGGTTACTGTATGTTTTGTAATAATAATCCAAATCTGCAAAGTAACTAAAGTTGTCAAATAAAAGTAGTGGAGTAAAAGCACAACATTTGCCTCTGAGATGTAGCGGTGTAGAAGTAAAAGTACTGGAATTTGGAAATACTCGAGTAAAGTACAGATACCTCCAAATTGTACTTAAGTACAGTATACTTAAGTAAATGTACTTTCCAGCACTGTTCTATACTGTACCTGTTTGGAGTCGGGGGTCATGAGGTTGAGACTACTGGTGGAGATGTTGAGGTTGATGGACATGCCAGCAAACTGCAGGTTGCTCTTTCCCAGGATGGTAGACAATGCTTTGGAAGGAGGCTGACAAAAAAAAAAAAAAAAACAAGAGGACATAGAATGAAACAATTAATATAACATTATGCATAATTATTGCACTTATCGCACACACAGCAGTGCACGCACGCATATATCAACATAGCTAGCTAACCGGCTAACGTTAGTAGCATTATGGCTCGATCGATCGAATGCACTATAAAAGCGCAATTGCCATTAATCAACGGCAATGGCGTTAAGCGTTAGTATCAAAATTAGGCTTCAATTGGCATTAATCAACGACAATGGCGCTGAAAGTATTAACACATAGAATGCGGGACACGTTTTTCTACGTGGTTCAAATCCCAACGGTCCGATGCGGGACACGTCGAATTTACGTTTAGCGCATTTTCTCATTGATTACTTTCAATCAGTCACCCTCCCCTCCTGAAAACAGGACGGGAGGGGCGCTTTGTGTTTAGAATAGTATCCGTAATCGTAATGGCGGCGCCCATGCTCTGTACGAGTGTACATACAACTCCAGTCAACAGAATCATACTGTATAACATCCGATCGGCTTGCCTCCACCTCCCCTCCTGTTTCTCCCTCCTCCCCTCCTCTCCTGTTTGTTTCAGGGGAGGGGAGGAGGGGAGGGGAGGGGGTCTTTGTGTGTAGTGTCGGTCGGAACATGGCGGCTCCCATGGACGCTGCCTACCACCATCATAACAGAAGACAGTCAGATTCATGTCTCCTTTCCTTCTGCATACTACGAACAAACAAGACAACTAACAAACGAATCACAACTTCACGGATTGTATCGAGGGACGAGGTACCGGGAACAGCAATTGCTGTTCCACACCACCCCATCCATCCCTTGGCGAACTCGGCTAGCAGAGTTGCAACGATGCACAGACACGTACATAGATGGATAAATAATGACAACGCGTCTTTGCATTGTTTCATCTGCCTGTCTGCCCGATGATGATGATGATGACGGCTAGCTGTCATCATCATCATCAAAAATAAACAAATAACAGTACTAACGTAGCCCCAATATGTTCCCTCAGTCCCTACACTCATTCTGTAGCTGCATTCAAAAGCCAATTACCGACGAAGGGTAGATGGGATCAATGTGTACTTTTTTCAGGGCTTTCATTCGGTGTAGTATGTATAGGATAATTTTTGTGTTGCCTGTCAATGTCTGACATAAAAACGGTTCTGTTACCTACAAAAGCAGGTGTTACATAAAGGTCAATATCTCCAGAATGGAAGATGGTAAAATAAAAAATAAAATTAATCAAAATCTATAAAGTAGATAGATCACACACACACACACACACACACACACACACACACACACACACACACACACACACACACACACACACACACACACACACACACACACACACACACACACACACACACACACACACACACACACACACACACACACACACACACACACACACACACACGATGCAATCCCTCGGCGGCCCAGCCTCCTGACGGCAGATATTCTGCACTACATGAGTCACTAAGTGCTGCGTTGCTCAGTGTGCAATGCATGCTGGGTTGGAGCTACGCCCACGCACATACACTTCCATACCTCCCTCACTCTCTCTCTCTGCTGCTTTCTCTCTCCTCCTTTTCCATCTCCCTTCACCTAGTCTCTCTCTCTCTTGTGTAGAAGCTCTTTTTTTCATCCCGCACAATTGTTCCCCGTTCTCTCTTGTCTATCGGCTTTTATTTTTTTTAATACATTTTTGAAACATTTTGAAAACACAAATGTTGCATGCAGGTCCACTCTAGACTTAGTAAACTGAACCCGAGTTGGCTCTGTACTTGGACCACATTTTTCCCAGTTATTTACGGCTATTGCCAAAAATAGCAGATCTACAAGCTCACAACACGTCTGTTTTTGGCTAATGTTCCCCCCGGAATACAGATGCTGGGGTTCAAATCCATAATTTTCACTCTGCAACCATATCTTAATGTCTAGCCTATACCTTTTTCTTCCGCAGGCCTCCTTTGGTCCCTGGAATGGCTTCACACACGAGGCTGATGGCTTCCCTGGAGGGACAAGAAGACAAGAGGGTGAATACCACAGTATACAGTAGTCACCATCATAAACATATAGCCACACAGCAACCTTCACAAATACTTGTCTGTTCAGCCTTATACAGTAAATGATGTGTATACAGTATATGGTTGTGATTCTCAACCGTTTTAACGTGATACACAGTACATCAGGCCACAGAGTCATTTGATAGCATTTATTAAATCTGGGACCCCGATCTGCACAGTACAATCCTCAGTGTTCATTTAACTTTGAGAGTGTACCATTTAGAAACAGTTACCGATCCACAAGGATTTTTTTCTATATTTCTATATTTGATTTATATTTGTTAACTATCAGTCAGAGCAACGCTGTAAAAAGACGTGTGAAACAAGAGAAAAACTCAAAGTGAATATTACATGAATGAGGACAGAGTAAGTAAGTAGCCTCATGGCGTGGCCCATAGCACAGGAACCTATGTGGTGTTTCTGTAATGTGAGGTGGCATGATGTACAAGTCCACCACCCGGCCTGACATGATAGCTAGTACAGTAAGTTGCAGGGACTTATCCCCAATCCAACCCTTGATGCTGATCGAGTGCTAAGCAGTGAGGTCCCTTTTTTATAGTCTTTGGTTTGGTGTGACCTGGCCGGCAACCTCCAATAGTCTCACAGTACGTTTTAACAGCGGGAGAACAACGGCAAGCGACACTTGAATTTCATTGGCTGTCGCCCAATCGCCCACTATCGCCGGGCGACGTCGCCCAAAAGATGAATTATTTTCATCTTTTCGACAGACGCCTGTTCGCCTGCTATCGCTGTCTGGCTGTCGCCCGCTGTTAAAACGTATACTGTCAGGGCGGACACTCGAACCACAAGGCCACTGAGCTGATGATGAGGACACAAATACATTGTTGTTAGTCTTTGTAGGAGGAATGAGATACATCACGAACACCAGTAAGACATTTTTAGAAAGGCAATGGCATGCTCTGTCTGTCTGTCTCTCTCTGTACATCTTTAAATGTTCTGATGAGTTGAAAATGGAGAACCCTGATGTAAACAAGTATTAGAGCTTTTCGGTGTCGTCCTCAAAGTAGCAGTATTGACTTGTGCTTTTGTTTTGAAATGTACCCATTCTACATACTGTGAAATAAACATTTCAATCAATCAATCACTCAATCTCTTTCTCTGTGGTGTAAGCCCCCCGTACACAGTAAAACCCTCAGTGTTACAGTAATTAATCTATTTTTGACTCTAAGAGTGCACAAATGGAACCAAATGGACCTGTATAAGGGTCCACTTGGTTCCATGTGTGCACTTTCAGATATAAATGAACAGAAGAACAGTGTACCAATATTAAAACACTGCATGGCTCCAGCAAGCCAAGCGTAAAAGCTGACATGACATAACCCAGTTCACAGCCTCTCTGTTTCAACAGCACACAGGTCGTCAATACACTCAAAGATAAACTCTCATATCCTATCAATTAGACTGAATATGAATAAACTCAAAGATAAACTCTCATATCCTATCAATTAGACTGAATATGAATAAACTCAAAGATAAACTCTCATATCCTATCAATTAGACTGAATATGAATAAACTCAAAGATAAACTCTCATATCCTATCAATTAGACTGAATATGAATAAACTCAAAGATAAACTCTCATATCCTATCAATTAGACTGCATATGAACAAACTCAAAGATAAACTCTCATATCCTATCAATTAGACTGAATATGAATAAACTCAAAGATAAACTCTCATATCCTATCAATTAGACTGAATATGAATAAACTCAAAGATAAACTCTCATATCCTATCAATTAGACTGAATATGAATAAACTCAAAGATAAACTCTCATATCCTATCAATTAGACTGAATATGAATAAACTCAAAGATAAACTCTCATATCCTATCAATTAGACTGAATATGAATAAACTCAAAGATAAACTCTCATATCCTATCAATTAGACTGAATATGAATAAACTCAAAGATAAACTCTCATATCCTATCAATTAGACTGAATATGAATAAACTCAAAGATAAACTCTCATATCCTATATATTAGACTGCATATGAATAAACTCAAAGATAAACTCTCATATCCTATCAATTAGACTGAATATGAATAAACTCAAAGATAAACTCTCATATCCTATCAATTAGACTGAATATGAATAAACTCAAAGATAAACTCTCATATCCTATCAATTAGACTGAATATGAATAAACTCAAAGATAAACTCTCATATCCTATCAATTAGACTGAATATGAATAAACTCAAAGATAAACTCTCATATCCTATCAATTAGACTGAATATGAATAAACTCAAAGATAAACTCTCATATCCTATCAATTAGACTGAATATGAATAAACTCAAAGATAAACTCTCATATCCTATCAATTAGACTGAATATGAATAAACTCAAAGATAAACTCTCATATCCTATCAATTAGACTGAATATGAATAAACTCAAAGATAAACTCTCATATCCTATCAATTAGACTGAATATGAATAAACTCAAAGATAAACTCTCATATCCTATCAATTAGACTGAATATGAATAAACTCAAAGATAAACTCTCATATCCTATCAATTAGACTGAATATGAATAAACTCAAAGATAAACTCTCATATCCTATATATTAGACTGCATATGAATAAACTCAAAGATAAACTCTCATATCCTATATATTAGACTGAATATGAATAAACTCAAAGATAAACTCTCATATCCTATCAATTAGACTGAATATGAATAAACTCAAAGATAAACTCTCATATCCTATCAATTAGACTGAATATGAATAAACTCAAAGATAAACTCTCATATCCTATCAATTAGACTGAATATGAATAAACTCAAAGATAAACTCTCATATCCTATATATTAGACTGAATATGAATAAACTCAAAGATAAACTCTCATATCCTATCAATTAGACTGAATATGAATAAACTCAAAGATAAACTCTCATATCCTATATATTAGACTGAATATGAATAAACTCAAAGATAAACTCTCATATCCTATATATTAGACTGAATATGAATAAACTCAAAGATAAACTCTCATATCCTATCAATTAGACTGAATATGAATAAACTCAAAGATAAACTCTCATATCCTATCAATTAGACTGAATATGAATAAACTCAAAGATAAACTCTCATATCCTATATATTAGACTGAATATGAATAAACTCAAAGATAAACTCTCATATCCTATATATTAGACTGAATATGAATAAACTCAAAGATAAACTCTCATATCCTATATATTAGACTGAATATGAATAAACTCAAAGATAAACTCTCATATCCTATATATTAGACTGAATATGAATAAACTCAAAGATAAACTCTCATATCCTATATATTAGACTGAATATGAATAAACTCAAAGATAAACTCTCATATCCTATCAATTAGACTGAATATGTTGATAACTCCTAATTTGAAATTTTACATGTTATTAATACAGTGCTCTTCATAATATGGTTTTCTTTAACCATATTAATTAATATTTCTAATTAAGTTATTCTAGGTAACCCTTGGAGTTACGATATAAACAATATATTCAAGCCAGCTGACAGTAGTTATATTGAGGATTTTGTTGAATGATACTTTTAAATATTATACAGCTGAGATTAAAGTCTTTGTTTTAACCTTAATGATAATGGGTTCATTATTGTTAAATGGTGCATTTATAGCACCTTGCAATGTGTTTTACATTCACACACGGATGTCACAGGAAACCATATCAAGCATGTCAAGGATTGTGAGCTTGTAGATCGACTATTTACCCTATTTGGAAGAAAAATAAACCTTTTGATTTGAAAGATTTCTCCAATATGACAGCAAATAATAGGAGTGGCAGGTTGAACATGGTTAATAAATAAGGCTATGGGTGTATGATAAATTATTTATCGCCCTGCATTTGTCATTGGCCTCGTTATCCAACCTTTGGGCGTGGCTGCATCTGATATGCTGGCCTCCGGTTGGATAACCTTGCACAATGACAAATGCTTGGGTGGTAATCTGTATGTATATTCTATGCAATATTCCATTATGTATTTTAAGGCCACTAACCATTGTGTGAGGGAAGGCATCACATTTCATAGGTCCTATTATAGGAATATGACGTAGGTTTTGAATAAATCACGAGAGCCAACATACCTGGTTATTTGTGACCTGGTGGTGAAATCAAGAGATCTCATTGATCGCAGGACTTCTATACAACCCAGGTACTGGAAAATACAAAGTTGAAACATGTCAGATTCTACAAGAAAAAACATCACCATCGCAATACATTGCATTTCATTTCTGCACCAAGATAACAAAAATAGTGTAGTGAAAAGTATATTTATTTTGTTCTGAACTGTATTCAAATGTCATTTCTATTGTGCTTTTTATTCTTTATCCTGAATAGGTATTTCCGATTAAGAAGATAAGTTTAACTTTGCATACTGTGTTCATGATTAGAGGCATTTTTCATACCGTGTACTGAGTTGCCTGATGTTTGACAAAAATCCAAAGGAGTAATATAAAAAAATATGTTTTGCAAAAATCGGCCTCCTGGTGGCGCTATAACAGGCCGACCTGAAAGATACGGGGCAGAGCTTCTGCTCTGGCATACAGAGTGTGCACAAGTATAGTTTAGCTGCAATTAACCCAACAGTGCTGGAGATTAGCTGCTCAGACACAGACAGACGTACGGCATTCGGCCTGGTGGAGACAATATAATGCTATAATGGAATATACAGTATAGTGTAACATGCAACTTGAAAAACTATGCTTATTGCTTATGAATAACAGTAGCATTCCAGATGAGGTAAGCCCCTTTTTGGTCCCAGAAATGTATATCTTTTGAGAGCTCATATAAGGGTGGAAATGGAATTTAAATCCTATAGTGCAACACTTACACACACATACTGTATATTGATTTTGATATGTGCTAATGTATTATGTCTTATGCTACATTTGTAGCATTTGTAGCATTGTAGTATTTAGGACTGAGGCCGATTCTAAAAACACCTAAATCTAAAGTTTTCTGAAAAACTTCAAATATTTATTCAAACATTACAAAAATGTTATGTTGCTATACTGTACATAGCAACAAGAACCCCAAAAGGGCTTCCCGTCTTGAAGGGTAAAAACCTAAAAAGGGGTTCCCGTCCTAAATGGGTGGACTCTGAGCTACAACACACCTGTTGTGCATCAAGCCAATCAATGCACACAGGATTCAGAAGGAGCCACTGGACATTTCACCGCTGGAATAAACTCCAGTGAATCAATGTTAATAGTATTTGTAGTAGATAACAGTAGCACAATTTGAAATTTGCACCCTATGACCAGACAAATTATGTAGTCTGTGTAGTCAGTCAGACTAGGGTTTGACTGGATTGCTGGATTACTACAATGACCATAATGCTTTGGTGCACTAGCTGCCCCTCCTTGTGGAGAGGGGGAGGGCTGTCTTACTGAGACACCATGTAGTCCAAGAAGGAAGTGAGACCATCACAGACACTTTGAATTTGAAATACTAAAATATCAAAAAACACATTACACACATAACCCCAGGAAAGTGTTTCTTGTGTCCTAAAACTCCTAATCATAAAAATAAGATCTGGTTGCAAAGATCTGTGGAGTGGCCCTTTAAGCAAGCAGACGGATCACGTAACTGACGTGACGTAAAGGGAGACATTTCTCTCACCCTCCGTTGCGTAGTGCTTCTTGCGCTGATTACGTTCGACTCCGCAAGGCACTTAAGACATCTCTCCTCACCTATAGCCGTTTGTGCTGCTGTGCAGCGATACTAGTGCACGCACACTCTAGCGTCACAAAGATGCCAAAAGCAGCGAGCGGCAGGCGTCTCTTCCTGGTTTTTAAAATGCTGGTGGATGGAAATGAAGCTCCACCCACGCAGCAGCAGAATGCCGCGTCGGCCAGAACACGGGAAACGCTTGCCTCCGTGGCAAGTGGAAGCCGCGTGCGAGCTTCATTTTCCATCCACCAGCCGTCTAAAAAACAGGAAGAGACTCCTGCCGCTCGCGGCTTTTGGCATGACGCTACAGTGTGCGTGCACTCATACAGTTTCCACTTTACCACTGAAATACCATATGGCATGGCAGCAAAACTGAATTCTGTATTTAGCATAAATGTTAAAATAAGTTACACAACCAACAGTAAGCAATGACTTCAGAACTGTTTGGTTTGGATGTGGGACTCCATGTCTGAGGTCTTACCATAATTTTTAAAGCAGCTCTGGTTTTGTGCCGTTTCCATTATAAAAGCGCAAAAACAACTCATGACAACGATTATAGGAGATTACCTTAAATTGTAGGCTGTGGCATTTGTGTTACTTTATATAGATTTAGTAGTTTAGTTCAAAAGAGGCTTTGTCAAGACAATAATGACCGGGGGTCATTGCAATGGACATAATAATATTACCAGAAACTCATAAAGAGATAGCCGTCAATGACCATAACAGGTCTGTAACTAATAGTTCGACAACACCGCCGCTCCCAACATGTGCTGCCGGTTAAAACTAACCCGTGTTGGTTCAAATTCACCCGTGGCCCAATCCCAACATACGTGTCAGGTTAAAACTAACCCGCTGCAAACCGGCTCCCAACATGCATGGCAGGTTAAAACTAACCCGTGTTGGTTAAAATTCACCCGTGGCCCAATCCCAACATACGTGTCAGGTTAAAACTAACCCGCTGCAAACCGGCTCCCAACATGCATGGGAGGTTAAAACTAACCCGTGGCAGGTTAAAACTAATCTGTGGCTTCCTGTGAGGTTAGGTATAGGTTTTGGGTTTTGTGTAGGTTGTCGGACTAATGCCTGTTACAGTACGTCGGACCAAACACATGCACACGCCAAGTCTTGCCATGGACACATTTGTCCAGTACGGACATATTGATGACCCCTGATAATGACCAACTGACAGATATTTATGAGGCTAAAAAGGGCAACAAGTCTGGGCAATGAGCTGCAGTAAAAAGGGAATTGACACCGTTTCAGAAAGAGTTATATAGTGACAATAAAAGGAAACTGGAGATCACAGCAAAGATCAGTAAAGTATGACAAGACAATTGCCAATAAGAACAAATTACTTTCTGATCAGAATGCATGTGGATTTCTTTGCTATTATATAGGACTAGGGATTGGGTCGTATTTCCATAACACTGCAACAGGAAATAAATTGGACCCATTTAGAATGTTTACGTTACGTTAGTGTGAAAAGGTCAATAGAACAATTTAACACAGCCTAAGCTCTACTGAACGCTGTTTAAACAAACTCCAGCGTCCGTATCCTGGGAAAACCTTTCGCAGAAAATAGCAGAAGTTCAGTTTTGTTAGCGTAAACAGAAGATACACTAGAATAGAGCCCTGAGGGCCTCCAGTCAACAAAGTATAGAGTTTAACTGGTTAGAGTCATACTCTTAAACGTATTCATGCTGTACAAAATTGTTTTTATGTAAATATCCTAGTAGTTTCCCTCGTATTGGTGACCTAACCTAAAAGACTATGTTTTGTTGCTGTGCCATGCCCAAAATTAAGAGTGGACTAGACCGGAGCAGTGGTTCTCAGCCTTTTCTGGATCACTTGGAAATCTTCAAAGTGTTTGCAGCCCACCCATCTGACCACTTAACGTGGCAGGCTGGCAGCCTATCAGTTACAGTAAGTGGTCATGATGGGCGGATCACGTATATTTGCAGAGCATGTTGACGAATCAATTGATTGTGTTCTGGCTTGGATCAATGAAACAAACGTATTTCTATATTATTATTATTATTATTATTATTAAGGGATCAAGCCCGAAGGGACTTTGGTCCCTTATTGAATTATATTCTTCTTCTTCTCCTCCCGCCAAAAATAGCAGTTCTGGCTTAACCGTGCAGTCAGTTTTCGCAGAACTTGGCAATATGGTAGAGGGCTATGCCAAACTGAGGATGCGTCTGAGGATGCGAAGCCCACGACCATTGGCCAAAGGGTGGCGCTATAGCACTCAATTGAAAATGCAAACTTTGAACAGGAATAGCTCATGAACCGTTTGACTGTCAGCAATCGTGTTCTGACTTTTGACCTCTGACCTTTAGATCACCCACCATTTTCAATTATATGAAAAAGACAGAAAAAAGACTATACAATACGCACAATAAGCGGGTCTGTTTGGGGAACTAACAGCTGCAATACCGATATATATATATATATATATATATATGTGTGTATGTGTATGTGTATGTGTATGTGTATGTGTGTGTGTGTGTGTGTCCTACTTATCAGTATCACACTGAAAACCACAGGTTGAGAACCACAGGACTGGAGTCAGTATCCTCACAGCCTACCAGTGGGAGCCCCAGCCCACAGGTTGAGAACCACCGGACTGGAGTCAGTATCCTCACAGCCTACCAGTGGGAGCCCCGGCCCCACAGGTTGAGAACCACCGGACTGGAGTCAGTATCCTCACAGCCTACCAGTGAGAGCCCCGGCCCACAGGTTGAGAACCACAGGACTGGAGTCAGTATCCTCACAGCCTACCAGTGGGAGCCCCGGCCCACAGGTTGAGAACCACCGGACTGGAGTCAGTATCCTCACAGCCTACCAGTGGGAGCCCCGGCCCACAGGTTGAGAACACCCGGACTGGAGTCAGTATCCTCACAGCCTACCAGTGGGAGCCCCGGCCCACAGGTTGAGAACCACCGGACTGGAGTCAGTATCCTCACAGCCTACCAGTGGGAGCCCCGGCCCACAGGTTGAGAACCACAGGACTGGAGTCAGTATCCTCACAGCCTACCAGTGGGAGCCCCGGCCCACAGGTTGAGAACCACCGGACTGGAGTCAGTATCCTCACAGCCTACCAGTGGGAGCCCCGGCCCACAGGTTGAGAACCACCGGACTGGAGTCAGTATCCTCACAGCCTACCAGTGGGAGCCCCGGCCCACAGGTTGAGAACCACCGGACTGGAGTCAGTATCCTCACAGCCTACCAGTGGGAGCCCCGGCCCACAGGTTGAGAACCACCGGACTGGAGTCAGTATCCTCACAGCCTACCAGTGGGAGCCCCGGCCCACAGGTTGAGAACCACCGGACTGGAGTCAGTATCCTCACAGCCTACCAGTGGGAGCCCCTGCCCACAGGTTGAGAACCACCGGACTGGAGTCAGTATCCTCACAGCCTACCAGTGGGAGCCCCGGCCCCACAGGTTGAGAACCACCGGACTGGAGTCAGTATCCTCACAGCCTACCAGTGGGAGCCCCCGCCCCACAGGTTGAGAACCACCGGACTGGAGTCAGTATCCTCACAGCCTACCAGTGGGAGCCCCTGCCCACAGGTTGAGAACCACCGGACTGGAGTGAAGAATGGTGTCACCATCAGTCAATGCATGCCCCTTTAAAGTAATGGTGCGTGATGTGTGAGGGACAAGCACATGACGCTAATTAAAAGTGCTGTTAGCAGATTTGCACATTGAACTGGACACATAGTAGGACCACAGAGAAGCCAGAAAGCCAGTGGGGGAGCGCGGGCCATTTCCCCTTCTCACGACATGGACTTTCGACAGCTATTGACCGGATGGGTCCCAACTACACACTCTGTCCCCATGCGGTTAATGGAATGGCATCCATTAGATGCTCAGATACACACATATCCAAGTCTCTGGTTTGTTTTGCTTGTGTTTGACAGCGCTATCATCAGTGTATGTTGAATTCATGTTAATGTCTATTTTACCCTGTTGAAGACCCCTGGCCTAAATCAAGCACAATCACTCCTACACTACAGTGACTCATTGTTCATGTGGGGATTTTTACAGATTAAGACATTGAACACAACAAGCCTGTGCTCCTTAAGTGACGTATTTACTGTCTGGCAAAATCCTTGTGTCTTTACATTTCAACTTTTTGTTTTCTTTTTCCTGGAAAAAGGAATGCCCTACTTCGTCATAAAAGAGCGTCACGCAAAAGTTAGTGTGGGTTATAATAAATAATGTATACATCATTTAACCAATGAAAAGTAGAGCTTGTGACTAAGGAAATAATACAATGGATCCAACACATTTTTCTTCCCAATTTCCTGAAAAGAAACCGGTTTGGACATACAAGGTTTCCACCCGCCAGTAGCATGTGAACAACACACCAGAATTACATAGAACCTACTGTAAGCATCACTAATGGTGAAATAAACATGCATACATGTCTATTCCACCATTTTAGCAAAGCTTGTAATCAAGCTCACAAAGGAAATACACAATAACAGAAATAAGGAATTACATTACATAAGCTATAAATAATACAGCATCTTGAATATCAAAAAGGTTCAAGAGTTTATATTGTAAAGAAAAGTGACTGCCTACAAAATCATGTGGTAGCCTATACTACTGGATTTCTGTGCTTTTGTTTTGCAAAGGCTTCTCCTCATACTGTGCTGTATGCTGTTGTTTGCTTTGTTTCTTTCTACCAACGATGACCTTCTCCGTTTCCTGAATTATTCAATATGTATTTTCTGGTCTGTGCTCTTTCACTCAGCCTGCTGCTATATCCTACCTATACAGCTACGCCCACACAAGCACGCTTCCATTTGTAAATAAAACCCATTTAAACCCCTTATACTTCCTTGTACGACAAATAATCGAAAATAGTGCTCTGATCTACAAGCTCACAACGTGTCAGCGATTTTCACTGTTTTTCAATGTTGCACAAATGTTGACAAATCTTGCCCACACTAAATCTTCCAGAGTTAGTGTGGTTGACGTGCATTTTTAATTAAATTGTTAAAAGTGTGATATTATCAAACATAAATATCAAACTTAACAGACGTCTACATTTCCCAAAATGAAAAGTGTGTATTTAATTCAGTCTGACCAGAAGCAGGGAACATGAAACAAATACCACTGAAGGGATATATCACACACACACACACACACACACACACACACACACACACACACACACACACACACACACACACACACACACACACACACACACACACACACACACACACACACACACACACACACACACACACACACACACACACACACACACACACACAAGGGCATGGCGGGAACTGCCGTTTCAAGCTATGCCGTCCGTCCTTTTCTCTCCCCTCACAGACAGTGAACTCACCTCGAGCTCATTGAACGAAAAAGACAGAATGGAACACAGAGCCGATACCAAGACCGAATGGAAAAGGGGCGAGAAAAGATAAAAGCAGGACAGGAGAGAAGATTTTGACAGGAGAAAAAAACAAAAAAACAAAACAAATTACTGCGCCTTACCTTTACAACATATGTCATGCCCGGACCGCAGATCTTGTCACCGGAGTGGATCCACCCTCTGGAGGGTTTGCTCACAAGGCCGCTACTTCCACTGGGGTTCCAGTCGTCGGCGCCGGGCTGGAGCTGCTCCTCCAGCCTGCACTTTTTGTTCATGCTGCTGAGCGACTCCAGCTGGGAGCAGGGGGTGCCCGCGGAGGCTGAGCAGCACAGAGAGCCACTCACACCAGAGCCTGCAGCTGACACACTGGATCCTCCCGGGCTGCCGGAGCCGCCCCCACCACCCCCCTGCAGCTTGGACACAGCCAGGTCCTTGACGGCGGAGGGCAGGCCCTTGATGCCCAGCAAGGCGCCCGAGTTGCTGAATTTCAGGCCGGAGACCTTATTGATGAACGTGCAGAGGGTGGTGCCTCCATCGTCCAGGTGGTCAGAGGAGCCGTGGCTGTGTGTGGCGCTGCTGGAGGAGGTGGTGGTGGTGGCGATGGTGGCAGAGGAGGAGGGGTAGCCCTCGGCCCGGGGGGCGTAAGGCGTCTCGGCAGCAGACTGGGGGCCGGCCGAGACCTTGGGGTTCATGGGCAGGCCGTGGAGGAGCTCATCGACGGACGTTACTGACTCATTCCTGAAGCGGTTGTATTTGGTACGGTGAAGCATACCCCTCTCTCTCTCTCTCTCCCCTCCTCTCCACCAACTGACACACAGCCTGCCTCTTTCACAAGTGATACGGCAGACGTGGCCGTGCCGCGCTGATTAACCTCTCCCGTAACATAGCAGCAGCACAGCCAGCGGCAGCGCAGGCAGCGAATGCCTCGTAGCAAATCACAGGCCACCTGACTGCAATTTTCCTCTACTGAGGTTACAGTGGTGGCAGTTGTGTGCCGAGCTGCTGCCCGTCACCGCTGTTGCAAAAGCCACAGACTGCCTTTAGGAGGATCCAAGGCTGCAATCCGATCCGTCAGAGAGAATGAAATAGAAACAAGCCATTGGAAACAGGTTTCTAGAAAGCCACCAGTGTGATGATGGTACAGTTTGTTTTTGTTTTCTTTGTGATGAAAACGGTGCTGATGAAGATGATGCTGATGATGATCTTTAGCCTCAAGTCCGAGAATGGAGATGGTTTGTTGACGATGACTGCCTGGTTGCCGGCTCCGAGCTAAAGCATGACTCACTGATCTGAGAAAAACCTTCTCGCCAAAAGCCTTACTGAACACTGCAAATCACTTCCTGTTGGAAGGGGGGGAAAAGTCCTCCCACTTACAGCACACTACAACCAATCAATTCTCCAAATTGTCCCTTCTGATATTTCTTCGCCATTGTAGAAACGCTTCTGTTTTATTGTGTCGATATGAGGAGGAGTTTTTATAAAGAATATCACAGAGAAGTACTTTGATAATGCAACATGATAAAATGTGTTTTGTAACAATAGTTCGGTCGCGTTATTTTCCATTTGAATTTTCTCATACGACATATGGATCAAATGGAATGACTCATACAGTATGAATGAATCACACCGTTCAAAATGAACGCGAGTGAAATCAGTTATCTAAAACTACTGTGTGATTGACAGCTTCGATAAATCTGTAATCGGAAATCGGAAGATAAGTCTTCCTGAACAGAAAACGGAGACAACCTCCTCCGAAATCAACACAATCTACTTAACAATATCATAAAGATACTGGGCTCCATAACTTACATGAAAAATATATATCTATAAATTAAGGAAAATTACAAAATGATGAAGCCATAGCAATTAACGCTATCAAATAAATGACATAATTCTGATAGCTGAAGGATACTGGCAGTTTTGTGTTTTAAGGGCATCATACATGTTGCACCACAATTCTGCAAACAAAGGATTAAAGACCTTACTGTGGAGTGTAGGATACAATCACAATCTCTCTTAAACCAAATGAACCCAGATTTATCCAAGCAAATGGAAAAAACTACACGCAAACCAAACACAGCGTGAAGAACATTATTTCTCTGGCCAGATGAGTCACTGAAGAAATGGAGCTAGGCTGAGAGAAAGCGGCTTAGATATTCTCCTTAGAAGCAAGCAGCAGTGAATCCTCCTCATCTCTCCTGGAGCCCAGAGCACGCATCCCAAACACCATTCATGTAAAATGTCCTCAGGAGGAGCATCTATAGCGAAGCCCAAAAGACTGACACTCATTCATAAGCAGCCTCCTCTCTCTCTCTCCTCTCATTCTGCTGCGGATTTCGCACTGCTGCAGTCCCTCCCAACATCTCTCCTTCCTTCCTGCCTGGCAAATGCAGGAGAGAGAAAAAAAGAACAGAGACAAGCAGCACACGTCTCCCTTCTCTGCTCAGAAACAAAAGGCAAAATAGAAACAGAGGGAGGAAAAGACAGTCCTTCAGAAAGCAAGAGAAGAAAATGGTTTTTTTAAGGTAAAAGATTAAAAAAAAGAGTTGAGGACAATAAAGGACATGTGATATTAGTCTTTTATGTGAATGAAATAGCTGGTTGGCATAGCAATTTTTCTGTGAATGGAGAGCAAGGCCTTTCTGCCTCTGCAAGGCAATCCCTAGGGATGGAATGGTCTTATCCAATGAGAAGCCGGCTGGATGACTCATTCAGGGAAGGCTAGCAGAATAGTGGAAGAGACCATTCCAAATGCAGGTGCACATTGTGTTCACCACTTTTATATTGCTACATGAACGCTACATAGAGCGTACCTTTAGATGTGAGATAGCCATGGGAGATGTCTTGCCACTTTGAGATAACGAGAAATAACAAAGTTTCAAGAATATCAAAGGTTGTCAAATGTTTTGCATGCACAAGCACACCCCTCCTTTTCATCATTTGACAGCATTATGAACAGTTTTTCAGCAATCATATGAATGGTCATTTATACGTTCATCTACCGGTAGTTGGTTATGCTTTATTAATGTATGGCGAAAACCTGATATATTGTTCAATGATCTGGCAGACATAAAAATATACCGACATCTATAGGTATATTAATATATTCTTGCCCTCTCAATTCAATTCAAATGAGCTTTATTGGCATGAGAAAACATACGTTTACATTGCCAAAGCAAAAGTGGAAATAAACAATGTATGTACAAATACATATTTAATATAAATAGGAATAAAATAAAGGTGTAAACAGAGCTGTGTTTTCTCTCTCTAGTGAGATTAAATATTTTGGCCATATCATCTCAAATTACCTCTCTTGTGACAAGGACATATATAAACTGCGTCAGAAGCTGTATGCTCAAGGAAACATGCTGTGCGCAAATTTAGCATGTGCTCAGTACCGGTGAAGATTTCACTTTAAATCGTTTTGTACACCTCTGGATACTTCCCACAAGCGTCTCGATGGTAATAGGCGCGGTCATAGAGGGGAAAATACATACCTCGTTACCTACTCGTTCAGCTGGGATGCGCCGCACCTGTGTTCACCTGCTAGGGAGTACCCACAGTATAAAGCCATCTCTCTCTGGCTCAGTTCAGATCCATTCTCCGGGAGGTGAGGCAGCGCATATACCGGGCATGTTGGGCGGTAAGTCGAGCACCAAATCCATTTCACGTGACATTCTATGTAACCCCAGTGAAATATAAATACTTATCCTAGTGTCCTTTCATCCTCCCAGGCTTCCACCGGGCATACTCTACCTGGCACGTTCAAACGAGCGTGTAACCTATGAAAGGAACAAGTGATTAATACCATAAAGGAGAAAAAGGAACAAGTGATTAAAGGGGCATTCCACTCATTTTCAACATTTTACTATGTCATTAATATACCTTAGAGCTGTTGTGTGGAAATAATAAAAAGGTCCCCCCATTCTGTGTTTCCTAGAACTGGAGGTCTGAAAAAAATCATTAACATGGTGAATCACATCTTGATGATGTCATCAAGATGTGTTTCACCATGTTAATGATTTTTTTGTTAACACCTCTAAGGTATATTAATGACATAGTAAAATGTCGAAAATGAGTGGTATTCCCCTTTAATACCATAAAGGAAAAGGAGTATTACTACTGCCCCAGTACACAGCCACCGGGCCGAGTAGAAGTACCCAGGCTGAGTAGAAATACTTACTGCTTTACTGCCTTCCCATCCTTATTTAGAGAGACTGTTATTCACAAGCTTGATTGTTATACCTAGCAGCACCTAAAGGGGGGGGGGGGAATCCTATGCTAAAACCATACTCGCCTGTCGGAAATCCCTACAGATAAATCCACCTACCCGAGTGGAAAAGTACCTACCGTTGTAGTCTGGCGACGAGGTCCAGCGACAAAGACGACTCCTCCACGCCACCTACAGGAAAGGAAGGAGAAGAGACTTTGTGTTGATCCACATGTCAAACTGTTGAAACCTGAAAGAGAAAAGGAGAAACGTTACAATTTTGTTTAAACAAACTATTATTGTGTGTGTGTGTGTGTGTGTGTGTGTGTGTGTGTGTGTGTGTGTGTGTGTGTGTGTGTGTGTGTGTGTGTGTGTGTGTGTGTGTGTGTGTGTGTGTGTGTGTGTGTGTGTGTGTGTGTAAAAAAATAGTGAACTTGTAGCTCTGCCATTTTCACTACTTTTGTGACAGACTCTTGTATGATGTAGGTCATTACTTTACAACAAAACATAAAAAGTTGAAATATCGACATACAAGGTTACTGCCGGGCAGTCACGATGTGATAAAGAAAATTATGTTTTTGAAGGAGTGAGCATCCAGACACCACTCCACTCACTTGTTGCCAGGTAACATAAAAAGAAAGAAATCTAAAACAGAATTATTTTCAAACCAGTGCTTCATGAAATAAAAAATGAATAAAAATAGACCATGTCTGTGGAACTGCGTTGCTAGGGAACAGCTTGGGTACAAGTTTATTTCCTGTAGTGGTGGACAGTAAGAAAGTGCATTTACCGGAGTAGGCCTACTTACTTAATGTTGCTCTAGATAGGATAGGAGAGGGAAGTCTGGATAGGAGAGGGAAGTCTGGAGCTCTCAGGTGGAGCTGTTGCCTCTGTGATCCGACTACGGATAAGCGGTTGAAGATGGATGGATGGCCTACATACTTTTCCAGAGTATCTGCTGGCTACTTTACTTGAGTGTTTGCGTTGTATTTTTGAATACTTGCAGCGTCCACACGCACTTTACAATAAAAGCATGAAATTTGACACACAATTAAGAGCATGCATGCCATAAGGAATTTATTTTGCTATAGGGCCATCGCAGATTTGTCCTGTGGTAACCATGGCAGCTATTTTCTAAAATGGCCACCACCTGCTATTATTTGTTATTTTACGAAATCAGGTTCTAGACCACCTAGGATCTTGATTCTGGTGACAAATCCTACATTTTCAGGGATGAGGAATACAGTGGTACCATTTGTACTGAGCGGACGTAGAATACACACATCGACAGGCTGGGTGCTGGGCTAAAGAAACTTCAGCAGATGATGGATGGAGCCTGCACACCACAGGTACAAAAAGACTTTCTTTATTGACAATAAAGAAAGTGGTTTTTCACCTGTGGTGTACAGGCTCCATCCATCATCTACCATTTGTACTGAGACCATTGCAGCCATATTTCAAAATGGACACCACCTGCTACTCAAGTTCTAGACCAGCTACAATCTTTATTCTGGTGACTAAATCGTACATTTTCAAGGATACAGTGGTACTATTTACATCATGCTAGATAAAAACGATCAAAATGTGTAATATCGATGTAGTACTGTTCATGTTTTCAAACTGTGACATGTGAGAGTCAAGTGAGTACAGGACATCAGACGGCATATTCCGTGCTCATCAGACCCCCATCCTGCTTGTAAACCAGCTCTGCCCCTGAACTGTCAGTATCTGTGGCCAGGCCCAGAATACCAACCCTTGTACACCCCACCAGATAACACAGTAGAGCAGCAATACAGGGGGCCACAACCTACCATCCCCGACTTCACCAACAGAGACCCAAGTGAGTTCCCCCGCCTCAAATTATCACTCGAAAACCTGCTTCCATCCAACGCCACCCAGCGGTTCAAGAATCAAGTCATAGTTGACCAGCTCAAGCTTGAAGACACCACGACACCATGGTGGTGCTAAACGACAAGTTTGGACAGCCCCACCAATTAGCATTACGGAAAATAGCCAGTATCCTGGAGGCAGCCGACATCCGTCGAGGCGAAAAGGCATCCTTTGAGAAGTTTGCGCTTCAAGTAGTCGCTGGTAGGCATGCTAACAACCCTATAGGCCCAGAGGGAGACACAGAACTTGGATGCCACCAGAGATAAGAGCCTACTTCCCCCGCACCATGCTCTGCGGTCCAGGAACAACCTACACCCTGTTGGAGCTCTCGGAGTGGTTGAAGCACGAGTCCTGGTGCCACGACTTCAATGTGCAGCTCCCTAGTAATGAGCCAAAACATTGGTTACCTCAGAAAATGGGCAGATATGCCACAGTTCTGCATGGTGCCGAAGACAATTTACAATTTAGGCATTTAGCAGACGCTCTTAATCCAGAGCGACTTACATTAGGCAAGAACAAAAAAATCACACCCGTGTGAACTGAGTGGTGTAAGGTCTTATATAGCCTGTCTGACGTAATGAAATCATGTCTGACGTAATGAAATCACACCCGGGTGAACAGGGTGAACATAGCAACCATGCTCATTTTTTCTGCACAGACTAACAAAGCCAGTTGTAGGAGTGGTTTACACCACTCAAAAATCATGTCTGACGTAATGAAATCACACCCGGGTGAACAGGGTGAGCATAGCAACCATGCTCATTTTTTCTGCACTAACAAAGCCAGTTGTAGGAGTGGTTTACACCACTCAAAAATATATATAAAATGCATTTATCATGAAACATGCGTAAGCTAAGAACGTAACTAGAACATATCTATATAATGACACTATACATATAAACTATACATATATATTATACTATGCTATACATATGTACTATGAAGTGCTATGACTACATACAATGCAATTATTGTGCCGTCTACATGACATGCTATAAGTCATGCTATAAGAAGACGGAGCTGAGTGCGAGGCAGCAGCCCCACCTGAAGAGACAGGGGAAGCTAATGCCTACGGTCCATTCTGTGAGAATAACAAACACTTCCTCAGTCAGTGAACTGGCCTTAAGAGACTCACGAAATAATAGATCACAGAATGGATTTGAACCAAGAAGTGCTGGCGCTGGTACAGTAGATCACACCTAGCTGCCCAGTGTGATCTCAGGAAGCCATGTAGCCTGTGCAAAGGCAAACACCTTGAAGTCCTGCATGAGGTGAACAGCGAGACTCAGAGAGAGACACCCAGAGAGGAGAGCTGTCTGGTGAAAACACCACTGCCGAGGTGCTCTACGCACAATGCCTCTTCCCACTGCAGGGGAAAGACTTGGCCTCAACAGAACACCTGAAGATCTGGCCCCAAAACTGGCCCCAAAACTGTGGAATGCACTTCCCGTTGCAATCAGAACTGCAGCATCACTCCCGATCTTCCGCCGTAGTCTGAAAACCCACCTTTTCAGACTCCATCATGGCCCATAGCACTTACCCTATAGCCTGGTTAATAAACCAGACCGAATCAGCCGTTGGCAAAAGAAAATTGCCTGCCAGCGGATTAGGGTCTGGCGAGGCTCAGTAGCACGCCTCTTTCCTATAACCGAGAACAGGTCGGGCCAATAAGCCTATCTCACAGAATTTCCCCGCCCCCCTTAATACGCCCCCTTTCGGGGTTAGTGGTGATAGCGTGACGTCACTCCATAGACGCTTCATGTTAACAGAGGTAATTTAAGAAGTCTACAACTTTTGTTTTCTCAAGGTAAGGTTTGTTCTATCTGTTCGAGCTGATTTACCATATTGTTTGCTTCATAATAATATTGGTCTGTCACATTTTTACATTAGAAAATGTACTTAGATTCTCCAGAGAAAAAAACGTGTAAATGCCCATGTTAAAGTCACCACTATTTACCGGAAGTGGGCGTGAAAAACGGGCTGTGAGATAGGCCTATCGGGACACGGTATGCAATATGGGCGGGCTTTGGTACAGTGACGTTCAATGCTTGAGACCTTTGACTGACAGTAGCTCTGACCAATTGCGTCAAAGAGAAAATGTTTGAACCCGCCCCCCGGGAAATGAAATCCAAGTGGAGCCAGCCCAGACAGTGTTGTGTGATATTAGTCTGGCTTATTAGCCAGGCTACTTACCCTACCCCCTTAGACAGCACTTCTTAGACTTATATAGCATTTGAAACAGACTTATAGCATGTCATGTAGACCGCACAATAAGTGCATTGTATGTAGTCATAGCACTTCATAGTATATATGTACAGCATATATGTATAGTTTATATGTATAGTGTCATTATATAGATATGTTCTAGTTATAGTTTATATGTATAGTGTCATTATATAGATATGTTCTAGTTACGTTCTTAGCTTACGCATGTTTCGCGATAAATGCATTTTACATATGTGATGTATTCCCATGCTTTTTGTTCTTGCTTAATGTAAGTCGCTCTGGATTAAGAGCGTCTGCTAAATGCCTAAATTGTAAATTGTAAATTGTAAGATCTGGCCCTCAGAACTATAATCAGGCAGGATATGCAGACACTGAAGGGGGCATCAGTGTCGTTCTGCGTCCCCAGCATGTCAGTCAAAGAAATGTTACCAAATCAAAGGAGCCTTCCGCTACAACAGTTCGAAAGGGTCAAACCCCTCATCCTGATTGAGGCAGACCACCCCCACCTAATCACACCAACCAGGCCAGTGAGGTTGGGGCCTCCAGGTGGGCCAGCAGCCATCTGCACAAGAATGGGCTGGATCTGCAGGTCCCAGCCAGAACCCTGGAAAGCAACCTCCAGCCAAGACAATGTATGTTGACTATAACAGAGCCCAAAAACACAGAGCTCATGAGAAGTGTGGAGAAACACTGGCAGGAGACCACCAAGATACAATGCCCACCTCCTATAATGTTCTGTCAGTAGCAACTCAACCTGCACCTGAAATAAGTCCTCATGCTTTTATCGTAAACTGCACAACTCCATAAAAATACTGCACGAAGATGCTGGACTATACATTTCAAAGACAAATATTGTACATTTGACTCTGCTACATTTCTAGGAAATGAAAAAGTACATTATGACTTAACCACTTTAAGCAGCCTTTCTAATATAGTGAAAAGCATAGGTCTACATCGGCTCACATGCAATGCGTTGTGAGCTTGTAGGTCTGCTATGTCTGGAAAATCTGAATTTATTTTTGGAAAATGTCAAAATGTTTGATGAAAAGTGGGAGTGAGACACTGTCAGTCCTCCCATATAGCTTGCATTTGATTTGGTGACATCATGGTACTAATGGTCAATAGCCTAAATACCGGTATTTGTGTTCAAAGTAGGCTGTTCGACATCTGCTGTTATTATTACCCTGGGGCCCTGGGCTGTCTCCTAGCTCTGCCTCCCGCACCTCTCTACCACAAATGAGGGCAAACTAAAGCCAGTAGCCTGTTTACTTAATTATCACATTGATTGGAAATAGGGGGAAACAATTAGCCCGACTTTGTACAAACCAAGCTAACCAAAGTTGTGTAGCTAATCTGCACAAAATTCGTATAAAAGAAATATTTCATTGATGTGGAGTGAAATTGAGTGAACTTACCATGCTTGTTGAGCGCATGTCTCAAGTTGTTTGCAATGCAGCTGCAAGATTAACAAGGTGGGAGGGCACTAAATTAATTTAACATCACTGCATGGTGAAAACTGAAAGGTAGGCCTACGTGAAACTAGGTGAGAAATGCAGTTTAATTGTGCCTGCATGCGGAAACTCGGATATCCATCCAATTGTTCATGTTTACTGTTAACAACTTTAAAACTCATCATATGTAGCATCAACTGCAGCGAGCAAAGGCTCTGCTCTGCTGCATTCAATAATAAATATATCAGCCTACTAGTCCAGTGCGGACTGGTGATTTAATTTGTATTGGTGCCGATCGAGTGCGAAGCTTGATGTTAATTGCGGACCGCTACAGATAAACTGGATATTAACCTACCAAATAAGAACCCAGGCCAAATGCCATTGCAGTAGCCTACACCTGCAACAGGTCTATGCGTGGTGTGTGCATAGCCATGTGAAACTATATTCTCGTGCTGTATTTTGCTCTCCATTTCATGGTCATGGAGGAGAGAGAGAGGTGTAAATGGTGAGAAGATAGTCTATAGGCCTACAGTGGGTCGCCGTGGCGTCACTGTGCCTGCATGCCGACAAACTTGTGCGCGTGTAAACTTGTATTAGCCTACATTATAACGTGACATTTATTATATTTATTATTATTATTTATTATTGTGGACATATAGGTAGGCTATGACTCTGCTATTCCTGCTGTGCAGGACTTGCAAAGTCGCCAGAGCAATGGTAAAGTCTAAAGTGTCTATCATTTTTAAATTATTATGGAGAGAAAAGTCGAGAGTCGGGATTTGGAGATTTACGCACTGACATGCTGACATTGAAATAAGACAATGAAATAAACATGTTCCACTTCCACTCACAATTTAGGTGGCTTTTTAATGCGGTACTTATTCCTTCATTAAAAAATATGATTGGCACCTCATAAGTGTAAATATAAAATCAAATATAATATAGCCTACAATTGAAACCGCAGTGATTTTATCCTGTGTTCAATGCGTTTCTGCGTGGACTCAGATATCTGTCGTATGGGCAGGGATTTTTTCTAAAACGGAGGACGGAAATACTGACTGATGGCAGCAGCCAGGCGAGCCAGCCTCATTTTAATAATATCATCATTATCTAAACTAGAAATGCCAACTAGCCTACGTATCTCCACACCTCTCTGACTCTATCTCTCCTCTCTCACTTTCTTTGCCCACAACCATTTTTGATGAATTGAAAATGCGTGGGCCCTATTGTAAACAAGTGTAATGCTTTATGGTGTCGTCCACTCACAGTTAACAGTTTTTGTATTGAGTTGTACTTGAAATGTACTGTAATTCTGCAAACTGTTAATACATCAATCAATCAATCAAAAAAGCCCCGACACGGTCGAGGCAGACGGCCACCCACCCTAGAGTCGGCGGGTTCGGTTCAGCTTTACGTTTCTTCCTAATATAAGAGTAGGCCTATATATAAATATAAGGGGGAGCTTTTTTTTCTTCTTTTTTTTTTAATAGTTACCACTGTCGCAAAATTGCTTGGTCAGTGTGGGGCATAGGTGTGGGGTCTCTGTCGGTCCTTTGCTCTATATCTGGTGGCGCCTTGAGACAACTTGTGATTTAACCCCCTGGATTTAACGCTTTAATACAATTGATGAGCCCGTCTCTGCTGCCATCTAGTGGAACCTAAAGTACAGTAGCTCAACAGACCACCCTAAACACCCCAGCCAAGGCCTATCTCACAGCCCGCTTTCCACGCCCGGTAAATAGTGGTGTCTTTAACATTAGCATTTACACGTTTTTTTCTCTGGAGAATCTAAGTACATTTTCTAATGTAAAAATGTGACAGACCAATATTATTATGAAGCAAACAAGATGGTAAATCAGCTCGAACAGATAGAACAAACCTTACCTTGAGAAAACAAAAGTTGTAGACTTCTTAAATTACCTCTGTTAACATGTAGCGTCTATGGAGTGACGTCACGCTATCACCACTAACCTAAGGGGGGCGTATTAAGGGGGGTGGGGAAATTCTGTGAGATAGGCCCATAACAGGTGCGTCGGCGACAAAGCAGCAGACTGCAAACACGTAGAGAAGGAGGGAGACCCGCACACTGTCACTTTCTGGTTCAAGAGCTTTTTATTCATTGTCCAAAATGCAACGATTCGGTCCTTCGACCTTCCTCAGGCATCTGCCTGACACACACACACTAAATATATAAATCAAGTAAACATGTTAAATATCAAAGCAGCACTACGTGTAACTTTCCTCTTTTACCCCGGATTTTAACTTAGTTTCCTGTGCATGTGCTGAGATTTTGACTATTGAGCTAATTAGAGCCGGCCTGCTTGCTCTGGGGATAAATTTAATCTTGACCATACATCAGGTCAAACGTGGCGTCAGATCCTGTGTCTAGGTGAGACATGACCTTTGACCTCATGTCAGATCCTGTGTCTATGTGAGACATGACTTTGACGCAATCTGCAGTATGTCTCAAATTCAATAGAATAGCAGGGAGACAAAATACAACCACCCCAATTGGATAAGTTATATTGTATTATACCACAGGTCGTTTCGAGGAAGCAATCTGATTGGTTGAAACAGCCTTCTAGCCGTGGGTTAAACCAGCACCATTCACCACCTAATCAAAACAAAGAATTCAGCTGCTCTGTTCTCCCAGAGCGCTAGCAAACTCGGTGGCTAGGCTAGCTAGTTTCTTGGGACATTTGTGGTCGTAGTGACTACATCTGTCATTCAAAAAATATATTCTTTCAGCGATTTTCTTAGTTTTAAGGGTAACTGTTGTATTATTGCCACTTCAGTGATGCTTGCGGAACTCGACTTCGTCTCGTTCCTCACCGCATCCCTGTCGTGGCAATAATCACGTTAACGCACACCCTCTCGTGTAATATTGCTTAATTAACATACTCTGCCATACAGATTGGACACACTTACATTTCATTCATTATAAAAAAGTTACAAAGTGAACCTTCAGGCAAGTTTAGGGTATGGAAAATATGTGCTTTTGCTACTACTCCTACAGATCAAAAATGCACAAATCAGTGCATATTATCTCTGACTGGGCCCTGGGACTGGGGTCATATTATCTCTGACTGGGCCCTGCAGGGACTGGGGTCATTTGAGTAACATCCGCTATGACTCCATGGCTGCCTTCCAACGTTTGCAGGCCCTGGGTAGTCAACACAGTCTGGCGGAGATGTGCGCTCCGAGGTTCACACTTTTCTAATAGGCCTATCTCACAGCCCGCTTTCCACGCCCACTTCCGGTAAATAGTGGTGTCTTTAACATGAGCATTTACACGTTTTTTTCTCTGGAGAATCTAAGTACATTTTCTAATGTAAAAATGTGACAGACCAATATTATTATGAAGCAAACAAGATGGTAAATCAGGTCGAACAGATAGAACAAACCTTACCTTGAGAAAACAAAAGTTGTAGACTTCTTAAATTACCTCTGTTAACATGTAGCGTCTATGGAGTGACGTCACGCTATCACCACTAACCCCGAAAGGGGGCGTATTTAGGGGGGCGGGGAAATTCTGTGAGATAGGCTTATTCTGTTAAGGGCCTGTGCTAGATGCTGTATGGCAAATGCTTGCCTTGATTTCATGTTTACATTTTGTTCCCCTTTTCTTCTTAATTTATATTATTAGCGCTACAGTAAACACGTGTGCCTTTGACATGATCCATTTAACTACTTTTAGCAGATGAGCTTCAATGTTTATTTTAATGGAATTATACTCCACTCTGCCCACTTCAGTAACACCTTTGCAACAAGGAGAATACTGTACATAGTTTGTGTTTTTTGTCCTTTTAGTCACAAGAGGGTGCTGTTCCCTAGGTGTTCTATGTTGCTCTATCATGCATGTATCATGTTCTGTAGACACTACACTAGAGTTCTTAAAAACAAATGTATCACAACAGGGCTGGTCGGCCGGGGCTCCCATAGGCGGCTGCCTGGGGCAATGTTCAATGTCATTTGCCAGCATGTTTAGGAAAAAGCGAAATAAAAACAAAAATAACCATTAAGTTTGATATAGACCCAGAGATCAGTGTAAGAGACAAAAAACAATCAAGCAAAAAAGAAAACACCTCTGTTTATTTTTTGCTAAACTGTCCAAGACAGAGGGTAAACTTCTTAGACTTGTGATATGAATGACAGTCAGTGAAAGATATTAGAGGAATTATAGACTATAGGGTATGCACGTGACATCATCATAATACCCGGAAGTTACAGTACGCCGTCGCCTACTGAGTGGCAAGAAACTACTTTATGGCCTTGACAGCGCATACATCCAAACAGAAAAGTCCTATCTGATTGCATTAAACAACGTTAAATAACGTTAAACTCACTTTGCCATTCACTTTGTCACTCAATTTGCCACTCACTTTATGCATGCATACCCTCTATTAGGAGACAGAAAACAATCCTTTGCGATGTGTAGTTTGTGTAGCATGAACTCAATCCGAATACCATCTCGTGTTTGTGCTTAATGCAAAAGCAAATGTTGGAATTAGTTGGAAAGTACTGTGACTAATGCCCCAGTTTCTTAAAAAAATTAAATAACAAAAAAATAAAAGAACCATTTAATTCTGAGGGACAATCATATTATAGTCAATATGCATTTAAGTCCTTCACCAACACTCACATTGACATTAAAAGTACAAATTGTACCCGTTTACATTGTACTGCGGTTCCATGTGAATGACACTTTAAATGGGCTAATACGCCTGATTTGCCATAATATATTACAATTGAGCTCTATAACTTTTATTTTTTTCCAGCTATTTTTTGAGTGGTGCAACCACTCCAAGGAACAGCTTTGTCCCTATGGGACTATGTTTAGAGTACCAATAGGGGGTTCTGTTGCACCACTCGCTTCAGACTGGTCTGATTTCATCTATTTTTAGAAATAGTTCATCTTTTACTTAAGGGAGACAACATATATCACAAGTTGTGTGGTCCAGCCCCATGGAGAATGGATATTGTAACTAAAAACAACGTAATAATACTTCCTAAGAGCACGTTTTTATTAGTACATGCATTGCATTCCATATTGCTGGACGATGATGGACAAATGACATCATCTTGCAACAGGCGGTCCCCTTAAAAGATGAACTATTTTGCAAATAATATATTATAATAATTATAATTTAAGGTGTTTAAAAAAAACATATAAGGCTTATTAGCCAGGGATCCTTTAAAGAAATGTCTTTTTGGCATCGGGACAAGTGCATTATGTTAGAAGGGACACATGCATGCCATCACATAGGGTCATTTAACCTAAAAATTCAGGTCTTTTATTCATAGCTCGTCTACCTTTGAATGTTTTTTAGAATTTTTGCAGATCAATCTGATTTTAGATTGACACTTCATTCTCTTCACTTTAAAACTGGCCTCTTTATTTGGGCATGTCATTACAGGCAGAAAAAAAAAGTCATTGTTCTTTTTTCAAAAATAGCAGATCTACCAGCTCACTAGCATCACAATGCGTTGTGAGCTTGTAGATGGGCTATTCTTTTTGCATTTTTTTGCAATCAGGCTTACAGTAAGTGCAGTCACTTTATATTTTGCCAGCGTCTAGTCTGCCATCCCTCAAACAAAGACAACCACCCGGCTCCGTCACCTTCTTCTCGGAGTAGGGAGGAGTCAAGTCTCGTCTTGCCCACCAGGTGAGCCTGACAGAAGGCATGAAGTACTTAGCTTGAAGAGTCCTCCTCAAACCTCCATCTAAGAAATGGCACTGTGACATCACATGACATTCACGTGTGACATCTGTGGTGTCTTAAGGCCTGGTCCACTTTGGTGGAGAACCGGGTTCAGAACCAAATACAGCCAAGATCAGTGATGCGTCATGACATCTTCAGAGAGCTCCATTTCTATCACAGCTTTCCTGTGGAGAGAATTAAACACAGTCTATATTTCACGCGTGCGCGCACACACACACACCTCTGACAACATTTTTTGAGATATGCTTGAGACAAAATCTGTGCACAGACAATTTGGCTCCATCTTAAATCAGATCACGCAGTCAGAATATGAACATACCCAGGCCTTTTCCCATTGTTTTAGCAGCTGTTCGTGTTCAGTGAGTGCACTCCTCCACTGGTTCAAATCTCTGGATGGAATGCTCTCCTCATCTGTTAATTGATAAGAGGCTTTATGCATATAAAACATACCTAACAATGTCATGTCAGGAGTCATGGCAAAACAGCAAAGGTTCAGGGAAACCAATCATTTATCCTCAATTCAAAGTTGATTGCAGGGGCACTAGTCTCAAAAATATGGAGGAAAAAGAGTGGAAAAAGAGTTGCAAGAAGTTTAACGATGACTCAAGTCTACTCAAAGATGACAAAAAGTGCTCAAGTGTAAAGCTCTGGGACAATGCGATCAGTGTAACTGATGACTGTAACGTTTGTCTTAGCATTTCACTTTCTCTTAAATAGAAAAACAGGGGTGGTTAACTTTGACGACGGAGAGGGCCACAAATTATTTCCACTCACTCCAGAGGGCCACATTGCAGATATATTGTAGCAAAAATAGCCAATCTACAAGCTCAAAATGCGTCGCAGTGTGACGCGTTTTGAGCTTGTAGATCGGCAATTTTTGCTATTATTTGAATTGAAATCCTGAATTATATTTTGCCATTTTTCAATTGGTACAAATGGACCTTTTCACCCAAACCAATCACCGATACAGATTTAGGCATGCTACATCTGTTGATTAATCAGGTGATGATTAATCATCTACCTCCAATAGTGAGGTGCAGATCGACCTCAGAGACGTCACGTCCTACGCTGGCTTCAGCGATACAGTGGTAACGGGCGTCCTTAATCAGTGGCCCCTCCCTGAGCCAGCTGCTCACTAGCGCCTCCCCATGGCCCGTCTGCCGTCGGTGCTCCATGACGGGGCCATCGAGACCTTGTCCGTTTACTAGCCAGTGAATGTGGACGTCACTAGGACCTAAGAGGACAGAATGGGACTTCATGTTTGACCCCTGATTGGTCGACAACTCTGCCAAGACACCCGTCACTCCACAGGGCCAAAAATAGCCGATCTACAAGAAGTTCACAATTGTGAGTGAGCTTGTAAATCTGCTATTTTTGGCGAATCGAGTTGTGTAGAGTGAAGTAAGATCGTACCAAATGTGCTCTTTACAGGTCTGTTTTTTATCAAGTACAGAGGGTTTAAGTAGTACGGAATTTGCAGCTCAGCAACACATAATTCACCAGTTATTTATATATTTAAAAAAAGAAACTTACCCTAAAAAGGTTTTCTTTCATTCTAAATGTTTCTATCGTTGTTAATGCCAGTAATAAAAATTATGACGTAACACAACTGAATAAATAGGCACCAGCATTGATAACATTTGAAATCAAGATTTATTTAAGCTCCCTAACAGCAATAACCCCAAAATGTTTGAGAATATTATGTACATCTTGAAAGTATTTCCCAATATATACAAATATATTTACATTTGTTTACAGGCAAAGAAAATCCAAGTTACACATTTAACCTACAATATTTCTACAAAAAAAACATCGTTCTTGACACTGCTTGAGAAGTACCTACTTATAAATATCTCATATATCAGGTCAGATTTTCCAGTTATAAAAACAAAATTCAGTACCATGGAACTGAGGCATGTGAGACATGAAACCACATGTCGGAGGTTTTTAGGAAACTCCAATTTATTCAGATTAGCCTCATATACAGTTTAGGTATAGTCCAAATGGGCCTAAAGTTAGGGTACACCAATTGTAACAGTAAAAAGGCAGTTTTGTTGTGAGAAACTTTGCACATGCGCACATACAGCACACACACACACACACACACACACACACACACACACACACACACACACACACACACACACACACACACACACACACACACACACACACACACACACACACACACACACACACACACACACACACACACACACACACACACACACACACACACACACACACACACACACACACACACACACACACACACACACGTGGGGGGGGTAAATATCTATGCAGGTTAGGTTGGGGGTAGGGAAGTGATGTCAGGTAATATTGTAGCCACATGCACAAAGAGAGAGCGAGAGAGGAAAAGGAGGAGATAGAGAGAGAAGGGTGAAAGAGGGGACATAGAGAGAATGGGAAAAGAGGGGAAGACAGACATAGAGAGGAATAAAAAGAGAAAGCGTGACCGACAGGCAAAACCAGGCAGTGTGAGTTCCTGACGAAGGGTTTTGGGTGGGGGTGAGTCAGTGTCACAGGCACCACTCACCCAAGGCCAGGCAGAAGAGCAGGAAGGCCTCCTGGGCGTGAACCCCCCAGGCCTGATCCTTCAGCAGGGGGGGCAATAGTCTCACCTCTGCCTCCCTCTGGCCCTGCACACCGCCGCCGCGAGGCCCGGCGGAGGAAGAGGTGGCAACGGAAAGAGGAGGAGAGGAGGAGCAAGGGAGGACAGAGGGAGTAGCACTACTTCCAGATGAGGAATGGGAGGAGGAGGAGGAGGATGCACTGGAAGAGGAGGAAACAGCAGCGGAGGCTGTGAGGGGAGAAGGGAGCACATGGCAGGGGAGGGAGGGAGTGATGGAGAAACGGTAAGAACTGAGGAAAGTCGAGGAGGAAAAGGGTTTGACGTGCAAAGCACACAAGGAAGGATAACAAAAGGTAAATTAGAGGTCTGCACAGGAAATGACCCGAGAATAACCATACCCGGTTCCAAACGGACCTTAACCCATTTAGACCTGAGGACGCATGTGTGTCATATTATACCGATATTATTATATATTATATGGTCTTATATATTATTATACCATATTATTACCGATTTTGGGCGGGAACCCCTTTTGGTGTTTTAACTCAGCATTATGTTATACTTTAGCTATTGAAAAATAGCAGATCTACAAGCTCATAGCGCGCCACCGAGTGGCGCGCTATGAACTTGTAGGTCTGCTATTTTTGAAAAATCGTAAAAATGCGGCACAAATCTTTGAATATATATTCTTTCAGAGCGAACGTTTTTTTTATTTCGACGTCAGGCCTGAATGGGTTAATGGGTCTCGACCCGAACGTACTGGACCCGAAGCAGGCTACATTATACGTACACTGAAATTATATTTTCAGCAAGGCCTTGCAAAAACAATGCTCGTTTCACCGCTGAGACTTGCCTGTCTTGGTTGCATCAAATCTGCAGTAGTGCATTGCAGAGAGTACATTTAGCTGCGCCAATGTTCTTAAATTGCCCTTCGATAATATCCACTACAGATGACGATCCTGGTGGCTTTTGCACACTATATTGTTTCTCTCGTAGTTTGGGTTTAATCTCACTATATGGAAAATGTCCATGGTGTTCAGGCAACGCACTGCACCTACTTGAGATTGGCTGAGTTTCAATCGGCTGTAAACGTCATTCAAACCAAACAGACAATATGGATTTTAGAATGTAATTATACCGAAGCAGATTAAAGCAGCTCACCAGCTCAGTGGCCTTGTGGTTAGAGTGTCTGCCCTGAGACTGGGAGGTCGGGGTTCAATCCCCGGCCAGGTTATACCAAAGACTCTAAAAATGGGACCCAGTGCCTCCCTGCTTGACACTCAGCATCAAGGGTTGGATTGGGGGTAAGTCCCTGCGACATACTAGCGTCATGTCCAGGGGGGTGTACTTATACATCAAGCTGCCTCACGCTACAGAAACAGGAGATAGGCTCCTGCCCTATGGGCCTCATGGCTCGGCAAGGCTACTTACTAGATTAAAGCAGATGGGGTCAGAGTCTTACTCGAGACACCGCAGCAATTAAAATAGATCTGACCCGTACCTGAGAGAAAGTAAATATGTTTTACCCTGATCCGCTCCAGTCTCGGGTACCGCAGCAATTAAAATAGATCTGACCCGTACCTGAGAGAAAGTAAATATGTTTTACCCTGATCCGCTCCAGTCTCGGGTAGGCCCTCGGGTTTCCGGTTTCGGGTTGACCTGTGTAGACCTCTAGTTCCAATGCCTGATTTAAACAGTACTTGGTTGCGCATCGTGACGATCCACATGCTCGCAACACGTCGCAATGTGCAACACGCTGTAAGCTTGCAGATCAGCCATTTTTGATGTGCGACACTGGTACAAATCAAAAGTATAAAGTACAAATCAAGCCACAATGGGGAACATCATAACTATATACAGTACTGTATGCTATCAATAAAATGAGAATGTTACCACAGATGTGAGATTCATACTTTAACTAATCATGCTCTGGGGGGGAAAATCTAGAATTTAAAGCTGAATTAAATAGAAATTGGAAATGAAAACATGGTAAAAGATTGTTTTCAGGGCTCATTTGAAGACAAAAGAGAAAAAAAGGATAATCGATCAGCGTATTTCTGTACATTAATGGGTTATTGTCAGCCAATAGGGAGGAAGAGTAGTAGAGGTTAATATGGCCCTGGGGGGGCAGAAGTGACTTTGTACCATCAGGGTTTCATAGGGTGAAAAACAAAACAAAAAAAGATTGTGCGACTCTGGTCACATCTACACAGTTCAGACAGTGGTTTGAAATCTTCCAGCATTTTTCCCCATTTTGTGAGTCAAAGTTCCCACCTCCCTCCTACCACCGAGTCCCCTCACCCCACTGTAGGGTTGATTGGTGCCGTCTAAGCAATAATAGGGTTCTGATTGACAAAACCTTTGTGCGAATATCATCTTCCTCTTCCTCCAGACGTATGATTCGGTAAATCCACCCAATCTCACGTAGGAGAATACAGCATAAAGTCTTCATAAACATACAAATTGCTGTACCGCCGACCAGTTTTGTTCTTCCTTTGTATCTTCGCTGGTCCTATACAGTACCTCAACAGGTGGAACATCCATAGTCCACAGACCACGTACGTCGTACGTGCTAGAGGTGTGACGATTGTACACAAAGCTAGGTAGTATAATGACAGCGTACTGAGCAAACCTTCCCTGAGAAATTTAACTACATCCACTAGCCCAAATTGCAAAATAATAAAAACAAACTAATAAAATACATGAATTTAACGAAATCACACCCTCCACACCCACCCACCCCAATCTCACACTGTACAAAAAGGTAACATGCATCCAATTTGGAGAACATCAGGGTAACTTACCAATTTGGTAAACAATGTTTCCAATTTGGAAATTTTAAATAGCTTCTTTACTTTTCTTTTCTGCTGGACTATGCACAGAGAGTTACGACATTCATGAGTTGCCTTGATATTAAATACTTTGTAGCCCTTTGCATCAGAAAATAAATCCAATCTCTGGAGTCTGATGCACGACCTTAAATTTGAAATAAACGTATCCTCATCTGGCACTGTAAATAGTACTATGTACTGTGAGGCAACAATAGCATAGTATTCCCTAAAGTTTCTGGGTTAAGGGAAATAACAGGCAAATCTATGGTTTCTCGCTAGCAGCAAGGCTCATCGGCATCTGCAAACTCAATCGGTTGAGATTCACAATCTACGTCAAATGGTTTCTCCTTGGATGGACTGTCGTCAGGGAAACTGTGAGAGGGGATCCTTCCGTTTCCACACTCCGGTTCGGTCTCGTACCCGGTGTCGCGCAGCGCACGCAGCTGATTATTTGGGGTGACTTTGCTGCCGTTCTGGGTCGGGCGCTGTTCCGTGAGGTTCAGTTTTTCCGTCACGGCTTGCTCTGTCGTCAGGCCCGACTCACAGGACCGGTACTCGGGCTGGATGGGGTTCTTGTGGCTGCCCAGGAGGGCCGCTCGCAGCCGCAGGCAGGGCGCCGGGAGGTACTGCATGTAGCAGTTGTACGCCATCGCAGCCAGGAAGAGGAGGAAGAAGAGGAGGAAGAGGGCGAGGAGGGCCGAGCTATTGTTGTACTGCAAAAACTCCGCTGACGGGTCCAGGGTCTCTGGCCGGGGAACGTTGGGATTCGGGGGGAGGTGATTAGGCTGTAACCTGATGGTAGTACTACTGGTGGGTGGGGTTAGTGACAAGTCAGTTTGAGCCGGGGACGTGAAGAGGTTTGTGGCCGAGGGGCTGGGAGGGGCACGGGCCGAAGTTAGTGGAGGTTTGGCTGTGTTACCGTTACCTTCAGAGGACCGGGGGCTTTCCGTCTCCTTCTGGCCGAGATTGGTGCGGAGGGTGGTCACGGTGCGACCGGCCTGATACGGCGGTCTGGATGGGGCCTCCAGAGATAGAGAGTATCCAGCTTGGAGGTGGCTAAAGTTCTTCCCGGAGGCAGGGCTCCACTCCAGGGACCAGCACTCATAGAGGCCCTGGTCCTCCGGAGCCACGCTGTAGATGAGGAGGCCAGCCTCCCCTATGAGGTGGAAGCGAGAGGCCTCGGTCAGCGCCGAGCCATTGGACTTCCATATCAGCTGGGCTAGGTTGGAGCGCACCAGACAGGGCAGCTCAGCAGAACTCCCTGGCTTCACGGTGACATGCTTGTAGTCCTGCACAGACAGGACTGGCACTGGGGGATACACAGGAGGAAAACACCATGTTTTTGAAGGCCGACATTTAATTTAACATATTTAGACCTGACGTCGAAATTTTAAAAAAAAAGTTTTCTAAATCATGACAATTTTCGGAAAGATTTGAGGCACATTTTAACGATTTTTCAAAAATAGCAGACCTACAAGTTCATAGCGCGCCACTCGGTGGCGCGCTATGAGCTTGTAGATCTGCTATTTTTCAATAGCTAAATTATAACAATGTTTAAAACACCAAAACGGGTTCCCGCCCCAAAATGGGTTAATGGTTAATGTGGTTAAACGCTAACGTGACATGGATGCGTTCCAGGTCTCAATGGATTAACATATTTAGACCTGAGGCTGATTCTAAAAGAAATCTTCTAATCTAAATCCTAACAGTTTTCTGAAAAATGTATGTTATCAGTGGTGCTCAAAACTTTTTCGCTGGCTCATCAGCCATGAGGTGCTGGAATCACAATTAAGTAAAAAAAGTAAAGGGAGTGGCAGCGGTGGCCGAACGGATTGCGGAGCGGTCTTGATACCGGAAGGTCGCCAGTTCGAATCAGCGGTCCGACACGTTAAAATTACCACCGCTGAAGTGCCCTTGAGCAAGGCATTGAACCACTACCATGAAATGTTCTATGAGCAGGGCCTGGCTGGAAACAAGTTCTTGAGCTTAGCCCAGATACCCTGGGTAAATATAGTAACTTTGCTTTGCTTTGGAGGCTCCGCACACTCAAATCTGTGCACAATCGGATATTTTTATTTATATGATTAAGATAGCAAGCTTTCATTTAGCAAGCTTTTGTCATGCCTTCTTCAGGCATCTCAGGCCGCCGACCCCCCAAAATATTTTGTCCAGACACCCCCAGAAGCAAGGATTTGAGTTAAAGATTTGCACAAATTGTCACGATTTTTCAAAAATAGCAAGTGATGCTATATGAGCTTGTAGATCTGCTATTTTTGAATGGCCAAAGTATAAAGTGGTTAAAATCTGTAAAAATGACACAGATGCTTTCTCCGTCTTAATGGGTTAAGCAACAAAAAAAAAAGCTTGTCAATGATGAGTCGAGCCCGACCGATGTAAGAGCTCAAAATTGAGAGACTAGACCATTACCAATATGGGTCAGGCTCCAACAGTGAGACAGAATGACATGTTGCACTACCTGTTGGACAGCCGTCTGCATCGCCATTAAGACTCTGGAGTAGACTCCTGGTAAAACAAATATGCATTATGTACACAAGTGTCTAAAACACGCAGAGAGACAAACACCAACTCTGAAAGAAACAGGCCAAACAGGAAGGGGTGCGGTGACCGTTAAGATGACTTTGGTTTGATAATGTGGTTTCTGCTTTTGGTTACTGCTGTTAGACAGATAGCGAGAGACAGCTAGCGTGAGAAAAAAAAACAATGTGGGAAAATACCAGTGACTTGAATTACCTGTGTGTGTGGCTGGGGGCATCGAATATATTCACACAGGCAGTTCTTTTAGGGTCCCAGGCGCAGTAGGGGTCCCGGGCCAGAATGCAGTCGTCACAGGACAGGTATTTGTCACAGAAGGCTGTGGGGGTGACTGGACCACTCCTGAGTCTGAGCCAGCATATAGAAAACGTGTCTGTGGACACACACACACACACACACACACACACACACACACACACACACACACACACACACACACACACACACACACACACACACACACACACACACACACACACACACACACACACACACACACACACACACACACACACACACACACACACACACACACACACACACACGTTAAGGGAGTCCATGTCCTCAGTGGAACTGGTGGCTTTGCTTTGAAACAGATTGAAAGGTGCACTAGACAACACTAGATGTCACACTTTAACCACTCAATCAATTAATAGTTAAATTAATAGTTTTCAATAAATGCCTCAGTCAAAATATTGCTATAGTATTTAATATGAATATCAGAACGCTCGCCTCGCCCTGGGCGCAATTAAATAATGTCCCGTGAATGTCATTTAATTCACTCAAAACATACATTTTGTAACCGGCGATCATATCGTTTAAAGAAATGAGCTGCAAATCAAGACAGCAGACTTCTCACTTCAGATTTATTTTCACCGCTCGGCAACCGGAGTGTTACGAGCGCGTGCAGAACAGAGTTGTGAAGTGTTATCAATATTAAAACAGACATCCAAAGTCGATGAGGGCCCAAGAAGGTTAACTGAGTTAACCTCAGTAAAACGGTGGCACAACCTAAACCTATTCCTAAACTTAACCCCAGTAAAACTATGCCTAACCCTAAACTTATTTCTAACCTTATCCTTGCAAGATTGCAAGATTGCAAGATTACAAGAACCGCCCCACAGAGCAGCTGGCGTGCGGTTGGCAGAAAGAAAATGAGGGCAAGGGTGTTTCGAGGCGAGCATTCCAGTTACCTAATAAGTAAAATAATTATGTATATGATCTTACACCAGCAAGTTTCTAATTCTATAACCTACTACAGTGGTGGGCAACTGGCGGCCCGGGGGCCACATGCGGCCCCCACCTTCACTTAATGCGGCCCTCAGGTTAATGTCAGAATACTGATATAATATTGGTTTCAGCTGTTTACAATTCCACAACATGCAAACATGACCCGCTTTAATTACTTCAGTCTAAATTAGTAGCTCAATGCTTCAACACTCGTATAATTAAAGGCATTTGATTTCAATTCGAAAAATAGCCGATCTACAAGCTCAAAACGTGTCGCAGCGCGACGCGTTTTGAGCTTGTAGATCGGCTATTTTAGCTACGACTAATATATGGCCCTCTGGAGTGAGTGTGGAAATATAGTGGCCCTCTCCATCGTCAAAGTTGCCCACCCCTGACCTACTACATGAATACACACCTGTGAGGACAGCACTAAGTTCTTAATGGACTCGGAGTTCTTCAGTAGTTGAATCTCTTCCACGCTGTGTACGTCTCCTTCATACACTACTGACTTGTGTAAGACTCCCTTGTCTATGGAGCAGAAATAAAAGGGAAAAGCATGCTGAACATGTAGACTTTCACAGCATAGTTTTAGACTAGTTATTATTTATGCATGATTAAGAGGATAATCTAAGCCAGTGGCTCTCAAAGTGGGCTCAGGGACCCCGAGGGGTTCTTGAGGGGGTCCCCCAGCAAACATCAGGACCTGATGATGTTTGAAATTACCTGAGGCATATATATATATATTTAAAGAATCACACCCGTGTGAACTGAGTGGTGCAAGGTCTTATATAGCCTGATCAGCTGTGGTCTGACGTAATGTCAGTGACCATAGTAACCATGCTCATTCTTTTGGGCCCCCACGTACAGGTACACACATACACGGGTACAAACAAAGCCGGTTGTTGGAGTGGTTTGCACCACTCAAAAAAAGATATAATCTTGAAAAAAATGGCACTACACAACATTCAGCCACTAGATCAGGGGACCCCACTTTTTGGCCGGGGACCCCCGAAAATGCTTTGGCAACGTCTCGGGACCCCCCCATTGTTATAATTTAGCTATTTAAAAATAGCAGATCTACAAGCTCATAGCGCGCCACCACCGAGTGGCGCGCTACGAGCTTGTAGATCTGCTACTTAAAACCTTTGCTTCTGTAGAACGCCACAACGGTAAGGCCTTCCGGTCTGATTCTCGGATATGTTATAGAGCTCCACGAGACGCACGCGTGGAACTGTAGTACGTCCTCGGGCGACCTTTCTAGTCGACATGGCGCGCGCGAACGTTCCACTACACCGAGTGGCGCGCTACGAGCTTGTAGATCTGCTACTTAAAACCTTTGCTTCTGTAGAACGCCACAACGGTAAGGCCTTCCGGTCTGATTTAGGGATATGTTATAGAGCTCCACGAGACGCACGCGTGGAACTGTAGTACGTCCTCGGGCGACCTTTCTAGTCGACATGGCGCGCGCGAACGTTCCACTACACCGAGTGGCGCGCTACGAGCTTGTAGATCTGCTACTTAAAACCTTTGCTTCTGTAGAACGCCACAACGGTAAGGCCTTCCGGTCTGATTTAGGGATATGTTATAGAGCTCCACGAGACGCACGCGTGGAACTGTAGTACGTCCTCGGGCGACCTTTCTAGTCGACATGGCGCGCGCGAACGTTCCACTACACCGAGTGGCGCGCTACGAGCTTGTAGATCTGCTACTTAAAACCTTTGCTTCTGTAGAACGCCACAACGGTAAGGCCTTCCGGTCTGATTTACGGATATGTTATAGAGCTCCACGAGACGCACGCGTGGAACTGTAGTACGTCCTCGGGCGACCTTTCTAGTCGACATGGCACGCGCGAACGTTCCACTACACCGAGTGGCGCGCTACGAGCTTGTAGATCTGCCACTTAAAACCTTTGCTTCTGTAGAACGCCACAACGGAAAGGCCTTCCGGTCTGATTTAGGGATATGTTATAGAGCTCCACGAGACGCACGCGTGGAACTGTAGTACGTCCTCGGGCGACCTTTCTAGTCGACATGGCGCGCGCGAACGTTCCACTACACCGAGTGGCGCGCTACGAGCTTGTAGATCTGCTACTTAAAACCTTTGCTTCTGTAGAACGCCACAACGGTAAGGCCTTCCGGTCTGATTTAGGGATATGTTATAGAGCTCCACGAGACGCACGCGTGGAACTGTAGTACGTCCTCGGGCGACCTTTCTAGTCGACATGGCGCGCGCGAACGTTCCACTACACCGAGTGGCGCGCTACGAGCTTGTAGATCTGCTACTTAAAACCTTTGCTTCTGTAGAACGCCACAACGGTAAGGCCTTCCGGTCTGATTTAGGGATATGTTATAGAGCTCCACGAGACGCACGCGTGGAACTGTAGTACGTCCTCGGGCGACCTTTCTAGTCGACATGGCGCGCGCGAACGTTCCACTACACCGAGTGGCGCGCTACGAGCTTGTAGATCTGCTACTTAAAACCTTTGCTTCTGTAGAACGCCACAACGGTAAGGCCTTCCGGTCTGATTTACGGATATGTTATAGAGCTCCACGAGACGCACGCGTGGAACTGTAGTACGTCCTCGGGCGACCTTTCTAGTCGACATGGCACGCGCGAACGTTCCACTACACCGAGTGGCGCGCTACGAGCTTGTAGATCTGCCACTTAAAACCTTTGCTTCTGTAGAACGCCACAACGGAAAGGCCTTCCGGTCTGATTTAGGGATATGTTATAGAGCTCCACGAGACGCACGCGTGGAACTGTAGTACGTCCTCGGGCGACCTTTCTAGTCGACATGGCGCGCGCGAACGTTCCACTACACCGAGTGGCGCGCTACGAGCTTGTAGATCTGCTACTTAAAACCTTTGCTTCTGTAGAACGCCACAACGGTAAGGCCTTCCGGTCTGATTTAGGGATATGTTATAGAGCTCCACGAGACGCACGCGTGGAACTGTAGTACGTCCTCGGGCGACCTTTCTAGTCGACATGGCGCGCGCGAACGTTCCACTACACCGAGTGGCGCGCTACGAGCTTGTAGATCTGCTACTTAAAACCTTTGCTTCTGTAGAACGCCACAACGGTAAGGCCTTCCGGTCTGATTTAGGGATATGTTATAGAGCTCCACGAGACGCACGCGTGGAACTGTAGTACGTCCTCGGGCGACCTTTCTAGTCGACATGGCGCGCGCGAACGTTCCACTACACCGAGTGGCGCGCTACGAGCTTGTAGATCTGCTACTTAAAACCTTTGCTTCTGTAGAACGCCACAACGGTAAGGCCTTCCGGTCTGATTTACGGATATGTTATAGAGCTCCACGAGACGCACGCGTGGAACTGTAGTACGTCCTCGGGCGACCTTTCTAGTCGACATGGCGCGCGCGAACGTTCCACTACACCGAGTGGCGCGCTACGAGCTTGTAGATCTGCCACTTAAAACCTTTGCTTCTGTAGAACGCCACAACGGTAAGGCCTTCCGGTCTGATTTAGGGATATGTTATAGAGCTCCACGAGACGCACGCGTGGAACTGTAGTACGTCCTCGGGCGACCTTTCTAGTCGACATGGCGCGCGCGAACGTTCCACTACACCGAGTGGCGCGCTACGAGCTTGTAGATCTGCTACTTAAAACCTTTGCTTCTGTAGAACGCCACAACGGTAAGGCCTTCCGGTCTGATTTAGGGATATGTTATAGAGCTCCACGAGACGCACGCGTGGAACTGTAGTACGTCCTCGGGCGACCTTTCTAGTCGACATGGCGCGCGCGAACGTTCCACTACACCGAGTGGCGCGCTACGAGCTTGTAGATCTGCTACTTAAAACCTTTGCTTCTGTAGAACGCCACAACGGTAAGGCCTTCCGGTCTGATTTAGGGATATGTTATAGAGCTCCACGAGACGCACGCGTGGAACTGTAGTACGTCCTCGGGCGACCTTTCTAGTCGACATGGCACACGCGAACGTAAAAACCTTTGCTTCTTTAGAACGCCACAACGGTAAGGCCCTCCGGTCTGCTTTTCGGATAGGTTATAGAGCTCCCAGATACGCACGCGTAGAACTGTAGTACGTCCTCGGGCGACCTTTCTAGTCGACATGGCGCGCGCGAACGTTCCACTACACCGAGTGGTGCGCTACGAGCTTGTAGATCTGCTATTTAAAACCTTTGCTTCTGTAGAACGCCACAACGGTAAGGCCTTCCGGTCTGATTTTCATATGTTATAGAGCCCAGCAACACCGGCCGACACCTCCAAGGCTTCCTGGGTGATGGCGAGGAGGAGGAGGAGGGCTGCCACGTCACCTCACAGTCCAACTGTCTGTGTACGCCTCTGCTGTGCCTGAGGGAGGCACGCGCGCACACACACGCACGCGCACACACTCACCTGCCCAGGCCATTGATGCCAGACGACCCTCGGGCCAGGCACTGCAGCCTCAGCCTCTCCACGGGATCTGAACTCACACACAGACGTCTCTTGGCGTCCAGCGCCATCTCTCGGTCGTGCCTCGACGTCCTGGCCATGGCTGAACACACAGAGCACATTAATATAATGTGTAACATTATAGTGGATGCAGTTAGCTTAATGCTAATTCCGATTAGCATAGTTAGCTTCTTATCCATGCTACTGGTTTATCACAATACAAACTCGGACTCATTACATAACATGCAAATCACACCACCACTCAATATAAAAATAAAACGTTGTCTTATAAAGCAGCATATACTTTGTTTACATTCAGACCCATGGCTTTGTACAACTACTGGCCAAAGTTGAAGTTCATATAGTTGTAAAACATTCACCATAAAAGCCAAAATCGCGACAGAGTCAGCTATTCATTCATTACTAACTATTTCACAGACCTTGATGTGACTGTTAGCTGTGATAAAGTAAAGTAAACAAAGTGATGATGAATGACACGACACGAAACACACACGTAGGGTGTAGCTCTTCTCACAACATTGACGACACAGGTCGGTTCTTTATAAACGGGCATTTATTGGGCATTCTTCTCATCCCTCTGCTGTTCCATGCCGTGAGAACTATGTTCACACAAAATAATAAACACATAAACAATCAACAAATTACGTCGCAATACATAATATTGATCAAACAAAGAAATACAAAACATGTAGAAATGCGCGATGCGCAGGTGAACGTGTCCGTCAAAACACCACAATACAACACAACAAAGATAACTCTCAAATAATAATACCTCGTTGGCCGCTTGTTGTGTAAAGAGGTTCTTGATGCTTCTTGAGTTTCATACAGTCCTTTGAATGTCCTTTTGACCGTGTTTAATAACTTTAAACAGTTCAAACACACTACTCTGCTGCGAGTGTGCTTCCTTGTGCAGACCAGAGTCTGAATGAGTGAGAGAAATGTTTGTACCACCTGTGTGCAATGCCAGGCAATCATGCATCAATCAGTCAATCAATCATGGTCCAGTGTTGCTACTGACAGACAGGGAACTTGGTTCTGCCTCAGAAAGTTATCATCACATCATGTTTACATTTTTAACCTCATATGAAATCAATTATGAACCACATATTTATTATTGTATCATGACATTATTATGAATTATGCTTTATGAACTTATGACCATGAATTGTTGTATTTTAGCTATTTTAGTCTTTTTAAAGTAAGCATTTTAATAGCAGCACTTACATAGGAAGTCAGAGAAACGAATCACAGAAAAGACCGTCATCTGCCAGTGGAATTCAGAACAGCGCCACAGCCCATCCACATGTATGAAGGCATATGCCTCTCCCCTCCTCTCCTCTCTCTCCTCTCTTTTTGAATGAACAGACAAAACACAAAACACAACATGTTCATTAATGTTATTCTTCACAAACTAGACATTTTATTCATATTTAGAAAATGCAGAATCCAATGGCGTCGGTCTGGGCTCTCCACGCCGTTTGCAAAGGTCAATGGTCAGCAAAAAGACTGCCTCCTCTCTCCCCTCTCTCCACAGAAGTGAAAACAGACAAAACACACCTTTAAAATATGTTCCCTAACCCTATTCTTCGCAAACGAGACATTTTATTCATATTTAGAGCGTCCCAAATTCAATGGGGCCGGTCTCGACTTTCCAGGACGTTTGCAAAGGTCAATGGTCAGCAGAAAGACTGCAACGGTGACCCTTTGGGCCAAATTCTTAAAAAAACGGGGTGATATATAATTTAAAAAATATGTAAGAACCTCCAATATCCATATTCAGGACATGTCGAATCCAATGGAACCAGTCTCGAATTTCCACGACGTTTGCAAAGGTCAAAGGTCAGCCGAAAGACTGCCACGGTGACCTTTGGGCCAAATGCCTTAACAATTAAGTGATAGATATTTTTTTAAATATGTAACACCCCCGAATATCCATATTCAGGCCATGGCGAATAAAATGGCGTTGGTCTCGATTTTGTGGGACTCTTACAAGCGTCCGATAAAGGGAACTACACTGCAATGCTAGGCCTCGGGTCAGATTTGAGGTTCCCGAGGTCGCAGAAAAAAACTCAGACCATCACGAAGATCGGCTCGTCGCCGCGATCGCAGAGGTGTTCGGCCCATCCCGAACAGACTTACGATCGTCGGCGTAGGCGCGCGTGAACGTCAAACTTTGCTTCACTGGAACGCCACGACGGTGAGGCCTTCCGGGCTGATTTTCGGATATGTTATAGAGCTCCCGGAGACGCACGCATGGATCTATAGAACGTCCTCGGGCGACCTTTCTAGGAGGTGCGGTCTCGTTTCAATTTTTCAGCCAGGACACTGTTAGAGTCTATGGGTCTATGACGTGTCTGCATGCACAGAGCCAAAGTGAAGGACGTTTTGTACGACTGTCGGAGGCGTACGTCCGAGACACCTAACCGTTCGTCTCGGCTGGCTCTCCGACATATCCGAACGTCGGACCGTAATGTTTTATCGTTGGCGCGTTGTCGCGCGTCAAAGTCGGCAATTTGTAGGCGTTCGTTCAAGGCTACCGCCGCGGCCGTATGTCCGTTTGGCCCGAAACCTATACGGCTACGATCGGGGCCGCGACCCGGCCGCGGTGATGGTCTCGGATTTGTTCTGCGACTTTCGCGTCAAAGTCGCAAATTTCGATGCTTTCGTGCAGGGCTACTGTCGCGACCGTATGTCCGTTTGGCCCAAACCCTATACGGCTGCGATCGGGGCCGCGACCCGGTTGCAGTGATGGTCTCGGATTTGTTCTGTCGAATTTCGCGACTATTCTCGCTAACTTAGGCCTTACTTTGTGGGAGCAGTTTATGCTAATGAAGGGCGTGGTTCCGGCTACTTTGTGGGTGTGGGTTATGCAAATTTGATGGGCGTGGTTTCGGCTACTTTGTGGGTGTGGTATATGCAAATTAGTGGGTGTCGCTTATGTAAATTAGTGGGTGTCACCCCGCCTACTTTGTGGGAGTGGTTTATGCAAATGAAGGTTGTGGTTCCTGCTACTTTGTGGGTGTGGGCTATGCAAATTAGTTGGTGTCGCTTGTGCAAATGAGTGGGTGTCGCCCGCCTACATTGTTGGAGCGGTTTATGCAAATGAAGGGCGTGTTTCGGCTACTTTGTGGGATTGGCTTATGCAAATGATGGGGAGTGGTATGCAAATGAAGGTGCGTGGTATGCAAATGAAGGGGCATGGTATGCAAATTAAGGGGAGTGGTATGCAAATGAAGGGGCATGGTATGCAAATGAAGGGGCATGGTTCCGGCTACTTTGTGGGATTAGTTTATGCAAATGAAGGTGCGTGGTATGCAAATGAAGGGGAGTGGTATGCAAATGAAGGGGAGTGGTATGCAAATGAAGGGGAGTGGTATGCAAATGAAGGGACATGGTTCCGGCTACTTTGTGGGATTAATTTATGCAAATGAAGGTGCGTGGTATGCAAATGAAGGGGAGTGGTATGCAAATGAAGGGGAGTGGTATGCAAATGAAGGGACATGGTTCCGGCTACTTTGTGGGATTAATTTATGCAAATGAAGGTGCGTGGTATGCAAATGAAGGGGAGTGGTATGCAAATGAAGGGGAGTGGTATGCAAATGAAGGGACATGGTTCCGGCTACTTTGTGGGATTAGTTTATGCAAATGAAGGTGCGTTGTATGCAAATGAAGGGGAGTGGTATGCAAATGAAGGGGAGTGGTATGCAAATGAAGGGGAGTGGTATGCAAATGAAGGGACATGGTTCCGGCTACTTTGTGGGATTAGTTTATGCAAATGAAGGTGCGTGGTATGCAAATGAAGGGGAGTGGTATGCAAATGAAGGGCATGTTTGGCATGCAAATGAAGGTGCGTGGTATGCAAATGAAGGTGCGTGGTATGCAAATGAAGGGGAGTGGTATGCAAATGAAGGTGCGTGGTATGCAAATGAAGGGGAGTGGTATGCAAATGAAGGGGCATGGTTCCGGCTACTTTGTGGGATTAGCTTATGCAAATGAAGGTGCGTGGCATGCAAATGAAGGTGCGTGGTATGCAAATGAAGGTGCGTGGTATGCAAATGAAGGGGAGTGGTATGCAAATGAAGGGGCGTGGCATGCAAATGAAGGGGAGTGGTATGCAAATAAAGGGGCATGGTTCCGGCTACGTTGTGGGATTAGCTTATGCAAGTGAAGGTGCGTGGTATGCAAATGAAGGGGAGTGGTATGCAAATGAAGGTGCGTCGTATGCAAATGAAGGTGCGTGGTATGCAAATGAAGGGGACTGGCATGCAAATGAAGGGCGTGTTTTGGTTACTTTGTGGGATTGGCTTGTGCAAATGAAGGGGTGTGGTATGCAAATAAAGGGGCGTGGTATGCAAATGAAGGGGAGTGGTATGCAAATGAAGGGCGTGGTTCCGGCTACTTTGTGGGAGCGGTTCATGCAAATGAAGGGGCGTGGTTCCCGCTACTTTGTGGGAGTGGGTTATGAAAATTTGAAGGGCGTTGTTTCGGCTACTTTGTGGGTGTGGGCTATGCAAATTAGTGGGTGTCGCTTATGCAAATTAGTGGGTGTCACCACGCCCTTCATTTGCATACCACGCACCTTCATTTGCATACCATGCCCCTTCATGTGCATACCACGCACCTTCACTTGCATACCACTCCCCTTCATTTGCATACCATGCCCCTTCATTTGCATACCACTCCCCTTCATTTGCATGCCACGCACCTTCATTTGCATAAGCCAATCCCACAAAGTAGCAGAAACATGCCCTTCATTTGCATACCACTCCCCTTCATTTGCATACCATGACCCTTCATTTGCATACCACGCACCTTCATTTGCATACCACTCCCCTTCATTTGCATACCACGCACCTTCATTTGCATACCACGCACCTTCATTTGCATAAACTAATCCCAAAGTAGCCGGAACCATGCCCTTCATTTGCATACCACTCCCCTTCATTTGCATACAACGCCCCTTAATTTGCATACCACACCCCTTCATTTGCATAAACTAATCCCACAAAGTAGCCGGAACCATGCCCCTTCATTTGCATACCTCTCCCCTTCATTTGCATACCAAGACCCTTCATTTGCATATCCCCTTCATTTGCATACCACGCCCTTTCATTTGCATAAACTAATCCCACAAAGTAGCCGAAACACGCCCTTCATTTGCATACTACTCCCCTTCATTTGCATACCACACACCTTCATTTGCATATCCCCTTCATTTGCATACCACGCCCTTTCATTTGCATAAGATAATCCCACAAAGTAGCCGAAACACGCCCTTCATTTGCATACTACTCCCCTTCATTTGCATACCACACCCCTTCATTTGCATATCCCCTTCATTTGCATACCACGCCCTTTCATTTGCATAAGCCAATCCCACAAAGTAGCCGAAACACGCCCTTCATTTGCATACCACTCCCCTTCATTTGCATACCAAGACCCTTCATTTGCATATCCCCTTAATTTGCATACCACGCCCTTTCATTTGCATAAACTAATCCCACAAAGTAGCCGAAACACGCCCTTCATTTGCATATCCCCTTCATTTGCATACCAAGACCCTTCATTTGCATATCCCCTTCATTTGCATACCACGCCCTTTCATTTGCATAAGCCAATCCCACAAAGTAGCCGAAACACGCCCTTCATTTGCATACCACTCCCCTTCATTTGCATACCAAGACCCTTCATTTGCATATCCCCTTCATTTGCATACCACGCCCTTTCATTTGCATAAACTAATCCCACAAAGTAGCCGAAACACGCCCTTCATTTGCATACTACTCCCCTTCATTTGCATACCACACCCCTTCATTTGCATATCCCCTTCATTTGCATACCACGCCCTTTCATTTGCTTAAGCTAATCCCACAAAGTAGCCGAAACACGCCCTTCATTTGCATACTACTCCCCTTCATTTGCATACCACACCCCTTCATTTGCATATCCCCTTCATTTGCATACCACGCCCTTTCATTTGCATAAGCCAATCCCACAAAGTAGCCGAAACACACCCTTCATTTGCATACTACTCCCCTTCATTTGCATACCACACCCCTTCATTTGCATATCCCCTTCATTTGCATACCACGCCCTTTCATTTGCTTAAGCTAATCCCACAAAGTAGCCGAAACACGCCCTTCATTTGCATACTCCTCCCCTTCATTTGCATACCACACTTTCATTTGCATATCCCCTTCATTTGCATACCAAGACCCTTCATTTGCATATCCCCTTCATTTGCATACCACGCCCTTTCATTTGCATAAGCCAATCCCACAAAGTAGCCGAAACACGCCCTTCATTTGCATACCCCTCCCCTTCATTTGCATACCAAGACCCTTCATTTGCATATCCCCTTCATTTGCATACCACGCCCTTTCATTTGCATAAGATAATCCCACAAAGTAGCCGAAACACGCCCTTCATTTGCATACTACTCCCCTTCATTTGCATACCACACCCCTTCATTTGCATATCCCCTTCATTTGCATACCACGCCCTTTCATTTGCTTAAGCTAATCCCACAAAGTAGCCGAAACACGCCCTTCATTTGCATACTCCTCCCCTTCATTTGCATACCACACCCCTTCATTTGCATATCCCCTTCATTTGCATACCAAGACCCTTCATTTGCATATGCCAATCCCACAAAGTAGCAGAAACATGCCCCTTCATTTGCATACCATACCCCTTCATTTGCATATCCCCTTCATTTGCATACCAAGACCCTTCATTTGCATAAGCCAATCCCACAAAGTAGCAGAAACATGCCCCTTAATTTGCATACCACTCCCCTTCATTTGCATACCATGCCCCTTCATTTGCATACCATGCCCCTTCCTTTGCATACCATGCCCCTTCATTTGCATACCACGCACCTTCATTTGCATACCACGCACCTTCATTTGCATACCACTCCCCTTCATTTGCATACCACTGCCCTTCATTTGCATACCACGCACCTTCATTTGCATACCACTCCCCTTCATTTGCATACCAAGACCCTTCATTTGCATATCCCCTTCATTTGCATACCACGCCCTTTCATTTGCATAAGCCAATCCCACAAAGTAGCCGAAACACACCCTTCATTTGCATACTACTCCCCTTCATTTGCATACCACACCCCTTCATTTGCATATCCCCTTCATTTGCATACCACGCCCTTTCATTTGCTTAAGCTAATCCCACAAAGTAGCCGAAACACGCCCTTCATTTGCATACTCCTCCCCTTCATTTGCATACCACACCTTCATTTGCATATCCCCTTCATTTGCATACCAAGACCCTTCATTTGCATATCCCCTTCATTTGCATACCACGCCCTTTCATTTGCATAATCCCACAAAGTAGCCAAAACACGCCCTTCATTTGCATACTACTCCCCTTCATTTGCATACTACACCCCTTCATTTGCATATCCCCTTCATTTGCATACCACGCCCTTTCATTTGCATAAGCTAATCCCACAAAGTAGCCGAAACACGCCCTTCATTTGCATACTACTCCCCTTCATTTGCATACCACACCCCTTCATTTGCATATCCCCTTCATTTGCATACCAAGACCCTTCATTTGCATATCCCCTTCATTTGCATACCACGCCCTTTCATTTGCATAAGCCAATCCCACAAAGTAGCCGAAACTACGGCCACAAAGGAGGCGGGACGCCGCCCACTAATTCACATAGGCCACGCCCACAAAGCGGACGGGACGACGGCCATCAATAAGCATAAACGACGCCCATGCAATTTGCATAGACCACGCCCACAAAGCAGGCGGAGTTACATAGCGAGTAGGCGTGGCCTAAGACAATGAGAGGTGTGGCCTAACATTACGAGAGGCAGAGTCATTAACGAGAGGGGGTGGAGTTTGTAAGGTGGAGTTTGTAACCAATGTGAGGTGTGTGTGTAGTAGTAGTAGTAGAAGTAGAAGTAATACATACGAGATGATGCCTGATCTTCTGACATCCATATTTGGTTGACTGGATGGCGTTGTCCTCACCTGGAGAGAAATGCCCCCGGAAATATGATTATTTATTAATGAATGAATGAATGTATGTATGTATGTATGTATGTATGTATGTATGTATGTATGTATGTATTCATTCATTCATTCATTCATTCATTCATTCATTCATTCATTCATTCATTCATTCCCTCCCCCGGGAAATAAATAAATAAACAATGCTAATCATCCATCCATGTGTGACAATTGTTTGACACACATCATGTCATGTCATGTCATGTCATGTCATGTCTGTCTATAGACAAGAGGAGAGGTGGAGGGGGGGGGGGGGGGGCGCCAAAGCATATTTTAGACTGATTCAGTATTGACCATATTAAGCCAGGTCTCACGGCAGACAGCACTAATATAATAAACAAACGTGAACGGAGCACTGCTGCCAACATAATACACGCATAATGTGGCCATACTGGCATACTCACCATAGCCTGGTCAAGGTTTCCCCCAGGTGGACGTGTCATTTCCAACTATTGCCAGCACATGGAAACTAGGGGCTACTGATATATACTATTCTCTGCCTATCGGGACGTAACTCGGACGGCGCTGAGTCGGGTCTTAAATACATTTCAATTGTACATTTAGGTAATGTGTGATTTATTTGGATTTATCCTTATTATTGTGAAAGATGTCCCCCAAATGTAAATTATTAATGTATTATTATTATTTTAATAATTATTATAAATGTGCAAAAAATATATATATAATTTATTTTACATGATTTCCTCTGATAAGTCCTAGTAGTAAAAAGTAGTAGTAAGGTTGAAATCGTTTTTTTGCAAGTAGAAATTAATCCGGGTTTTACAGGGTTAGTCATTCATTCATTCATTCATTCCCCCCGGAAATAAATAAATAAACACGGCTAATCATCCATCCATGTGTGACAATTGTTTGACACACATCATGTCATGTCATGTCTATCTATAGCAAGAGGTGGAATTGCGTCAGATCTTCTACACAAAGCAAAACAAAAGGGAGCAGTGCACCACCCTGTGGCAACAACTGGCACTGCTGACTGTTACAAGTTGACAGAGTGGATTATCTTGGATTACGTCCGCCAACATACATTCCAATAGTACATTTACTTGACCAAAAGGTAAAGACTGATTTATTTTGATTTATTCATTCTGGATCCTTAGTCCTTGGTCCGAGGTCACGAATCTTGACTGCAGACTTGTTGACTGTCTCGAACCAGCGTCCTCTCACACCATCAGCAACTGCCAGAACCACTGAGCCATCGTGGAATACTCTTAACCATGGATTTGGGGTAATTTTATCTTTTTTCTTTTTTTGGAAGGGAAGACAAAAAAAAAAAAAAGTCTATTTTACCAATGCAAAGGGTGAAATATTGTCATAATGTACGTTGTGTTTGTTTTGGAAAGGAAAAAGTGTTTTAATGTACTTTTTACTGACGTTAGGGTAGAGTTTGTTTTAACAGTACAGGACTCTCTCTCACACACACACCAGAGACTGGCAGCTGACTGGCTCATTCAGGGTTGCCAGGTTGGTGGCTGTCAGGTTGTCTAATGCCTGCTGCATTGTGTGTGTGTGTGTGTGTGTGTGTGTGTGTGTGTGTGTGTGTGTGTGTGTGTGTGTGTGTGTGTGTGAACCAGCTACACTGGCATTTAAACACATTCATATTGTAACTGTTGCCACTATAGGTGATATAGTTTGCTTTATTCCTAAAAGGTACAAGTTCATAATGAAGAAGTTCATAATTAAGTCACATTTAAAACATTATTTCATGTATTTGTCTCAAGTTGTTGTTGTAACTGTTGCCACTATAGGGGATATAGTTTGCTTTATTTCTCTAAGACAAAGTTCATAATAAGGTTAAAATAAGTTCATAATTGTTTATTATCTTTCTAAGTGTACAAGTGCATAATTAAGAAGTTCATAGTTAATAGTTACATTCTTCCACTCACAATTTAGGTGGCTTTTTAATGCGGTACTTATTCCTTCATTAAAAAATATGATTGGCACCTCATAAGTGTAAATATAAAATCAAATATAATATAGCCTACAATTGAAACCGCAGTGATTTTATCCTGTGTTCAATGCGTTTCTGCGTGGACTCAGATATCTGTCGTATGGGCAGGGATTTTTTCTAAAACGGAGGACGGAAATACTGACTGATGGCAGCAGCCAGGCGAGCCAGCCTCATTTTAATAATATCATCATTATCTAAACTAGAAATGCCAACTAGCCTACGTATCTCCACACCTCTCTGACTCTATCTCTCCTCTCTCACTTTCTTTGCCCACAACCATTTTTGATGAATTGAAAATGCGTGGGCCCTATTGTAAACAAGTGTAATGCTTTATGGTGTCGTCCACTCACAGTTAACAGTTTTTGTATTGAGTTGTACTTGAAATGTACTGTAATTCTGCAAACTGTTAATACATCAATCAATCAATCAAAAAAGCCCCGACACGGTCGAGGCAGACGGCCACCCACCCTAGAGTCGGCGGGTTCGGTTCAGCTTTACGTTTCTTCCTAATATAAGAGTAGGCCTATATATAAATATAAGGGGGAGCTTTTTTTTCTTCTTTTTTTTTAAATAGTTACCACTGTCGCAAAATTGCTTGGTCAGTGTGGGGCATAGGTGTGGGGTCTCTGTCGGTCCTTTGCTCTATATCTGGTGGCGCCTTGAGACAACTTGTGATTTAACCCCCTGGATTTAACGCTTTAATACAATTGATGAGCCCGTCTCTGCTGCCATCTAGTGGAACCTAAAGTACAGTAGCTCAACAGACCACCCTAAACACCCCAGCCAAGGCCTATCTCACAGCCCGCTTTCCACGCCCGGTAAATAGTGGTGTCTTTAACATTAGCATTTACACGTTTTTTTCTCTGGAGAATCTAAGTACATTTTCTAATGTAAAAATGTGACAGACCAATATTATTATGAAGCAAACAAGATGGTAAATCAGCTCGAACAGATAGAACAAACCTTACCTTGAGAAAACAAAAGTTGTAGACTTCTTAAATTACCTCTGTTAACATGTAGCGTCTATGGAGTGACGTCACGCTATCACCACTAACCTAAGGGGGGCGTATTAAGGGGGGCGGGGAAATTCTGTGAGATAGGCCCATAACAGGTGCGTCGGCGACAAAGCAGCAGACTGCAAACACGTAGAGAAGGAGGGAGACCCGCACACTGTCACTTTCTGGTTCAAGAGCTTTTTATTCATTGTCCAAAATGCAACGATTCGGTCCTTCGACCTTCCTCAGGCATCTGCCTGACACACACACACTAAATATATAAATCAAGTAAACATGTTAAATATCAAAGCAGCACTACGTGTAACTTTCCTCTTTTACCCCGGATTTTAACTTAGTTTCCTGTGCATGTGCTGAGATTTTGACTATTGAGCTAATTAGAGCCGGCCTGCTTGCTCTGGGGATAAATTTAATCTTGACCATACATCAGGTCAAACGTGGCGTCAGATCCTGTGTCTAGGTGAGACATGACCTTTGACCTCATGTCAGATCCTGTGTCTATGTGAGACATGACTTTGACGCAATCTGCAGTATGTCTCAATAGAATAGCAGGGAGACAAAATACAACCACCCCAATTGGATAAGTTATATTGTATTATACCACAGGTCGTTTCGAGGAAGCAATCTGATTGGTTGAAACAGCCTTCTAGCCGTGGGTTAAACCAGCACCATTCACCACCTAATCAAAACAAAGAATTCAGCTGCTCTGTTCTCCCAGAGCGCTAGCAAACTCGGTGGCTAGGCTAGCTAGTTTCTTGGGACATTTGTGGTCGTAGTGACTACATCTGTCATTCAAAAAATATATTCTTTCAGCGATTTTCTTAGTTTTAAGGGTAACTGTTGTATTATTGCCACTTCAGTGATGCTTGCGGAACTCGACTTCGTCTCGTTCCTCACCGCATCCCTGTCGTGGCAATAATCACGTTAACGCACACCCTCTCGTGTAATATTGCTTAATTAACATACTCTGCCATACAGATTGGACACACTTACATTTCATTCATTATAAAAAAGTTACAAAGTGAACCTTCAGGCAAGTTTAGGGTATGGAAAATATGTGCTTTTGCTACTACTCCTACAGATCAAAAATGCACAAATCAGTGCATATTATCTCTGACTGGGCCCTGGGACTGGGGTCATATTATCTCTGACTGGGCCCTGCAGGGACTGGGGTCATTTGAGTAACATCCGCTATGACTCCATGGCTGCCTTCCAACGTTTGCAGGCCCTGGGTAGTCAACACCATAGACATATATACATAGACGCCCCTTCCGGCTCTGAGACGTGTGTCAAAATTGAAGGCACTATTTTCCCGACATTCCTTGCGAAGAATAGCGGAAGCAAAGCGGAAGCTTGTCAAGCTTCCGCGTGCGTAACATAAGTCCCGGAAAAGACGCGCTGTGATTGGCCAGTAGTCACTTGAGTGACAGCGAGAGACATGGAGGATTCACATGAGTGACGTCACTCGGGCAGCGACGCAGTCGCCTTCAGCAAATGCCTTCAGCACTTCTAAATAAGAAAGCTGCGGAGAACTGTTGCTTTGTGTTCACTCTTTTAATGTTTTCTGTTAGTAATCTAATCCCCCCTGGCTCTGATGTTGTATTGTTAATAACTTTGTTGTTTGTGTTTGTTTGTTTGTCTTGTTTTGTAATGTATATTGTAATGACTGTTAAAAAAAAAAAAAGCCTTCAGCACTGCACTTCCGCCTTCATTGGGATACACGTCGCTCCAATGAACTGCAGCGGCAAATGAGGCGTCTATGTATATATGTCTATGGTCAACACAGTCTGGCGGAGATGTGCGCTCCGAGGTTCACACTTTTCTAATAGGCCTATCTCACAGCCCGCTTTCCACGCCCACTTCCGGTAAATAGTGGTGTCTTTAACATGAGCATTTACACGTTTTTTTCTCTGGAGAATCTAAGTACATTTTCTAATGTAAAAATGTGACAGACCAATATTATTATGAAGCAAACAAGATGGTAAATCAGGTCGAACAGATAGAACAAACCTTACCTTGAGAAAACAAAAGTTGTAGACTTCTTAAATTACCTCTGTTAACATGTAGCGTCTATGGAGTGACGTCACGCTATCACCACTAACCCCGAAAGGGGGCGTATTTAGGGGGGGCGGGGAAATTCTGTGAGATAGGCTTATTCTGTTAAGGGCCTGTGCTAGATGCTGTATGGCAAATGCTTGCCTTGATTTCATGTTTACATTTTGTTCCCCTTTTCTTCTTAATTTATATTATTAGCGCTACAGTAAACACGTGTGCCTTTGACATGATCCATTTAACTACTTTTAGCAGATGAGCTTCAATGTTTATTTTAATGGAATTATACTCCACTCTGCCCACTTCAGTAACACCTTTGCAACAAGGAGAATACTGTACATAGTTTGTGTTTTTTGTCCTTTTAGTCACAAGAGGGTGCTGTTCCCTAGGTGTTCTATGTTGCTCTATCATGCATGTATCATGTTCTGTAGACACTACACTAGAGTTCTTACAAACAAATGTATCACAACAGGGCTGGTCGGCCGGGGCTCCCATAGGCGGCTGCCTGGGGCAATGTTCAATGTCATTTGCCAGCATGTTTAGGAAAAAGCTAAATAAAAACAAAAATAACCATTAAGTTTGATATAGACCCAGAGATCAGTGTAAGAGACAAAAAACAATCAAGCAAAAAAGAAAACACCTCTGTTTATTTTTTGCTAAACTGTCCAAGACAGAGGGTAAACTTCTTAGACTTGTGATATGAATGACAGTCAGTGAAAGATATTAGAGGAATTATAGACTATAGGGTATGCACGTGACATCATCATAATACCCGGAAGTTACAGTACGCCTACTGAGTGGCAAGAAACTACTTTATGGCCTTGACAGCGCATACATCCAAACAGAAAAGTCCTATCTGATTGCATTAAACAACGTTAAATAACGTTAAACTCACTTTGCCATTCACTTTGTCACTCAATTTGCCACTCACTTTATGCATGCATACCCTCTATTAGGAGACAGAAAACAATCCTTTGCGATGTGTAGTTTGTGTAGCATGAACTCAATCCGAATACCATCTCGTGTTTGTGCTTAATGCAAAAGCAAATGTTGGAATTAGTTGGAAAGTACTGTGACTAATGCCCCAGTTTCTTAAAAAAATTAAATAACAAAAAAATAAAAGAACCATTTAATTCTGAGGGACAATCATATTATAGTCAATATGCATTTAAGTCCTTCACCTACACCTCACCAACACTCACATTGACATTAAAAGTACAAATTGTACCCGTTTACATTGTACTGCGGTTCCATGTGAATGACACTTTAAATGGGCTAATAAGCCTGATTTGCCATAATATATTACAATTGAGCTCTATAACTTTTATTTTTTTCCAGCTATTTTTTGAGTGGTGCAACCACTCCAAGGAACAGCTTTGTCCCTATGGGACTATGTTTAGAGTACCAATAGGGGGTTCTGTTGCACCACTCACTTCAGACTGGTCTGATTTCATCTATTTTTAGAAATAGTTCATCTTTTACTTAAGGGAGACAACATATATCACAAGTTGTGTGGTCCAGCCCCATGGAGAATGGATATTGTAACTAAAAACAACGTAATAATACTTCCTAAGAGCACGTTTTTATTAGTACATGCATTGCATTCCATATTGCTGGACGATGATGGACAAATGACATCATCTTGCAACAGGCGGTCCCCTTAAAAGATGAACTATTTTGCAAATAATATATTATAATAATTATAATTTAAGGTGTTTTAAAAAAACATATAAGGCTTATTAGCCAGGGATCCTTTAAAGAAATGTCTTTTTGGCATCGGGACAAGTGCATTATGTTAGAAGGGACACATGCATGCCATCACATAGGGTCATTTAACCTAAAAATTCAGGTCTTTTATTCATAGCTCGTCTACCTTTGAATGTTTTTTAGAATTTTTGCAGATCAATCTGATTTTAGATTGACACTTCATTCTCTTCACTTTAAAACTGGCCTCTTTATTTGGGCATGTCATTACAGGCAGAAAAAAAAAGTCATTGTTCTTTTTTCAAAAATAGCAGATCTACCAGCTCACTAGCATCACAATGCGTTGTGAGCTTGTAGATGGGCTATTCTTTTTGCATTTTTTTGCAATCAGGCTTACAGTAAGTGCAGTCACTTTATATTTTGCCAGCGTCTAGTCTGCCATCCCTCAAACAAAGACAACCACCCGGCTCCGTCACCTTCTTCTCGGAGTAGGGAGGAGTCAAGTCTCGTCTTGCCCACCAGGTGAGCCTGACAGAAGGCATGAAGTACTTAGCTTGAAGAGTCCTCCTCAAACCTCCATCTAAGAAATGGCACTGTGACATCACATGACATTCACGTGTGACATCTGTGGTGTCTTAAGGCCTGGTCCACTTTGGTGGAGAACCGGGTTCAGAACCAAATACAGCCAAGATCAGTGATGCGTCATGACATCTTCAGAGAGCTCCATTTCTATCACAGCTTTCCTGTGGAGAGAATTAAACACAGTCTATATTTCACGCGTGCGCGCACACACACACCTCTGACAAAAAAAATTGAGATATGCTTGAGACAAAATCTGTGCACAGACAATTTGGCTCCATCTTAAATCAGATCACGCAGTCAGAATATTAACATACCCAGGCCTTTTCCCATTGTTTTAGCAGCTGTTCGTGTTCAGTGAGTGCACTCCTCCACTGGTTCAAATCTCTGGATGGAATGCTCTCCTCATCTGTTAATTGATAAGAGGCTTTATGCATATAAAACATACCTAACAATGTCATGTCAGGAGTCATGGCAAAACAGCAAAGGTTCAGGGAAACCAATCATTTATCCTCAATTCAAAGTTGATTGCAGGGGCACTATAGTCTCAAAAATATGGAGGAAAAAGAGTGGAAAAAGAGTTGCAAGAAGTTTAACGATGACTCAAGTCTACTCAAAGATGACAAAAAGTGCTCAAGTGTAAAGCTCTGGGACAATGCGATCAGTGTAACTGATGACTGTAACGTTTGTCTTAGCATTTCACTTTCTCTTAAATAGAATGGTCAAAAACAGGGGTGGTTAACTTTGACGACGGAGAGTGCCACAAATTATTTCCACTCACTCCAGAGGGCCACATTGCATATATATTGTAGCAAAAATAGCCAATCTACAAGCTCAAAATGCGTCACAGTGTGACGCGTTTTGAGCTTGTAGATCGGCAATTTTTGCTATTATTTGAATTGAAATCCTGAATTATATTTTGCCATTTTTCAATTGGTACAAATGGACCTTTTCACCCAAACCAATCACCGATACAGATTTAGGCATGCTACATCTGTTGATTAATCAGGTGATGATTAATCATCTACCTCCAATAGTGAGGTGCAGATCGACCTCAGAGACGTCACGTCCTACGCTGGCTTCAGCGATACAGTGGTAACGGGCGTCCTTAAGCAGCGGCCCCTCCCTGAGCCAGCTGCTCACTAGCGCCTCCCCATGGCCCGTCTGCCGTCGGTGCTCCATGACGGGGCCATCGAGACCTTGTCCGTTTACTAGCCAGTGAATGTGGACGTCACTAGGACCTAAGAGGACAGAATGGGACTTCATGTTTGACCCCTGATTGGTCGACAACTCTGCCAAGACACCCGTCACTCCACAGGGCCAAAAATAGCCGATCTACAAGAAGTTCACAATTGTGAGTGAGCTTGTAAATCTGCTATTTTTGGCGAATCGAGTTGTGTAGAGTGAAGTAAGATCGTACCAAATGTGCTCTTTACAGGTCTGTTTTTTATCAAGTACAGAGGGTTTAAGTAGTACGGAATTTGCAGCTCAGCAACACATAATTCACCAGTTATTTATATATTTAAAAAAAGAAACTTACCCTAAAAAGGTTTTCTTTCATTCTAAATGTTTCTATCGTTGTTAATGCCAGTAATAAAAATGATGACGTAACACAACTGAATAAATAGGCACCAGCATTGATAACATTTGAAATCAAGATTTATTTAACCTCCCTAACAGCAATAACCCCAAAATGTTTGAGAATATTATGTACATCTTGAAAGTATTTCCCAATATATACAAATATATTTACATTTGTTTACAGGCAAAGAAAATCCAAGTTACACATTTAACCTACAATATTTCTACAAAAAAAACATCGTTCTTGACACTGCTTGAGAAGTACCTACTTATAAATATCTCATATATCAGGTCAGATTTTCCAGTTATAAAAACAAAATTCAGTACCATGGAACTGAGGCATGTGAGACATGAAACCACATGTCGGAGGTTTTTAGGAAACTCCAATTTATTCAGATTAGCCTCATATACAGTTTAGGTATAGTCCAAATGGGCCTAAAGTTAAGGTACACCAATTGTAACAGTAAAAAGGCAGTTTTGTTGTGAGAAACTTTGCACATGCGCACATACAGCACACACACACACACACACACACACACACACACACACACACACACACACACACACACACACACACACACACACACACACACACACACACACACACACACACACACACACACACACACACACACACACACACACACACACACACACACACACACACACACACACACACACACGTGGGGGGGGTAAATATCTATGCAGGTTAGGTTGGGGGTAGGGAAGTGATGTCAGGTAATATTGTAGCCACATGCACAAAGAGAGAGCGAGAGAGGAAAAGGAGGAGATAGAGAGAGAAGGGTGAAAGAGGGGACATAGAGAGAATGGGAAAAGAGGGGAAGACAGACATATAGAGAGGAATAAAAAGAGAAAGCGTGACCGACAGGCAAAAACCAGGCAGTGTGAGTTCCTGAAGAAGGGGTTTTGGGTGGGGGTGAGTCAGTGTCACAGGCACCACTCACCCAAGGCCAGGCAGAAGAGCAGGAAGGCCTCCTGGGCGTGAACCCCCCAGGCCTGATCCTTCAGCAGGGGGGGCAATAGTCTCACCTCTGCCTCCCTCTGGCCCTGCACACCGCCGCCGCGAGGCCCGGCGGAGGAAGAGGTGGCAACGGAAAGAGGAGGAGAGGAGGAGCAAGGGAGGACAGAGGGAGTAGTACTACTACTTCCAGATGAGGAATGGGAGGAGGAGGAGGAGGATGCACTGGAAGAGGAGGAAACAGCAGCGGAGGCTGTGAGGGGAGAAGGGAGCACATGGCAGGGGAGGGAGGGAGTGATGGAGAAACGGTAAGAACTGAGGAAAGTCGAGGAGGAAAAAGGGTTTGACGTGCAAAACACACAAGGAAGGATAACAAAAGGTAAATTAGAGGTCTGCACAGGAAATGACCCGAGAATAACCATACCCGGTTCCAAACGGACCTTAACCCATTTAGACCTGAGGACGCATGTGTGTCATATTATACCGATATTATTATATATTATATGGTCTTATATATTATTATACCATATTATTACCGATTTTGGGCGGGAACCCCTTTTGGTGTTTTAACTCAGCATTATGTTATACTTTAGCTATTGAAAAATAGCAGATCTACAAGCTCATAGCGCGCCACCGAGTGGCGCGCTATGAACTTGTAGGTCTGCTATTTTTGAAAAATCGTAAAAATGCGGCACAAATCTTTGAATATATATTCTTTCAGAGCGAACGTTTTTTTTATTTCGACGTCAGGCCTGAATGGGTTAATGGGTCTCGACCCGAACGTACTGGACCCGAAGCAGGCTACATTATACGTACACTGAAATTATATTTTCAGCAAGGCCTTGCAAAAACAATGCTCGTTTCACCGCTGAGACTTGCCTGTCTTGGTTGCATCAAATCTGCAGTAGTGCATTGCAGAGAGTACATTTAGCCGCGCCAATGTTCTTAAATTGCCCTTCGATAATATCCACTACCGATGACGATCCTGGTGGCTTTTGCACACTATATTGTTTCTCTCGTAGTTTGGGTTTAATCTCACTATATGGAAAATGTCCATGGTGTTCAGGCAACGCACTGCACCTACTTGAGATTGGCTGAGTTTCAATCGGCTGTAAACGTCATTCAAACCAAACAGACAATATGGATTTTAGAATGTAATTATACCGAAGCAGATTAAAGCAGCTCACCAGCTCAGTGGCCTTGTGGTCAGAGTGTCTGCCCTGAGACTGGGAGGTCGGGGTTCAATCCCTGGCCGGGTTATACTAAAGACTCTAAAAATGGGACCCAGTGCCTCCCTGCTTGACACTCAGCATCAAGGGTTGGATTGGGGGTAAGTCCCTGCGACATACTAGCGTCATGTCCAGGGGGGTGTACTTGTACATCAAGCTGCCTCACGCTACAGAAACAGGAGATAGGCTCCTGCCCTATGGGCCTCATGGCTCGGCAAGGCTACTTACTAGATTAAAGCAGATGGGGTCAGAGTCTTACTCGAGACACCGCAGCAATTAAAATAGATCTGACCCGTACCTGAGAGAAAGTAAATATGTTTTACCCTGATCCGCTCCAGTCTCGGGTAGGCCCTCGGGTTTCCGGTTTCGGGTTGACCTGTGTAGACCTCTAGTTCCAATGCCTGATTTAAACAGTACTTGGTTGCGCATCGTGACGATCCACATGCTCCCAACACGTCGCAATGTGCAACACGCTGTAAGCTTGCAGATCAGCCATTTTTGATGTGCGACACTGGTACAAATCAAAAGTATAAAGTACAAATCAAGCCACAATGGGGAACATCATAACTAAGTACTGTATGCTATCAATAAAATGAGAATGTTACCACAGATGTGAGATTCATACTTTAACTAATCATGCTCTAGGGGGGGAAAATCTAGAATTTAAAGCTGAATGAAATAGAAAATTGGAAATGAAAACATGGTAAAAGATTGTTTTCAGGGCTCATTTGAAGACAAAAGAGAAAAAAAAGGATAATCAATCAGCGTATTTCTGTACATTAATGGGTTATTGTCAGCCAATAGGGAGGAAGAGTAGTAGAGGTTAATATGGCCCTGGGGGGGCAGAAGTGACTTTGTACCATCAGGGTTTCATAGGGTGAAAAACAAAACAAAAAAAGATTGTGCGACTCTGGTCACATCTACACAGTTCAGACAGTGGTTTGAAATCTTCCAGCACTTTTCCCCATTTTGTGAGTCAAAGTTCCCACCTCCCTCCTTCCCCTCACCCCACTGTAGGGTTGATTGGTGCCGTCTAAGCAATAATAGGGTTCTGATTGACAAAACCTTTGTGCGAATATCATCTTCCTCTTCCTCCAGACGTATGATTCGGTAAATCCACCCAATCTCACGTAGGAGAATACAGCATAAAGTCTTCATAAACATACAAATTGCTGTACCGGCGACCAGTTTTGTTCTTTTTCTTCCTTTGTATCTTCGCTGGTCCTATACAGTACCTCAACAGGTGGAACATCCATAGTCCACAGACCACGTACGTCGTACGTGCTAGAGGTGTGACGATTGTACACAAAGCTAGGTAGTATAATGACAGCGTACTGAGCAAACCTTCCCTGAGAAATTTAACTACATCCACTAGCCCAAATTGCAAAATAATAAAAAACAAACTAATAAAATACATGAATTTAACAAAATCACACCCTCCACACCCACCCACCCCAATCTCACACTGTACAAAAAGGTAACATGCATCCAATTTGGAGAACATCAGGGTAACTTACCAATTTGGTAAACAATGTTTCCAATTTGGAAATTTTAAATAGCTTCTTTACTTTTCTTTTCTGCTGGACTATGCACAGAGAGTTACGACATTCATGAGTTGCCTTGATATTAAATACTTTGTAGCCCTTTGCATCAGAAAAGAAATCCAATCTCTGGAGTCTGATGCACGACCTTAAATTTGAAATAAACGTATCCTCATCTGGCACTGTAAATAGTACTATGTACTGTGAGGCAACAATAGCGTAGTATTCCCTAAAGTTTCTGGGTTAAGGGAAATAACAGGCAAATCTATGGTTTCTCGCTAGCAGCAAGGCTCATCGGCATCTGCAAACTCAATCGGTTGAGATTCACAATCTACGTCAAATGGTTTCTCCTTGGATGGACTGTCGTCAGGGAAACTGTGAGAGGGGATCCTTCCGTTTCCACACTCCGGTTCGGTCTCGTACCCGGTGTCGCGCAGCGCACGCAGCTGATTATTTGGGGTGACTTTGCTGCCGTTCTGGGTCGGGCGCTGTTCCGTGAGGTTCAGTTTTTCCGTCACGGCTTGCTCTGTCGTCAGGCCCGACTCACAGGACCGGTACTCGGGCTGGATGGGGTTCTTGTGGCTGCCCAGGAGGGCCGCTCGCAGCCGCAGGCAGGGCGCCGGGAGGTACTGCATGTAGCAGTTGTACGCCAGCGCAGCCAGGAAGAGGAGGAAGAAGAGGAGGAAGAGGGCGAGGAGGGCCGAGCTATTGTTGTACTGCAAAAACTCCGCTGACGGGTCCAGGGTCTCTGGCCGGGGAACGTTGGGATTCGGGGGGAGGTGATTAGGCTGTAACCTGATGGTAGTACTACTGGTGGGTGGGGTTAGTGACAAGTCAGTTTGAGCCGGGGACGTGAAGAGGTTTGTGGCCGCGGGGCTGGGAGGGGCACGGGCCGAAGTTAGTGGAGGTTTGGCTGTGTTACCGTTACCTTCAGAGAACCGGGGGCTTTCCGTCTCCTTCTGCCCGAGATTGGTGCGGAGGGTGGTCACGGTGCGACCGGCCTGATACGGCGGTCTGGATGGGGCCTCCAGAGATAGAGAGTATCCAGCTTGGAGGTGGCTAAAGTTCTTCCCGGAGGCAGGGCTCCACTCCAGGGACCAGCACTCATAGAGGCCCTGGTCCTCCGGAGCCACGCTGTAGATGAGGAGGCCAGCCTCCCCTATGAGGTGGAAGCGAGAGGCCTCGGTCAGCGCCGAGCCATTGGACTTCCATATCAACTGGGCTAGGTTGGAGCGCACCAGACAGGGCAGCTCAGCAGAACTCCCTGGCTTCACGGTGACATGCTTGTAGTCCTGCACAGACAGGACTGGCACTGGGGGATACACAGGAGGAAAACACCATGTTTTTGAAGGCCGACATTTAATTTAACATATTTAGACCTGACGTCGAAATTTAAAAAAAAAAGTTTTCTAAATCATGACAATTTTCGGAAAGATTTGAGGCACATTTTAACGATTTTTCAAAAATAGCAGACCTACAAGTTCATAGCGCGCCACTCGGTGGCGCGCTATGAGCTTGTAGATCTGCTATTTTTCAATAGCTAAATTATAACAATGTTTAAAACACCAAAACGGGTTCCCGCCCCAAAATGGGTTAATGGTTAATGTGGTTAAACGCTAACGTGACATGGATGCGTTCCAGGTCTCAATGGATTAACATATTTAGACCTGAGGCTGATTCTAAAAGAAATCTTCTAATCTAAATCCTAACAGTTTTCTGAAAAATTTATGTTATCAGTGGTGCTCAAAACTTTTTCGCTGGCTCATCAGCCATGAGGTGCTGGAATCACAATTAAGTAAAAAGGTAAAGGGAGTGGCAGCGGTGGCCGAACGGATTGCGGAGCGGTCTTGATACCGGAAGGTCGCCAGTTCGAATCAGCGGTCCGACACGTTAAAATTACCACCGCTGAAGTGCCCTTGAGCAAGGCATTGAACCACTACCATGAAATGTTCTATGAGCAGGGCCTGGCTGGAAACAAGTTCTTGAGCTTAGCCCAGATACCCTGGGTAAATATAGTAACTTTGCTTTGCTTTGGAGGCTCCGCACACTCAAATCTGTGCACAATCGGATATTTTTATTTATATGATTAAGATAGCAAGCTTTCATTTAGCAAGCTTTTGTCATGCCTTCTTCAGGCATCTCAGGCCGCCGACCCCCCAAAATATTTTGTCCAGACACCCCCAGAAGCAAGGATTTGAGTTAAAGATTTGCACAAATTGTCACGATTTTTCAAAAATAGCAAGTGATGCTATATGAGCTTGTAGATCTGCTATTTTTGAATGGCCAAAGTATAAAGTGGTTAAAATATGTAAAAATGACACAGATGCTTTCTCCGTCTTAATGGGTTAAGCAACAACAAAAAGAAGCTTGTCAATGATGAGTCGAGCCCGACCGATGTAAGAGCTCAAAATTGAGAGACTAGACCATTACCAATATGGGTCAGGCTCCAACAGTGAGACAGAATGACATGTTGCACTACCTGTTGGACAGCCGTCTGCATCGCCATTAAGACTCTGGAGTAGACTCCTGGTAAAACAAATATGCATTATGTACACAAGTGTCTAAAACACGCACAGAGACAAACACCAACTCTGAAAGAAACAGGCCAAACAGGAAGGGGTGCGGTGACCGTTAAGATGGCTTTGGTTTGATAATGTGGTTTCTGCTTTTGGTTACTGCTGTTAGACAGATAGTGAGAGACAGCTAGCGTGAGAAAAAAAACAATGTGGGAAAATACCAGAACTTGAATTACCCGTGTGTGTGGCTGGGGGCATCGAATATATTCACACAGGCAGTTTTTTTAGGGTCCCAGGCGCAGTAGGGGTCCCGGGCCAGAATGCAGTCTTCACAGGACAGGTATTTGTCACAGAAGGCTGTGGGTGACTGGACCACTCCTGAGTCTGAGCCAGCATATAGAAAACGTGTCTGTGGACACACACACACACACACACACACACACACACACACACACACACACACACACACACACACACACACACACACACACGTTAAGGGAGTCCATGTCCTCAGTGGAACTGGTGGCTTTGCTTTGAAACAGATTGTAAGGTGCACTAGACAACACTAGATGTCACACTTTAACCACTAAATCAATTAATAGTTAAATAAATAGTTTTCAATAAATGCCTCAGTCAAAATATTGCTATAGCATTTAATATGAATATCAGAACGCTCGCCTCAAAACACAGTCGCCACCATTCACTTCAATGTTAACTCGAAGTGAAACATCGCTATATAACATGTCCCGCGAATGTCATTTAATTAACTCAAAACATACATTTTGTAACCGGCGTTACAAAATGTAACCATTTGTAATCATATCGTTTAAAGAAATGAGCTGCAAATCAAGACAGCAGACTTCTCACTTCAGATTTATTTTCATCGCTCGGCAACCGGAGTGTTACGAGCGCGTGCAGAACAGAGTTGTGAAGTGTTATCAATATATATATTAAAACAGACATCCAAAGTCGATGAGGGCCCAAGAAGGTTAACTGAGTTAACCTCAGTAAAACGGTGGCACAACCTAACCCTGCCTAACCCTAAACTTATTTCTAACCTTATCCTTGCAAGATTGCAAGATGCAAGATTACAAGAACCGCCCCACAGAGCAGCTGGCGTGCGGTTGGCAGAAAGAAAATGAGGGCAAGGGTGTTTCGAGGCGAGCATTCCAGTTACCTAATAAGTAAAATAATTATGTATATGATCTTACACCAGCAAGTTTCCAATTCTATAACCCACTACATGAATACACACCTGTGAGGACAGCACTAAGTTCTTAATGGACTCAGAGTTCTTCAGTAGTTGAATCTCTTCCACGCTGTGTACGTCTCCTTCATACACTACTGACTTGTGTAAGACTCCCTTGTCTATGGAGCAGAAATAAAAGGGAAAAGCATGCTGAACATGTAGACTTTCACAGCATAGTTTTAGACTAGTTATTATTTATGCATGATTAAGAGGATAATCTAAGCCAGTGGCTCTCAAAGTGGGCTCAGGGACCCCGAGGGGTTCTTGAGGGGGTCCCCAGCAAACATCAGGACCTGATGATGTTTGAAATTACCTGAGGCATATATATATATATTTAAAAAATCACACCCGTGTGAACTGAGTGGTGCAAGGTCTTATATAGCCTGATCAGCTGTGGTCTGACGTAATGTCAGTGACCATAGTAACCATGCTCATTCTTTTGGGCCCCCACGTACAGGTACACACATACACGGGTACAAACAAAGCCGGTTGTTGGAGTGGTTTGCACCACTCAAAAAAAGATATAATCTTGAAAAAAATGGCACTACACAACATTCAGCCACTAGATCAGGGGACCCCACTTTTTGGCCGGGGACCCCCGAAAATGCTTTGGCAACGTCTCGGGACCCCCCCATTGTTATAATTTAGCTATTTAAAAATAGCAGATCTACAAGCTCATAGCGCGCCACCACCGAGTGGCGCGCTACGAGCTTGTAGATCTGCTACTTAAAACCTTTGCTTCTGTAGAACGCCACAACGGTAAGGCCTTCCGGTCTGATTTAGGGATATGTTATAGAGCTCCACGAGACGCACGCGTGGAACTGTAGTACGTCCTCGGGCGACCTTTCTAGTCGACATGGCACGCGCGAACGTTCCACTACACCGAGTGGCGCGCTACGAGCTTGTAGATCTGCCACTTAAAACCTTTGCTTCTGTAGAACGCCACAACGGAAAGGCCTTCCGGTCTGATTTAAGGATATGTTATAGAGCTCCACGAGACGCACGCGTGGAACTGTAGTACGTCCTCGGGCGACCTTTCTAGTCGACATGGCGCGCGCGAACGTTCCACTACACCGAGTGGCGCGCTACGAGCTTGTAGATCTGCTACTTAAAACCTTTGCTTCTGTAGAACGCCACAACGGTAAGGCCTTCCGGTCTGATTTAGGGATATGTTATAGAGCTCCACGAGACGCACGCGTGGAACTGTAGTACGTCCTCGGGCGACCTTTCTAGTCGACATGGCGCGCGCGAACGTTCCACTACACCGAGTGGCGCGCTACGAGCTTGTAGATCTGCTACTTAAAACCTTTGCTTCTGTAGAACGCCACAACGGTAAGGCCTTCCGGTCTGATTTAGGGATATGTTATAGAGCTCCACGAGACGCACGCGTGGAACTGTAGTACGTCCTCGGGCGACCTTTCTAGTCGACATGGCGCGCGCGAACGTTCCACTACACCGAGTGGCGCGCTACGAGCTTGTAGATCTGCTACTTAAAACCTTTGCTTCTGTAGAACGCCACAACGGTAAGGCCTTCCGGTCTGATTTAGGGATATGTTATAGAGCTCCACGAGACGCACGCGTGGAACTGTAGTACGTCCTCGGGCGACCTTTCTAGTCGACATGGCGCGCGCGAACGTTCCACTACACCGAGTGGCGCGCTACGAGCTTGTAGATCTGCTACTTAAAACCTTTGCTTCTGTAGAACGCCACAACGGTAAGGCCTTCCGGTCTGATTTAGGGATATGTTATAGAGCTCCACGAGACGCACGCGTGGAACTGTAGTACGTCCTCGGGCGACCTTTCTAGTCGACATGGCGCGCGCGAACGTTCCACTACACCGAGTGGCGCGCTACGAGCTTGTAGATCTGCTACTTAAAACCTTTGCTTCTGTAGAACGCCACAACGGTAAGGCCTTCCGGTCTGATTTAGGGATATGTTATAGAGCTCCACGAGACGCACGCGTGGAACTGTAGTACGTCCTCGGGCGACCTTTCTAGTCGACATGGCGCGCGCGAACGTTCCACTACACCGAGTGGCGCGCTACGAGCTTGTAGATCTGCTACTTAAAACCTTTGCTTCTGTAGAACGCCACAACGGTAAGGCCTTCCGGTCTGATTTAGGGATATGTTATAGAGCTCCACGAGACGCACGCGTGGAACTGTAGTACGTCCTCGGGCGACCTTTCTAGTCGACATGGCGCGCGCGAACGTTCCACTACACCGAGTGGCGCGCTACGAGCTTGTAGATCTGCTACTTAAAACCTTTGCTTCTGTAGAACGCCACAACGGTAAGGCCTTCCGGTCTGATTCTCGGATATGTTATAGAGCTCCACGAGACGCACGCGTGGAACTGTAGTACGTCCTCGGGCGACCTTTCTAGTCGACATGGCGCGCGCGAACGTTCCACTACACCGAGTGGCGCGCTACGAGCTTGTAGATCTGCTACTTAAAACCTTTGCTTCTGTAGAACGCCACAACGGTAAGGCCTTCCGGTCTGATTTAGGGATATGTTATAGAGCTCCACGAGACGCACGCGTGGAACTGTAGTACGTCCTCGGGCGACCTTTCTAGTCGACATGGCGCGCGCGAACGTTCCACTACACCGAGTGGCGCGCTACGAGCTTGTAGATCTGCTACTTAAAACCTTTGCTTCTGTAGAACGCCACAACGGTAAGGCCTTCCGGTCTGATTCTCGGATATGTTATAGAGCTCCACGAGACGCACGCGTGGAACTGTAGTACGTCCTCGGGCGACCTTTCTAGTCGACATGGCGCGCGCGAACGTTCCACTACACCGAGTGGCGCGCTACGAGCTTGTAGATCTGCTACTTAAAACCTTTGCTTCTGTAGAACGCCACAACGGTAAGGCCTTCCGGTCTGATTTAGGGATATGTTATAGAGCTCCACGAGACGCACGCGTGGAACTGTAGTACGTCCTCGGGCGACCTTTCTAGTCGACATGGCGCGCGCGAACGTTCCACTACACCGAGTGGCGCGCTACGAGCTTGTAGATCTGCTACTTAAAACCTTTGCTTCTGTAGAACGCCACAACGGTAAGGCCTTCCGGTCTGATTTAGGGATATGTTATAGAGCTCCACGAGACGCACGCGTGGAACTGTAGTACGTCCTCGGGCGACCTTTCTAGTCGACATGGCGCGCGCGAACGTTCCACTACACCGAGTGGCGCGCTACGAGCTTGTAGATCTGCTACTTAAAACCTTTGCTTCTGTAGAACGCCACAACGGTAAGGCCTTCCGGTCTGATTTAGGGATATGTTATAGAGCTCCACGAGACGCACGCGTGGAACTGTAGTACGTCCTCGGGCGACCTTTCTAGTCGACATGGCGCGCGCGAACGTTCCACTACACCGAGTGGCGCGCTACGAGCTTGTAGATCTGCTACTTAAAACCTTTGCTTCTGTAGAACGCCACAACGGTAAGGCCTTCCGGTCTGATTTAGGGATATGTTATAGAGCTCCACGAGACGCACGCGTGGAACTGTAGTACGTCCTCGGGCGACCTTTCTAGTCGACATGGCGCGCGCGAACGTTCCACTACACCGAGTGGCGCGCTACGAGCTTGTAGATCTGCTACTTAAAACCTTTGCTTCTGTAGAACGCCACAACGGTAAGGCCTTCCGGTCTGATTCTCGGATATGTTATAGAGCTCCACGAGACGCACGCGTGGAACTGTAGTACGTCCTCGGGCGACCTTTCTAGTCGACATGGCGCGCGCGAACGTTCCACTACACCGAGTGGCGCGCTACGAGCTTGTAGATCTGCTACTTAAAACCTTTGCTTCTGTAGAACGCCACAACGGTAAGGCCTTCCGGTCTGATTCTCGGATATGTTATAGAGCTCCACGAGACGCACGCGTGGAACTGTAGTACGTCCTCGGGCGACCTTTCTAGTCGACATGGCGCGCGCGAACGTTCCACTACACCGAGTGGCGCGCTACGAGCTTGTAGATCTGCTACTTAAAACCTTTGCTTCTGTAGAACGCCACAACGGTAAGGCCTTCCGGTCTGATTTAGGGATATGTTATAGAGCTCCACGAGACGCACGCGTGGAACTGTAGTACGTCCTCGGGCGACCTTTCTAGTCGACATGGCGCGCGCGAACGTTCCACTACACCGAGTGGCGCGCTACGAGCTTGTAGATCTGCTACTTAAAACCTTTGCTTCTGTAGAACGCCACAACGGTAAGGCCTTCCGGTCTGATTTAGGGATATGTTATAGAGCTCCACGAGACGCACGCGTGGAACTGTAGTACGTCCTCGGGCGACCTTTCTAGTCGACATGGCGCGCGCGAACGTTCCACTACACCGAGTGGCGCGCTACGAGCTTGTAGATCTGCTACTTAAAACCTTTGCTTCTGTAGAACGCCACAACGGTAAGGCCTTCCGGTCTGATTTAGGGATATGTTATAGAGCTCCACGAGACGCACGCGTGGAACTGTAGTACGTCCTCGGGCGACCTTTCTAGTCGACATGGCGCGCGCGAACGTTCCACTACACCGAGTGGCGCGCTACGAGCTTGTAGATCTGCTACTTAAAACCTTTGCTTCTGTAGAACGCCACAACGGTAAGGCCTTCCGGTCTGATTTAGGGATATGTTATAGAGCTCCACGAGACGCACGCGTGGAACTGTAGTACGTCCTCGGGCGACCTTTCTAGTCGACATGGCGCGCGCGAACGTTCCACTACACCGAGTGGCGCGCTACGAGCTTGTAGATCTGCTACTTAAAACCTTTGCTTCTGTAGAACGCCACAACGGTAAGGCCTTCCGGTCTGATTTACGGATATGTTATAGAGCTCCACGAGACGCACGCGTGGAACTGTAGTACGTCCTCGGGCGACCTTTCTAGTCGACATGGCGCGCGCGAACGTTCCACTACACCGAGTGGCGCGCTACGAGCTTGTAGATCTGCTACTTAAAACCTTTGCTTCTGTAGAACGCCACAACGGTAAGGCCTTCCGGTCTGATTCTCGGATATGTTATAGAGCTCCACGAGACGCACGCGTGGAACTGTAGTACGTCCTCGGGCGACCTTTCTAGTCGACATGGCGCGCGCGAACGTTCCACTACACCGAGTGGCGCGCTACGAGCTTGTAGATCTGCTACTTAAAACCTTTGCTTCTGTAGAACGCCACAACGGTAAGGCCTTCCGGTCTGATTTACGGATATGTTATAGAGCTCCACGAGACGCACGCGTGGAACTGTAGTACGTCCTCGGGCGACCTTTCTAGTCGACATGGCACACGCGAACGTAAAAACCTTTGCTTCTTTAGAACGCCACAACGGTAAGGCCCTCCGGTCTGCTTTTCGGATAGGTTATAGAGCTCCCAGATACGCACGCGTAGAACTGTAGTACGTCCTCGGGCGACCTTTCTAGTCGACATGGCGCGCGCGAACGTTCCACTACACCGAGTGGTGCGCTACGAGCTTGTAGATCTGCTATTTAAAACCTTTGCTTCTGTAGAACGCCACAACGGTAAGGCCTTCCGGTCTGATTTTCATATGTTATAGAGCCCAGCAACACCGGCCGACACCTCCAAGGCTTCCTGGGTGATGGCGAGGAGGAGGAGGAGGGCTGCCACGTCACCTCACAGTCCAACTGTCTGTGTACGCCTCTGCTGTGCCTGAGGGAGGCACGCGCGCACACACACGCACGCGCACACACTCACCTGCCCAGGCCATTGATGCCAGACGACCCTCGGGCCAGGCACTGCAGCCTCAGCCTCTCCACGGGATCTGAACTCACACACAGACGTCTCTTGGCGTCCAGCGCCATCTCTCGGTCGTGCCTCGACGTCCTGGCCATGGCTGAACACACAGAGCACATTAATATAATGTGTAACATTATAGTGGATGCAGTTAGCTTAATGCTAATTCCGATTAGCATAGTTAGCTTCTTATCCATGCTACTGGTTTATCACAATACAAACTCGGACTCATTACATAACATGCAAATCACACCACCAATCAATATAAAAATAAAACGTTGTCTTATAAAGCAGCATATACTTTGTTTACATTCAGACCCATGGCTTTGTACAACTACTGGCCAAAGTTGAAGTTCATATAGTTGTAAAACATTCACCATAAAAGCCAAAATCGCGACAGAGTCAGCTATTCATTCATTACTAACTATTTCACAGACCTTGATGTGACTGTTAGCTGTGATAAAGTAAAGTAAACAAAGTGATGATGAATGACACGACACGAAACACACACGTAGGGTGTAGCTCTTCTCACAACATTGACGACACAGGTCGGTTCTTTATAAACGGGCATTTATTGGGCATTCTTCTCATCCCTCTGCTGTTCCATGCCGTGAGAACTATGTTCACACAAAATAATAAACACATAAACAATCAACAAATTACGTCGCAATACATAATATTGATCAAACAAAGAAATACAAAACATGTAGAAATGCGCGATGCGCAGGTGAACGTGTCCGTCAAAACACCACAATACAACACAACAAAGATAACTCTCAAATAATAATACCTCGTTGGCCGCTTGTTGTGTAAAGAGGTTCTTGATGCTTCTTGAGTTTCATACAGTCCTTTGAATGTCCTTTTGACCGTGTTTAATAACTTTAAACAGTTCAAACACACTACTCTGCTGCGAGTGTGCTTCCTTGTGCAGACCAGAGTCTGAATGAGTGAGAGAAATGTTTGTACCACCTGTGTGCAATGCCAGGCAATCATGCATCAATCAGTCAATCAATCATGGTCCAGTGTTGCTACTGACAGACAGGGAACTTGGTTCTGCCTCAGAAAGTTATCATCACATCATGTTTACATTTTTAACCTCATATGAAATCAATTATGAACCACATATTTATTATTGTATCATGACATTATTATGAATTATGCTTTATGAACTTATGACCATGAATTGTTGTATTTTAGCTATTTTAGTCTTTTTAAAGTAAGCATTTTAATAGCAGCACTTACATAGGAAGTCAGAGAAACGAATCAAAGAAAAGACCGTCATCTGCCAGTGGAATTCAGAACAGCGCCACAGCCCATCCACATGTATGAAGGCATATGCCTCTCCCCTCCTCTCCTCTCTCTCCTCTCTTTTTGAATGAACAGACAAAACACAAAACACAACATGTTCATTAATGTTATTCTTCACAAACTAGACATTTTATTCATATTTAGAAAATGCAGAATCCAATGGCGTCGGTCTGGGCTCTCCACGCCGTTTGCAAAGGTCAATGGTCAGCAAAAAGACTGCCTCCTCTCTCCCCTCTCTCCACAGAAGTGAAAACAGACAAAACACACCTTTAAAATATGTTCCCTAACCCTATTCTTCGCAAACGAGACATTTTATTCATATTTAGAGCGTCCCAAATTCAATGGGGCCGGTCTCGACTTTCCAGGACGTTTGCAAAGGTCAATGGTCAGCAGAAAGACTGCAACGGTGACCCTTTGGGCCAAATTCTTAAAAAAACGGGGTGATATATAATTTAAAAAATATGTAAGAACCTCCAATATCCATATTCAGGACATGTCGAATCCAATGGAACCAGTCTCGAATTTCCACGACGTTTGCAAAGGTCAAAGGTCAGCCGAAAGACTGCCACGGTGACCTTTGGGCCAAATGCCTTAACAATTAAGTGATAGATATTTTTTTAAATATGTAACACCCCCGAATATCCATATTCAGGCCATGGCGAATAAAATGGCGTTGGTCTCGATTTTGTGGGACTCTTACAAGCGTCCGATAAAGGGAACTACACTGCAATGCTAGGCCTCGGGTCAGATTTGAGGTTCCCGAGGTCGCAGAAAAAAACTCAGACCATCACGAAGATCGGCTCGTCGCCGCGATCGCAGAGGTGTTCGGCCCATCCCGAACAGACTTACGATCGTCGGCGTAGGCGCGCGTGAACGTCAAACTTTGCTTCACTGGAACGCCACGACGGTGAGGCCTTCCGGGCTGATTTTCGGATATGTTATAGAGCTCCCGGAGACGCACGCATGGATCTATAGAACGTCCTCGGGCGACCTTTCTAGGAGGTGCGGTCTCGTTTCAATTTTTCAGCCAGGACACTGTTAGAGTCTATGGTCCTCATTCACAACGGCGTTTACGCTCATACCGTTACGTAACGTGAGCGGAGCGTGAGCGGACAGGCATTTACGTGGATTCCCACATTACGTGGGAATTCATGAACTTGAACGTGAACTTGACGGTGACGTCGGATGGTCGGAATCTCCGCTAAAAGCTGCGCCAGCTCAGAGGGTCGTGTACTGCTTGCGTAGATTTATTCAGAAGGCTTTAGTCTTCATTCTGAATCAATTAAAAGTCCCCAAATCTCAGATAAAATATGTAGGAATGTGTCCAAAACATTGGTCAGCACATAAAAAAATGATAGCTTATATAAAAGCCAAGTATCACTTGGATGCCTAAATGCATGCATTCTAGAGGCAGGTTAGCCTAGAGTCCCATACAGAAACTGCCCCTGCAAACCTGACACCTTTTTATTTATTTATTAGGATATTTCTAGCATGCGCGATTGCGATGCACTTGACAGCTTTCTACTCGCAGTGCAACGCGTTGTGAGCTTGTAGATCGGCTCTCGCGGACTCGCGCTGCATGTTAAAAAACAAACTCACAATTATAATAAGAACATACACTTATCTGCATTCTGCACTGTACGAATTCATTGGAAAATGAATTAGCCCTATAACAAAATAGAAGTCCACATTATTGCATCAGCGTGCAATTCGGCCAGTCATAGTTTTAAGCCAGTGCACCTTAATTAATTATAATATGGGGAACTTATAGCTGGGCTGTAGGCTACTATATTGATGAGATCAATCAAGTTTGGTGCCAAATGTCCCGCGAAATTCGCGAATCATTTTAATATGACATCATCATAAATGAACCTGCACTACGTGTCCATGATCAGAACAAATCCATTCTCCACATGGCATTCAGACAGATGACAGTGAGATGATATTAATCTATTCCCCGCATGAATCAATGCAGCTCTGATAAAAATATCGGATATATGTTTTACCTCTGCAAAGGTGTGAGTGAGCAATTGTTTAATAGAAAAGAAAAGGCTTTATAATATAATTGCCAAGTATACGCTAGCTTGCTGCCTTGGTCCCGAACTTAAATAAATAAATAAAAAAGCTGCATTTTATACCGTAAATCAGCTTGACATTGCTGCAGCGGTGCGGAGCAGCGTTCACCGTTCTGTAAGCTTGGGAAAATGATTTATATAGTTTAATGGTAGGCTATAGACAATATAAAGAATCACGCACAAATGTAATGGTATATGGATGTAAAAAAAAGAGACTGCAGGTGGTGGTCGTCGCTCCGGCGCTTGACATGGTCAGATCATTTTCTTTTAATTTCCTAATATAGCCTAATTTCTTTCCAGCAATCATTTTTATTTTAATTTGTGAAGCCACTATACTGGAAAATATCATTATTTTGTTGCATTCCGTCAGGAGGACCTCTATTTCGTTTGAGCTGTAAGGCCTATAGTTCTTTTTTGTTTTTTTACTGCTGTCTGCTGAGTCATGCTTGACGCCTTTTATGGTGTGAAATGGGGCGTGGATCAATGCAAATTAAGTTATCCGCTGATTTTCCGATCATTTGGCACCCGTTCGCATTCACCTGCGTACCTCACAACATACACCTGCGTACCTGTGGTACACACCGCTCTTTGAATTGCACGGCAAAACAACGTTGCGTGATCGGACGGAATTTCCCGCATCAGTTTACGCTTCCGTTCCGCTTCCGTTACACTCTTGCGTATTTCTCCTTTGTGAATGAGGACCTATGGGTCTATGACGTGTCTGCATGCACAGAGCCAAAGTGAAGGACGTTTTGTACGACTGTCGGAGGCGTACGTCCGAGACACCTAACCGTTCGTCTCGGCTGGCTCTCCGACATATCCGAACGTCGGACCGTGATGTTTTATCGTTGGCGCGTTGTCGCGCGTCAAAGTCGGCAATTTGTAGGCGTTCGTTCAAGGCTACCGCCGCGGCCGTATGTCCGTTTGGCCCGAAACCTATACGGCTACGATCGGGGCCGCGACCCGGCCGCGGTGATGGTCTCGGATTTGTTCTGCGACTTTCGCGTCAAAGTCGCAAATTTCGATGCTTTCGTGCAGGGCTACTGTCGCGACCGTATGTCCGTTTGGCCCAAACCCTATACGGCTGCGATCGGGGCCGCGACCCGGTTGCAGTGATGGTCTCGGATTTGTTCTGTCGAATTTCGCGACTATTCTCGCTAACTTAGGCCTTACTTTGTGGGAGCAGTTTATGCTAATGAAGGGCGTGGTTCCGGCTACTTTGTGGGTGTGGGTTATGCAAATTTGATGGGCGTGGTTTCGGCTACTTTGTGGGTGTGGTATATGCAAATTAGTGGGTGTCGCTTATGTAAATTAGTGGGTGTCACCCCGCCTACTTTGTGGGAGTGGTTTATGCAAATGAAGGTTGTGGTTCCTGCTACTTTGTGGGTGTGGGCTATGCAAATTAGTTGGTGTCGCTTGTGCAAATGAGTGGGTGTCGCCCGCCTACATTGTTGGAGCGGTTTATGCAAATGAAGGGCGTGTTTCGGCTACTTTGTGAGATTGGCTTATGCAAATGATGGGGAGTGGTATGCAAATGAAGGTGCGTGGTATGCAAATGAAGGGGCATGGTATGCAAATGAAGGGGAGTGGTATGCAAATGAAGGGGCATGGTATGCAAATGAAGGGGCATGGTTCCGGCTACTTTGTGGGATTAGTTTATGCAAATGAAGGTGCGTGGTATGCAAATGAAGGGGAGTGGTATGCAAATGAAGGGGAGTGGTATGCAAATGAAGGGGAGTGGTATGCAAATGAAGGGACATGGTTCCGGCTACTTTGTGGGATTAATTTATGCAAATGAAGGTGCGTGGTATGCAAATGAAGGGGAGTCGTATGCAAATGAAGGGGAGTGGTATGCAAATGAAGGGACATGGTTCCGGCTACTTTGTGGGATTAATTTATGCAAATGAAGGTGCGTGGTATGCAAATGAAGGGGAGTGGTATGCAAATGAAGGGGAGTGGTATGCAAATGAAGGGACATGGTTCCGGCTACTTTGTGGGATTAGTTTATGCAAATGAAGGTGCGTGGTATGCAAATGAAGGGGAGTGGTATGCAAATGAAGGGGAGTGGTATGCAAATGAAGGGGAGTGGTATGCAAATGAAGGGGCATGGTTCCGGCTACTTTGTGGGATTATTTTATGCAAATGAAGGGGAGTGGTATGCAAATGAAGGGGAGTGGTATGCAAATGAAGGGACATGGTTCCGGGTACTTTGTGGGATTAGCTTATGCAAATGAAGGTGCGTAGTATGCAAATGAAGGGGAGTGGTATGCAAATGAAGGGGAGTGGTATGCAAATGAAGGGCATGTTTCGGCTACTTTGTGGGATTGGTTTATGCAAATGAAGGGGCGTGGCATGCAAATGAAGGGGAGTGGTATGCAAATGAAGGGGCATGGTTCCGGCTACTTTGTGGGATTATTTTATGCAAATGAAGGGGAGTGGTATGCAAATGAAGGGGAGTGGTATGCAAATGAAGGGCATGTTTGGCATGCAAATGAAGGTTCGTGGTATGCAAATGAAGGTGCGTGGTATGCAAATGAAGGGGAGTGGTATGCAAATGAAGGTGCGTGGTATGCAAATGAAGGGGAGTGGTATGCAAATGAAGGGGCATGGTATGCAAATGAAGGTGCGTGGTATGCAAATGAAGGGGAGTGGTATGCAAATGAAGGTGCGTGGTATGCAAATGAAGGGGAGTGGTATGCAAATGAAGGGGCATGGTTCCGGCTACTTTGTGGGATTAGCTTATGCAAATGAAGGTGCGTGGCATGCAAATGAAGGTGCGTGGTATGCAAATGAAGGTGCGTGGTATGCAAATGAAGGGGAGTGGTATGCAAATGAAGGGGCGTGGCATGCAAATGAAGGGGAGTGGTATGCAAATGGAGGGGAGTGGTATGCAAATGAAGGGGCATGGTTCCGGCTACTTTGTGGGATTAGTTTATGCAAATGAAGGTGCGTGGTATGCAAATGAAGGGGAGTGGCATGCAAATGAAGGGCATGTTTGGCATGCAAATGAAGGTGCGTGGTATGCAAATGAAGGTGCGTGGTATGCAAATGAAGGGGAGTGGTATGCAAATGAAGGTGCGTGGTATGCAAATGAAGGGGAGTGGTATGCAAATGAAGGTGCGTGGTATGCAAATGAAGGGGAGTGGTATGCAAATGAAGGGGCATGGTTCCGGCTACTTTGTGGGATTAGCTTATGCAAATGAAGGTGCGTGGCATGCAAATGAAGGGGAGTGGTATGCAAATGAAGGGGAGTGGTATGCAAATGAAGGGGAGTGGTATGCAAATGAAGGGACATGGTTCCGGCTGCTTTGTGGGATTAATTTATGCAAATGAAGGTGCGTGGTATGCAAATGAAGGGGAGTGGTATGCAAATGAAGGGGAGTGGTATGCAAATGAAGGGACATGGTTCCGGCTACTTTGTGGGATTAATTTATGCAAATGAAGGTGCGTGGTATGCAAATGAAGGGGAGTGGTATGCAAATGAAGGGGAGTGGTATGCAAATGAAGGGACATGGTTCCGGCTACTTTGTGGGATTAGTTTATGCAAATGAAGGTGCGTGGTATGCAAATGAAGGGGAGTGGTATGCAAATGAAGGGGAGTGGTATGCAAATGAAGGTGCGTGGTATGCAAATGAAGGGGAGTGGTATGCAAATGAAGGTGCGTGGTATGCAAATGAAGGGGAGTGGTATGCAAATGAAGGGGCATGGTTCCGGCTACTTTGTGGGATTAGTTTATGCAAATGAAGGTGCGTGGTATGCAAATGAAGGGGAGTGGCATGCAAATGAAGGGCATGTTTGGCATGCAAATGAAGGTGCGTGGTATGCAAATGAAGGTGCGTGGTATGCAAATGAAGGGGAGTGGTATGCAAATGAAGGTGCGTGGTATGCAAATGAAGGGGAGTGGTATGCAAATGAAGGTGCGTGGTATGCAAATGAAGGGGAGTGGTATGCAAATGAAGGGGCATGGTTCCGGCTACTTTGTGGGATTAGCTTATGCAAATGAAGGTGCGTGGCATGCAAATGAAGGGGAGTGGTATGCAAATGAAGGGGAGTGGTATGCAAATGAAGGGGAGTGGTATGCAAATGAAGGGACATGGTTCCGGCTGCTTTGTGGGATTAATTTATGCAAATGAAGGTGCGTGGTATGCAAATGAAGGGGAGTGGTATGCAAATGAAGGGGAGTGGTATGCAAATGAAGGGACATGGTTCCGGCTACTTTGTGGGATTAATTTATGCAAATGAAGGTGCGTGGTATGCAAATGAAGGGGAGTGGTATGCAAATGAAGGGGAGTGGTATGCAAATGAAGGGACATGGTTCCGGCTACTTTGTGGGATTAGTTTATGCAAATGAAGGTGCGTGGTATGCAAATGAAGGGGAGTGGTATGCAAATGAAGGGGAGTGGTATGCAAATGAAGGTGCGTGGTATGCAAATGAAGGGGAGTGGTATGCAAATGAAGGTGCGTGGTATGCAAATGAAGGGGAGTGGTATGCAAATGAAGGGGCATGGTTCCGGCTACTTTGTGGGATTAGCTTATGCAAATGAAGGTGCGTGGCATGCAAATGAAGGGGAGTGGTATGCAAATGAAGGGGAGTGGTATGCAAATGAAGGGGAGTGGTATGCAAATGAAGGGACATGGTTCCGGCTGCTTTGTGGGATTAATTTATGCAAATGAAGGTGCGTGGTATGCAAATGAAGGGGAGTGGTATGCAAATGAAGGGGAGTGGTATGCAAATGAAGGGACATGGTTCCGGCTACTTTGTGGGATTAATTTATGCAAATGAAGGTGCGTGGTATGCAAATGAAGGGGAGTGGTATGCAAATGAAGGGGAGTGGTATGCAAATGAAGGGACATGGTTCCGGCTACTTTGTGGGATTAGTTTATGCAAATGAAGGTGCGTGGTATGCAAATGAAGGGGAGTGGTATGCAAATGAAGGGGAGTGGTATGCAAATGAAGGGGAGTGGTATGCAAATGAAGGGCATGTTTCGGCTACTTTGTGGGATTGGTTTATGCAAATGAAGGGGCGTGGTATGCAAATGAAGGGGAGTGTTATGCAAATGAAGGGGCATGGTTCCGGCTACTTTGTGGGATTATTTTATGCAAATGAAGGGGAGTGGTATGCAAATGAAGGGGAGTGGTATGCAAATGAAGGGCATGTTTCGGCTACTTTGTGGGATTGGTTTATGCAAGTGAAGGGACGTGGCATGCAAATGAAGGGAAGTGGTATGCAAATGAAGGGGAGTGGTATGCAAATGAAGGGGCATGGTTCCGGCTACTTTGTGGGATTAGTTTATGCAAATGAAGGTGCGTGGTATGCAAATGAAGGGGAGTGGTATGCAAATGAAGGGCATGTTTGGCATGCAAATGAAGGTGCGTGGTATGCAAATGAAGGTGCGTGGTATGCAAATGAAGGGGAGTGGTATGCAAATGAAGGTGCGTGGTATGCAAATGAAGGGGAGTGGTATGCAAATGAAGGGGCATGGTTCCGGCTACTTTGTGGGATTAGCTTATGCAAATGAAGGTGCGTGGCATGCAAATGAAGGTGCGTGGTATGCAAATGAAGGTGCGTGGTATGCAAATGAAGGGGAGTGGTATGCAAATGAAGGGGCGTGGCATGCAAATGAAGGGGAGTGGTATGCAAATGGAGGGGAGTGGTATGCAAATGAAGGGGCATGGTTCCGGCTACTTTGTGGGATTAGTTTATGCAAATGAAGGTGCGTGGTATGCAAATGAAGGGGAGTGGTATGCAAATGAAGGGCATGTTTGGCATGCAAATGAAGGTGCGTGGTATGCAAATGAAGGTGCGTGGTATGCAAATGAAGGGGAGTGGTATGCAAATGAAGGTGCGTGGTATGCAAATGAAGGGGAGTGGTATGCAAATGAAGGGGCATGGTATGCAAATGAAGGGGCATGGTTCCGGCTACTTTGTGGGATTATTTTATGCAAATGAAGGGGAGTGGTATGCAAATGAAGGGGAGTGGTATGCAAATGAAGGGACATGGTTCCGGGTACTTTGTGGGATTAGCTTATGCAAATGAAGGTGCGTAGTATGCAAATGAAGGGGAGTGGTATGCAAATGAAGGGGAGTGGTATGCAAATGAAGGGCATGTTTCGGCTACTTTGTGGGATTGGTTTATGCAAATGAAGGGGCGTGGCATGCAAATGAAGGGGAGTGGTATGCAAATGAAGGGGCATGGTTCCGGCTACTTTGTGGGATTATTTTATGCAAATGAAGGGGAGTGGTATGCAAATGAAGGGGAGTGGTATGCAAATGAAGGGCATGTTTGGCATGCAAATGAAGGTTCGTGGTATGCAAATGAAGGTGCGTGGTATGCAAATGAAGGGGAGTGGTATGCAAATGAAGGTGCGTGGTATGCAAATGAAGGGGAGTGGTATGCAAATGAAGGGGCATGGTATGCAAATGAAGGTGCGTGGTATGCAAATGAAGGGGAGTGGTATGCAAATGAAGGTGCGTGGTATGCAAATGAAGGGGAGTGGTATGCAAATGAAGGGGCATGGTTCCGGCTACTTTGTGGGATTAGCTTATGCAAATGAAGGTGCGTGGCATGCAAATGAAGGTGCGTGGTATGCAAATGAAGGTGCGTGGTATGCAAATGAAGGGGAGTGGTATGCAAATGAAGGGGCGTGGCATGCAAATGAAGGGGAGTGGTATGCAAATGGAGGGGAGTGGTATGCAAATGAAGGGGCATGGTTCCGGCTACTTTGTGGGATTAGTTTATGCAAATGAAGGTGCGTGGTATGCAAATGAAGGGGAGTGGCATGCAAATGAAGGGCATGTTTGGCATGCAAATGAAGGTGCGTGGTATGCAAATGAAGGTGCGTGGTATGCAAATGAAGGGGAGTGGTATGCAAATGAAGGTGCGTGGTATGCAAATGAAGGGGAGTGGTATGCAAATGAAGGGGAGTGGTATGCAAATGAAGGGGAGTGGTATGCAAATGAAGGGGCATGGTTCCGGCTACTTTGTGGGATTAGCTTATGCAAATGAAGGTGCGTGGCATGCAAATGAAGGGGAGTGGTATGCAAATGAAGGGGAGTGGTATGCAAATGAAGGGGAGTGGTATGCAAATGAAGGGACATGGTTCCGGCTGCTTTGTGGGATTAATTTATGCAAATGAAGGTGCGTGGTATGCAAATGAAGGGGAGTGGTATGCAAATGAAGGGGAGTGGTATGCAAATGAAGGGACATGGTTCCGGCTACTTTGTGGGATTAATTTATGCAAATGAAGGTGCGTGGTATGCAAATGAAGGGGAGTGGTATGCAAATGAAGGGGAGTGGTATGCAAATGAAGGGACATGGTTCCGGCTACTTTGTGGGATTAGTTTATGCAAATGAAGGTGCGTGGTATGCAAATGAAGGGGAGTGGTATGCAAATGAAGGGGAGTGGTATGCAAATGAAGGTGCGTGGTATGCAAATGAAGGGGAGTGGTATGCAAATGAAGGTGCGTGGTATGCAAATGAAGGGGAGTGGTATGCAAATGAAGGGGCATGGTTCCGGCTACTTTGTGGGATTAGCTTATGCAAATGAAGGTGCGTGGCATGCAAATGAAGGGGAGTGGTATGCAAATGAAGGGGAGTGGTATGCAAATGAAGGGGAGTGGTATGCAAATGAAGGGACATGGTTCCGGCTGCTTTGTGGGATTAATTTATGCAAATGAAGGTGCGTGGTATGCAAATGAAGGGGAGTGGTATGCAAATGAAGGGGAGTGGTATGCAAATGAAGGGGAGTGGTATGCAAATGAAGGGGCATGGTTCCGGCTACTTTGTGGGATTAGCTTATGCAAATGAAGGTGCGTGGCATGCAAATGAAGGGGAGTGGTATGCAAATGAAGGGGAGTGGTATGCAAATGAAGGGGAGTGGTATGCAAATGAAGGGACATGGTTCCGGCTGCTTTGTGGGATTAATTTATGCAAATGAAGGTGCGTGGTATGCAAATGAAGGGGAGTGGTATGCAAATGAAGGTGCGTGGTATGCAAATGAAGGGGAGTGGTATGCAAATGAAGGGGAGTGGTATGCAAATGAAGGGGAGTGGTATGCAAATGAAGGGGCATGGTTCCGGCTACTTTGTGGGATTAGCTTATGCAAATGAAGGTGCGTGGCATGCAAATGAAGGGGAGTGGTATGCAAATGAAGGGGAGTGGTATGCAAATGAAGGGGAGTGGTATGCAAATGAAGGGACATGGTTCCGGCTGCTTTGTGGGATTAATTTATGCAAATGAAGGTGCGTGGTATGCAAATGAAGGGGAGTGGTATGCAAATGAAGGGGAGTGGTATGCAAATGAAGGGACATGGTTCCGGCTACTTTGTGGGATTAATTTATGCAAATGAAGGTGCGTGGTATGCAAATGAAGGGGAGTGGTATGCAAATGAAGGGGAGTGGTATGCAAATGAAGGGACATGGTTCCGGCTACTTTGTGGGATTAGTTTATGCAAATGAAGGTGCGTGGTATGCAAATGAAGGGGAGTGGTATGCAAATGAAGGGGAGTGGTATGCAAATGAAGGTGCGTGGTATGCAAATGAAGGGGAGTGGTATGCAAATGAAGGTGCGTGGTATGCAAATGAAGGGGAGTGGTATGCAAATGAAGGGGCATGGTTCCGGCTACTTTGTGGGATTAGCTTATGCAAATGAAGGTGCGTGGCATGCAAATGAAGGGGAGTGGTATGCAAATGAAGGGGAGTGGTATGCAAATGAAGGGGAGTGGTATGCAAATGAAGGGACATGGTTCCGGCTGCTTTGTGGGATTAATTTATGCAAATGAAGGTGCGTGGTATGCAAATGAAGGGGAGTGGTATGCAAATGAAGGTGCGTGGTATGCAAATGAAGGGGAGTGGTATGCAAATGAAGGTGCGTGGTATGCAAATGAAGGGGAGTGGTATGCAAATGAAGGGGCATGGTTCCGGCTACTTTGTGGGATTAGCTTATGCAAATGAAGGTGCGTGGCATGCAAATGAAGGGGAGTGGTATGCAAATGAAGGGGAGTGGTATGCAAATGAAGGGGAGTGGTATGCAAATGAAGGGACATGGTTCCGGCTGCTTTGTGGGATTAATTTATGCAAATGAAGGTGCGTGGTATGCAAATGAAGGGGAGTGGTATGCAAATGAAGGGGAGTGGTATGCAAATGAAGGGACATGGTTCCGGCTACTTTGTGGGATTAATTTATGCAAATGAAGGTGCGTGGTATGCAAATGAAGGGGAGTGGTATGCAAATGAAGGGGAGTGGTATGCAAATGAAGGGACATGGTTCCGGCTACTTTGTGGGATTAGTTTATGCAAATGAAGGTGCGTGGTATGCAAATGAAGGGGAGTGGTATGCAAATGAAGGGGAGTGGTATGCAAATGAAGGTGCGTGGTATGCAAATGAAGGGGAGTGGTATGCAAATGAAGGTGCGTCGTATGCAAATGAAGGGGACTGGCATGCAAATGAAGGGCGTGTTTTGGTTACTTTGTGGGATTGGCTTGTGCAAATGAAGGGGTGTGGTATGCAAATAAAGGGGCGTGGTATGCAAATGAAGGGGAGTGGTATGCAAATGAAGGGCGTGGTTCCGGCTACTTTGTGGGAGCGGTTCATGCAAATGAAGGGGCGTGGTTCCCGCTACTTTGTGGGAGTGGGTTATGAAAATTTGAAGGGCGTTGTTTCGGCTACTTTGTGGGTGTGTCGCTTATGCAAATTAGTGGGTGTCACCGCGCCCTTCATTTGCATACCACGCACCTTCATTTGCATACCATGCCCCTTCATGTGCATACCACGCAGCTTCATTTGCATACCACTCCCCTTCATTTGCATACCATGCCCCTTCATTTGCATACCACTCCCCTTCATTTGCATGCCACGCACCTTCATTTGCATAAGCCAATCCCACAAAGTAGCAGAAACATGCCCTTCATTTGCATACCACTCCCATTCATTTGCATACCATGACCCTTCATTTGCATACCACGCGCCTTCATTTGCATACCACTCCCCTTCATTTGCATACCGCGCACCTTCATTTGCATACCACACCCCTTCATTTGCATAAACTAATCCCACAAAGTAGCCGAAACATGCCCTTCATTTGCATACCACTCCCCTTCATTTGCATACCTTGCACCTTCATTTGCATAAACTAATCCCACAAAGTAGCCGGAACCATGCCCCTTCATTTGCATACCTCTCCCCTTCATTTGCATACCACGCACCTTCATTTGCATAAACTAATCCCACAAAGTAGCCAGAACCATGCCCCTTCATTTGCATACCACTCCCCTTCATTTGCATACCATGCCCCTTCATTTGCATACCACTCCCCTTCATTTGCATGCCACGCACCTTCATTTGCATAAACTAATCCCACAAAGTAGCCGGAACCATGCCCCTTCATTTGCATACCACTCCCCTTCATTTGCATACCATGCCCCTTCATTTGCATACCACTCCCATTCATTTGCATACCATGCCCCTTCATTTGCATAAACTAATCCCACAAAGTAGCCGAAACATGCCCTTTGTTTGCATACCACCCCCCTTCATTTGCATACCACTCCCCTTCATTTGCATACCAAGACCCTTCATTTGCATATCCCCTTAATTTGCATACCACGCCCTTTCATTTGCATAAACTAATCCCACAAAGTAGCCGAAACACGCCCTTCATTTGCATACTACTCCCCTTCATTTGCATACCACACACCTTCATTTGCATATCCCCTTCATTTGCATACCACGCCCTTTCATTTGCATAAACTAATCCCACAAAGTAGCCGAAACACGCCCTTCATTTGCATACTACTCGCCTTCATTTGCATACCACACCCCTTCATTTGCATATCCCCTTCATTTGCATACCACGCCCTTTCATTTGCATAAGCCAATCCCACAAAGTAGCCGAAACACACCCTTCATTTGCATACTACTCCCCTTCATTTGCATACCACACCCCTTCATTTGCATATCCCCTTCATTTGCATACCACGCCCTTTCATTTGCTTAAGCTAATCCCACAAAGTAGCCGAAACACGCCCTTCATTTGCATACTCCTCCCCTTCATTTGCATACCACACCTTCATTTGCATATCCCCTTCATTTGCATACCAAGACCCTTCATTTGCATATCCCCTTCATTTGCATACCACGCCCTTTCATTTGCATAAGCCAATCCCACAAAGTAGCCGAAACACGCCCTTCATTTGCATACCACTCCCCTTCATTTGCATACCAAGACCCTTCATTTGCATATCCCCTTCATTTGCATACCACGCCCTTTCATTTGCATAAACTAATCCCACAAAGTAGCCGAAACACGCCCTTCATTTGCATACCACTCCCCTTCATTTGCATACCAAGACCCTTCATTTGCATATCCCCTTCATTTGCATACCACGCCCTTTCATTTGCATAAACTAATCCCACAAAGTAGCCGAAACACGCCCTTCATTTGCATACTACTCCCCTTCATTTGCATACCACACCCCTTCATTTGCATATCCCCTTCATTTGCATACCACGCCCTTTCATTTGCTTAAGCTAATCCCACAAAGTAGCCGAAACACGCCCTTCATTTGCATACTCCTCCCCTTAATTTGCATACCACACCCCTTCATTTGCATATCCCCTTCATTTGCATACCAAGACCCTTCATTTGCATAAGCCAATCCCACAAAGTAGCAGAAACATGCCCCTTCATTTGCATACCATACCCCTTCATTTGCATATCCCCTTCATTTGCATACCAAGACCCTTCATTTGCATAAGCCAATCCCACAAAGTAGCAGAAACATGCCCCTTAATTTGCATACCACTCCCCTTCATTTGCATACCATGCCCCTTCATTTGCATACCATGCCCCTTCCTTTGCATACTATGCCCCTTCATTTGCATACCACGCACCTTCATTTGCATACCACGCACCTTCATTTGCATACCACTCCCCTTCATTTGCATACCACTGCCCTTCATTTGCATACCACGCACCTTCATTTGCATACCACTCCCCTTCATTTGCATACCAAGACCCTTCATTTGCATATCCCCTTCATTTGCATACCACACCCTTTCATTTGCATAAGCCAATCCCACAAAGTAGCCGAAACACACCCTTAATTTGCATACTACTCCCCTTCATTTGCATACCACACCCCTTCATTTGCATATCCCCTTCATTTGCATACCACGCCCTTTCATTTGCTTAAGCTAATCCCACAAAGTAGCCGAAACACGCCCTTCATTTGCATACTCCTCCCCTTCATTTGCATACCACACCTTCATTTACATATCCCCTTCATTTGCATACCAAGACCCTTCATTTGCATATCCCCTTCATTTGAATACCACGCCCTTTCATTTGCATAAGCCAATCCCACAAAGTAGCCGAAACACGCCCTTCATTTGCATACTACTCCCCTTCATTTGCATACTACACCCCTTCATTTGCATATCCCCTTCATTTGCATACAACGCCCTTTCATTTGCATAAGCTAATCCCACAAAGTAGCCGAAACACGCCCTTCATTTGCACACTACTCCCCTTAATTTGCATACCATACCCCTTCATTTGCATATCCCCTTCATTTGCATACCAAGACCCTTCATTTGCATATCCCCTTCATTTGCATACCACGCCCTTTCATTTGCATAAGCCAATCCCACAAAGTAGCCGAAACTACGGCCACAAAGGAGGCGGGACGCCGCCCACTAATTCACATAGGCCACGCCCACAAAGCGGACGGGACGACGGCCATCAATAAGCATAAACGACGCCCATGCAATTTGCATAGACCACGCCCACAAAGCAGGCGGAGTTACATAGCGAGTAGGCGTGGCCTAAGACAATGAGAGGTGTGGCCTAACATTACGAGAGGCAGAGTCATTAACGAGAGGGGGTGGAGTTTGTAAGGTGGAGTTTGTAACCAATGTGAGGTGTGTGTGTAGTAGTAGTAGTAGAAGTAGAAGTAATACATACGAGATGATGCCTGATCTTCTGACATCCATATTTGGTTGACTGGATGGCGTTGTCCTCACCTGGAGAGAAATGCCCCCGGAAATATGATTATTTATTAATGAATGAATGAATGTATGTATGTATGTATGTATGTATGTATGTATGTATGTATGTATGTATGTATGTATGTATGTATGTATTCATTCATTCATTCATTCATTCATTCATTCATTCCCTCCCCCGGGAAATAAATAAATAAACAATGCTAATCATCCATCCATGTGTGACAATTGTTTGACACACATCATGTCATGTCATGTCATGTCATGTCATGTCATGTCATGTCTGTCTATAGACAAGAGGGGAGGTGGAGGGGGGGGGGGGCGCCAAAGCATATTTTAGACTGATTCAGTATTGACCATATTAAGCCAGGTCTCACGGCAGACAGCACTAATATAATAAACAAACGTGAACGGAGCACTGCTGCCAACATAATACACGCATAATGTGGCCATACTGGCATACTCACCATAGCCTGGTCAAGGTTTCCCCCAGGTGGACGTGTCATTTCCAACTATTGCCAGCACATGGAAACTAGGGGCTACTGATATATACTATTCTCTGCCTATCGGGACGTAACTCGGACGGCGCTGAGTCGGGTCTTAAATACATTTCAATTGTACATTTCGTAACTCGGACGGCGCTGAGTCGGGTCTTAAATACATTTCAATTGTACATTTAGGTAATGTGTGATTTATTTGGATTTATCCTTATTATTGTGAAAGATGTCCCCCAAATGTAAATTATTAATGTATTATTATTTTAATAATTATTATAAATGTGCAAAAAATATATATATAATTTATTTTACATGATTTCCTCTGATAAGTCCTAGTAGTAAAAAGTAGTAGTAAGGTTGAAATCGTTTTTTTGCAAGTAGAAATTAATCCGGGTTTTACAGGGTTAGTCATTCATTCATTCATTCATTCCCCCCGGAAATAAATAAATAAACACGGCTAATCATCCATCCATGTGTGACAATTGTTTGACACACATCATGTCATGTCATGTCTATCTATAGCAAGAGGTGGAATTGCGTCAGATCTTCTACACAAAGCAAAACAAAAGGGAGCAGTGCACCACCCTGTGGCAACAACTGGCACTGCTGACTGTTACAAGTTGACAGAGTGGATTATCTTGGATTACGTCCGCCAACATACATTCCAATAGTACATTTACTTGACCAAAAGGTAAAGACTGATTTATTTTGATTTATTCATTCTGGATCCTTAGTCCTTGGTCCGAGGTCCGAGGTCACGAATCTTGACTGCAGACTTGTTGACTGTCTCGAACCAGCGTCCTCTCACACCATCAGCAACTGCCAGAACCACTGAGCCATCGTGGAATACTCTTAACCATGGATTTGGGGTAATTTTATCTTTTTTCTTTTTTTGGAAGGGAAGACAAAAAAAAGAAAAAGTCTATTTTACCAATGCAAAGGGTGAAATATTGTCATAATGTACGTTGTGTTTGTTTTGGAAAGGAAAAAGTGTTTTAATGTACTTTTTACTGACGTTAGGGTAGAGTTTGTTTTAACAGTACAGGACTCTCTCTCACACACACACCAGAGACTGGCAGCTGACTGGCTCATTCAGGGTTGCCAGGTTGGTGGCTGTCAGGTTGTCTAATGCCTGCTGCATTGTGTGTGTGTGTGTGTGTGTGTGTGTGTGTGTGTGTGTGTGTGTGTGTGTGTGTGTGTGTGTGTGTGTGTGTGTGAACCAGCTACACTGGCATTTAAACACATTCATATTGTAACTGTTGCCACTATAGGTGATATAGTTTGCTTTATTCCTAAAAGGTACAAGTTCATAATGAAGAAGTTCATAATTAAGTCACATTTAAAACATTATTTCATGTATTTGTCTCAAGTTGTTGTTGTAACTGTTGCCACTATAGGGGATATAGTTTGCTTTATTTCTCTAAGACAAAGTTCATAATAAGGTTAAAATAAGTTCATAATTGTTTATTATCTTTCTAAGTGTACAAGTGCATAATTAAGAAGTTCATAGTTAATAGTTACATTCTTCCACTCACAATTTAGGTGGCTTTTTAATGCGGTACTTATTCCTTCATTAAAAAATATGATTGGCACCTCATAAGTGTAAATATAAAATCAAATATAATATAGCCTACAATTGAAACCGCAGTGATTTTATCCTGTGTTCAATGCGTTTCTGCGTGGACTCAGATATCTGTCGTATGGGCAGGGATTTTTTCTAAAACGGAGGACGGAAATACTGACTGATGGCAGCAGCCAGGCGAGCCAGCCTCATTTTAATAATATCATCATTATCTAAACTAGAAATGCCAACTAGCCTACGTATCTCCACACCTCTCTGACTCTATCTCTCCTCTCTCACTTTCTTTGCCCACAACCATTTTTGATGAATTGAAAATGCGTGGGCCCTATTGTAAACAAGTGTAATGCTTTATGGTGTCGTCCACTCACAGTTAACAGTTTTTGTATTGAGTTGTACTTGAAATGTACTGTAATTCTGCAAACTGTTACTACATCAATCAATCAATCAAAAAAGCCCCGACACGGTCGAGGCAGACGGCCACCCACCCTAGAGTCGGCGGGTTCGGTTCAGCTTTACGTTTCTTCCTAATATAAGAGTAGGCCTATATATAAATATAAGGGGGAGCTTTTTTTTCTTCTTTTTTTTTTAATAGTTACCACTGTCGCAAAATTGCTTGGTCAGTGTGGGGCATAGGTGTGGGGTCTCTGTCGGTCCTTTGCTCTATATCTGGTGGCGCCTTGAGACAACTTGTGATTTAACCCCCTGGATTTAACGCTTTAATACAATTGAGTACCACAGACGAAAAACAGTCTAAGTCCAAATTTCAGACTGACCCCTCCACGAAAAGGCCTTGTTGTCCTGAACCCTTATCTATAATTTATATATTATGGATCAATAGTGTGGACTTGAACTGTTATTCGTCTGTGGTACTCAATTGATGAGCCCGTCTCTGCTGCCATCTAGTGGAACCTAAAGTACAGTAGCTCAACAGACCACCCTAAACACCCCAGCCAAGGCCTATCTCACAGCCCGCTTTCCACGCCCGGTAAATAGTGGTGTCTTTAACATTAGCATTTACACGTTTTTTTCTCTGGAGAATCTAAGTACATTTTCTAATGTAAAAATGTGACAGACCAATATTATTATGAAGCAAACAAGATGGTAAATCAGCTCGAACAGATAGAACAAACCTTACCTTGAGAAAACAAAAGTTGTAGACTTCTTAAATTACCTCTGTTAACATGTAGCGTCTATGGAGTGACGTCACGCTATCACCACTAACCTAAGGGGGGCGTATTAAGGGGGGCGGGGAAATTCTGTGAGATAGGCCCATAACAGGTGCGTCGGCGACAAAGCAGCAGACTGCAAACACGTAGAGAAGGAGGGAGACCCGCACACTGTCACTTTCTGGTTCAAGAGCTTTTTATTCATTGTCCAAAATGCAACGATTCGGTCCTTCGACCTTCCTCAGGCATCTGCCTGACACACACACACTAAATATATAAATCAAGTAAACATGTTAAATATCAAAGCAGCACTACGTGTAACTTTCCTCTTTTACCCCGGATTTTAACTTAGTTTCCTGTGCATGTGCTGAGATTTTGACTATTGAGCTAATTAGAGCCGGCCTGCTTGCTCTGGGGATAAATTTAATCTTGACCATACATCAGGTCAAACGTGGCGTCAGATCCTGTGTCTAGGTGAGACATGACCTTTGACCTCATGTCAGATCCTGTGTCTATGTGAGACATGACTTTGACGCAATCTGCAGTATGTCTCAATAGAATAGCAGGGAGACAAAATACAACCACCCCAATTGGATAAGTTATATTGTATTATACCACAGGTCGTTTCGAGGAAGCAATCTGATTGGTTGAAACAGCCTTCTAGCCGTGGGTTAAACCAGCACCATTCACCACCTAATCAAAACAAAGAATTCAGCTGCTCTGTTCTCCCAGAGCGCTAGCAAACTCGGTGGCTAGGCTAGCTAGTTTTTTGGGACATTTGTGGTCGTAGTGACTACATCTGTCATTCAAAAAATATATTCTTTCAGCGATTTTCTTAGTTTTAAGGGTAACTGTTGTATTATTGCCACTTCAGTGATGCTTGCGGAACTCGACTTCGTCTCGTTCCTCACCGCATCCCTGTCGTGGCAATAATCACGTTAACGCACACCCTCTCGTGTAATATTGCTTAATTAACATACTCTGCCATACAGATTGGACACACTTACATTTCATTCATTATAAAAAAGTTACAAAGTGAACCTTCAGGCAAGTTTAGGGTATGGAAAATATGTGCTTTTGCTACTACTCCTACAGATCAAAAATGCACAAATCAGTGCATATTATCTCTGACTGGGCCCTGGGACTGGGGTCATATTATCTCTGACTGGGCCCTGCAGGGACTGGGGTCATTTGAGTAACATCCGCTATGACTCCATGGCTGCCTTCCAACGTTTGCAGGCCCTGGGTAGTCAACACAGTCTGGCGGAGATGTGCGCTCCGAGGTTCACACTTTTCTAATAGGCCTATCTCACAGCCCGCTTTCCACGCCCACTTCCGGTAAATAGTGGTGTCTTTAACATGAGCATTTACACGTTTCTTTCTCTGGAGAATCTAAGTACATTTTCTAATGTAAAAATGTGACAGACCAATATTATTATGAAGCAAACAAGATGGTAAATCAGGTCGAACAGATAGAACAAACCTTACCTTGAGAAAACAAAAGTTGTAGACTTCTTAAATTACCTCTGTTAACATGTAGCGTCTATGGAGTGACGTCACGCTATCACCACTAACCCCGAAAGGGGGCGTATTTAGGGGGGCGGGGAAATTCTGTGAGATAGGCTTATTCTGTTAAGGGCCTGTGCTAGATGCTGTATGGCAAATGCTTGCCTTGATTTCATGTTTACATTTTGTTCCCCTTTTCTTCTTAATTTATATTATTAGCGCTACAGTAAACACGTGTGCCTTTGACATGATCCATTTAACTACTTTTAGCAGATGAGCTTCAATGTTTATTTTAATGGAATTATACTCCACTCTGCCCACTTCAGTAACACCTTTGCAACAAGGAGAATACTGTACATAGTTTGTGTTTTTTGTCCTTTTAGTCACAAGAGGGTGCTGTTCCCTAGGTGTTCTATGTTGCTCTATCATGCATGTATCATGTTCTGTAGACACTACACTAGAGTTCTTACAAACAAATGTATCACAACAGGGCTGGTCGGCCGGGGCTCCCATAGGCGGCTGCCTGGGGCAATGTTCAATGTCATTTGCCAGCATGTTTAGGAAAAAGCTAAATAAAAACAAAAATAACCATTAAGTTTGATATAGACCCAGAGATCAGTGTAAGAGACAAAAAACAATCAAGCAAAAAAGAAAACACCTCTGTTTATTTTTTGCTAAACTGTCCAAGACAGAGGGTAAACTTCTTAGACTTGTGATATGAATGACAGTCAGTGAAAGATATTAGAGGAATTATAGACTATAGGGTATGCACGTGACATCATCATAATACCCGGAAGTTACAGTACGCCTACTGAGTGGCAAGAAACTACTTTATGGCCTTGACAGCGCATACATCCAAACAGAAAAGTCCTATCTGATTGCATTAAACAACGTTAAATAACGTTAAACTCACTTTGCCATTCACTTTGTCACTCAATTTGCCACTCACTTTATGCATGCATACCCTCTATTAGGAGACAGAAAACAATCCTTTGCGATGTGTAGTTTGTGTAGCATGAACTCAATCCGAATACCATCTCGTGTTTGTGCTTAATGCAAAAGCAAATGTTGGAATTAGTTGGAAAGTACTGTGACTAATGCCCCAGTTTCTTAAAAAAATTAAATAACAAAAAAATAAAAGAACCATTTAATTCTGAGGGACAATCATATTATAGTCAATATGCATTTAAGTCCTTCACCTACACCTCACCAACACTCACATTGACATTAAAAGTACAAATTGTACCCGTTTACATTGTACTGCGGTTCCATGTGAATGACACTTTAAATGGGCTAATAAGCCTGATTTGCCATAATATATTACAATTGAGCTCTATAACTTTTATTTTTTTCCAGCTATTTTTTGAGTGGTGCAACCACTCCAAGGAACAGCTTTGTCCCTATGGGACTATGTTTAGAGTACCAATAGGGGGTTCTGTTGCACCACTCACTTCAGACTGGTCTGATTTCATCTATTTTTAGAAATAGTTCATCTTTTACTTAAGGGAGACAACATATATCACAAGTTGTGTGGTCCAGCCCCATGGAGAATGGATATTGTAACTAAAAACAACGTAATAATACTTCCTAAGAGCACGTTTTTATTAGTACATGCATTGCATTCCATATTGCTGGACGATGATGGACAAATGACATCATCTTGCAACAGGCGGTCCCCTTAAAAGATGAACTATTTTGCAAATAATATATTATAATAATTATAATTTAAGGTGTTTTAAAAAAACATATAAGGCTTATTAGCCAGGGATCCTTTAAAGAAATGTCTTTTTGGCATCGGGACAAGTGCATTATGTTAGAAGGGACACATGCATGCCATCACATAGGGTCATTTAACCTAAAAATTCAGGTCTTTTATTCATAGCTCGTCTACCTTTGAATGTTTTTTAGAATTTTTGCAGATCAATCTGATTTTAGATTGACACTTCATTCTCTTCACTTTAAAACTGGCCTCTTTATTTGGGCATGTCATTACAGGCAGAAAAAAAAAGTCATTGTTCTTTTTTCAAAAATAGCAGATCTACCAGCTCACTAGCATCACAATGCGTTGTGAGCTTGTAGATGGGCTATTCTTTTTGCATTTTTTTGCAATCAGGCTTACAGTAAGTGCAGTCACTTTATATTTTGCCAGCGTCTAGTCTGCCATCCCTCAAACAAAGACAACCACCCGGCTCCGTCACCTTCTTCTCGGAGTAGGGAGGAGTCAAGTCTCGTCTTGCCCACCAGGTGAGCCTGACAGAAGGCATGAAGTACTTAGCTTGAAGAGTCCTCCTCAAACCTCCATCTAAGAAATGGCACTGTGACATCACATGACATTCACGTGTGACATCTGTGGTGTCTTAAGGCCTGGTCCACTTTGGTGGAGAACCGGGTTCAGAACCAAATACAGCCAAGATCAGTGATGCGTCATGACATCTTCAGAGAGCTCCATTTCTATCACAGCTTTCCTGTGGAGAGAATTAAACACAGTCTATATTTCACGCGTGCGCGCACACACACACCTCTGACAAAAAAAATTGAGATATGCTTGAGACAAAATCTGTGCACAGACAATTTGGCTCCATCTTAAATCAGATCACGCAGTCAGAATATTAACATACCCAGGCCTTTTCCCATTGTTTTAGCAGCTGTTCGTGTTCAGTGAGTGCACTCCTCCACTGGTTCAAATCTCTGGATGGAATGCTCTCCTCATCTGTTAATTGATAAGAGGCTTTATGCATATAAAACATACCTAACAATGTCATGTCAGGAGTCATGGCAAAACAGCAAAGGTTCAGGGAAACCAATCATTTATCCTCAATTCAAAGTTGATTGCAGGGGCACTATAGTCTCAAAAATATGGAGGAAAAAGAGTGGAAAAAGAGTTGCAAGAAGTTTAACGATGACTCAAGTCTACTCAAAGATGACAAAAAGTGCTCAAGTGTAAAGCTCTGGGACAATGCGATCAGTGTAACTGATGACTGTAACGTTTGTCTTAGCATTTCACTTTCTCTTAAATAGAATGGTCAAAAACAGGGGTGGTTAACTTTGACGACGGAGAGTGCCACAAATTATTTCCACTCACTCCAGAGGGCCACATTGCATATATATTGTAGCAAAAATAGCCAATCTACAAGCTCAAAATGCGTCACAGTGTGACGCGTTTTGAGCTTGTAGATCGGCAATTTTTGCTATTATTTGAATTGAAATCCTGAATTATATTTTGCCATTTTTCAATTGGTACAAATGGACCTTTTCACCCAAACCAATCACCGATACAGATTTAGGCATGCTACATCTGTTGATTAATCAGGTGATGATTAATCATCTACCTCCAATAGTGAGGTGCAGATCGACCTCAGAGACGTCACGTCCTACGCTGGCTTCAGCGATACAGTGGTAACGGGCGTCCTTAAGCAGCGGCCCCTCCCTGAGCCAGCTGCTCACTAGCGCCTCCCCATGGCCCGTCTGCCGTCGGTGCTCCATGACGGGGCCATCGAGACCTTGTCCGTTTACTAGCCAGTGAATGTGGACGTCACTAGGACCTAAGAGGACAGAATGGGACTTCATGTTTGACCCCTGATTGGTCGACAACTCTGCCAAGACACCCGTCACTCCACAGGGCCAAAAATAGCCGATCTACAAGAAGTTCACAATTGTGAGTGAGCTTGTAAATCTGCTATTTTTGGCGAATCGAGTTGTGTAGAGTGAAGTAAGATCGTACCAAATGTGCTCTTTACAGGTCTGTTTTTTATCAAGTACAGAGGGTTTAAGTAGTACGGAATTTGCAGCTCAGCAACACATAATTCACCAGTTATTTATATATTTAAAAAAAGAAACTTACCCTAAAAAGGTTTTCTTTCATTCTAAATGTTTCTATCGTTGTTAATGCCAGTAATAAAAATGATGACGTAACACAACTGAATAAATAGGCACCAGCATTGATAACATTTGAAATCAAGATTTATTTAACCTCCCTAACAGCAATAACCCCAAAATGTTTGAGAATATTATGTACATCTTGAAAGTATTTCCCAATATATACAAATATATTTACATTTGTTTACAGGCAAAGAAAATCCAAGTTACACATTTAACCTACAATATTTCTACAAAAAAAACATCGTTCTTGACACTGCTTGAGAAGTGTACCTACTTATAAATATCTCATATATCAGGTCAGATTTTCCAGTTATAAAAACAAAATTCAGTACCATGGAACTGAGGCATGTGAGACATGAAACCACATGTCGGAGGTTTTTAGGAAACTCCAATTTATTCAGATTAGCCTCATATACAGTTTAGGTATAGTCCAAATGGGCCTAAAGTTAAGGTACACCAATTGTAACAGTAAAAAGGCAGTTTTGTTGTGAGAAACTTTGCACATGCGCACATACAGCACACACACACACACACACACACACACACACACACACACACACACACACACACACACACACACACACACACACACACACACACACACACACACACACACACACACACACACACACACACACACACACACACACACACACACACACACACACACACACACACACACACACACGTGGGGGGGGTAAATATCTATGCAGGTTAGGTTGGGGGTAGGGAAGTGATGTCAGGTAATATTGTAGCCACATGCACAAAGAGAGAGCGAGAGAGGAAAAGGAGGAGATAGAGAGAGAAGGGTGAAAGAGGGGACATAGAGAGAATGGGAAAAGAGGGGAAGACAGACATATAGAGAGGAATAAAAAGAGAAAGCGTGACCGACAGGCAAAAACCAGGCAGTGTGAGTTCCTGAAGAAGGGGTTTTGGGTGGGGGTGAGTCAGTGTCACAGGCACCACTCACCCAAGGCCAGGCAGAAGAGCAGGAAGGCCTCCTGGGCGTGAACCCCCCAGGCCTGATCCTTCAGCAGGGGGGGCAATAGTCTCACCTCTGCCTCCCTCTGGCCCTGCACACCGCCGCCGCGAGGCCCGGCGGAGGAAGAGGTGGCAACGGAAAGAGGAGGAGAGGAGGAGCAAGGGAGGACAGAGGGAGTAGTACTACTACTTCCAGATGAGGAATGGGAGGAGGAGGAGGAGGATGCACTGGAAGAGGAGGAAACAGCAGCGGAGGCTGTGAGGGGAGAAGGGAGCACATGGCAGGGGAGGGAGGGAGTGATGGAGAAACGGTAAGAACTGAGGAAAGTCGAGGAGGAAAAAGGGTTTGACGTGCAAAACACACAAGGAAGGATAACAAAAGGTAAATTAGAGGTCTGCACAGGAAATGACCCGAGAATAACCATACCCGGTTCCAAACGGACCTTAACCCATTTAGACCTGAGGACGCATGTGTGTCATATTATACCGATATTATTATATATTATATGGTCTTATATATTATTATACCATATTATTACCGATTTTGGGCGGGAACCCCTTTTGGTGTTTTAACTCAGCATTATGTTATACTTTAGCTATTGAAAAATAGCAGATCTACAAGCTCATAGCGCGCCACCGAGTGGCGCGCTATGAACTTGTAGGTCTGCTATTTTTGAAAAATCGTAAAAATGCGGCACAAATCTTTGAATATATATTCTTTCAGAGCGAACGTTTTTTTTATTTCGACGTCAGGCCTGAATGGGTTAATGGGTCTCGACCCGAACGTACTGGACCCGAAGCAGGCTACATTATACGTACACTGAAATTATATTTTCAGCAAGGCCTTGCAAAAACAATGCTCGTTTCACCGCTGAGACTTGCCTGTCTTGGTTGCATCAAATCTGCAGTAGTGCATTGCAGAGAGTACATTTAGCTGCGCCAATGTTCTTAAATTGCCCTTCGATAATATCCACTACAGATGACGATCCTGGTGGCTTTTGCACACTATATTGTTTCTCTCGTAGTTTGGGTTTAATCTCACTATATGGAAAATGTCCATGGTGTTCAGGCAACGCACTGCACCTACTTGAGATTGGCTGAGTTTCAATCGGCTGTAAACGTCATTCAAACCAAACAGACAATATGGATTTTAGAATGTAATTATACCGAAGCAGATTAAAGCAGCTCACCAGCTCAGTGGCCTTGTGGTTTGAGTGTCCGCCCTGAGACTGGGAGGTCGGGGTTCAATCCCTGGCCGGGTTATACTAAAGACTCTAAAAATGGGACCCAGTGCCTCCCTGCTTGACACTCAGCATCAAGGGTTGGATTGGGGGTAAGTCCCTGCGACATACTAGCGTCATGTCCAGGGGGGTGTACTTGTACATCAAGCTGCCTCACGCTACAGAAACAGGAGATAGGCTCCTGCCCTATGGGCCTCATGGCTCGGCAAGGCTACTTACTAGATTAAAGCAGATGGGGTCAGAGTCTTACTCGAGACACCGCAGCAATTAAAATAGATCTGACCCGTACCTGAGAGAAAGTAAATATGTTTTACCCTGATCCGCTCCAGTCTCGGGTAGGCCCTCGGGTTTCCGGTTTCGGGTTGACCTGTGTAGACCTCTAGTTCCAATGCCTGATTTAAACAGTACTTGGTTGCGCATCGTGACGATCCACATGCTCCCAACACGTCGCAATGTGCAACACGCTGTAAGCTTGCAGATCAGCCATTTTTGATGTGCGACACTGGTACAAATCAAAAGTATAAAGTACAAATCAAGCCACAATGGGGAACATCATAACTAAGTACTGTATGCTATCAATAAAATGAGAATGTTACCACAGATGTGAGATTCATACTTTAACTAATCATGCTCTAGGGGGGGAAAATCTAGAATTTAAAGCTGAATGAAATAGAAAATTGGAAATGAAAACATGGTAAAAGATTGTTTTCAGGGCTCATTTGAAGACAAAAGAGAAAAAAAAGGATAATCAATCAGCGTATTTCTGTACATTAATGGGTTATTGTCAGCCAATAGGGAGGAAGAGTAGTAGAGGTTAATATGGCCCTGGGGGGGCAGAAGTGACTTTGTACCATCAGGGTTTCATAGGGTGAAAAACAAAACAAAAAAAGATTGTGCGACTCTGGTCACATCTACACAGTTCAGACAGTGGTTTGAAATCTTCCAGCACTTTTCCCCATTTTGTGAGTCAAAGTTCCCACCTCCCTCCTTCCCCTCACCCCACTGTAGGGTTGATTGGTGCCGTCTAAGCAATAATAGGGTTCTGATTGACAAAACCTTTGTGCGAATATCATCTTCCTCTTCCTCCAGACGTATGATTCGGTAAATCCACCCAATCTCACGTAGGAGAATACAGCATAAAGTCTTCATAAACATACAAATTGCTGTACCGGCGACCAGTTTTGTTCTTTTTCTTCCTTTGTATCTTCGCTGGTCCTATACAGTACCTCAACAGGTGGAACATCCATAGTCCACAGACCACGTACGTCGTACGTGCTAGAGGTGTGACGATTGTACACAAAGCTAGGTAGTATAATGACAGCGTACTGAGCAAACCTTCCCTGAGAAATTTAACTACATCCACTAGCCCAAATTGCAAAATAATAAAAAACAAACTAATAAAATACATGAATTTAACAAAATCACACCCTCCACACCCACCCACCCCAATCTCACACTGTACAAAAAGGTAACATGCATCCAATTTGGAGAACATCAGGGTAACTTACCAATTTGGTAAACAATGTTTCCAATTTGGAAATTTTAAATAGCTTCTTTACTTTTCTTTTCTGCTGGACTATGCACAGAGAGTTACGACATTCATGAGTTGCCTTGATATTAAATACTTTGTAGCCCTTTGCATCAGAAAAGAAATCCAATCTCTGGAGTCTGATGCACGACCTTAAATTTGAAATAAACGTATCCTCATCTGGCACTGTAAATAGTACTATGTACTGTGAGGCAACAATAGCGTAGTATTCCCTAAAGTTTCTGGGTTAAGGGAAATAACAGGCAAATCTATGGTTTCTCGCTAGCAGCAAGGCTCATCGGCATCTGCAAACTCAATCGGTTGAGATTCACAATCTACGTCAAATGGTTTCTCCTTGGATGGACTGTCGTCAGGGAAACTGTGAGAGGGGATCCTTCCGTTTCCACACTCCGGTTCGGTCTCGTACCCGGTGTCGCGCAGCGCACGCAGCTGATTATTTGGGGTGACTTTGCTGCCGTTCTGGGTCGGGCGCTGTTCCGTGAGGTTCAGTTTTTCCGTCACGGCTTGCTCTGTCGTCAGGCCCGACTCACAGGACCGGTACTCGGGCTGGATGGGGTTCTTGTGGCTGCCCAGGAGGGCCGCTCGCAGCCGCAGGCAGGGCGCCGGGAGGTACTGCATGTAGCAGTTGTACGCCAGCGCAGCCAGGAAGAGGAGGAAGAAGAGGAGGAAGAGGGCGAGGAGGGCCGAGCTATTGTTGTACTGCAAAAACTCCGCTGACGGGTCCAGGGTCTCTGGCCGGGGAACGTTGGGATTCGGGGGGAGGTGATTAGGCTGTAACCTGATGGTAGTACTACTGGTGGGTGGGGTTAGTGACAAGTCAGTTTGAGCCGGGGACGTGAAGAGGTTTGTGGCCGCGGGGCTGGGAGGGGCACGGGCCGAAGTTAGTGGAGGTTTGGCTGTGTTACCGTTACCTTCAGAGAACCGGGGGCTTTCCGTCTCCTTCTGCCCGAGATTGGTGCGGAGGGTGGTCACGGTGCGACCGGCCTGATACGGCGGTCTGGATGGGGCCTCCAGAGATAGAGAGTATCCAGCTTGGAGGTGGCTAAAGTTCTTCCCGGAGGCAGGGCTCCACTCCAGGGACCAGCACTCATAGAGGCCCTGGTCCTCCGGAGCCACGCTGTAGATGAGGAGGCCAGCCTCCCCTATGAGGTGGAAGCGAGAGGCCTCGGTCAGCGCCGAGCCATTGGACTTCCATATCAACTGGGCTAGGTTGGAGCGCACCAGACAGGGCAGCTCAGCAGAACTCCCTGGCTTCACGGTGACATGCTTGTAGTCCTGCACAGACAGGACTGGCACTGGGGGATACACAGGAGGAAAACACCATGTTTTTGAAGGCCGACATTTAATTTAACATATTTAGACCTGACGTCGAAATTTAAAAAAAAAAGTTTTCTAAATCATGACAATTTTCGGAAAGATTTGAGGCACATTTTAACGATTTTTCAAAAATAGCAGACCTACAAGTTCATAGCGCGCCACTCGGTGGCGCGCTATGAGCTTGTAGATCTGCTATTTTTCAATAGCTAAATTATAACAATGTTTAAAACACCAAAACGGGTTCCCGCCCCAAAATGGGTTAATGGTTAATGTGGTTAAACGCTAACGTGACATGGATGCGTTCCAGGTCTCAATGGATTAACATATTTAGACCTGAGGCTGATTCTAAAAGAAATCTTCTAATCTAAATCCTAACAGTTTTCTGAAAAATTTATGTTATCAGTGGTGCTCAAAACTTTTTCGCTGGCTCATCAGCCATGAGGTGCTGGAATCACAATTAAGTAAAAAGGTAAAGGGAGTGGCAGCGGTGGCCGAACGGATTGCGGAGCGGTCTTGATACCGGAAGGTCGCCAGTTCGAATCAGCGGTCCGACACGTTAAAATTACCACCGCTGAAGTGCCCTTGAGCAAGGCATTGAACCACTACCATGAAATGTTCTATGAGCAGGGCCTGGCTGGAAACAAGTTCTTGAGCTTAGCCCAGATACCCTGGGTAAATATAGTAACTTTGCTTTGCTTTGGAGGCTCCGCACACTCAAATCTGTGCACAATCGGATATTTTTATTTATATGATTAAGATAGCAAGCTTTCATTTAGCAAGCTTTTGTCATGCCTTCTTCAGGCATCTCAGGCCGCCGACCCCCCAAAATATTTTGTCCAGACACCCCCAGAAGCAAGGATTTGAGTTAAAGATTTGCACAAATTGTCACGATTTTTCAAAAATAGCAAGTGATGCTATATGAGCTTGTAGATCTGCTATTTTTGAATGGCCAAAGTATAAAGTGGTTAAAATATGTAAAAATGACACAGATGCTTTCTCCGTCTTAATGGGTTAAGCAACAACAAAAAGAAGCTTGTCAATGATGAGTCGAGCCCGACCGATGTAAGAGCTCAAAATTGAGAGACTAGACCATTACCAATATGGGTCAGGCTCCAACAGTGAGACAGAATGACATGTTGCACTACCTGTTGGACAGCCGTCTGCATCGCCATTAAGACTCTGGAGTAGACTCCTGGTAAAACAAATATGCATTATGTACACAAGTGTCTAAAACACGCACAGAGACAAACACCAACTCTGAAAGAAACAGGCCAAACAGGAAGGGGTGCGGTGACCGTTAAGATGGCTTTGGTTTGATAATGTGGTTTCTGCTTTTGGTTACTGCTGTTAGACAGATAGTGAGAGACAGCTAGCGTGAGAAAAAAAACAATGTGGGAAAATACCAGAACTTGAATTACCCGTGTGTGTGGCTGGGGGCATCGAATATATTCACACAGGCAGTTTTTTTAGGGTCCCAGGCGCAGTAGGGGTCCCGGGCCAGAATGCAGTCTTCACAGGACAGGTATTTGTCACAGAAGGCTGTGGGTGACTGGACCACTCCTGAGTCTGAGCCAGCATATAGAAAACGTGTCTGTGGACACACACACACACACACACACACACACACACACACACACACACACACACACACACACACACACACACGTTAAGGGAGTCCATGTCCTCAGTGGAACTGGTGGCTTTGCTTTGAAACAGATTGTAAGGTGCACTAGACAACACTAGATGTCACACTTTAACCACTAAATCAATTAATAGTTAAATAAATAGTTTTCAATAAATGCCTCAGTCAAAATATTGCTATAGCATTTAATATGAATATCAGAACGCTCGCCTCAAAACACAGTCGCCACCATTCACTTCAATGTTAACTCGAAGTGAAACATCGCTATATAACATGTCCCGCGAATGTCATTTAATTAACTCAAAACATACATTTTGTAACCGGCGTTACAAAATGTAACCATTTGTAATCATATCGTTTAAAGAAATGAGCTGCAAATCAAGACAGCAGACTTCTCACTTCAGATTTATTTTCATCGCTCGGCAACCGGAGTGTTACGAGCGCGTGCAGAACAGAGTTGTGAAGTGTTATCAATATATATATTAAAACAGACATCCAAAGTCGATGAGGGCCCAAGAAGGTTAACTGAGTTAACCTCAGTAAAACGGTGGCACAACCTAACCCTGCCTAACCCTAAACTTATTTCTAACCTTATCCTTGCAAGATTGCAAGATGCAAGATTACAAGAACCGCCCCACAGAGCAGCTGGCGTGCGGTTGGCAGAAAGAAAATGAGGGCAAGGGTGTTTCGAGGCGAGCATTCCAGTTACCTAATAAGTAAAATAATTATGTATATGATCTTACACCAGCAAGTTTCCAATTCTATAACCCACTACATGAATACACACCTGTGAGGACAGCACTAAGTTCTTAATGGACTCAGAGTTCTTCAGTAGTTGAATCTCTTCCACGCTGTGTACGTCTCCTTCATACACTACTGACTTGTGTAAGACTCCCTTGTCTATGGAGCAGAAATAAAAGGGAAAAGCATGCTGAACATGTAGACTTTCACAGCATAGTTTTAGACTAGTTATTATTTATGCATGATTAAGAGGATAATCTAAGCCAGTGGCTCTCAAAGTGGGCTCAGGGACCCCGAGGGGTTCTTGAGGGGGTCCCCAGCAAACATCAGGACCTGATGATGTTTGAAATTACCTGAGGCATATATATATATATTTAAAAAATCACACCCGTGTGAACTGAGTGGTGCAAGGTCTTATATAGCCTGATCAGCTGTGGTCTGACGTAATGTCAGTGACCATAGTAACCATGCTCATTCTTTTGGGCCCCCACGTACAGGTACACACATACACGGGTACAAACAAAGCCGGTTGTTGGAGTGGTTTGCACCACTCAAAAAAAGATATAATCTTGAAAAAAATGGCACTACACAACATTCAGCCACTAGATCAGGGGACCCCACTTTTTGGCCGGGGACCCCCGAAAATGCTTTGGCAACGTCTCGGGACCCCCCCATTGTTATAATTTAGCTATTTAAAAATAGCAGATCTACAAGCTCATAGCGCGCCACCACCGAGTGGCGCGCTACGAGCTTGTAGATCTGCTACTTAAAACCTTTGCTTCTGTAGAACGCCACAACGGTAAGGCCTTCCGGTCTGATTTAGGGATATGTTATAGAGCTCCACGAGACGCACGCGTGGAACTGTAGTACGTCCTCGGGCGACCTTTCTAGTCGACATGGCACGCGCGAACGTTCCACTACACCGAGTGGCGCGCTACGAGCTTGTAGATCTGCCACTTAAAACCTTTGCTTCTGTAGAACGCCACAACGGAAAGGCCTTCCGGTCTGATTTAAGGATATGTTATAGAGCTCCACGAGACGCACGCGTGGAACTGTAGTACGTCCTCGGGCGACCTTTCTAGTCGACATGGCGCGCGCGAACGTTCCACTACACCGAGTGGCGCGCTACGAGCTTGTAGATCTGCTACTTAAAACCTTTGCTTCTGTAGAACGCCACAACGGTAAGGCCTTCCGGTCTGATTTAGGGATATGTTATAGAGCTCCACGAGACGCACGCGTGGAACTGTAGTACGTCCTCGGGCGACCTTTCTAGTCGACATGGCGCGCGCGAACGTTCCACTACACCGAGTGGCGCGCTACGAGCTTGTAGATCTGCTACTTAAAACCTTTGCTTCTGTAGAACGCCACAACGGTAAGGCCTTCCGGTCTGATTTAGGGATATGTTATAGAGCTCCACGAGACGCACGCGTGGAACTGTAGTACGTCCTCGGGCGACCTTTCTAGTCGACATGGCGCGCGCGAACGTTCCACTACACCGAGTGGCGCGCTACGAGCTTGTAGATCTGCTACTTAAAACCTTTGCTTCTGTAGAACGCCACAACGGTAAGGCCTTCCGGTCTGATTTAGGGATATGTTATAGAGCTCCACGAGACGCACGCGTGGAACTGTAGTACGTCCTCGGGCGACCTTTCTAGTCGACATGGCGCGCGCGAACGTTCCACTACACCGAGTGGCGCGCTACGAGCTTGTAGATCTGCTACTTAAAACCTTTGCTTCTGTAGAACGCCACAACGGTAAGGCCTTCCGGTCTGATTTAGGGATATGTTATAGAGCTCCACGAGACGCACGCGTGGAACTGTAGTACGTCCTCGGGCGACCTTTCTAGTCGACATGGCGCGCGCGAACGTTCCACTACACCGAGTGGCGCGCTACGAGCTTGTAGATCTGCTACTTAAAACCTTTGCTTCTGTAGAACGCCACAACGGTAAGGCCTTCCGGTCTGATTTAGGGATATGTTATAGAGCTCCACGAGACGCACGCGTGGAACTGTAGTACGTCCTCGGGCGACCTTTCTAGTCGACATGGCGCGCGCGAACGTTCCACTACACCGAGTGGCGCGCTACGAGCTTGTAGATCTGCTACTTAAAACCTTTGCTTCTGTAGAACGCCACAACGGTAAGGCCTTCCGGTCTGATTTAGGGATATGTTATAGAGCTCCACGAGACGCACGCGTGGAACTGTAGTACGTCCTCGGGCGACCTTTCTAGTCGACATGGCGCGCGCGAACGTTCCACTACACCGAGTGGCGCGCTACGAGCTTGTAGATCTGCTACTTAAAACCTTTGCTTCTGTAGAACGCCACAACGGTAAGGCCTTCCGGTCTGATTCTCGGATATGTTATAGAGCTCCACGAGACGCACGCGTGGAACTGTAGTACGTCCTCGGGCGACCTTTCTAGTCGACATGGCGCGCGCGAACGTTCCACTACACCGAGTGGCGCGCTACGAGCTTGTAGATCTGCTACTTAAAACCTTTGCTTCTGTAGAACGCCACAACGGTAAGGCCTTCCGGTCTGATTTAGGGATATGTTATAGAGCTCCACGAGACGCACGCGTGGAACTGTAGTACGTCCTCGGGCGACCTTTCTAGTCGACATGGCGCGCGCGAACGTTCCACTACACCGAGTGGCGCGCTACGAGCTTGTAGATCTGCTACTTAAAACCTTTGCTTCTGTAGAACGCCACAACGGTAAGGCCTTCCGGTCTGATTCTCGGATATGTTATAGAGCTCCACGAGACGCACGCGTGGAACTGTAGTACGTCCTCGGGCGACCTTTCTAGTCGACATGGCGCGCGCGAACGTTCCACTACACCGAGTGGCGCGCTACGAGCTTGTAGATCTGCTACTTAAAACCTTTGCTTCTGTAGAACGCCACAACGGTAAGGCCTTCCGGTCTGATTTAGGGATATGTTATAGAGCTCCACGAGACGCACGCGTGGAACTGTAGTACGTCCTCGGGCGACCTTTCTAGTCGACATGGCGCGCGCGAACGTTCCACTACACCGAGTGGCGCGCTACGAGCTTGTAGATCTGCTACTTAAAACCTTTGCTTCTGTAGAACGCCACAACGGTAAGGCCTTCCGGTCTGATTTAGGGATATGTTATAGAGCTCCACGAGACGCACGCGTGGAACTGTAGTACGTCCTCGGGCGACCTTTCTAGTCGACATGGCGCGCGCGAACGTTCCACTACACCGAGTGGCGCGCTACGAGCTTGTAGATCTGCTACTTAAAACCTTTGCTTCTGTAGAACGCCACAACGGTAAGGCCTTCCGGTCTGATTTAGGGATATGTTATAGAGCTCCACGAGACGCACGCGTGGAACTGTAGTACGTCCTCGGGCGACCTTTCTAGTCGACATGGCGCGCGCGAACGTTCCACTACACCGAGTGGCGCGCTACGAGCTTGTAGATCTGCTACTTAAAACCTTTGCTTCTGTAGAACGCCACAACGGTAAGGCCTTCCGGTCTGATTTAGGGATATGTTATAGAGCTCCACGAGACGCACGCGTGGAACTGTAGTACGTCCTCGGGCGACCTTTCTAGTCGACATGGCGCGCGCGAACGTTCCACTACACCGAGTGGCGCGCTACGAGCTTGTAGATCTGCTACTTAAAACCTTTGCTTCTGTAGAACGCCACAACGGTAAGGCCTTCCGGTCTGATTCTCGGATATGTTATAGAGCTCCACGAGACGCACGCGTGGAACTGTAGTACGTCCTCGGGCGACCTTTCTAGTCGACATGGCGCGCGCGAACGTTCCACTACACCGAGTGGCGCGCTACGAGCTTGTAGATCTGCTACTTAAAACCTTTGCTTCTGTAGAACGCCACAACGGTAAGGCCTTCCGGTCTGATTCTCGGATATGTTATAGAGCTCCACGAGACGCACGCGTGGAACTGTAGTACGTCCTCGGGCGACCTTTCTAGTCGACATGGCGCGCGCGAACGTTCCACTACACCGAGTGGCGCGCTACGAGCTTGTAGATCTGCTACTTAAAACCTTTGCTTCTGTAGAACGCCACAACGGTAAGGCCTTCCGGTCTGATTTAGGGATATGTTATAGAGCTCCACGAGACGCACGCGTGGAACTGTAGTACGTCCTCGGGCGACCTTTCTAGTCGACATGGCGCGCGCGAACGTTCCACTACACCGAGTGGCGCGCTACGAGCTTGTAGATCTGCTACTTAAAACCTTTGCTTCTGTAGAACGCCACAACGGTAAGGCCTTCCGGTCTGATTTAGGGATATGTTATAGAGCTCCACGAGACGCACGCGTGGAACTGTAGTACGTCCTCGGGCGACCTTTCTAGTCGACATGGCGCGCGCGAACGTTCCACTACACCGAGTGGCGCGCTACGAGCTTGTAGATCTGCTACTTAAAACCTTTGCTTCTGTAGAACGCCACAACGGTAAGGCCTTCCGGTCTGATTTAGGGATATGTTATAGAGCTCCACGAGACGCACGCGTGGAACTGTAGTACGTCCTCGGGCGACCTTTCTAGTCGACATGGCGCGCGCGAACGTTCCACTACACCGAGTGGCGCGCTACGAGCTTGTAGATCTGCTACTTAAAACCTTTGCTTCTGTAGAACGCCACAACGGTAAGGCCTTCCGGTCTGATTTAGGGATATGTTATAGAGCTCCACGAGACGCACGCGTGGAACTGTAGTACGTCCTCGGGCGACCTTTCTAGTCGACATGGCGCGCGCGAACGTTCCACTACACCGAGTGGCGCGCTACGAGCTTGTAGATCTGCTACTTAAAACCTTTGCTTCTGTAGAACGCCACAACGGTAAGGCCTTCCGGTCTGATTTACGGATATGTTATAGAGCTCCACGAGACGCACGCGTGGAACTGTAGTACGTCCTCGGGCGACCTTTCTAGTCGACATGGCGCGCGCGAACGTTCCACTACACCGAGTGGCGCGCTACGAGCTTGTAGATCTGCTACTTAAAACCTTTGCTTCTGTAGAACGCCACAACGGTAAGGCCTTCCGGTCTGATTCTCGGATATGTTATAGAGCTCCACGAGACGCACGCGTGGAACTGTAGTACGTCCTCGGGCGACCTTTCTAGTCGACATGGCGCGCGCGAACGTTCCACTACACCGAGTGGCGCGCTACGAGCTTGTAGATCTGCTACTTAAAACCTTTGCTTCTGTAGAACGCCACAACGGTAAGGCCTTCCGGTCTGATTTACGGATATGTTATAGAGCTCCACGAGACGCACGCGTGGAACTGTAGTACGTCCTCGGGCGACCTTTCTAGTCGACATGGCACACGCGAACGTAAAAACCTTTGCTTCTTTAGAACGCCACAACGGTAAGGCCCTCCGGTCTGCTTTTCGGATAGGTTATAGAGCTCCCAGATACGCACGCGTAGAACTGTAGTACGTCCTCGGGCGACCTTTCTAGTCGACATGGCGCGCGCGAACGTTCCACTACACCGAGTGGTGCGCTACGAGCTTGTAGATCTGCTATTTAAAACCTTTGCTTCTGTAGAACGCCACAACGGTAAGGCCTTCCGGTCTGATTTTCATATGTTATAGAGCCCAGCAACACCGGCCGACACCTCCAAGGCTTCCTGGGTGATGGCGAGGAGGAGGAGGAGGGCTGCCACGTCACCTCACAGTCCAACTGTCTGTGTACGCCTCTGCTGTGCCTGAGGGAGGCACGCGCGCACACACACGCACGCGCACACACTCACCTGCCCAGGCCATTGATGCCAGACGACCCTCGGGCCAGGCACTGCAGCCTCAGCCTCTCCACGGGATCTGAACTCACACACAGACGTCTCTTGGCGTCCAGCGCCATCTCTCGGTCGTGCCTCGACGTCCTGGCCATGGCTGAACACACAGAGCACATTAATATAATGTGTAACATTATAGTGGATGCAGTTAGCTTAATGCTAATTCCGATTAGCATAGTTAGCTTCTTATCCATGCTACTGGTTTATCACAATACAAACTCGGACTCATTACATAACATGCAAATCACACCACCAATCAATATAAAAATAAAACGTTGTCTTATAAAGCAGCATATACTTTGTTTACATTCAGACCCATGGCTTTGTACAACTACTGGCCAAAGTTGAAGTTCATATAGTTGTAAAACATTCACCATAAAAGCCAAAATCGCGACAGAGTCAGCTATTCATTCATTACTAACTATTTCACAGACCTTGATGTGACTGTTAGCTGTGATAAAGTAAAGTAAACAAAGTGATGATGAATGACACGACACGAAACACACACGTAGGGTGTAGCTCTTCTCACAACATTGACGACACAGGTCGGTTCTTTATAAACGGGCATTTATTGGGCATTCTTCTCATCCCTCTGCTGTTCCATGCCGTGAGAACTATGTTCACACAAAATAATAAACACATAAACAATCAACAAATTACGTCGCAATACATAATATTGATCAAACAAAGAAATACAAAACATGTAGAAATGCGCGATGCGCAGGTGAACGTGTCCGTCAAAACACCACAATACAACACAACAAAGATAACTCTCAAATAATAATACCTCGTTGGCCGCTTGTTGTGTAAAGAGGTTCTTGATGCTTCTTGAGTTTCATACAGTCCTTTGAATGTCCTTTTGACCGTGTTTAATAACTTTAAACAGTTCAAACACACTACTCTGCTGCGAGTGTGCTTCCTTGTGCAGACCAGAGTCTGAATGAGTGAGAGAAATGTTTGTACCACCTGTGTGCAATGCCAGGCAATCATGCATCAATCAGTCAATCAATCATGGTCCAGTGTTGCTACTGACAGACAGGGAACTTGGTTCTGCCTCAGAAAGTTATCATCACATCATGTTTACATTTTTAACCTCATATGAAATCAATTATGAACCACATATTTATTATTGTATCATGACATTATTATGAATTATGCTTTATGAACTTATGACCATGAATTGTTGTATTTTAGCTATTTTAGTCTTTTTAAAGTAAGCATTTTAATAGCAGCACTTACATAGGAAGTCAGAGAAACGAATCAAAGAAAAGACCGTCATCTGCCAGTGGAATTCAGAACAGCGCCACAGCCCATCCACATGTATGAAGGCATATGCCTCTCCCCTCCTCTCCTCTCTCTCCTCTCTTTTTGAATGAACAGACAAAACACAAAACACAACATGTTCATTAATGTTATTCTTCACAAACTAGACATTTTATTCATATTTAGAAAATGCAGAATCCAATGGCGTCGGTCTGGGCTCTCCACGCCGTTTGCAAAGGTCAATGGTCAGCAAAAAGACTGCCTCCTCTCTCCCCTCTCTCCACAGAAGTGAAAACAGACAAAACACACCTTTAAAATATGTTCCCTAACCCTATTCTTCGCAAACGAGACATTTTATTCATATTTAGAGCGTCCCAAATTCAATGGGGCCGGTCTCGACTTTCCAGGACGTTTGCAAAGGTCAATGGTCAGCAGAAAGACTGCAACGGTGACCCTTTGGGCCAAATTCTTAAAAAAACGGGGTGATATATAATTTAAAAAATATGTAAGAACCTCCAATATCCATATTCAGGACATGTCGAATCCAATGGAACCAGTCTCGAATTTCCACGACGTTTGCAAAGGTCAAAGGTCAGCCGAAAGACTGCCACGGTGACCTTTGGGCCAAATGCCTTAACAATTAAGTGATAGATATTTTTTTAAATATGTAACACCCCCGAATATCCATATTCAGGCCATGGCGAATAAAATGGCGTTGGTCTCGATTTTGTGGGACTCTTACAAGCGTCCGATAAAGGGAACTACACTGCAATGCTAGGCCTCGGGTCAGATTTGAGGTTCCCGAGGTCGCAGAAAAAAACTCAGACCATCACGAAGATCGGCTCGTCGCCGCGATCGCAGAGGTGTTCGGCCCATCCCGAACAGACTTACGATCGTCGGCGTAGGCGCGCGTGAACGTCAAACTTTGCTTCACTGGAACGCCACGACGGTGAGGCCTTCCGGGCTGATTTTCGGATATGTTATAGAGCTCCCGGAGACGCACGCATGGATCTATAGAACGTCCTCGGGCGACCTTTCTAGGAGGTGCGGTCTCGTTTCAATTTTTCAGCCAGGACACTGTTAGAGTCTATGGTCCTCATTCACAACGGCGTTTACGCTCATACCGTTACGTAACGTGAGCGGAGCGTGAGCGGACAGGCATTTACGTGGATTCCCACATTACGTGGGAATTCATGAACTTGAACGTGAACTTGACGGTGACGTCGGATGGTCGGAATCTCCGCTAAAAGCTGCGCCAGCTCAGAGGGTCGTGTACTGCTTGCGTAGATTTATTCAGAAGGCTTTAGTCTTCATTCTGAATCAATTAAAAGTCCCCAAATCTCAGATAAAATATGTAGGAATGTGTCCAAAACATTGGTCAGCACATAAAAAAATGATAGCTTATATAAAAGCCAAGTATCACTTGGATGCCTAAATGCATGCATTCTAGAGGCAGGTTAGCCTAGAGTCCCATACAGAAACTGCCCCTGCAAACCTGACACCTTTTTATTTATTTATTAGGATATTTCTAGCATGCGCGATTGCGATGCACTTGACAGCTTTCTACTCGCAGTGCAACGCGTTGTGAGCTTGTAGATCGGCTCTCGCGGACTCGCGCTGCATGTTAAAAAACAAACTCACAATTATAATAAGAACATACACTTATCTGCATTCTGCACTGTACGAATTCATTGGAAAATGAATTAGCCCTATAACAAAATAGAAGTCCACATTATTGCATCAGCGTGCAATTCGGCCAGTCATAGTTTTAAGCCAGTGCACCTTAATTAATTATAATATGGGGAACTTATAGCTGGGCTGTAGGCTACTATATTGATGAGATCAATCAAGTTTGGTGCCAAATGTCCCGCGAAATTCGCGAATCATTTTAATATGACATCATCATAAATGAACCTGCACTACGTGTCCATGATCAGAACAAATCCATTCTCCACATGGCATTCAGACAGATGACAGTGAGATGATATTAATCTATTCCCCGCATGAATCAATGCAGCTCTGATAAAAATATCGGATATATGTTTTACCTCTGCAAAGGTGTGAGTGAGCAATTGTTTAATAGAAAAGAAAAGGCTTTATAATATAATTGCCAAGTATACGCTAGCTTGCTGCCTTGGTCCCGAACTTAAATAAATAAATAAAAAAGCTGCATTTTATACCGTAAATCAGCTTGACATTGCTGCAGCGGTGCGGAGCAGCGTTCACCGTTCTGTAAGCTTGGGAAAATGATTTATATAGTTTAATGGTAGGCTATAGACAATATAAAGAATCACGCACAAATGTAATGGTATATGGATGTAAAAAAAAGAGACTGCAGGTGGTGGTCGTCGCTCCGGCGCTTGACATGGTCAGATCATTTTCTTTTAATTTCCTAATATAGCCTAATTTCTTTCCAGCAATCATTTTTATTTTAATTTGTGAAGCCACTATACTGGAAAATATCATTATTTTGTTGCATTCCGTCAGGAGGACCTCTATTTCGTTTGAGCTGTAAGGCCTATAGTTCTTTTTTGTTTTTTTACTGCTGTCTGCTGAGTCATGCTTGACGCCTTTTATGGTGTGAAATGGGGCGTGGATCAATGCAAATTAAGTTATCCGCTGATTTTCCGATCATTTGGCACCCGTTCGCATTCACCTGCGTACCTCACAACATACACCTGCGTACCTGTGGTACACACCGCTCTTTGAATTGCACGGCAAAACAACGTTGCGTGATCGGACGGAATTTCCCGCATCAGTTTACGCTTCCGTTCCGCTTCCGTTACACTCTTGCGTATTTCTCCTTTGTGAATGAGGACCTATGGGTCTATGACGTGTCTGCATGCACAGAGCCAAAGTGAAGGACGTTTTGTACGACTGTCGGAGGCGTACGTCCGAGACACCTAACCGTTCGTCTCGGCTGGCTCTCCGACATATCCGAACGTCGGACCGTGATGTTTTATCGTTGGCGCGTTGTCGCGCGTCAAAGTCGGCAATTTGTAGGCGTTCGTTCAAGGCTACCGCCGCGGCCGTATGTCCGTTTGGCCCGAAACCTATACGGCTACGATCGGGGCCGCGACCCGGCCGCGGTGATGGTCTCGGATTTGTTCTGCGACTTTCGCGTCAAAGTCGCAAATTTCGATGCTTTCGTGCAGGGCTACTGTCGCGACCGTATGTCCGTTTGGCCCAAACCCTATACGGCTGCGATCGGGGCCGCGACCCGGTTGCAGTGATGGTCTCGGATTTGTTCTGTCGAATTTCGCGACTATTCTCGCTAACTTAGGCCTTACTTTGTGGGAGCAGTTTATGCTAATGAAGGGCGTGGTTCCGGCTACTTTGTGGGTGTGGGTTATGCAAATTTGATGGGCGTGGTTTCGGCTACTTTGTGGGTGTGGTATATGCAAATTAGTGGGTGTCGCTTATGTAAATTAGTGGGTGTCACCCCGCCTACTTTGTGGGAGTGGTTTATGCAAATGAAGGTTGTGGTTCCTGCTACTTTGTGGGTGTGGGCTATGCAAATTAGTTGGTGTCGCTTGTGCAAATGAGTGGGTGTCGCCCGCCTACATTGTTGGAGCGGTTTATGCAAATGAAGGGCGTGTTTCGGCTACTTTGTGAGATTGGCTTATGCAAATGATGGGGAGTGGTATGCAAATGAAGGTGCGTGGTATGCAAATGAAGGGGCATGGTATGCAAATGAAGGGGAGTGGTATGCAAATGAAGGGGCATGGTATGCAAATGAAGGGGCATGGTTCCGGCTACTTTGTGGGATTAGTTTATGCAAATGAAGGTGCGTGGTATGCAAATGAAGGGGAGTGGTATGCAAATGAAGGGGAGTGGTATGCAAATGAAGGGGAGTGGTATGCAAATGAAGGGACATGGTTCCGGCTACTTTGTGGGATTAATTTATGCAAATGAAGGTGCGTGGTATGCAAATGAAGGGGAGTCGTATGCAAATGAAGGGGAGTGGTATGCAAATGAAGGGACATGGTTCCGGCTACTTTGTGGGATTAATTTATGCAAATGAAGGTGCGTGGTATGCAAATGAAGGGGAGTGGTATGCAAATGAAGGGGAGTGGTATGCAAATGAAGGGACATGGTTCCGGCTACTTTGTGGGATTAGTTTATGCAAATGAAGGTGCGTGGTATGCAAATGAAGGGGAGTGGTATGCAAATGAAGGGGAGTGGTATGCAAATGAAGGGGAGTGGTATGCAAATGAAGGGGCATGGTTCCGGCTACTTTGTGGGATTATTTTATGCAAATGAAGGGGAGTGGTATGCAAATGAAGGGGAGTGGTATGCAAATGAAGGGACATGGTTCCGGGTACTTTGTGGGATTAGCTTATGCAAATGAAGGTGCGTAGTATGCAAATGAAGGGGAGTGGTATGCAAATGAAGGGGAGTGGTATGCAAATGAAGGGCATGTTTCGGCTACTTTGTGGGATTGGTTTATGCAAATGAAGGGGCGTGGCATGCAAATGAAGGGGAGTGGTATGCAAATGAAGGGGCATGGTTCCGGCTACTTTGTGGGATTATTTTATGCAAATGAAGGGGAGTGGTATGCAAATGAAGGGGAGTGGTATGCAAATGAAGGGCATGTTTGGCATGCAAATGAAGGTTCGTGGTATGCAAATGAAGGTGCGTGGTATGCAAATGAAGGGGAGTGGTATGCAAATGAAGGTGCGTGGTATGCAAATGAAGGGGAGTGGTATGCAAATGAAGGGGCATGGTATGCAAATGAAGGTGCGTGGTATGCAAATGAAGGGGAGTGGTATGCAAATGAAGGTGCGTGGTATGCAAATGAAGGGGAGTGGTATGCAAATGAAGGGGCATGGTTCCGGCTACTTTGTGGGATTAGCTTATGCAAATGAAGGTGCGTGGCATGCAAATGAAGGTGCGTGGTATGCAAATGAAGGTGCGTGGTATGCAAATGAAGGGGAGTGGTATGCAAATGAAGGGGCGTGGCATGCAAATGAAGGGGAGTGGTATGCAAATGGAGGGGAGTGGTATGCAAATGAAGGGGCATGGTTCCGGCTACTTTGTGGGATTAGTTTATGCAAATGAAGGTGCGTGGTATGCAAATGAAGGGGAGTGGCATGCAAATGAAGGGCATGTTTGGCATGCAAATGAAGGTGCGTGGTATGCAAATGAAGGTGCGTGGTATGCAAATGAAGGGGAGTGGTATGCAAATGAAGGTGCGTGGTATGCAAATGAAGGGGAGTGGTATGCAAATGAAGGTGCGTGGTATGCAAATGAAGGGGAGTGGTATGCAAATGAAGGGGCATGGTTCCGGCTACTTTGTGGGATTAGCTTATGCAAATGAAGGTGCGTGGCATGCAAATGAAGGGGAGTGGTATGCAAATGAAGGGGAGTGGTATGCAAATGAAGGGGAGTGGTATGCAAATGAAGGGACATGGTTCCGGCTGCTTTGTGGGATTAATTTATGCAAATGAAGGTGCGTGGTATGCAAATGAAGGGGAGTGGTATGCAAATGAAGGGGAGTGGTATGCAAATGAAGGGACATGGTTCCGGCTACTTTGTGGGATTAATTTATGCAAATGAAGGTGCGTGGTATGCAAATGAAGGGGAGTGGTATGCAAATGAAGGGGAGTGGTATGCAAATGAAGGGACATGGTTCCGGCTACTTTGTGGGATTAGTTTATGCAAATGAAGGTGCGTGGTATGCAAATGAAGGGGAGTGGTATGCAAATGAAGGGGCATGGTTCCGGCTACTTTGTGGGATTAGCTTATGCAAATGAAGGTGCGTGGCATGCAAATGAAGGGGAGTGGTATGCAAATGAAGGGGAGTGGTATGCAAATGAAGGGGAGTGGTATGCAAATGAAGGGACATGGTTCCGGCTGCTTTGTGGGATTAATTTATGCAAATGAAGGTGCGTGGTATGCAAATGAAGGGGAGTGGTATGCAAATGAAGGTGCGTGGTATGCAAATGAAGGGGAGTGGTATGCAAATGAAGGTGCGTGGTATGCAAATGAAGGGGAGTGGTATGCAAATGAAGGGGCATGGTTCCGGCTACTTTGTGGGATTAGCTTATGCAAATGAAGGTGCGTGGCATGCAAATGAAGGGGAGTGGTATGCAAATGAAGGGGAGTGGTATGCAAATGAAGGGGAGTGGTATGCAAATGAAGGGACATGGTTCCGGCTGCTTTGTGGGATTAATTTATGCAAATGAAGGTGCGTGGTATGCAAATGAAGGGGAGTGGTATGCAAATGAAGGGGAGTGGTATGCAAATGAAGGGACATGGTTCCGGCTACTTTGTGGGATTAATTTATGCAAATGAAGGTGCGTGGTATGCAAATGAAGGGGAGTGGTATGCAAATGAAGGGGAGTGGTATGCAAATGAAGGGACATGGTTCCGGCTACTTTGTGGGATTAGTTTATGCAAATGAAGGTGCGTGGTATGCAAATGAAGGGGAGTGGTATGCAAATGAAGGGGAGTGGTATGCAAATGAAGGTGCGTGGTATGCAAATGAAGGGGAGTGGTATGCAAATGAAGGTGCGTCGTATGCAAATGAAGGGGACTGGCATGCAAATGAAGGGCGTGTTTTGGTTACTTTGTGGGATTGGCTTGTGCAAATGAAGGGGTGTGGTATGCAAATAAAGGGGCGTGGTATGCAAATGAAGGGGAGTGGTATGCAAATGAAGGGCGTGGTTCCGGCTACTTTGTGGGAGCGGTTCATGCAAATGAAGGGGCGTGGTTCCCGCTACTTTGTGGGAGTGGGTTATGAAAATTTGAAGGGCGTTGTTTCGGCTACTTTGTGGGTGTGTCGCTTATGCAAATTAGTGGGTGTCACCGCGCCCTTCATTTGCATACCACGCACCTTCATTTGCATACCATGCCCCTTCATGTGCATACCACGCAGCTTCATTTGCATACCACTCCCCTTCATTTGCATACCATGCCCCTTCATTTGCATACCACTCCCCTTCATTTGCATGCCACGCACCTTCATTTGCATAAGCCAATCCCACAAAGTAGCAGAAACATGCCCTTCATTTGCATACCACTCCCATTCATTTGCATACCATGACCCTTCATTTGCATACCACGCGCCTTCATTTGCATACCACTCCCCTTCATTTGCATACCGCGCACCTTCATTTGCATACCACACCCCTTCATTTGCATAAACTAATCCCACAAAGTAGCCGAAACATGCCCTTCATTTGCATACCACTCCCCTTCATTTGCATACCTTGCACCTTCATTTGCATAAACTAATCCCACAAAGTAGCCGGAACCATGCCCCTTCATTTGCATACCTCTCCCCTTCATTTGCATACCACGCACCTTCATTTGCATAAACTAATCCCACAAAGTAGCCAGAACCATGCCCCTTCATTTGCATACCACTCCCCTTCATTTGCATACCATGCCCCTTCATTTGCATACCACTCCCCTTCATTTGCATGCCACGCACCTTCATTTGCATAAACTAATCCCACAAAGTAGCCGGAACCATGCCCCTTCATTTGCATACCACTCCCCTTCATTTGCATACCATGCCCCTTCATTTGCATACCACTCCCATTCATTTGCATACCATGCCCCTTCATTTGCATAAACTAATCCCACAAAGTAGCCGAAACATGCCCTTTGTTTGCATACCACCCCCCTTCATTTGCATACCACTCCCCTTCATTTGCATACCAAGACCCTTCATTTGCATATCCCCTTAATTTGCATACCACGCCCTTTCATTTGCATAAACTAATCCCACAAAGTAGCCGAAACACGCCCTTCATTTGCATACTACTCCCCTTCATTTGCATACCACACACCTTCATTTGCATATCCCCTTCATTTGCATACCACGCCCTTTCATTTGCATAAACTAATCCCACAAAGTAGCCGAAACACGCCCTTCATTTGCATACTACTCGCCTTCATTTGCATACCACACCCCTTCATTTGCATATCCCCTTCATTTGCATACCACGCCCTTTCATTTGCATAAGCCAATCCCACAAAGTAGCCGAAACACACCCTTCATTTGCATACTACTCCCCTTCATTTGCATACCACACCCCTTCATTTGCATATCCCCTTCATTTGCATACCACGCCCTTTCATTTGCTTAAGCTAATCCCACAAAGTAGCCGAAACACGCCCTTCATTTGCATACTCCTCCCCTTCATTTGCATACCACACCTTCATTTGCATATCCCCTTCATTTGCATACCAAGACCCTTCATTTGCATATCCCCTTCATTTGCATACCACGCCCTTTCATTTGCATAAGCCAATCCCACAAAGTAGCCGAAACACGCCCTTCATTTGCATACCACTCCCCTTCATTTGCATACCAAGACCCTTCATTTGCATATCCCCTTCATTTGCATACCACGCCCTTTCATTTGCATAAACTAATCCCACAAAGTAGCCGAAACACGCCCTTCATTTGCATACCACTCCCCTTCATTTGCATACCAAGACCCTTCATTTGCATATCCCCTTCATTTGCATACCACGCCCTTTCATTTGCATAAACTAATCCCACAAAGTAGCCGAAACACGCCCTTCATTTGCATACTACTCCCCTTCATTTGCATACCACACCCCTTCATTTGCATATCCCCTTCATTTGCATACCACGCCCTTTCATTTGCTTAAGCTAATCCCACAAAGTAGCCGAAACACGCCCTTCATTTGCATACTCCTCCCCTTAATTTGCATACCACACCCCTTCATTTGCATATCCCCTTCATTTGCATACCAAGACCCTTCATTTGCATAAGCCAATCCCACAAAGTAGCAGAAACATGCCCCTTCATTTGCATACCATACCCCTTCATTTGCATATCCCCTTCATTTGCATACCAAGACCCTTCATTTGCATAAGCCAATCCCACAAAGTAGCAGAAACATGCCCCTTAATTTGCATACCACTCCCCTTCATTTGCATACCATGCCCCTTCATTTGCATACCATGCCCCTTCCTTTGCATACTATGCCCCTTCATTTGCATACCACGCACCTTCATTTGCATACCACGCACCTTCATTTGCATACCACTCCCCTTCATTTGCATACCACTGCCCTTCATTTGCATACCACGCACCTTCATTTGCATACCACTCCCCTTCATTTGCATACCAAGACCCTTCATTTGCATATCCCCTTCATTTGCATACCACACCCTTTCATTTGCATAAGCCAATCCCACAAAGTAGCCGAAACACACCCTTAATTTGCATACTACTCCCCTTCATTTGCATACCACACCCCTTCATTTGCATATCCCCTTCATTTGCATACCACGCCCTTTCATTTGCTTAAGCTAATCCCACAAAGTAGCCGAAACACGCCCTTCATTTGCATACTCCTCCCCTTCATTTGCATACCACACCTTCATTTACATATCCCCTTCATTTGCATACCAAGACCCTTCATTTGCATATCCCCTTCATTTGAATACCACGCCCTTTCATTTGCATAAGCCAATCCCACAAAGTAGCCGAAACACGCCCTTCATTTGCATACTACTCCCCTTCATTTGCATACTACACCCCTTCATTTGCATATCCCCTTCATTTGCATACAACGCCCTTTCATTTGCATAAGCTAATCCCACAAAGTAGCCGAAACACGCCCTTCATTTGCACACTACTCCCCTTAATTTGCATACCATACCCCTTCATTTGCATATCCCCTTCATTTGCATACCAAGACCCTTCATTTGCATATCCCCTTCATTTGCATACCACGCCCTTTCATTTGCATAAGCCAATCCCACAAAGTAGCCGAAACTACGGCCACAAAGGAGGCGGGACGCCGCCCACTAATTCACATAGGCCACGCCCACAAAGCGGACGGGACGACGGCCATCAATAAGCATAAACGACGCCCATGCAATTTGCATAGACCACGCCCACAAAGCAGGCGGAGTTACATAGCGAGTAGGCGTGGCCTAAGACAATGAGAGGTGTGGCCTAACATTACGAGAGGCAGAGTCATTAACGAGAGGGGGTGGAGTTTGTAAGGTGGAGTTTGTAACCAATGTGAGGTGTGTGTGTAGTAGTAGTAGTAGAAGTAGAAGTAATACATACGAGATGATGCCTGATCTTCTGACATCCATATTTGGTTGACTGGATGGCGTTGTCCTCACCTGGAGAGAAATGCCCCCGGAAATATGATTATTTATTAATGAATGAATGAATGTATGTATGTATGTATGTATGTATGTATGTATGTATGTATGTATGTATGTATGTATGTATGTATGTATTCATTCATTCATTCATTCATTCATTCATTCATTCCCTCCCCCGGGAAATAAATAAATAAACAATGCTAATCATCCATCCATGTGTGACAATTGTTTGACACACATCATGTCATGTCATGTCATGTCATGTCATGTCATGTCTGTCTATAGACAAGAGGGGAGGTGGAGGGGGGGGGGGGCGCCAAAGCATATTTTAGACTGATTCAGTATTGACCATATTAAGCCAGGTCTCACGGCAGACAGCACTAATATAATAAACAAACGTGAACGGAGCACTGCTGCCAACATAATACACGCATAATGTGGCCATACTGGCATACTCACCATAGCCTGGTCAAGGTTTCCCCCAGGTGGACGTGTCATTTCCAACTATTGCCAGCACATGGAAACTAGGGGCTACTGATATATACTATTCTCTGCCTATCGGGACGTAACTCGGACGGCGCTGAGTCGGGTCTTAAATACATTTCAATTGTACATTTCGTAACTCGGACGGCGCTGAGTCGGGTCTTAAATACATTTCAATTGTACATTTAGGTAATGTGTGATTTATTTGGATTTATCCTTATTATTGTGAAAGATGTCCCCCAAATGTAAATTATTAATGTATTATTATTTTAATAATTATTATAAATGTGCAAAAAATATATATATAATTTATTTTACATGATTTCCTCTGATAAGTCCTAGTAGTAAAAAGTAGTAGTAAGGTTGAAATCGTTTTTTTGCAAGTAGAAATTAATCCGGGTTTTACAGGGTTAGTCATTCATTCATTCATTCATTCCCCCCGGAAATAAATAAATAAACACGGCTAATCATCCATCCATGTGTGACAATTGTTTGACACACATCATGTCATGTCATGTCTATCTATAGCAAGAGGTGGAATTGCGTCAGATCTTCTACACAAAGCAAAACAAAAGGGAGCAGTGCACCACCCTGTGGCAACAACTGGCACTGCTGACTGTTACAAGTTGACAGAGTGGATTATCTTGGATTACGTCCGCCAACATACATTCCAATAGTACATTTACTTGACCAAAAGGTAAAGACTGATTTATTTTGATTTATTCATTCTGGATCCTTAGTCCTTGGTCCGAGGTCCGAGGTCACGAATCTTGACTGCAGACTTGTTGACTGTCTCGAACCAGCGTCCTCTCACACCATCAGCAACTGCCAGAACCACTGAGCCATCGTGGAATACTCTTAACCATGGATTTGGGGTAATTTTATCTTTTTTCTTTTTTTGGAAGGGAAGACAAAAAAAAGAAAAAGTCTATTTTACCAATGCAAAGGGTGAAATATTGTCATAATGTACGTTGTGTTTGTTTTGGAAAGGAAAAAGTGTTTTAATGTACTTTTTACTGACGTTAGGGTAGAGTTTGTTTTAACAGTACAGGACTCTCTCTCACACACACACCAGAGACTGGCAGCTGACTGGCTCATTCAGGGTTGCCAGGTTGGTGGCTGTCAGGTTGTCTAATGCCTGCTGCATTGTGTGTGTGTGTGTGTGTGTGTGTGTGTGTGTGTGTGTGTGTGTGTGTGTGTGTGTGTGTGTGTGTGTGTGTGTGAACCAGCTACACTGGCATTTAAACACATTCATATTGTAACTGTTGCCACTATAGGTGATATAGTTTGCTTTATTCCTAAAAGGTACAAGTTCATAATGAAGAAGTTCATAATTAAGTCACATTTAAAACATTATTTCATGTATTTGTCTCAAGTTGTTGTTGTAACTGTTGCCACTATAGGGGATATAGTTTGCTTTATTTCTCTAAGACAAAGTTCATAATAAGGTTAAAATAAGTTCATAATTGTTTATTATCTTTCTAAGTGTACAAGTGCATAATTAAGAAGTTCATAGTTAATAGTTACATTCTTCCACTCACAATTTAGGTGGCTTTTTAATGCGGTACTTATTCCTTCATTAAAAAATATGATTGGCACCTCATAAGTGTAAATATAAAATCAAATATAATATAGCCTACAATTGAAACCGCAGTGATTTTATCCTGTGTTCAATGCGTTTCTGCGTGGACTCAGATATCTGTCGTATGGGCAGGGATTTTTTCTAAAACGGAGGACGGAAATACTGACTGATGGCAGCAGCCAGGCGAGCCAGCCTCATTTTAATAATATCATCATTATCTAAACTAGAAATGCCAACTAGCCTACGTATCTCCACACCTCTCTGACTCTATCTCTCCTCTCTCACTTTCTTTGCCCACAACCATTTTTGATGAATTGAAAATGCGTGGGCCCTATTGTAAACAAGTGTAATGCTTTATGGTGTCGTCCACTCACAGTTAACAGTTTTTGTATTGAGTTGTACTTGAAATGTACTGTAATTCTGCAAACTGTTACTACATCAATCAATCAATCAAAAAAGCCCCGACACGGTCGAGGCAGACGGCCACCCACCCTAGAGTCGGCGGGTTCGGTTCAGCTTTACGTTTCTTCCTAATATAAGAGTAGGCCTATATATAAATATAAGGGGGAGCTTTTTTTTCTTCTTTTTTTTTTAATAGTTACCACTGTCGCAAAATTGCTTGGTCAGTGTGGGGCATAGGTGTGGGGTCTCTGTCGGTCCTTTGCTCTATATCTGGTGGCGCCTTGAGACAACTTGTGATTTAACCCCCTGGATTTAACGCTTTAATACAATTGAGTACCACAGACGAAAAACAGTCTAAGTCCAAATTTCAGACTGACCCCTCCACGAAAAGGCCTTGTTGTCCTGAACCCTTATCTATAATTTATATATTATGGATCAATAGTGTGGACTTGAACTGTTATTCGTCTGTGGTACTCAATTGATGAGCCCGTCTCTGCTGCCATCTAGTGGAACCTAAAGTACAGTAGCTCAACAGACCACCCTAAACACCCCAGCCAAGGCCTATCTCACAGCCCGCTTTCCACGCCCGGTAAATAGTGGTGTCTTTAACATTAGCATTTACACGTTTTTTTCTCTGGAGAATCTAAGTACATTTTCTAATGTAAAAATGTGACAGACCAATATTATTATGAAGCAAACAAGATGGTAAATCAGCTCGAACAGATAGAACAAACCTTACCTTGAGAAAACAAAAGTTGTAGACTTCTTAAATTACCTCTGTTAACATGTAGCGTCTATGGAGTGACGTCACGCTATCACCACTAACCTAAGGGGGGCGTATTAAGGGGGGCGGGGAAATTCTGTGAGATAGGCCCATAACAGGTGCGTCGGCGACAAAGCAGCAGACTGCAAACACGTAGAGAAGGAGGGAGACCCGCACACTGTCACTTTCTGGTTCAAGAGCTTTTTATTCATTGTCCAAAATGCAACGATTCGGTCCTTCGACCTTCCTCAGGCATCTGCCTGACACACACACACTAAATATATAAATCAAGTAAACATGTTAAATATCAAAGCAGCACTACGTGTAACTTTCCTCTTTTACCCCGGATTTTAACTTAGTTTCCTGTGCATGTGCTGAGATTTTGACTATTGAGCTAATTAGAGCCGGCCTGCTTGCTCTGGGGATAAATTTAATCTTGACCATACATCAGGTCAAACGTGGCGTCAGATCCTGTGTCTAGGTGAGACATGACCTTTGACCTCATGTCAGATCCTGTGTCTATGTGAGACATGACTTTGACGCAATCTGCAGTATGTCTCAATAGAATAGCAGGGAGACAAAATACAACCACCCCAATTGGATAAGTTATATTGTATTATACCACAGGTCGTTTCGAGGAAGCAATCTGATTGGTTGAAACAGCCTTCTAGCCGTGGGTTAAACCAGCACCATTCACCACCTAATCAAAACAAAGAATTCAGCTGCTCTGTTCTCCCAGAGCGCTAGCAAACTCGGTGGCTAGGCTAGCTAGTTTTTTGGGACATTTGTGGTCGTAGTGACTACATCTGTCATTCAAAAAATATATTCTTTCAGCGATTTTCTTAGTTTTAAGGGTAACTGTTGTATTATTGCCACTTCAGTGATGCTTGCGGAACTCGACTTCGTCTCGTTCCTCACCGCATCCCTGTCGTGGCAATAATCACGTTAACGCACACCCTCTCGTGTAATATTGCTTAATTAACATACTCTGCCATACAGATTGGACACACTTACATTTCATTCATTATAAAAAAGTTACAAAGTGAACCTTCAGGCAAGTTTAGGGTATGGAAAATATGTGCTTTTGCTACTACTCCTACAGATCAAAAATGCACAAATCAGTGCATATTATCTCTGACTGGGCCCTGGGACTGGGGTCATATTATCTCTGACTGGGCCCTGCAGGGACTGGGGTCATTTGAGTAACATCCGCTATGACTCCATGGCTGCCTTCCAACGTTTGCAGGCCCTGGGTAGTCAACACAGTCTGGCGGAGATGTGCGCTCCGAGGTTCACACTTTTCTAATAGGCCTATCTCACAGCCCGCTTTCCACGCCCACTTCCGGTAAATAGTGGTGTCTTTAACATGAGCATTTACACGTTTCTTTCTCTGGAGAATCTAAGTACATTTTCTAATGTAAAAATGTGACAGACCAATATTATTATGAAGCAAACAAGATGGTAAATCAGGTCGAACAGATAGAACAAACCTTACCTTGAGAAAACAAAAGTTGTAGACTTCTTAAATTACCTCTGTTAACATGTAGCGTCTATGGAGTGACGTCACGCTATCACCACTAACCCCGAAAGGGGGCGTATTTAGGGGGGCGGGGAAATTCTGTGAGATAGGCTTATTCTGTTAAGGGCCTGTGCTAGATGCTGTATGGCAAATGCTTGCCTTGATTTCATGTTTACATTTTGTTCCCCTTTTCTTCTTAATTTATATTATTAGCGCTACAGTAAACACGTGTGCCTTTGACATGATCCATTTAACTACTTTTAGCAGATGAGCTTCAATGTTTATTTTAATGGAATTATACTCCACTCTGCCCACTTCAGTAACACCTTTGCAACAAGGAGAATACTGTACATAGTTTGTGTTTTTTGTCCTTTTAGTCACAAGAGGGTGCTGTTCCCTAGGTGTTCTATGTTGCTCTATCATGCATGTATCATGTTCTGTAGACACTACACTAGAGTTCTTACAAACAAATGTATCACAACAGGGCTGGTCGGCCGGGGCTCCCATAGGCGGCTGCCTGGGGCAATGTTCAATGTCATTTGCCAGCATGTTTAGGAAAAAGCTAAATAAAAACAAAAATAACCATTAAGTTTGATATAGACCCAGAGATCAGTGTAAGAGACAAAAAACAATCAAGCAAAAAAGAAAACACCTCTGTTTATTTTTTGCTAAACTGTCCAAGACAGAGGGTAAACTTCTTAGACTTGTGATATGAATGACAGTCAGTGAAAGATATTAGAGGAATTATAGACTATAGGGTATGCACGTGACATCATCATAATACCCGGAAGTTACAGTACGCCTACTGAGTGGCAAGAAACTACTTTATGGCCTTGACAGCGCATACATCCAAACAGAAAAGTCCTATCTGATTGCATTAAACAACGTTAAATAACGTTAAACTCACTTTGCCATTCACTTTGTCACTCAATTTGCCACTCACTTTATGCATGCATACCCTCTATTAGGAGACAGAAAACAATCCTTTGCGATGTGTAGTTTGTGTAGCATGAACTCAATCCGAATACCATCTCGTGTTTGTGCTTAATGCAAAAGCAAATGTTGGAATTAGTTGGAAAGTACTGTGACTAATGCCCCAGTTTCTTAAAAAAATTAAATAACAAAAAAATAAAAGAACCATTTAATTCTGAGGGACAATCATATTATAGTCAATATGCATTTAAGTCCTTCACCTACACCTCACCAACACTCACATTGACATTAAAAGTACAAATTGTACCCGTTTACATTGTACTGCGGTTCCATGTGAATGACACTTTAAATGGGCTAATAAGCCTGATTTGCCATAATATATTACAATTGAGCTCTATAACTTTTATTTTTTTCCAGCTATTTTTTGAGTGGTGCAACCACTCCAAGGAACAGCTTTGTCCCTATGGGACTATGTTTAGAGTACCAATAGGGGGTTCTGTTGCACCACTCACTTCAGACTGGTCTGATTTCATCTATTTTTAGAAATAGTTCATCTTTTACTTAAGGGAGACAACATATATCACAAGTTGTGTGGTCCAGCCCCATGGAGAATGGATATTGTAACTAAAAACAACGTAATAATACTTCCTAAGAGCACGTTTTTATTAGTACATGCATTGCATTCCATATTGCTGGACGATGATGGACAAATGACATCATCTTGCAACAGGCGGTCCCCTTAAAAGATGAACTATTTTGCAAATAATATATTATAATAATTATAATTTAAGGTGTTTTAAAAAAACATATAAGGCTTATTAGCCAGGGATCCTTTAAAGAAATGTCTTTTTGGCATCGGGACAAGTGCATTATGTTAGAAGGGACACATGCATGCCATCACATAGGGTCATTTAACCTAAAAATTCAGGTCTTTTATTCATAGCTCGTCTACCTTTGAATGTTTTTTAGAATTTTTGCAGATCAATCTGATTTTAGATTGACACTTCATTCTCTTCACTTTAAAACTGGCCTCTTTATTTGGGCATGTCATTACAGGCAGAAAAAAAAAGTCATTGTTCTTTTTTCAAAAATAGCAGATCTACCAGCTCACTAGCATCACAATGCGTTGTGAGCTTGTAGATGGGCTATTCTTTTTGCATTTTTTTGCAATCAGGCTTACAGTAAGTGCAGTCACTTTATATTTTGCCAGCGTCTAGTCTGCCATCCCTCAAACAAAGACAACCACCCGGCTCCGTCACCTTCTTCTCGGAGTAGGGAGGAGTCAAGTCTCGTCTTGCCCACCAGGTGAGCCTGACAGAAGGCATGAAGTACTTAGCTTGAAGAGTCCTCCTCAAACCTCCATCTAAGAAATGGCACTGTGACATCACATGACATTCACGTGTGACATCTGTGGTGTCTTAAGGCCTGGTCCACTTTGGTGGAGAACCGGGTTCAGAACCAAATACAGCCAAGATCAGTGATGCGTCATGACATCTTCAGAGAGCTCCATTTCTATCACAGCTTTCCTGTGGAGAGAATTAAACACAGTCTATATTTCACGCGTGCGCGCACACACACACCTCTGACAAAAAAAATTGAGATATGCTTGAGACAAAATCTGTGCACAGACAATTTGGCTCCATCTTAAATCAGATCACGCAGTCAGAATATTAACATACCCAGGCCTTTTCCCATTGTTTTAGCAGCTGTTCGTGTTCAGTGAGTGCACTCCTCCACTGGTTCAAATCTCTGGATGGAATGCTCTCCTCATCTGTTAATTGATAAGAGGCTTTATGCATATAAAACATACCTAACAATGTCATGTCAGGAGTCATGGCAAAACAGCAAAGGTTCAGGGAAACCAATCATTTATCCTCAATTCAAAGTTGATTGCAGGGGCACTATAGTCTCAAAAATATGGAGGAAAAAGAGTGGAAAAAGAGTTGCAAGAAGTTTAACGATGACTCAAGTCTACTCAAAGATGACAAAAAGTGCTCAAGTGTAAAGCTCTGGGACAATGCGATCAGTGTAACTGATGACTGTAACGTTTGTCTTAGCATTTCACTTTCTCTTAAATAGAATGGTCAAAAACAGGGGTGGTTAACTTTGACGACGGAGAGTGCCACAAATTATTTCCACTCACTCCAGAGGGCCACATTGCATATATATTGTAGCAAAAATAGCCAATCTACAAGCTCAAAATGCGTCACAGTGTGACGCGTTTTGAGCTTGTAGATCGGCAATTTTTGCTATTATTTGAATTGAAATCCTGAATTATATTTTGCCATTTTTCAATTGGTACAAATGGACCTTTTCACCCAAACCAATCACCGATACAGATTTAGGCATGCTACATCTGTTGATTAATCAGGTGATGATTAATCATCTACCTCCAATAGTGAGGTGCAGATCGACCTCAGAGACGTCACGTCCTACGCTGGCTTCAGCGATACAGTGGTAACGGGCGTCCTTAAGCAGCGGCCCCTCCCTGAGCCAGCTGCTCACTAGCGCCTCCCCATGGCCCGTCTGCCGTCGGTGCTCCATGACGGGGCCATCGAGACCTTGTCCGTTTACTAGCCAGTGAATGTGGACGTCACTAGGACCTAAGAGGACAGAATGGGACTTCATGTTTGACCCCTGATTGGTCGACAACTCTGCCAAGACACCCGTCACTCCACAGGGCCAAAAATAGCCGATCTACAAGAAGTTCACAATTGTGAGTGAGCTTGTAAATCTGCTATTTTTGGCGAATCGAGTTGTGTAGAGTGAAGTAAGATCGTACCAAATGTGCTCTTTACAGGTCTGTTTTTTATCAAGTACAGAGGGTTTAAGTAGTACGGAATTTGCAGCTCAGCAACACATAATTCACCAGTTATTTATATATTTAAAAAAAGAAACTTACCCTAAAAAGGTTTTCTTTCATTCTAAATGTTTCTATCGTTGTTAATGCCAGTAATAAAAATGATGACGTAACACAACTGAATAAATAGGCACCAGCATTGATAACATTTGAAATCAAGATTTATTTAACCTCCCTAACAGCAATAACCCCAAAATGTTTGAGAATATTATGTACATCTTGAAAGTATTTCCCAATATATACAAATATATTTACATTTGTTTACAGGCAAAGAAAATCCAAGTTACACATTTAACCTACAATATTTCTACAAAAAAAACATCGTTCTTGACACTGCTTGAGAAGTACCTACTTATAAATATCTCATATATCAGGTCAGATTTTCCAGTTATAAAAACAAAATTCAGTACCATGGAACTGAGGCATGTGAGACATGAAACCACATGTCGGAGGTTTTTAGGAAACTCCAATTTATTCAGATTAGCCTCATATACAGTTTAGGTATAGTCCAAATGGGCCTAAAGTTAAGGTACACCAATTGTAACAGTAAAAAGGCAGTTTTGTTGTGAGAAACTTTGCACATGCGCACATACAGCACACACACACACACACACACACACACACACACACACACACACACACACACACACACACACACACACACACACACACACACACACACACACACACACACACACACACACACACACACACACACACACACACACACACACACACACACACACACACACACACGTGGGGGGGGTAAATATCTATGCAGGTTAGGTTGGGGGTAGGGAAGTGATGTCAGGTAATATTGTAGCCACATGCACAAAGAGAGAGCGAGAGAGGAAAAGGAGGAGATAGAGAGAGAAGGGTGAAAGAGGGGACATAGAGAGAATGGGAAAAGAGGGGAAGACAGACATATAGAGAGGAATAAAAAGAGAAAGCGTGACCGACAGGCAAAAACCAGGCAGTGTGAGTTCCTGAAGAAGGGGTTTTGGGTGGGGGTGAGTCAGTGTCACAGGCACCACTCACCCAAGGCCAGGCAGAAGAGCAGGAAGGCCTCCTGGGCGTGAACCCCCCAGGCCTGATCCTTCAGCAGGGGGGGCAATAGTCTCACCTCTGCCTCCCTCTGGCCCTGCACACCGCCGCCGCGAGGCCCGGCGGAGGAAGAGGTGGCAACGGAAAGAGGAGGAGAGGAGGAGCAAGGGAGGACAGAGGGAGTAGTACTACTACTTCCAGATGAGGAATGGGAGGAGGAGGAGGAGGATGCACTGGAAGAGGAGGAAACAGCAGCGGAGGCTGTGAGGGGAGAAGGGAGCACATGGCAGGGGAGGGAGGGAGTGATGGAGAAACGGTAAGAACTGAGGAAAGTCGAGGAGGAAAAAGGGTTTGACGTGCAAAACACACAAGGAAGGATAACAAAAGGTAAATTAGAGGTCTGCACAGGAAATGACCCGAGAATAACCATACCCGGTTCCAAACGGACCTTAACCCATTTAGACCTGAGGACGCATGTGTGTCATATTATACCGATATTATTATATATTATATGGTCTTATATATTATTATACCATATTATTACCGATTTTGGGCGGGAACCCCTTTTGGTGTTTTAACTCAGCATTATGTTATACTTTAGCTATTGAAAAATAGCAGATCTACAAGCTCATAGCGCGCCACCGAGTGGCGCGCTATGAACTTGTAGGTCTGCTATTTTTGAAAAATCGTAAAAATGCGGCACAAATCTTTGAATATATATTCTTTCAGAGCGAACGTTTTTTTTATTTCGACGTCAGGCCTGAATGGGTTAATGGGTCTCGACCCGAACGTACTGGACCCGAAGCAGGCTACATTATACGTACACTGAAATTATATTTTCAGCAAGGCCTTGCAAAAACAATGCTCGTTTCACCGCTGAGACTTGCCTGTCTTGGTTGCATCAAATCTGCAGTAGTGCATTGCAGAGAGTACATTTAGCTGCGCCAATGTTCTTAAATTGCCCTTCGATAATATCCACTACAGATGACGATCCTGGTGGCTTTTGCACACTATATTGTTTCTCTCGTAGTTTGGGTTTAATCTCACTATATGGAAAATGTCCATGGTGTTCAGGCAACGCACTGCACCTACTTGAGATTGGCTGAGTTTCAATCGGCTGTAAACGTCATTCAAACCAAACAGACAATATGGATTTTAGAATGTAATTATACCGAAGCAGATTAAAGCAGCTCACCAGCTCAGTGGCCTTGTGGTTAGAGTGTCTGCCCTGAGACTGGGAGGTCGGGGTTCAATCCCTGGCCGGGTTATACTAAAGACTCTAAAAATGGGACCCAGTGCCTCCCTGCTTGACACTCAGCATCAAGGGTTGGATTGGGGGTAAGTCCCTGCGACATACTAGCGTCATGTCCAGGGGGGTGTACTTGTACATCAAGCTGCCTCACGCTACAGAAACAGGAGATAGGCTCCTGCCCTATGGGCCTCATGGCTCGGCAAGGCTACTTACTAGATTAAAGCAGATGGGGTCAGAGTCTTACTCGAGACACCGCAGCAATTAAAATAGATCTGACCCGTACCTGAGAGAAAGTAAATATGTTTTACCCTGATCCGCTCCAGTCTCGGGTAGGCCCTCGGGTTTCCGGTTTCGGGTTCACCTGTGTAGACCTCTAGTTCCAATGCCTGATTTAAACAGTACTTGGTTGCGCATCGTGACGATCCACATGCTCGCAACACGTCGCAATGTGCAACACGCTGTAAGCTTGCAGATCAGCCATTTTTGATGTGCGACACTGGTACAAATCAAAAGTATAAAGTACAAATCAAGCCACAATGGGGAACATCATAACTATATACAGTACTGTATGCTATCAATAAAATGAGAATGTTACCACAGATGTGAGATTCATACTTTAACTAATCATGCTCTGGGGGGGAAAATCTAGAATTTAAAGCTGAATTAAATAGAAATTGGAAATGAAAACATGGTAAAAGATTGTTTTCAGGGCTCATTTGAAGACAAAAGAGAAAAAAAGGATAATCGATCAGCGTATTTCTGTACATTAATGGGTTATTGTCAGCCAATAGGGAGGAAGAGTAGTAGAGGTTAATATGGCCCTGGGGGGGCAGAAGTGACTTTGTACCATCAGGGTTTCATAGGGTGAAAAACAAAACAAAAAAAGATTGTGCGACTCTGGTCACATCTACACAGTTCAGACAGTGGTTTGAAATCTTCCAGCATTTTTCCCCATTTTGTGAGTCAAAGTTCCCACCTCCCTCCTACCACCGAGTCCCCTCACCCCACTGTAGGGTTGATTGGTGCCGTCTAAGCAATAATAGGGTTCTGATTGACAAAACCTTTGTGCGAATATCATCTTCCTCTTCCTCCAGACGTATGATTCGGTAAATCCACCCAATCTCACGTAGGAGAATACAGCATAAAGTCTTCATAAACATACAAATTGCTGTAACCGCCGACCAGTTTTGTTCTTTTTCTTCCTTTGTATCTTCGCTGGTCCTATACAGTACCTCAACAGGTGGAACATCCATAGTCCACAGACCACGTACGTCGTACGTGCTAGAGGTGTGACGATTGTACACAAAGCTAGGTAGTATAATGACAGCGTACTGAGCAAACCTTCCCTGAGAAATTTAACTACATCCACTAGCCCAAATTGCAAAATAATAAAAACAAACTAATAAAATACATGAATTTAACAAAATCACACCCTCCACACCCACCCACCTCAATCTCACACTGTACAAAAAGGTAACATGCATCCAATTTGGAGAACATCAGGGTAACTTACCAATTTGGTAAACAATGTTTCCAATTTGGAAATTTTAAATAGCTTCTTTACTTTTCTTTTCTGCTGGACTATGCACAGAGAGTTACGACATTCATGAGTTGCCTTGATATTAAATACTTTGTAGCCCTTTGCATCAGAAAAGAAATCCAATCTCTGGAGTCTGATGCACGACCTTAAATTTGAAATAAACGTATCCTCATCTGGCACTGTAAATAGTACTATGTACTGTGAGGCAACAATAGCGTAGTATTCCCTAAAGTTTCTGGGTTAAGGGAAATAACAGGCAAATCTATGGTTTCTCGCTAGCAGCAAGGCTCATCGGCATCTGCAAACTCAATCGGTTGAGATTCACAATCTACGTCAAATGGTTTCTCCTTGGATGGACTGTCGTCAGGGAAACTGTGAGAGGGGATCCTTCCGTTTCCACACTCCGGTTCGGTCTCGTACCCGGTGTCGCGCAGCGCACGCAGCTGATTATTTGGGGTGACTTTGCTGCCGTTCTGGGTCGGGCGCTGTTCCGTGAGGTTCAGTTTTTCCGTCACGGCTTGCTCTGTCGTCAGGCCCGACTCACAGGACCGGTACTCGGGCTGGATGGGGTTCTTGTGGCTGCCCAGGAGGGCCGCTCGCAGCCGCAGGCAGGGCGCCGGGAGGTACTGCATGTAGCAGTTGTACGCCAGCGCAGCCAGGAAGAGGAGGAAGAAGAGGAGGAAGAGGGCGAGGAGGGCCGAGCTATTGTTGTACTGCAAAAACTCCGCTGACGGGTCCAGGGTCTCTGGCCGGGGAACGTTGGGATTCGGGGGGAGGTGATTAGGCTGTAACCTGATGGTAGTACTACTGGTGGGTGGGGTTAGTGACAAGTCAGTTTGAGCCGGGGACGTGAAGAGGTTTGTGGCCGAGGGGCTGGGAGGGGCGCGGGCCGAAGTTAGTGGAGGTTTGGCTGTGTTACCGTTACCTTCAGAGGACCGGGGGCTTTCCGTCTCCTTCTGGCCGAGATTGGTTCTGAGGGTGGTCACGGTGCGACCGGCCTGATACGGCGGTCTGGATGGGGCCTCCAGAGATAGAGAGTATCCAGCTTGGAGGTGGCTAAAGTTCTTCCCGGAGGCAGGGCTCCACTCCAGGGACCAGCACTCATAGAGGCCCTGGTCCTCCGGAGCCACGCTGTAGATGAGGAGGCCAGCCTCCCCTATGAGGTGGAAGCGAGAGGCCTCGGTCAGCGCCGAGCCATTGGACTTCCATATCAGCTGGGCTAGGTTGGAGCGCACCAGACAGGGCAGCTCAGCAGAACTCCCTGGCTTCACGGTGACATGCTTGTAGTCCTGCACAGACAGGACTGGCACTGGGGGATACACAGGAGGAAAACACCATGTTTTTGAAGGCCGACATTTCATTTAACATATTTAGACCTGAGGCTGATTCTAAAAGAAATCTTCTAATCTAAATCCTAACAGTTTTCTGAAAAATGTATGTTATCAGTGGTGCTCAAAACTTTTTCGCTGGCTCATCAGCCATGAGGTGCTGGAATCACAATTAAGTAAAAAGGTAAAGGGAGTGGCAGCGGTGGCCGAACGGATTGCGGCGCGGTCTTGATACCGGAAGGTCGCCAGTTCGAATCAGCGGTCCGACACGTTAAAATTACCACCGCTGAAGTGCCCTTGAGCAAGGCATTGAACCACTACCATGAAATGTTCTATGAGCAGGGCCTGGCTGGAAACAAGTTCTTGAGCTTAGCCCAGATACCCTGGGTAAATATAGTAACTTTGCTTTGGAGGCTCCGCACACTCAAATCTGTGCACAATCGGATATTTTTATTTATATGATTAAGATAGCAAGCTTTCATTTAGCAAGCTTTTGTCATGCTTTCTTCAGGCATCTCAGGCCGCCGACCCTCCAAAATATTTTGTCCAGACACCCCCAGAAGCAAGGATTTGAGTTAAAGATTTGCACAAATTGTCACGATTTTTCAAAAATAGCAAGTGATGCTATATGAGCTTGTAGATCTGCTATTTTTGAATGGCCAAAGTATAAAGTGGTTAAAATCTGTAAAAATGACACAGATGCTTTCTCCGTCTTAATGGGTTAAGCAACAAAAAAAAAGCTTGTCAATGATGAGTCGAGCCCGACCGATGTAAGAGCTCAAAATTGAGAGACTAGACCATTACCAATATGGGTCAGGCTCCAACAGTGAGACAGAATGACATGTTGCACTACCTGTTGGACAGCCGTCTGCATCGCCATTAAGACTCTGGAGTAGACTCCTGGTAAAACAAATATGCATTATGTACACAAGTGTCTAAAACACGCAGAGAGACAAACACCAACTCTGAAAGAAACAGGCCAAACAGGAAGGGGTGCGGTGACCGTTAACAGACAGCTAGTGTGAGAGAAAAAAAACAATGTGGGAAAATACCAGTGACTTGAATTACCCGTGTGTGTGGCTGGGGGCATCGAATATATTCACACAGGCAGTTTTTTTAGGGTCCCAGGCGCAGTAGGGGTCCCGGGCCAGAATGCAGTCTTCACAGGACAGGTATTTGTCACAGAAGGCTGTGGGTGACTGGACCACTCCTGAGTCTGAGCCAGCATATAGAAAACGTGTCTGTGGACACAGACACAGACACAGACACAGACACAGACACAGACACAGACACAGACACAGACACAGACAGACAGACAGACAGACAGACAGACAGACAGACAGACAGACAGACAGACAGACAGACAGACAGACAGACAGACAGACAGACACACAGACACACACACACACACACACACACACACACACACACACACGTTAAGGGAGTCCATGTCCTCAGTGGAACTGGTGGCTTTGCTTTGAAACAGATTGTAAGGTGCACTAGACAACACTAGATGTCACACTTTAACCACTCAATCAATTAATAGTTAAATAAATAGTTTTCAATAAATGCCTCAGTCAAAATATTGCTATAGCATTTAATATGAATATCAGAACGCTCGCCTCAAAACACAGTCGCCACCATTCACTTCAATGTTAACTCGAAGTGAAACATCGCTATATAACATGTCCCGCGAATGTCATTTAATTAACTCAAAACATACATTTTGTAACCGGCGTTACAAAATGTAACCATTTGTAATCATATCGTTTAAAGAAATGAGCTGCAAATCAAGACAGCAGACTTCTCACTTCAGATTTATTTTCATCGCTCGGCAACCGGAGTGTTACGAGCGCGTGCAGAACAGAGTTGTGAAGTGTTATCAATATATATATATTAAAACAGACATCCAAAGTCGATGAGGGCCCAAGAAGGTTAACTGAGTTAACCTCAGTAAAACGGTGGCACAACCTAAACCTATTCCTAAACTTAACCCCAGTAAAACTATACCTAACCCTAAACTTATTTCTAACCCTTATCCTTGCAAGATTGCAAGATGCAAGATTACAAGAACCGCCCCACAGAGCAGCTGGCGTGCGGTTGGCAGAAAGAAAATGAGGGCAAGGGTGTTTCGAGGCGAGCATTCCAGTTACCTAATAAGTAAAATAATTATGTATATGATCTTACACCAGCAAGTTTCCAATTCTATAACCCACTACATGAATACACACCTGTGAGGACAGCACTAAGTTCTTAATGGACTCAGAGTTCTTCAGTAGTTGAATCTCTTCCACGCTGTGTACGTCTCCTTCATACACTACCGACTTGTGTAAGACTCCCTTGTCTATGGAGCAGAAATAAAAGGGAAAAGCATGCTGAACATGTAGACTTTCACAGCATAGTTTTAGACTAGTTATTATTTATGCATGATTAAGAGGATAATCTAAGCCAGTGGCTCTCAAAGTGGGCTCAGGGACCCCGAGGGGTTCTTGAGGGGGTCCCCAGCAAACATCAGGACCTGATGATGTTTGAAATTACCTGAGGCATATATATTTAAAAAATCACACCCGTGTGAACTGAGTGGTGCAAGGTCTTATATAGCCTGATCAGCTGTGGTCTGACGTAATGTCAGTGACCATAGTAACCATGCTCATTCTTTTGGGCCCCCACGTACAGGTACACACATACACGGGTACAAACAAAGCCGGTTGTTGGAGTGGTTTGCACCACTCAAAAAAAGATATAATCTTGAAAAAAATGGCACTACACAACATTCAGCCACTAGATCAGGGGACCCCACTTTTTGGCCGGGGACCCCCGGAAATGCTTTGGCAACGTCTCGGGACCCCCCCATTGTTATAATTTAGCTATTTAAAAATAGCAGATCTACAAGCTCATAGCGCGCCACCACCGAGTGGCGCGCTACGAGCTTGTAGATCTGCTACTTAAAACCTTTGCTTCTGTAGAACGCCACAACGGTAAGGCCTTCCGGTCTGATTTACGGATATGTTATAGAGCTCCACGAGACGCACGCGTGGAACTGTAGTACGTCCTCGGGCGACCTTTCTAGTCGACATGGCACGCGCGAACGTTCCACTACACCGAGTGGCGCGCTACGAGCTTGTAGATCTGCCACTTAAAACCTTTGCTTCTGTAGAACGCCACAACGGAAAGGCCTTCCGGTCTGATTTAGGGATATGTTATAGAGCTCCACGAGACGCACGCGTGGAACTGTAGTACGTCCTCGGGCGACCTTTCTAGTCGACATGGCGCGCGCGAACGTTCCACTACACCGAGTGGCGCGCTACGAGCTTGTAGATCTGCTACTTAAAACCTTTGCTTCTGTAGAACGCCACAACGGTAAGGCCTTCCGGTCTGATTTAGGGATATGTTATAGAGCTCCACGAGACGCACGCGTGGAACTGTAGTACGTCCTCGGGCGACCTTTCTAGTCGACATGGCGCGCGCGAACGTTCCACTACACCGAGTGGCGCGCTACGAGCTTGTAGATCTGCTACTTAAAACCTTTGCTTCTGTAGAACGCCACAACGGTAAGGCCTTCCGGTCTGATTTAGGGATATGTTATAGAGCTCCACGAGACGCACGCGTGGAACTGTAGTACGTCCTCGGGCGACCTTTCTAGTCGACATGGCGCGCGCGAACGTTCCACTACACCGAGTGGCGCGCTACGAGCTTGTAGATCTGCTACTTAAAACCTTTGCTTCTGTAGAACGCCACAACGGTAAGGCCTTCCGGTCTGATTTAGGGATATGTTATAGAGCTCCACGAGACGCACGCGTGGAACTGTAGTACGTCCTCGGGCGACCTTTCTAGTCGACATGGCACGCGCGAACGTTCCACTACACCGAGTGGCGCGCTACGAGCTTGTAGATCTGCCACTTAAAACCTTTGCTTCTGTAGAACGCCACAACAGAAAGGCCTTCCGGTCTGATTTAGGGATATGTTATAGAGCTCCACGAGACGCACGCGTGGAACTGTAGTACGTCCTCGGGCGACCTTTCTAGTCGACATGGCGCGCGCGAACGTTCCACTACACCGAGTGGCGCGCTACGAGCTTGTAGATCTGCTACTTAAAACCTTTGCTTCTGTAGAACGCCACAACGGTAAGGCCTTCCGGTCTGATTTAGGGATATGTTATAGAGCTCCACGAGACGCACGCGTGGAACTGTAGTACGTCCTCGGGCGACCTTTCTAGTCGACATGGCGCGCGCGAACGTTCCACTACACCGAGTGGCGCGCTACGAGCTTGTAGATCTGCTACTTAAAACCTTTGCTTCTGTAGAACGCCACAACGGTAAGGCCTTCCGGTCTGATTTAGGGATATGTTATAGAGCTCCACGAGACGCACGCGTGGAACTGTAGTACGTCCTCGGGCGACCTTTCTAGTCGACATGGCGCGCGCGAACGTTCCACTACACCGAGTGGCGCGCTACGAGCTTGTAGATCTGCTACTTAAAACCTTTGCTTCTGTAGAACGCCACAACGGTAAGGCCTTCCGGTCTGATTTAGGGATATGTTATAGAGCTCCACGAGACGCACGCGTGGAACTGTAGTACGTCCTCGGGCGACCTTTCTAGTCGACATGGCGCGCGCGAACGTTCCACTACACCGAGTGGCGCGCTACGAGCTTGTAGATCTGCCACTTAAAACCTTTGCTTCTGTAGAACGCCACAACGGAAAGGCCTTCCGGTCTGATTTAGGGATATGTTATAGAGCTCCACGAGACGCACGCGTGGAACTGTAGTACGTCCTCGGGCGACCTTTCTAGTCGACATGGCGCGCGCGAACGTTCCACTACACCGAGTGGCGCGCTACGAGCTTGTAGATCTGCTACTTAAAACCTTTGCTTCTGTAGAACGCCACAACGGTAAGGCCTTCCGGTCTGATTTAGGGATATGTTATAGAGCTCCACGAGACGCACGCGTGGAACTGTAGTACGTCCTCGGGCGACCTTTCTAGTCGACATGGCGCGCGCGAACGTTCCACTACACCGAGTGGCGCGCTACGAGCTTGTAGATCTGCTACTTAAAACCTTTGCTTCTGTAGAACGCCACAACGGTAAGGCCTTCCGGTCTGATTTAGGGATATGTTATAGAGCTCCACGAGACGCACGCGTGGAACTGTAGTACGTCCTCGGGCGACCTTTCTAGTCGACATGGCGCGCGCGAACGTTCCACTACACCGAGTGGCGCGCTACGAGCTTGTAGATCTGCTACTTAAAACCTTTGCTTCTGTAGAACGCCACAACGGTAAGGCCTTCCGGTCTGATTTAGGGATATGTTATAGAGCTCCACGAGACGCACGCGTGGAACTGTAGTACGTCCTCGGGCGACCTTTCTAGTCGATATGGCACGCGCGAACGTTCCACTACACCGAGTGGCGCGCTACGAGCTTGTAGATCTGCCACTTAAAACCTTTGCTTCTGTAGAACGCCACAACGGAAAGGCCTTCCGGTCTGATTTAGGGATATGTTATAGAGCTCCACGAGACGCACGCGTGGAACTGTAGTACGTCCTCGGGCGACCTTTCTAGTCGACATGGCGCGCGCGAACGTTCCACTACACCGAGTGGCGCGCTACGAGCTTGTAGATCTGCTACTTAAAACCTTTGCTTCTGTAGAACGCCACAACGGTAAGGCCTTCCGGTCTGATTTAGGGATATGTTATAGAGCTCCACGAGACGCACGCGTGGAACTGTAGTACGTCCTCGGGCGACCTTTCTAGTCGACATGGCGCGCGCGAACGTTCCACTACACCGAGTGGCGCGCTACGAGCTTGTAGATCTGCTACTTAAAACCTTTGCTTCTGTAGAACGCCACAACGGTAAGGCCTTCCGGTCTGATTTAGGGATATGTTATAGAGCTCCACGAGACGCACGCGTGGAACTGTAGTACGTCCTCGGGCGACCTTTCTAGTCGACATGGCGCGCGCGAACGTTCCACTACACCGAGTGGCGCGCTACGAGCTTGTAGATCTGCTACTTAAAACCTTTGCTTCTGTAGAACGCCACAACGGTAAGGCCTTCCGGTCTGATTTAGGGATATGTTATAGAGCTCCACGAGACGCACGCGTGGAACTGTAGTACGTCCTCGGGCGACCTTTCTAGTCGACATGGCGCGCGCGAACGTTCCACTACACCGAGTGGCGCGCTACGAGCTTGTAGATCTGCCACTTAAAACCTTTGCTTCTGTAGAACGCCACAACGGTAAGGCCTTCCGGTCTGATTTAGGGATATGTTATAGAGCTCCACGAGACGCACGCGTGGAACTGTAGTACGTCCTCGGGCGACCTTTCTAGTCGACATGGCGCGCGCGAACGTTCCACTACACCGAGTGGCGCGCTACGAGCTTGTAGATCTGCTACTTAAAACCTTTGCTTCTGTAGAACGCCACAACGGTAAGGCCTTCCGGTCTGATTTACGGATATGTTATAGAGCTCCACGAGACGCACGCGTGGAACTGTAGTACGTCCTCGGGCGACCTTTCTAGTCGACATGGCGCGCGCGAACGTTCCACTACACCGAGTGGCGCGCTACGAGCTTGTAGATCTGCCACTTAAAACCTTTGCTTCTGTAGAACGCCACAACGGTAAGGCCTTCCGGTCTGATTTAGGGATATGTTATAGAGCTCCACGAGACGCACGCGTGGAACTGTAGTACGTCCTCGGGCGACCTTTCTAGTCGACATGGCGCGCGCGAACGTTCCACTACACCGAGTGGCGCGCTACGAGCTTGTAGATCTGCTACTTAAAACCTTTGCTTCTGTAGAACGCCACAACGGTAAGGCCTTCCGGTCTGATTTAGGGATATGTTATAGAGCTCCACGAGACGCACGCGTGGAACTGTAGTACGTCCTCGGGCGACCTTTCTAGTCGACATGGCGCGCGCGAACGTTCCACTACACCGAGTGGCGCGCTACGAGCTTGTAGATCTGCCACTTAAAACCTTTGCTTCTGTAGAACGCCACAACGGAAAGGCCTTCCGGTCTGATTTAGGGATATGTTATAGAGCTCCACGAGACGCACGCGTGGAACTGTAGTACGTCCTCGGGCGACCTTTCTAGTCGACATGGCGCGCGCGAACGTTCCACTACACCGAGTGGCGCGCTACGAGCTTGTAGATCTGCTACTTAAAACCTTTGCTTCTGTAGAACGCCACAACGGTAAGGCCTTCCGGTCTGATTTAGGGATATGTTATAGAGCTCCACGAGACGCACGCGTGGAACTGTAGTACGTCCTCGGGCGACCTTTCTAGTCGACATGGCGCGCGCGAACGTTCCACTACACCGAGTGGCGCGCTACGAGCTTGTAGATCTGCTACTTAAAACCTTTGCTTCTGTAGAACGCCACAACGGTAAGGCCTTCCGGTCTGATTTAGGGATATGTTATAGAGCTCCACGAGACGCACGCGTGGAACTGTAGTACGTCCTCGGGCGACCTTTCTAGTCGACATGGCGCGCGCGAACGTTCCACTACACCGAGTGGCGCGCTACGAGCTTGTAGATCTGCTACTTAAAACCTTTGCTTCTGTAGAACGCCACAACGGTAAGGCCTTCCGGTCTGATTTAGGGATATGTTATAGAGCTCCACGAGACGCACGCGTGGAACTGTAGTACGTCCTCGGGCGACCTTTCTAGTCGACATGGCACGCGCGAACGTTCCACTACACCGAGTGGCGCGCTACGAGCTTGTAGATCTGCCACTTAAAACCTTTGCTTCTGTAGAACGCCACAACGGAAAGGCCTTCCGGTCTGATTTAGGGATATGTTATAGAGCTCCACGAGACGCACGCGTGGAACTGTAGTACGTCCTCGGGCGACCTTTCTAGTCGACATGGCGCGCGCGAACGTTCCACTACACCGAGTGGCGCGCTACGAGCTTGTAGATCTGCTACTTAAAACCTTTGCTTCTGTAGAACGCCACAACGGTAAGGCCTTCCGGTCTGATTTAGGGATATGTTATAGAGCTCCACGAGACGCACGCGTGGAACTGTAGTACGTCCTCGGGCGACCTTTCTAGTCGACATGGCGCGCGCGAACGTTCCACTACACCGAGTGGCGCGCTACGAGCTTGTAGATCTGCTACTTAAAACCTTTGCTTCTGTAGAACGCCACAACGGTAAGGCCTTCCGGTCTGATTTAGGGATATGTTATAGAGCTCCACGAGACGCACGCGTGGAACTGTAGTACGTCCTCGGGCGACCTTTCTAGTCGACATGGCGCGCGCGAACGTTCCACTACACCGAGTGGCGCGCTACGAGCTTGTAGATCTGCTACTTAAAACCTTTGCTTCTGTAGAACGCCACAACGGTAAGGCCTTCCGGTCTGATTTAGGGATATGTTATAGAGCTCCACGAGACGCACGCGTGGAACTGTAGTACGTCCTCGGGCGACCTTTCTAGTCGACATGGCGCGCGCGAACGTTCCACTACACCGAGTGGCGCGCTACGAGCTTGTAGATCTGCCACTTAAAACCTTTGCTTCTGTAGAACGCCACAACGGTAAGGCCTTCCGGTCTGATTTAGGGATATGTTATAGAGCTCCACGAGACGCACGCGTGGAACTGTAGTACGTCCTCGGGCGACCTTTCTAGTCGACATGGCGCGCGCGAACGTTCCACTACACCGAGTGGCGCGCTACGAGCTTGTAGATCTGCTACTTAAAACCTTTGCTTCTGTAGAACGCCACAACGGTAAGGCCTTCCGGTCTGATTTACGGATATGTTATAGAGCTCCACGAGACGCACGCGTGGAACTGTAGTACGTCCTCGGGCGACCTTTCTAGTCGACATGGCGCGCGCGAACGTTCCACTACACCGAGTGGCGCGCTACGAGCTTGTAGATCTGCCACTTAAAACCTTTGCTTCTGTAGAACGCCACAACGGTAAGGCCTTCCAGTCTGATTTAGGGATATGTTATAGAGCTCCACGAGACGCACGCGTGGAACTGTAGTACGTCCTCGGGCGACCTTTCTAGTCGACATGGCGCGCGCGAACGTTCCACTACACCGAGTGGCGCGCTACGAGCTTGTAGATCTGCTACTTAAAACCTTTGCTTCTGTAGAACGCCACAACGGTAAGGCCTTCCGGTCTGATTTAGGGATATGTTATAGAGCTCCACGAGACGCACGCGTGGAACTGTAGTACGTCCTCGGGCGACCTTTCTAGTCGACATGGCGCGCGCGAACGTTCCACTACACCGAGTGGCGCGCTACGAGCTTGTAGATCTGCTACTTAAAACCTTTGCTTCTGTAGAACGCCACAACGGTAAGGCCTTCCGGTCTGATTTACGGATATGTTATAGAGCTCCACGAGACGCACGCGTGGAACTGTAGTACGTCCTCGGGCGACCTTTCTAGTCGACATGGCGCGCGCGAACGTTCCACTACACCGAGTGGCGCGCTACGAGCTTGTAGATCTGCCACTTAAAACCTTTGCTTCTGTAGAACGCCACAACGGTAAGGCCTTCCGGTCTGATTTAGGGATATGTTATAGAGCTCCACGAGACGCACGCGTGGAACTGTAGTACGTCCTCGGGCGACCTTTCTAGTCGACATGGCGCGCGCGAACGTTCCACTACACCGAGTGGCGCGCTACGAGCTTGTAGATCTGCTACTTAAAACCTTTGCTTCTGTAGAACGCCACAACGGTAAGGCCTTCCGGTCTGATTTAGGGATATGTTATAGAGCTCCACGAGACGCACGCGTGGAACTGTAGTACGTCCTCGGGCGACCTTTCTAGTCGACATGGCGCGCGCGAACGTTCCACTACACCGAGTGGCGCGCTACGAGCTTGTAGATCTGCTACTTAAAACCTTTGCTTCTGTAGAACGCCACAACGGTAAGGCCTTCCGGTCTGATTTACGGATATGTTATAGAGCTCCACGAGACGCACGCGTGGAACTGTAGTACGTCCTCGGGCGACCTTTCTAGTCGACATGGCGCGCGCGAACGTTCCACTACACCGAGTGGCGCGCTACGAGCTTGTAGATCTGCCACTTAAAACCTTTGCTTCTGTAGAACGCCACAACGGTAAGGCCTTCCGGTCTGATTTAGGGATATGTTATAGAGCTCCACGAGACGCACGCGTGGAACTGTAGTACGTCCTCGGGCGACCTTTCTAGTCGACATGGCGCGCGCGAACGTTCCACTACACCGAGTGGCGCGCTACGAGCTTGTAGATCTGCTACTTAAAACCTTTGCTTCTGTAGAACGCCACAACGGTAAGGCCTTCCGGTCTGATTTAGGGATATGTTATAGAGCTCCACGAGACGCACGCGTGGAACTGTAGTACGTCCTCGGGCGACCTTTCTAGTCGACATGGCGCGCGCGAACGTTCCACTACACCGAGTGGCGCGCTACTAGCTTGTAGATCTGCTACTTAAGACCTTTGCTTCTGTAGAACGCAGCAACGGTAAGGCCTTCCGGTCTGATTTACGGATATGTTATAGAGCTCCACGAGACGCACGCGTGGAACTGTAGTACGTCCTCGGGCGACCTTTCTAGTCGACATGGCACACGCGAACGTAAAAACCTTTGCTTCTTTAGAACGCCACAACGGTAAGGCCCTCCGGTCTGCTTTTCGGATAGGTTATAGAGCTCCCAGATACGCACGCGTAGAACTGTAGTACGTCCTCGGGCGACCTTTCTAGTCGACATGGCGCGCGCGAACGTTCCACTACACCGAGTGGTGCGCTACGAGCTTGTAGATCTGCTATTTAAAACCTTTGCTTCTGTAGAACGCCACAACGGTAAGGCCTTCCGGTCTGATTTTCATATGTTATAGAGCCCAGCAACACCGGCCGACACCTCCAAGGCTTCCTGGGTGATGGCGAGGAGGAGGAGGAGGGCTGCCACGTCACCTCACAGTCCAACTGTCTGTGTACGCCTCTGCTGTGCCTGAGGGAGGCACGCGCGCACACACACGCACGCGCACACACTCACCTGCCCAGGCCATTGATGCCAGACGACCCTCGGGCCAGGCACTGCAGCCTCAGCCTCTCCACGGGATCTGAACTCACACACAGACGTCTCTTGGCGTCCAGCGCCATCTCTCGGTCGTGCCTCGACGTCCTGGCCATGGCTGAACACACAGAGCACATTAATATAATGTGTAACATTATAGTGGATGCAGTTAGCTTAATGCTAATTCCGATTAGCATAGTTAGCTTCTTATCCATGCTACTGGTTTATCACAATACAAACTCGGACTCATTACATAACATGCAAATCACACCACCACTCAATATAAAAATAAAACGTTGTCTTATAAAGCAGCATATACTTTGTTTACATTCAGACCCATGGCTTTGTACAACTACTGGCCAAAGTTGAAGTTCATATAGTTGTAAAACATTCACCATAAAAGCCAAAATCGCGACAGAGTCAGCTATTCATTCATTACTAACTATTTCACAGACCTTGATGTGACTGTTAGCTGTGATAAAGTAAAGTAAACAAAGTGATGATGAATGACACGACACGAAACACACACGTAGGGTGTAGCTCTTCTCACAACATTGACGACACAGGTCGGTTCTTTATAAACGGGCATTTATTGGGCATTCTTCTCATCCCTCTGCTGTTCCATGCCGTGAGAACTATGTTCACACAAAATAATAAACACATAAACAATCAACAAATTACGTCGCAATACATAATATTGATCAAACAAAGAAATACAAAACATGTAGAAATGCGCGATGCGCAGGTGAACGTGTCCGTCAAAACACCACAATACAACACAACAAAGATAACTCTCAAATAATAATACCTCGTTGGCCGCTTGTTGTGTAAAGAGGTTCTTGATGCTTCTTGAGTTTCATACAGTCCTTTGAATGTCCTTTTGACCGTGTTTAATAACTTTAAACAGTTCAAACACACTACTCTGCTGCGAGTGTGCTTCCTTGTGCAGACCAGAGTCTGAATGAGTGAGAGAAATGTTTGTACCACCTGTGTGCAATGCCAGGCAATCATGCATCAATCAGTCAATCAATCATGGTCCAGTGTTGCTACTGACAGACAGGGAACTTGGTTCTGCCTCAGAAAGTTATCATCACATCATGTTTACATTTTTAACCTCATATGAAATCAATTATGAACCACATATTTATTATTGTATCATGACATTATTATGAATTATGCTTTATGAACTTATGACCATGAATTGTTGTATTTTAGCTATTTTAGTCTTTTTAAAGTAAGCATTTTAATAGCAGCACTTACATAGGAAGTCAGAGAAACGAATCACAGAAAAGACCGTCATCTGCCAGTGGAATTCAGAACAGCGCCACAGCCCATCCACATGTATGAAGGCATATGCCTCTCCCCTCCTCTCCTCTCTCTCCTCTCTTTTTGAATGAACAGACAAAACACAAAACACAACATGTTCATTAATGTTATTCTTCACAAACTAGACATTTTATTCATATTTAGAAAATGCAGAATCCAATGGCGTCGGTCTGGGCTCTCCACGCCGTTTGCAAAGGTCAATGGTCAGCAAAAAGACTGCCTCCTCTCTCCCCTCTCTCCACAGAAGTGAAAACAGACAAAACACACCTTTAAAATATGTTCCCTAACCCTATTCTTCGCAAACGAGACATTTTATTCATATTTAGAGCGTCCCAAATTCAATGGGGCCGGTCTCGACTTTCCAGGACGTTTGCAAAGGTCAATGGTCAGCAGAAAGACTGCAACGGTGACCCTTTGGGCCAAATTCTTAAAAAAACGGGGTGATATATAATTTAAAAAATATGTAAGAACCTCCAATATCCATATTCAGGACATGTCGAATCCAATGGAACCAGTCTCGAATTTCCACGACGTTTGCAAAGGTCAAAGGTCAGCCGAAAGACTGCCACGGTGACCTTTGGGCCAAATGCCTTAACAATTAAGTGATAGATATTTTTTTAAATATGTAACACCCCCGAATATCCATATTCAGGCCATGGCGAATAAAATGGCGTTGGTCTCGATTTTGTGGGACTCTTACAAGCGTCCGATAAAGGGAACTACACTGCAATGCTAGGCCTCGGGTCAGATTTGAGGTTCCCGAGGTCGCAGAAAAAAACTCAGACCATCACGAAGATCGGCTCGTCGCCGCGATCGCAGAGGTGTTCGGCCCATCCCGAACAGACTTACGATCGTCGGCGTAGGCGCGCGTGAACGTCAAACTTTGCTTCACTGGAACGCCACGACGGTGAGGCCTTCCGGGCTGATTTTCGGATATGTTATAGAGCTCCCGGAGACGCACGCATGGATCTATAGAACGTCCTCGGGCGACCTTTCTAGGAGGTGCGGTCTCGTTTCAATTTTTCAGCCAGGACACTGTTAGAGTCTATGGGTCTATGACGTGTCTGCATGCACAGAGCCAAAGTGAAGGACGTTTTGTACGACTGTCGGAGGCGTACGTCCGAGACACCTAACCGTTCGTCTCGGCTGGCTCTCCGACATATCCGAACGTCGGACCGTGATGTTTTATCGTTGGCGCGTTGTCGCGCGTCAAAGTCGGCAATTTGTAGGCGTTCGTTCAAGGCTACCGCCGCGGCCGTATGTCCGTTTGGCCCGAAACCTATACGGCTACGATCGGGGCCGCGACCCGGCCGCGGTGATGGTCTCGGATTTGTTCTGCGACTTTCGCGTCAAAGTCGCAAATTTCGATGCTTTCGTGCAGGGCTACTGTCGCGACCGTATGTCCGTTTGGCCCAAACCCTATACGGCTGCGATCGGGGCCGCGACCCGGTTGCAGTGATGGTCTCGGATTTGTTCTGTCGAATTTCGCGACTATTCTCGCTAACTTAGGCCTTACTTTGTGGGAGCAGTTTATGCTAATGAAGGGCGTGGTTCCGGCTACTTTGTGGGTGTGGGTTATGCAAATTTGATGGGCGTGGTTTCGGCTACTTTGTGGGTGTGGTATATGCAAATTAGTGGGTGTCGCTTATGTAAATTAGTGGGTGTCACCCCGCCTACTTTGTGGGAGTGGTTTATGCAAATGAAGGTTGTGGTTCCTGCTACTTTGTGGGTGTGGGCTATGCAAATTAGTTGGTGTCGCTTGTGCAAATGAGTGGGTGTCGCCCGCCTACATTGTTGGAGCGGTTTATGCAAATGAAGGGCGTGTTTCGGCTACTTTGTGGGATTGGCTTATGCAAATGATGGGGAGTGGTATGCAAATGAAGGTGCGTGGTATGCAAATGAAGGGGCATGGTATGCAAATTAAGGGGAGTGGTATGCAAATGAAGGGGCATGGTATGCAAATGAAGGGGCATGGTTCCGGCTACTTTGTGGGATTAGTTTATGCAAATGAAGGTGCGTGGTATGCAAATGAAGGGGAGTGGTATGCAAATGAAGGGGAGTGGTATGCAAATGAAGGGGAGTGGTATGCAAATGAAGGGACATGGTTCCGGCTACTTTGTGGGATTAATTTATGCAAATGAAGGTGCGTGGTATGCAAATGAAGGGGAGTGGTATGCAAATGAAGGGGAGTGGTATGCAAATGAAGGGACATGGTTCCGGCTACTTTGTGGGATTAATTTATGCAAATGAAGGTGCGTGGTATGCAAATGAAGGGGAGTGGTATGCAAATGAAGGGGAGTGGTATGCAAATGAAGGGACATGGTTCCGGCTACTTTGTGGGATTAGTTTATGCAAATGAAGGTGCGTGGTATGCAAATGAAGGGGAGTGGTATGCAAATGAAGGGGAGTGGTATGCAAATGAAGGGGAGTGGTATGCAAATGAAGGGACATGGTTCCGGCTACTTTGTGGGATTAGTTTATGCAAATGAAGGTGCGTGGTATGCAAATGAAGGGGAGTGGTATGCAAATGAAGGGCATGTTTGGCATGCAAATGAAGGTGCGTGGTATGCAAATGAAGGGGAGTGGTATGCAAATGAAGGTGCGTGGTATGCAAATGAAGGGGAGTGGTATGCAAATGAAGGGGCATGGTTCCGGCTACTTTGTGGGATTAGCTTATGCAAATGAAGGTGCGTGGCATGCAAATGAAGGTGCGTGGTATGCAAATGAAGGTGCGTGGTATGCAAATGAAGGGGAGTGGTATGCAAATGAAGGGGCGTGGCATGCAAATGAAGGGGAGTGGTATGCAAATAAAGGGGCATGGTTCCGGCTACGTTGTGGGATTAGTTTATGCAAGTGAAGGTGCGTGGTATGCAAATGAAGGGGAGTGGTATGCAAATGAAGGTGCGTCGTATGCAAATGAAGGTGCGTGGTATGCAAATGAAGGGGACTGGCATGCAAATGAAGGGCGTGTTTTGGTTACTTTGTGGGATTGGCTTGTGCAAATGAAGGGGTGTGGTATGCAAATAAAGGGGCGTGGTATGCAAATGAAGGGGAGTGGTATGCAAATGAAGGGCGTGGTTCCGGCTACTTTGTGGGAGCGGTTCATGCAAATGAAGGGGCGTGGTTCCCGCTACTTTGTGGGAGTGGGTTATGAAAATTTGAAGGGCGTTGTTTCGGCTACTTTGTGGGTGTGGGCTATGCAAATTAGTGGGTGTCGCTTATGCAAATTAGTGGGTGTCACCACGCCCTTCATTTGCATACCACGCACCTTCATTTGCATACCATGCCCCTTCATGTGCATACCACGCACCTTCACTTGCATACCACTCCCCTTCATTTGCATACCATGCCCCTTCATTTGCATACCACTCCCCTTCATTTGCATGCCACGCACCTTCATTTGCATAAGCCAATCCCACAAAGTAGCAGAAACATGCCCTTCATTTGCATACCACTCCCCTTCATTTGCATACCATGACCCTTCATTTGCATACCACGCACCTTCATTTGCATACCACTCCCCTTCATTTGCATACCACGCACCTTCATTTGCATACCACGCACCTTCATTTGCATAAACTAATCCCAAAGTAGCCGGAACCATGCCCTTCATTTGCATACCACTCCCCTTCATTTGCATACAACGCCCCTTAATTTGCATACCACACCCCTTCATTTGCATAAACTAATCCCACAAAGTAGCCGGAACCATGCCCCTTCATTTGCATACCTCTCCCCTTCATTTGCATACCAAGACCCTTCATTTGCATATCCCCTTCATTTGCATACCACGCCCTTTCATTTGCATAAACTAATCCCACAAAGTAGCCGAAACACGCCCTTCATTTGCATACTACTCCCCTTCATTTGCATACCACACACCTTCATTTGCATATCCCCTTCATTTGCATACCACGCCCTTTCATTTGCATAAGATAATCCCACAAAGTAGCCGAAACACGCCCTTCATTTGCATACTACTCCCCTTCATTTGCATACCACACCCCTTCATTTGCATATCCCCTTCATTTGCATACCACGCCCTTTCATTTGCATAAGCCAATCCCACAAAGTAGCCGAAACACGCCCTTCATTTGCATACCACTCCCCTTCATTTGCATACCAAGACCCTTCATTTGCATATCCCCTTCATTTGCATACCACGCCCTTTCATTTGCATAAACTAATCCCACAAAGTAGCCGAAACACGCCCTTCATTTGCATACTACTCCCCTTCATTTGCATACCACACCCCTTCATTTGCATATCCCCTTCATTTGCATACCACGCCCTTTCATTTGCATAAGCCAATCCCACAAAGTAGCCGAAACACACCCTTCATTTGCATACTACTCCCCTTCATTTGCATACCACACCCCTTCATTTGCATATCCCCTTCATTTGCATACCACGCCCTTTCATTTGCTTAAGCTAATCCCACAAAGTAGCCGAAACACGCCCTTCATTTGCATACTCCTCCCCTTCATTTGCATACCACACCTTCATTTGCATATCCCCTTCATTTGCATACCAAGACCCTTCATTTGCATATCCCCTTCATTTGCATACCACGCCCTTTCATTTGCATAAGCCAATCCCACAAAGTAGCCGAAACACGCCCTTCATTTGCATACCCCTCCCCTTCATTTGCATACCAAGACCCTTCATTTGCATATCCCCTTCATTTGCATACCACGCCCTTTCATTTGCATAAGATAATCCCACAAAGTAGCCGAAACACGCCCTTCATTTGCATACTACTCCCCTTCATTTGCATACCACACCCCTTCATTTGCATATCCCCTTCATTTGCATACCACGCCCTTTCATTTGCTTAAGCTAATCCCACAAAGTAGCCGAAACACGCCCTTCATTTGCATACTCCTCCCCTTCATTTGCATACCACACCCCTTCATTTGCATATCCCCTTCATTTGCATACCAAGACCCTTCATTTGCATATGCCAATCCCACAAAGTAGCAGAAACATGCCCCTTCATTTGCATACCATACCCCTTCATTTGCATATCCCCTTCATTTGCATACCAAGACCCTTCATTTGCATAAGCCAATCCCACAAAGTAGCAGAAACATGCCCCTTAATTTGCATACCACTCCCCTTCATTTGCATACCATGCCCCTTCATTTGCATACCATGCCCCTTCCTTTGCATACCATGCCCCTTCATTTGCATACCACGCACCTTCATTTGCATACCACGCACCTTCATTTGCATACCACTCCCCTTCATTTGCATACCACTGCCCTTCATTTGCATACCACGCACCTTCATTTGCATACCACTCCCCTTCATTTGCATACCAAGACCCTTCATTTGCATATCCCCTTCATTTGCATACCAAGACCCTTCATTTGCATATCCCCTTCATTTGCATACCACGCCCTTTCATTTGCATAATCCCACAAAGTAGCCAAAACACGCCCTTCATTTGCATACTACTCCCCTTCATTTGCATACTACACCCCTTCATTTGCATATCCCCTTCATTTGCATACCACGCCCTTTCATTTGCATAAGCTAATCCCACAAAGTAGCCGAAACACGCCCTTCATTTGCATACTACTCCCCTTCATTTGCATACCACACCCCTTCATTTGCATATCCCCTTCATTTGCATACCAAGACCCTTCATTTGCATATCCCCTTCATTTGCATACCACGCCCTTTCATTTGCATAAGCCAATCCCACAAAGTAGCCGAAACTACGGCCACAAAGGAGGCGGGACGCCGCCCACTAATTCACATAGGCCACGCCCACAAAGCGGACGGGACGACGGCCATCAATAAGCATAAACGACGCCCATGCAATTTGCATAGACCACGCCCACAAAGCAGGCGGAGTTACATAGCGAGTAGGCGTGGCCTAAGACAATGAGAGGTGTGGCCTAACATTACGAGAGGCAGAGTCATTAACGAGAGGGGGTGGAGTTTGTAAGGTGGAGTTTGTAACCAATGTGAGGTGTGTGTGTAGTAGTAGTAGTAGAAGTAGAAGTAATACATACGAGATGATGCCTGATCTTCTGACATCCATATTTGGTTGACTGGATGGCGTTGTCCTCACCTGGAGAGAAATGCCCCCGGAAATATGATTATTTATTAATGAATGAATGAATGAATGTATGTATGTATGTATGTATGTATGTATGTATGTATGTATGTATGTATGTATGTATTCATTCATTCATTCATTCATTCATTCATTCATTCATTCATTCCCTCCCCCGGGAAATAAATAAATAAACAATGCTAATCATCCATCCATGTGTGACAATTGTTTGACACACATCATGTCATGTCATGTCATGTCATGTCTGTCTATAGACAAGAGGAGAGGTGGAGGGGGGGGGGGGGGGGGGGGGGCGCCAAAGCATATTTTAGACTGATTCAGTATTGACCATATTAAGCCAGGTCTCACGGCAGACAGCACTAATATAATAAACAAACGTGAACGGAGCACTGCTGCCAACATAATACACGCATAATGTGGCCATACTGGCATACTCACCATAGCCTGGTCAAGGTTTCCCCCAGGTGGACGTGTCATTTCCAACTATTGCCAGCACATGGAAACTAGGGGCTACTGATATATACTATTCTCTGCCTATCGGGACGTAACTCGGACGGCGCTGAGTCGGGTCTTAAATACATTTCAATTGTACATTTAGGTAATGTGTGATTTATTTGGATTTATCCTTATTATTGTGAAAGATGTCCCCCAAATGTAAATTATTAATGTATTATTATTATTTTAATAATTATTATAAATGTGCAAAAAATATATATATAATTTATTTTACATGATTTCCTCTGATAAGTCCTAGTAGTAAAAAGTAGTAGTAATCCGGGTTTTACAGGGTTAGTCATTCATTCATTCATTCATTCCCCCCGGAAATAAATAAATAAACACGGCTAATCATCCATCCATGTGTGACAATTGTTTGACACACATCATGTCATGTCATGTCTATCTATAGCAAGAGGTGGAATTGCGTCAGATCTTCTACACAAAGCAAAACAAAAGGGAGCAGTGCACCACCCTGTGGCAACAACTGGCACTGCTGACTGTTACAAGTTGACAGAGTGGATTATCTTGGATTACGTCCGCCAACATACATTCCAATAGTACATTTACTTGACCAAAAGGTAAAGACTGATTTATTTTGATTTATTCATTCTGGATCCTTAGTCCTTGGTCCGAGGTCACGAATCTTGACTGCAGACTTGTTGACTGTCTCGAACCAGCGTCCTCTCACACCATCAGCAACTGCCAGAACCACTGAGCCATCGTGGAATACTCTTAACCATGGATTTGGGGTAATTTTATCTTTTTTCTTTTTTTGGAAGGGAAGACAAAAAAAAGAAAAAGTCTATTTTACCAATGCAAAGGGTGAAATATTGTCATAATGTACGTTGTGTTTGTTTTGGAAAGGAAAAAGTGTTTTAATGTACTTTTTACTGACGTTAGGGTAGAGTTTGTTTTAACAGTACAGGACTCTCTCTCACACACACACCAGAGACTGGCAGCTGACTGGCTCATTCAGGGTTGCCAGGTTGGTGGCTGTCAGGTTGTCTAATGCCTGCTGCATTGTGTGTGTGTGTGTGTGTGTGTGTGTGTGTGTGTGTGTGTGTGTGTGTGTGTGTGTGTGTGTGTGTGTGTGTGTGTGTGTGTGTGTGAACCAGCTACACTGGCATTTAAACACATTCATATTGTAACTGTTGCCACTATAGGTGATATAGTTTGCTTTATTCCTAAAAGGTACAAGTTCATAATGAAGAAGTTCATAATTAAGTCACATTTAAAACATTATTTCATGTATTTGTCTCAAGTTGTTGTTGTAACTGTTGCCACTATAGGGGATATAGTTTGCTTTATTTCTCTAAGACAAAGTTCATAATAAGGTTAAAATAAGTTCATAATTGTTTATTATCTTTCTAAGTGTACAAGTGCATAATTAAGAAGTTCATAGTTAATAGTTACATTCTTCCACTCACAATTTAGGTGGCTTTTTAATGCGGTACTTATTCCTTCATTAAAAAATATGATTGGCACCTCATAAGTGTAAATATAAAATCAAATATAATATAGCCTACAATTGAAACCGCAGTGATTTTATCCTGTGTTCAATGCGTTTCTGCGTGGACTCAGATATCTGTCGTATGGGCAGGGATTTTTTCTAAAACGGAGGACGGAAATACTGACTGATGGCAGCAGCCAGGCGAGCCAGCCTCATTTTAATAATATCATCATTATCTAAACTAGAAATGCCAACTAGCCTACGTATCTCCACACCTCTCTGACTCTATCTCTCCTCTCTCACTTTCTTTGCCCACAACCATTTTTGATGAATTGAAAATGCGTGGGCCCTATTGTAAACAAGTGTAATGCTTTATGGTGTCGTCCACTCACAGTTAACAGTTTTTGTATTGAGTTGTACTTGAAATGTACTGTAATTCTGCAAACTGTTAATACATCAATCAATCAATCAAAAAAGCCCCGACACGGTCGAGGCAGACGGCCACCCACCCTAGAGTCGGCGGGTTCGGTTCAGCTTTACGTTTCTTCCTAATATAAGAGTAGGCCTATATATAAATATAAGGGGGAGCTTTTTTTTCTTCTTTTTTTTTTAATAGTTACCACTGTCGCAAAATTGCTTGGTCAGTGTGGGGCATAGGTGTGGGGTCTCTGTCGGTCCTTTGCTCTATATCTGGTGGCGCCTTGAGACAACTTGTGATTTAACCCCCTGGATTTAACGCTTTAATACAATTGATGAGCCCGTCTCTGCTGCCATCTAGTGGAACCTAAAGTACAGTAGCTCAACAGACCACCCTAAACACCCCAGCCAAGGCCTATCTCACAGCCCGCTTTCCACGCCCGGTAAATAGTGGTGTCTTTAACATTAGCATTTACACGTTTTTTTCTCTGGAGAATCTAAGTACATTTTCTAATGTAAAAATGTGACAGACCAATATTATTATGAAGCAAACAAGATGGTAAATCAGCTCGAACAGATAGAACAAACCTTACCTTGAGAAAACAAAAGTTGTAGACTTCTTAAATTACCTCTGTTAACATGTAGCGTCTATGGAGTGACGTCACGCTATCACCACTAACCTAAGGGGGGCGTATTAAGGGGGGCGGGGAAATTCTGTGAGATAGGCCCATAACAGGTGCGTCGGCGACAAAGCAGCAGACTGCAAACACGTAGAGAAGGAGGGAGACCCGCACACTGTCACTTTCTGGTTCAAGAGCTTTTTATTCATTGTCCAAAATGCAACGATTCGGTCCTTCGACCTTCCTCAGGCATCTGCCTGACACACACACACTAAATATATAAATCAAGTAAACATGTTAAATATCAAAGCAGCACTACGTGTAACTTTCCTCTTTTACCCCGGATTTTAACTTAGTTTCCTGTGCATGTGCTGAGATTTTGACTATTGAGCTAATTAGAGCCGGCCTGCTTGCTCTGGGGATAAATTTAATCTTGACCATACATCAGGTCAAACGTGGCGTCAGATCCTGTGTCTAGGTGAGACATGACCTTTGACCTCATGTCAGATCCTGTGTCTATGTGAGACATGACTTTGACGCAATCTGCAGTATGTCTCAATAGAATAGCAGGGAGACAAAATACAACCACCCCAATTGGATAAGTTATATTGTATTATACCACAGGTCGTTTCGAGGAAGCAATCTGATTGGTTGAAACAGCCTTCTAGCCGTGGGTTAAACCAGCACCATTCACCACCTAATCAAAACAAAGAATTCAGCTGCTCTGTTCTCCCAGAGCGCTAGCAAACTCGGTGGCTAGGCTAGCTAGTTTCTTGGGACATTTGTGGTCGTAGTGACTACATCTGTCATTCAAAAAATATATTCTTTCAGCGATTTTCTTAGTTTTAAGGGTAACTGTTGTATTATTGCCACTTCAGTGATGCTTGCGGAACTCGACTTCGTCTCGTTCCTCACCGCATCCCTGTCGTGGCAATAATCACGTTAACGCACACCCTCTCGTGTAATATTGCTTAATTAACATACTCTGCCATACAGATTGGACACACTTACATTTCATTCATTATAAAAAAGTTACAAAGTGAACCTTCAGGCAAGTTTAGGGTATGGAAAATATGTGCTTTTGCTACTACTCCTACAGATCAAAAATGCACAAATCAGTGCATATTATCTCTGACTGGGCCCTGGGACTGGGGTCATATTATCTCTGACTGGGCCCTGCAGGGACTGGGGTCATTTGAGTAACATCCGCTATGACTCCATGGCTGCCTTCCAACGTTTGCAGGCCCTGGGTAGTCAACAGTCTGGCGGAGATGTGCGCTCCGAGGTTCACACTTTTCTAATAGGCCTATCTCACAGCCCGCTTTCCACGCCCACTTCCGGTAAATAGTGGTGTCTTTAACATGAGCATTTACACGTTTTTTTCTCTGGAGAATCTAAGTACATTTTCTAATGTAAAAATGTGACAGACCAATATTATTATGAAGCAAACAAGATGGTAAATCAGGTCGAACAGATAGAACAAACCTTACCTTGAGAAAACAAAAGTTGTAGACTTCTTAAATTACCTCTGTTAACATGTAGCGTCTATGGAGTGACGTCACGCTATCACCACTAACCCCGAAAGGGGGCGTATTTAGGGGGGCGGGGAAATTCTGTGAGATAGGCTTATTCTGTTAAGGGCCTGTGCTAGATGCTGTATGGCAAATGCTTGCCTTGATTTCATGTTTACATTTTGTTCCCCTTTTCTTCTTAATTTATATTATTAGCGCTACAGTAAACACGTGTGCCTTTGACATGATCCATTTAACTACTTTTAGCAGATGAGCTTCAATGTTTATTTTAATGGAATTATACTCCACTCTGCCCACTTCAGTAACACCTTTGCAACAAGGAGAATACTGTACATAGTTTGTGTTTTTTGTCCTTTTAGTCACAAGAGGGTGCTGTTCCCTAGGTGTTCTATGTTGCTCTATCATGCATGTATCATGTTCTGTAGACACTACACTAGAGTTCTTACAAACAAATGTATCACAACAGGGCTGGTCGGCCGGGGCTCCCATAGGCGGCTGCCTGGGGCAATGTTCAATGTCATTTGCCAGCATGTTTAGGAAAAAGCTAAATAAAAACAAAAATAACCATTAAGTTTGATATAGACCCAGAGATCAGTGTAAGAGACAAAAAACAATCAAGCAAAAAAGAAAACACCTCTGTTTATTTTTTGCTAAACTGTCCAAGACAGAGGGTAAACTTCTTAGACTTGTGATATGAATGACAGTCAGTGAAAGATATTAGAGGAATTATAGACTATAGGGTATGCACGTGACATCATCATAATACCCGGAAGTTACAGTACGCCTACTGAGTGGCAAGAAACTACTTTATGGCCTTGACAGCGCATACATCCAAACAGAAAAGTCCTATCTGATTGCATTAAACAACGTTAAATAACGTTAAACTCACTTTGCCATTCACTTTGTCACTCAATTTGCCACTCACTTTATGCATGCATACCCTCTATTAGGAGACAGAAAACAATCCTTTGCGATGTGTAGTTCGTGTAGCATGAACTCAATCCGAATACCATCTCGTGTTTGTGCTTAATGCAAAAGCAAATGTTGGAATTAGTTGGAAAGTACTGTGACTAATGCCCCAGTTTCTTAAAAAAATTAAATAACAAAAAAAATAAAAGAACCATTTAATTCTGAGGGACAATCATATTATAGTCAATATGCATTTAAGTCCTTCACCTAAACCTCACCAACACTCATAATGGTGGATGCTACATACTATTATGGTAATGGACCACATTGACATTAAAAGTACAAATTGTACCCGTTTACATTGTACTGCGGTTCCATGTGAATGACACTTTAAATGGGATAAAAAGCCTGATTTGCCTTAATATATTACAATTGAGCTCTATAACTTTTATTTTTTTTCAGCTATTTTTTGAGTGGTGCAACCACTCCAAGGAACAGCTTTGCCCCTATGGGACTATGTTTAGAGTACCAAATGTGACTATGTTTAGAGTACCAATAGGGGGTTCTGTTGCACCACTCGCTTCAGACTGGTCTGATTTCATCTATTTTTAGAAATAGTTCATCTTTTACTTAAGGGAGACAACATATATCACAAGTTGTGTGGTCCAGCCCCATGGAGAATGGATATTGTAACTAAAAACAACGTAATAATACTTCCTAAGAGCACGTTTTTATTAGTACATGCATTGCATTCCATATTGCTGGACGATGATGGACAAATGACATCATCTTGCAACAGGCGGCCCCCTTAAAAGATGAACTATTTTGCAAATAATATATTATAATAATTATAATTTAAGGTGTTTTAAAAAAACATATAAGGCTTATTAGCCAGGGATCCTTTAAAGAAATGTCTTTTTGGCATCGGGACAAGTGCATTATGTTAGAAGGGACACATGCATGCCATCACATAGGGTCATTTAACCTAAAAATTCAGGTCTTTTATTCATAGCTCGTCTACCTTTGAATGTTTTTTAGAATTTTTGCATTTCAATCTGATTTTAGATTGACACTTCATTCTCTTCACTTTAAAACTGGCCTCTTTATTTGGGCATGTCATTACAGGCAGAAAAAAAAAGTCATTGTTCTTTTTTCAAAAATAGCAGATCTACCAGCTCACTAGCATCACAATGTGTTGTGAGCTTGTAGATGGGCTATTCTTTTTGCAATCAGGCTTACAGTAAGTGCAGTCACTTTATATTTTGCCAGCGTCTAGTCTGCCATCCCTCAAACAAAGACAACCACCCGGCTCCGTCACCTTCTTCTCGGAGTAGGGAGGAGTCAAGTCTCGTCTTGCCCACCAGGTGAGCCTGACAGAAGGCATGAAGTACTTAGCTTGAAGAGTCCTCCTCAAACCTCCATCTAAGAAATGGCACTGTGACATCACATGACATTCACGTGTGACATCTGTGGTGTCTTAAGGCCTGGTCCACTTTGGTGGAGAACCGGGTTCAGAACCAAATACAGCCAAGATCAGTGATGCGTCATGACATCTTCAGAGAGCTCCATTTCTATCACAGCTTTCCTGTGGAGAGAATTAAACACAGTCTATATTTCACGCGTGCGCGCACACACACACCTCTGACAACATTTTTTGAGATATGCTTGAGACAAAATCTGTGCACAGACAATTTGGCTCCATCTTAAATCAGATCACGCAGTCAGAATATGAACATACCCAGGCCTTTTCCCATTGTTTTAGCAGCTGTTCGTGTTCAGTGAGTGCACTCCTCCACTGGTTCAAATCTCTGGATGGAATGCTCTCCTCATCTGTTAATTGATAAGAGGCTTTATGCATATAAAACATACCTAACAATGTCATGTCAGGAGTCATGGCAAAACAGCAAAGGTTCAGGGAAACCAATCATTTATCCTCAATTCAAAGTTGATTGCAGGGGCACTATAGTCTCAAAAATATGGAGGAAAGAGAGTGGAAAAAGAGTTGCAAGAAGTTTAACGATGACTCAAGTCTACTCAAAGATGACAAAAAGTGCTCAAGTGTAAAGCTCTGGGACAATGCGATCAGTGTAACTGATGACTGTAACGTTTGTCTTAGCATTTCACTTTCTCTTAAATAGAATGGTCAAAAACAGGGGTGGTTAACTTTGACGACGGAGAGGGCCACACATTATTTCCACTCACTCCAGAGGGCCACATTGCATATATATTGTAGCAAAAATAGCCAATCTACAAGCTCAAAATGCGTCGCAGTGTGACGCGTTTTGAGCTTGTAGATCGGCAATTTTTGCTATTATTTGAATTGAAATCCTGAATTATATTTTGCCATTTTTCAATTGGTACAAATGGACCTTTTCACCCAAACCAATCACCGATACAGATTTAGGCATGCTACATCTGTTGATTAATCAGGTGATGATTAATCATCTACCTCCAATAGTGAGGTGCAGATCGACCTCAGAGACGTCACGTCCTACGCTGGCTTCAGCGATACAGTGGTAACGGGCGTCCTTAATCAGCGGCCCCTCCCTGAGCCAGCTGCTCACTAGCGCCTCCCCATGGCCCGTCTGCCGTCGGTGCTCCATGACGGGGCCATCGAGACCTTGTCCGTTTACTAGCCAGTGAATGTGGACGTCACTAGGACCTAAGAGGACAGAATGGGACTTCATGTTTGACCCCTGATTGGTCGACAACTCTGCCAAGACACCCGTCACTCCACAGGGCCAAAAATAGCCGATCTACAAGAAGTTCACAATTGTGAGTGAGCTTGTAAATCTGCTATTTTTGGCGAATCGAGTTGTGTAGAGCAGGGGTTCTCAACCCGTGGGTCGCGACCCCTCGGGGGGGGGGGGGGGGTCGCCAAATTATTTTATTTTCACGATTTTTCAAAAATAGCAGACCTACAAGCTCATAGCGCGCCACTCGGTGGCGCGCTATGAGCTTGTAGATCTGCTATTTTTCAATAGCTAAATTATAACAATGCTTAAAACACCAAAAGGGGTTCCCGCCCAAAATGGTTTAAGGTTATTGTAGCAGTCAATTTATATTGGGGGTCGGGAGGGGGCGGGGCGGGGGTCCCGAGACATTGCCAAAGCATTTCCGGGGGTCCCCGGCCAAAACGTTGAGAACCCCTGGTGTAGAGTGAAGTAAGATCGTACCAAATGTGCTCTTTACAGGTCTGTTTTTTATCAAGTACAGAGGGTTTAAGTAGTACGGAATTTGCAGCTCAACAACACATAATTCACCAGTTATTTATATATTTAAAAAAAGAAACTTACCCTAAAAAGGTTTTCTTTCATTCTAAATGTTTCTATCGTTGTTAATGCCAGTAATAAAAATGATGACGTAACACAACTGAATAAATAGGCACCAGCATTGATAACATTTGAAATCAAGATTTATTTAACCTCCCTAACAGCAATAACCCCAAAATGTTTGAGAATATTATGTACATCTTGAAAGTATTTCCCAATATATACAAATATATTTACATTTGTTTACAGGCAAAGAAAATCCAAGTTACACATTTAACCTACAATATTTCTACAAAAAAAACATCGTTCTTGACACTGCTTGAGAAGTACCTACTTATAAATATCTCATATATCAGGTCAGATTTTCCAGTTATAAAAACAAAATTCAGTACCATGGAACTGAGGCATGTGAGACATGAAACCACATGTCGGAGGTTTTTAGGAAACTCCAATTTATTCAGATTAGCCTCATATACAGTTTAGGTATAGTCCAAATGGGCCTAAAGTTAAGGTACACCAATTGTAACAGTAAAAAGGCAGTTTTGTTGTGAGAAACTTTGCACATGCGCACATACAGTACACACACACACACACACACACACACACACACACACACACACACACACACACACACACACACACACACACACACACACACACACACACACACACACACACACACACACACACACACACACACACACACACACACACACACACACACACACACACACACACACACACACACAATGTAAATATCTATGCAGGTTAGGTTGGGGGTTGGGAAGTGATGTCAGGTAATATTGTAGCCACATGCCGAGAGAGGAAAAGGAGGAGATAGAGCGAGAAGGGGGAAAGAGGGGACATAGAGAGAATGGGAAAAGAGGGGAAGACAGATATAGAGAGGAATAAAAAGAGAAAGCGTGACTGACAGGCAAAAACCAGGCAGTGTGAGTTCCTGACGAAGGGTTTTGGGTGGGGGTGAGTCAGTGTCACAGGCACCACTCACCCAAGGCCAGGCAGAAGAGCAGGAAGGCCTCCTGGGCGTGAACCCCCCAGGCCTGATCCTTCAGCAGGGGGGGCAATAGTCTCACCTCTGCCTCCCTCTGGCCCTGCACACCGCCGCCGCGAGGCCCGGCGGAGGAAGAGGTGGCAACGGAAAGAGGAGAGGAGGAGCAAGGGAGGACAGAGGGAGTAGCACTACTTCCAGATGAGGAATGGGAGGAGGAGGAGGAGGATGCACTGGAAGAGGAGGAAACAGCAGCGGAGGCTGTGAGGGGAGAAGGGAGCACATGGCAGGGGAGGGAGGGAGTGATGGAGAAACGGTAAGAACTGAGGAAAGTCGAGGAGGAAAAGGGTTTGACGTGCAAAGCACACAAGGAAGGATAACAAAAGGTAAATTAGAGGTCTGCATAGGAAATGACCCGAGAATAACCATACCCGGTTCCAAACGGACCTTAACCCATTTAGACCTGAGGACGCATGTGTGTCATATTATACCGATATTATTATATATTATATGGTCTTATATATTATTATACCATATTATTACCGATTTTGGGCGGGAACCCCTTTTGGTGTTTTAACTCAGCATTATGTTATACTTTAGCTATTGAAAAATAGCAGATCTACAAGCTCATAGCGCGCCACCGAGTGGCGCGCTATGAACTTGTAGGTCTGCTATTTTTGAAAAATCGTAAAAATGCGGCACAAATCTTTGAATATATATTCTTTCAGAGCGAACGTTTTTTTTATTTCGACGTCAGGCCTGAATGGGTTAATGGGTCTCGACCCGAACGTACTGGACCCGAAGCAGGCTACATTATACGTACACTGAAATTATATTTTCAGCAAGGCCTTGCAAAAACAATGCTCGTTTCACCGCTGAGACTTGCCTGTCTTGGTTGCATCAAATCTGCAGTAGTGCATTGCAGAGAGTACATTTAGCTGCGCCAATGTTCTTAAATTGCCCTTCGATAATATCCACTACAGATGACGATCCTGGTGGCTTTTGCACACTATATTGTTTCTCTCGTAGTTTGGGTTTAATCTCACTATATGGAAAATGTCCATGGTGTTCAGGCAACGCACTGCACCTACTTGAGATTGGCTGAGTTTCAATCGGCTGTAAACGTAATTCAAACCAAACAGACAATATGGATTTTAGAAAGTAATTATACCGAAGCAGATTAAAGCAGATGGGGTCAGAGTCTTACTCGAGACACCGCAGCAATTAAAATAGATCTGACCCGTACCTGAGAGAAAGTAAATATGTTTTACCCTGATCCGCTCCAGTCTCGGGTAGGCCCTCGGGTTTCCGGTTTCTGGTTGACCTGTGTAGACCTCTAGTTCCAATGCCTGATTTAAACAGTACTTGGTTGCGCATCGTGACGATCCACATGCTCGCAACACGTCGCAATGTGCAACACGCTGTAAGCTTGCAGATCAGCCATTTTTGATGTGCGACACTGGTACAAATCAAAAGTATAAAGTACAAATCAAGCCACAATGGGGAACATCATAACTATATACAGTACTGTATGCTATCAATAAAATGAGAATGTTACCACAGATGTGAGATTCATACTTTAACTAATCATGCTCTGGGGGGGGGGGGGGGGAATCTAGAATTTAAAGCTGAATTAAATAGAAATTGGAAATGAAAACATGGTAAAAGATTGTTTTCAGGGCTCATTTGAAGACAAAAGAAAAAAAAGGATAATAAATCAGCGTATTTCTGTACATTAATGAGTTATTGTCAGCCAATAGGGAGGAAGAGTAGTAGAGGTTAATATGGCCCTGGGGGGGCAGAAGTGACTTTGTACCATCAGGGTTTCATAGGGTGAAAAACAAAACAAAAAAAGATTGTGCGACTCTGGTCACATCTACACAGTTCAGACAGTGGTTTGAAATCTTCCAGCATTTTTCCCCATTTTGTGAGTCAAAGTTCCCACCTCCCTCCTACCACCGAGTCCCCTCACCCCACTGTAGGGTTGATTGGTGCCGTCTAAGCAATAATAGGGTTCTGATTGACAAAACCTTTGTGCGAATATCATCTTCCTCTTCCTCCAGACGTATGATTCGGTAAATCCACCCAATCTCACGTAGGAGAATACAGCATAAAGTCTTCATAAACATACAAATGACTGTACCGCCGACCAGTTTTGTTATTTTTCTTCCTTTGTATCTTCGCTGGTCCTATACAGTACCTCAACAGGTGGAACATCCATAGTCCACAGACCACGTACGTCGTACGTGCTAGAGGTGTGACGATTGTACACAAAGCTAGGTAGTATAATGACAGCGTACTGAGCAAACCTTCCCTGAGAAATTTAACTACATCCACTAGCCCAAATTGCAAAATAATAAAAACAAACTAATAAAATACATGAATTTAACAAAATCACACCCTCCACACCCACCCACCCCAATCTCACACTGTACAAAAAGGTAACATGCATCCAATTTGGAGAACATCAGGGTAACTTACCAATTTGGTAAACAATGTTTCCAATTTGGAAATTTTAAATAGCTTCTTTACTTTTCTTTTCTGCTGGACTATGCACAGAGAGTTACGACATTCATGAGTTGCCTTGATATTAAATACTTTGTAGCCCTTTGCATCAGAAAATAAATCCAATCTCTGGAGTCTGATGCACGACCTTAAATTTGAAATAAACGTATCCTCATCTGGCACTGTAAATAGTACTATGTACTGTGAGGCAACAATAGCGTAGTATTCCCTAAAGTTTCTGGGTTAAGGGAAATAACAGGCAAATCTATGGTTTCTCGCTAGCAGCAAGGCTCATCGGCATCTGCAAACTCAATCGGTTGAGATTCACAATCTACGTCAAATGGTTTCTCCTTGGATGGACTGTCGTCAGGGAAACTGTGAGAGGGGATCCTTCCGTTTCCACACTCCGGTTCGGTCTCGTACCCGGTGTCGCGCAGCGCACGCAGCTGATTATTTGGGGTGACTTTGCTGCCGTTCTGGGTCGGGCGCTGTTCCGTGAGGTTCAGTTTTTCCGTCACGGCTTGCTCTGTCGTCAGGCCCGACTCACAGGACCGGTACTCGGGCTGGATGGGGTTCTTGTGGCTGCCCAGGAGGGCCGCTCGCAGCCGCAGGCAGGGCGCCGGGAGGTACTGCATGTAGCAGTTGTACGCCAGCGCAGCCAGGAAGAGGAGGAAGAAGAGGAGGAAGAGGGCGAGGAGGGCCGAGCTATTGTTGTACTGCAAAAACTCCGCTGACGGGTCCAGGGTCTCTGGCCGGGGAACGTTGGGATTCGGGGGGAGGTGATTAGGCTGTAACCTGATGGTAGTACTACTGGTGGGTGGGGTTAGTGACAAGTCAGTTTGAGCCGGGGACGTGAAGAGGTTTGTGGCCGCGGGGCTGGGAGGGGCGCGGGCCGAAGTTAGTGGAGGTTTGGCTGTGTTACCGTTACCTTCAGAGGACCGGGGGCTTTCCGTCTCCTTCTGGCCGAGATTGGTTCTGAGGGTGGTCACGGTGCGACCGGCCTGATACGGCGGTCTGGATGGGGCCTCCAGAGATAGAGAGTATCCAGCTTGGAGGTGGCTAAAGTTCTTCCCGGAGGCAGGGCTCCACTCCAGGGACCAGCACTCATAGAGGCCCTGGTCCTCCGGAGCCACGCTGTAGATGAGGAGGCCAGCCTCCCCTATGAGGTGGAAGCGAGAGGCCTCGGTCAGCGCCGAGCCATTGGACTTCCATATCAACTGGGCTAGGTTGGAGCGCACCAGACAGGGCAGCTCAGCAGAACTCCCTGGCTTCACGGTAACATGCTTGTAGTCCTGCACAGACAGGACTGGCACTGGGGGATACACAGGAGGAAAACACCATGTTTTTGAAGGCCGACATTTCATTTAACATATTTAGACCTGAGGCTGATTCTAAAAGAAATCTTCTAATCTAAATCCTAACAGTTTTCTGAAAAAATTATGTTATCAGTGGTGCTCAAAACTTTTTCGCTGGCTCATCAGCCATGAGGTGCTGGAATCACAATTAAGTAAAAAAAGTAAAGGGAGTGGCAGCGGTGGCCGAACGGATTGCGGAGCGGTCTTGATACCGGAAGGTCGCCAGTTCGAATCAGCGGTCCGACACGTTAAAATTACCACCGCTGAAGTGCCCTTGAGCAAGGCATTGAACCACTACCATGAAATGTTCTATGAGCAGGGCCTGGCTGGAAACAAGTTCTTGAGCTTAGCCCAGATACCCTGGGTAAATATAGTAACTTTGCTTTGGAGGCTCCGCACACTCAAATCTGTGCACAATCGGATATTTTTATTTATATGATTAAGATAGCAAGCTTTCATTTAGCAAGCTTTTGTCATGCTTTCTTCAGGCATCTCAGGCCGCCGACCCTCCAAAATATTTTGTCCAGACACCCCCAGAAGCAAGGATTTGAGTTAAAGATTTGCACAAATTGTCACGATTTTTCAAAAATAGCAAGTGATGCTATATGAGCTTGTAGATCTGCTATTTTTGAATGGCCAAAGTATAAAGTGGTTAAAATCTGTAAAAATGACACAGATGCTTTCTCCGTCTTAATGGGTTAAGCAACAAAAAAAAAAGCTTGTCAATGATGAGTCGAGCCCGACCGATGTAAGAGCTCAAAATTGAGAGACTAGACCATTACCAATATGGGTCAGGCTCCAACAGTGAGACAGAATGACATGTTGCACTACCTGTTGGACAGCCGTCTGCATCGCCATTAAGACTCTGGAGTAGACTCCTGGTAAAACAAATATGCATTATGTACACAAGTGTCTAAAACACGCAGAGAGACAAACACCAACTCTGAAAGAAACAGGCCAAACAGGAATGGGTGCGGTGACCATTAAGATGGCTTTGGTTTGATAATGTGGTTTCTGCTTTTGGTTACTGCTGTTAGACAGATAGTGAGAGACAGCTAGCGTAAGAAAAAAAAACAATGTGGGAAAATACCAGTGACTTGAATTACCTGTGTGTGTGGCTGGGGGCATCGAATATATTCACACAGGCAGTTTTTTTAGGGTCCCAGGCGCAGTAGGGGTCGCGGGCCAGAATGCAGTCTTCACAGGACAGGTATTTGTCACAGAAGGCTGTGGGTGACTGGACCACTCCTGAGTCTGAGCCAGCATATAGAAAACGTGTCTGTGGACACGGACACCACGCACACGCACACGCACACGCACACACGTTAAGGGAGTCCATGTCCTCAGTGGAACTGGTGGCTTTGCTTTGAAACAGATTGTAAGGTGCACTAGACAACACTAGATGTCACACTTTAACCACTAAATCAATTAATAGTTAAATAAATAGTTTTCAATAAATGCCTCAGTCAAAATATTGCTATAGCATTTAATATGAATATCAGAACGCTCGCCTCAAAACACAGTCGCCACCATTCACTTCAATGTTAACTCGAAGTGAAACATCGCTATATAACATGTCCCGCGAATGTCATTTAATTAACTCAAAACATACATTTTGTAACCGGCGTTACAAAATGTAACCATTTGTAATCATATCGTTTAAAGAAATGAGCTGCAAATCAAGACAGCAGACTTCTCACTTCAGATTTATTTTCATCGCTCGGCAACCGGAGTGTTACGAGCGCGTGCAGAACAGAGTTGTGAAGTGTTATCAATATATATATATTAAAACAGACATCCAAAGTCGATGAGGGCCCAAGAAGGTTAACTGAGTTAACCTCAGTAAAACGGTGGCACAACCTAACCCTGCCTAACCCTAAACTTATTTCTAACCTTATCCTTGCAAGATTGCAAGATGCAAGATTACAAGAACCGCCCCACAGAGCAGCTGGCGTGCGGTTGGCAGAAAGAAAATGAGGGCAAGGGTGTTTCGAGGCGAGCATTCCAGTTACCTAATAAGTAAAATAATTATGTATATGATCTTACACCAGCAAGTTTCCAATTCTATAACCCACTACATGAATACACACCTGTGAGGACAGCACTAAGTTCTTAATGGACTCAGAGTTCTTCAGTAGTTGAATCTCTTCCACGCTGTGTACGTCTCCTTCATACACTACTGACTTGTGTAAGACTCCCTTGTCTATGGAGCAGAAATAAAAGGGAAAAGCATGCTGAACATGTAGACTTTCACAGCATAGTTTTAGACTAGTTATTATTTATGCATGATTAAGAGGATAATCTAAGCCAGTGGCTCTCAAAGTGGGCTCAGGGACCCCGAGGGGTTCTTGAGGGGGTCCCCAGCAAACATCAGGACCTGATGATGTTTGAAATTACCTGAGGCATATATATATATATTTAAAAAATCACACCCGTGTGAACTGAGTGGTGCAAGGTCTTATATAGCCTGATCAGCTGTGGTCTGACGTAATGTCAGTGACCATACGAGCTTGTAGATCTGCTACTTAAAACCTTTGCTTCTGTAGAACGCCACAACGGTAAGGCCTTCCGGTCTGATTTACGGATATGTTATAGAGCTCCACGAGACGCACGCGTGGAACTGTAGTACGTCCTCGGGCGACCTTTCTAGTCGACATGGCGCGCGCGAACGTTCCACTACACCGAGTGGCGCGCTACGAGCTTGTAGATCTGCTACTTAAAACCTTTGCTTCTGTAGAACGCCACAACGGTAAGGCCTTCCGGTCTGATTTACGGATATGTTATAGAGCTCCACGAGACGCACGCGTGGAACTGTAGTACGTCCTCGGGCGACCTTTCTAGTCGACATGGCGCGCGCGAACGTTCCACTACACCGAGTGGCGCGCTACGAGCTTGTAGATCTGCCACTTAAAACCTTTGCTTCTGTAGAACGCCACAACGGTAAGGCCTTCCGGTCTGATTTAGGGATATGTTATAGAGCTCCACGAGACGCACGCGTGGAACTGTAGTACGTCCTCGGGCGACCTTTCTAGTCGACATGGCGCGCGCGAACGTTCCACTACACCGAGTGGCGCGCTACGAGCTTGTAGATCTGCTACTTAAAACCTTTGCTTCTGTAGAACGCCACAACGGTAAGGCCTTCCGGTCTGATTTAGGGATATGTTATAGAGCTCCACGAGACGCACGCGTGGAACTGTAGTACGTCCTCGGGCGACCTTTCTAGTCGACATGGCGCGCGCGAACGTTCCACTACACCGAGTGGCGCGCTACTAACTTGTAGATCTGCTACTTAAGACCTTTGCTTCTGTAGAACGCAGCAACGGTAAGGCCTTCCGGTCTGATTTACGGATATGTTATAGAGCTCCACGAGACGCACGCGTGGAACTGTAGTACGTCCTCGGGCGACCTTTCTAGTCGACATGGCACACGCGAACGTAAAAACCTTTGCTTCTTTAGAACGCCACAACGGTAAGGCCCTCCGGTCTGCTTTTCGGATAGGTTATAGAGCTCCCAGATACGCACGCGTAGAACTGTAGTACGTCCTCGGGCGACCTTTCTAGTCGACATGGCGCGCGCGAACGTTCCACTACACCGAGTGGTGCGCTACGAGCTTGTAGATCTGCTATTTAAAACCTTTGCTTCTGTAGAACGCCACAACGGTAAGGCCTTCCGGTCTGATTTTCATATGTTATAGAGCCCAGCAACACCGGCCGACACCTCCAAGGCTTCCTGGGTGATGGCGAGGAGGAGGAGGAGGGCTGCCACGTCACCTCACAGTCCAACTGTCTGTGTACGCCTCTGCTGTGCCTGAGGGAGGCACGCGCGCACACACACGCACGCGCACACACTCACCTGCCCAGGCCATTGATGCCAGACGACCCTCGGGCCAGGCACTGCAGCCTCAGCCTCTCCACGGGATCTGAACTCACACACAGACGTCTCTTGGCGTCCAGCGCCATCTCTCGGTCGTGCCTCGACGTCCTGGCCATGGCTGAACACACAGAGCACATTAATATAATGTGTAACATTATAGTGGATGCAGTTAGCTTAATGCTAATTCCGATTAGCATAGTTAGCTTCTTATCCATGCTACTGGTTTATCACAATACAAACTCGGACTCATTACATAACATGCAAATCACACCACCACTCAATATAAAAATAAAACGTTGTCTTATAAAGGAGCATATACTTTGTTTACATTCAGACCCATGGCTTTGTACAACTACTGGCCAAAGTTGAAGTTCATATAGTTGTAAAACATTCACCATAAAAGCCAAAATCGCGACAGAGTCAGCTATTCATTCATTACTAACTATTTCACAGACCTTGATGTGACTGTTAGCTGTGATAAAGTAAAGTAAACAAAGTGATGATGAATGACACGACACGAAACACACACGTAGGGTGTAGCTCTTCTCACAACATTGACGACACAGGTCGGTTCTTTATAAACGGGCATTTATTGGGCATTCTTCTCATCCCTCTGCTGTTCCATGCCGTGAGAACTATGTTCACACAAAATAATAAACACATAAACAATCAACAAATTACGTCGCAATACATAATATTGATCAAACAAAGAAATACAAAACATGTAGAAATGCGCGATGCGCAGGTGAACGTGTCCGTCAAAACACCACAATACAACACAACAAAGATAACTCTCAAATAATAATACCTCGTTGGCCGCTTGTTGTGTAAAGAGGTTCTTGATGCTTCTTGAGTTTCATACAGTCCTTTGAATGTCCTTTTGACCGTGTTTAATAACTTTAAACAGTTCAAACACACTACTCTGCTGCGAGTGTGCTTCCTTGTGCAGACCAGAGTCTGAATGAGTGAGAGAAATGTTTGTACCACCTGTGTGCAATGCCAGGCAATCATGCATCAATCAGTCAATCAATCATGGTCCAGTGTTGCTACTGACAGACAGGGAACTTGGTTCTGCCTCAGAAAGTTATCATCACATCATGTTTACATTTTTAACCTCATATGAAATCAATTATGAACCACATATTTATTATTGTATCATGACATTATTATGAATTATGCTTTATGAACTTATGACCATGAATTGTTGTATTTTAGCTATTTTAGTCTTTTTAAAGTAAGCATTTTAATAGCAGCACTTACATAGGAAGTCAGAGAAACGAATCACAGAAAAGACCGTCATCTGCCAGTGGAATTCAGAACAGCGCCACAGCCCATCCACATGTATGAAGGCATATGCCTCTCCCCTCCTCTCCTCTCTCTCCTCTCTTTTTGAATGAACAGACAAAACACAAAACACAACATGTTCATTAATGTTATTCTTCACAAACTAGACATTTTATTCATATTTAGAAAATGCAGAATCCAATGGCGTCGGTCTGGGCTCTCCACGCCGTTTGCAAAGGTCAATGGTCAGCAAAAAGACTGCCTCCTCTCTCCCCTCTCTCCACAGAAGTGAAAACAGACAAAACACACCTTTAAAATATGTTCCCTAACCCTATTCTTCGCAAACGAGACATTTTATTCATATTTAGAGCGTCCCAAATTCAATGGGGCCGGTCTCGACTTTCCAGGACGTTTGCAAAGGTCAATGGTCAGCAGAAAGACTGCAACGGTGACCCTTTGGGCCAAATTCTTAAAAAAACGGGGTGATATATAATTTAAAAAATATGTAAGAACCTCCAATATCCATATTCAGGACATGTCGAATCCAATGGAACCAGTCTCGAATTTCCACGACGTTTGCAAAGGTCAAAGGTCAGCCGAAAGACTGCCACGGTGACCTTTGGGCCAAATGCCTTAACAATTAAGTGATAGATATTTTTTTAAATATGTAACACCCCCGAATATCCATATTCAGGCCATGGCGAATAAAATGGCGTTGGTCTCGATTTTGTGGGACTCTTACAAGCGTCCGATAAAGGGAACTACACTGCAATGCTAGGCCTCGGGTCAGATTTGAGGTTCCCGAGGTCGCAGAAAAAAACTCAGACCATCACGAAGATCGGCTCGTCGCCGCGATCGCAGAGGTGTTGGGCCCATCCCGAACAGACTTACGATCGTCGGCGTAGGCGCGCGTGAACGTCAAACTTTGCTTCACTGGAACGCCACGACGGTGAGGCCTTCCGGGCTGATTTTCGGATATGTTATAGAGCTCCCGGAGACGCACGCATGGATCTATAGAACGTCCTCGGGCGACCTTTCTAGGAGGTGCGGTCTCGTTTCAAATTTTCAGCCAGGACACTGTTAGAGTCTATGGGTCTATGACGTGTCTGCATGCACAGAGCCAAAGTGAAGGACGTTTTGTACGACTGTCGGAGGCGTACGTCCGAGACACCTAACCGTTCGTCTCGGCTGGCTCTCCGACATATCCGAACGTCGGACCGTGATGTTTTATCGTTGGCGCGTTGTCGCGCGTCAAAGTCGGCAATTTGTAGGCGTTCGTTCAAGGCTACCGCCGCGGCCGTATGTCCGTTTGGCCCGAAACCTATACGGCTACGATCGGGGCCGCGACCCGGCCGCGGTGATGGTCTCGGATTTGTTCTGCGACTTTCGCGTCAAAGTCGCAAATTTCGATGCTTTCGTGCAGGGCTACTGTCGCGACCGTATGTCCGTTTGGCCCAAACCCTATACGGCTGCGATCGGGGCCGCGACCCGGTTGCAGTGATGGTCTCGGATTTGTTCTGTCGAATTTCGCGACTATTCTCGCTAACTTAGGCCTTACTTTGTGGGAGCAGTTTATGCTAATGAAGGGCGTGGTTCCGGCTACTTTGTGGGTGTGGGTTATGCAAATTTGATGGGCGTGGTTTCGGCTACTTTGTGGGTGTGGTATATGCAAATTAGTGGGTGTCGCTTATGTAAATTAGTGGGTGTCACCCCGCCTACTTTGTGGGAGTGGTTTATGCAAATGAAGGTTGTGGTTCCTGCTACTTTGTGGGTGTGGGCTATGCAAATTAGTTGGTGTCGCTTGTGCAAATGAGTGGGTGTCGCCCGCCTACATTGTTGGAGCGGTTTATGCAAATGAAGGGCGTGTTTCGGCTACTTTGTGGGATTGGCTTATGCAAATGATGGGGAGTGGTATGCAAATGAAGGTGCGTGGTATGCAAATGAAGGGGCATGGTATGCAAATTAAGGGGAGTGGTATGCAAATGAAGGGGCATGGTATGCAAATGAAGGGGCATGGTTCCGGCTACTTTGTGGGATTAGTTTATGCAAATGAAGGTGCGTGGTATGCAAATGAAGGGGAGTGGTATGCAAATGAAGGGGAGTGGTATGCAAATGAAGGGGAGTGGTATGCAAATGAAGGGACATGGTTCCGGCTACTTTGTGGGATTAATTTATGCAAATGAAGGTGCGTGGTATGCAAATGAAGGGAAGTGGTATGCAAATGAAGGGGAGTGGTATGCAAATGAAGGGACATGGTTCCGGCTACTTTGTGGGATTAATTTATGCAAATGAAGGTGCGTGGTATGCAAATGAAGGGGAGTGGTATGCAAATGAAGGGGAGTGGTATGCAAATGAAGGGAAATGGTTCCGGCTACTTTGTGGGATTAGTTTATGCAAATGAAGGTGCGTGGTATGCAAATGAAGGGGAGTGGTATGCAAATGAAGGGGAGTGGTATGCAAATGAAGGGGAGTGGTATGCAAATGAAGGGACATGGTTCCGGCTACTTTGTGGGATTAGTTTATGCAAATGAAGGTGCGTGGTATGCAAATGAAGGGGAGTGGTATGCAAATGAAGGGCATGTTTGGCATGCAAATGAAGGTGCGTGGTATGCAAATGAAGGTGCGTGGTATGCAAATGAAGGGGAGTGGTATGCAAATGAAGGTGCGTGGTATGCAAATGAAGGGGAGTGGTATGCAAATGAAGGGGCATGGTTCCGGCTACTTTGTGGGATTAGCTTATGCAAATGAAGGTGCGTGGCATGCAAATGAAGGTGCGTGGTATGCAAATGAAGGTGCGTGGTATGCAAATGAAGGGGAGTGGTATGCAAATGAAGGGGCGTGGCATGCAAATGAAGGGGAGTGGTATGCAAATAAAGGGGCATGGTTCCGGCTACGTTGTGGGATTAGCTTATGCAAGTGAAGGTTCGTGGTATGCAAATGAAGGGGAGTGGTATGCAAATGAAGGTGCGTCGTATGCAAATGAAGGTGCGTGGTATGCAAATGAAGGGGACTGGCATGCAAATGAAGGGCGTGTTTTGGTTACTTTGTGGGATTGGCTTGTGCAAATGAAGGGGTGTGGTATGCAAATAAAGGGGCGTGGTATGCAAATGAAGGGGAGTGGTATGCAAATGAAGGGCGTGGTTCCGGCTACTTTGTGGGAGCGGTTCATGCAAATGAAGGGGTGTGGTTCCCGCTACTTTGTGGGAGTGGGTTATGAAAATTTGAAGGGCGTTGTTTCGGCTACTTTGTGGGTGTGGGCTATGCAAATTAGTGGGTGTCGCTTATGCAAATTAGTGGGTGTCACCACGCCCTTCATTTGCATACCACGCACCTTCATGTGCATACCACGCACCTTCACTTGCATACCACTCCCCTTCATTTGCATACCATGCCCCTTCATTTGCATACCACTCCCCTTCATTTGCATGCCACGCACCTTCATTTGCATAAGCCAATCCCACAAAGTAGCAGAAACATGCCCTTCATTTGCATACCACTCCCCTTCATTTGCATACCATGACCCTTCATTTGCATACCACGCACCTTCATTTGCATACCACTCCCCTTCATTTGCATACCACGCACCTTCATTTGCATACCACGCACCTTCATTTGCATAAACTAATCCCAAAGTAGCCGGAACCATGCCCTTCATTTGCATACCACTCCCCTTCATTTGCATACAACGCCCCTTAATTTGCATACCACACCCCTTCATTTGCATAAACTAATCCCACAAAGTAGCCGGAACCATGCCCCTTCATTTGCATACCTCTCCCCTTCATTTGCATACCAAGACCCTTCATTTGCATATCCCCTTCATTTGCATACCACGCCCTTTCATTTGCATAAACTAATCCCACAAAGTAGCCGAAACACGCCCTTCATTTGCATACTACTCCCCTTCATTTGCATACCACACACCTTCATTTGCATATCCCCTTCATTTGCATACCACGCCCTTTCATTTGCATAAGATAATCCCACAAAGTAGCCGAAACACGCCCTTCATTTGCATACTACTCCCCTTCATTTGCATACCACACCCCTTCATTTGCATATCCCCTTCATTTGCATACCACGCCCTTTCATTTGCATAAGCCAATCCCACAAAGTAGCCGAAACACGCCCTTCATTTGCATACCACTCCCCTTCATTTGCATACCAAGACCCTTCATTTGCATATCCCCTTCATTTGCATACCACGCCCTTTCATTTGCATAAACTAATCCCACAAAGTAGCCGAAACACGCCCTTCATTTGCATACTACTCCCCTTCATTTGCATACCACACCCCTTCATTTGCATATCCCCTTCATTTGCATACCACGCCCTTTCATTTGCATAAGCCAATCCCACAAAGTAGCCGAAACACACCTTCATTTGCATACTACTCCCCTTCATTTGCATACCACACCCCTTCATTTGCATATCCCCTTCATTTGCATACCACGCCCTTTCATTTGCTTAAGCTAATCCCACAAAGTAGCCGAAACACGCCCTTCATTTGCATACTCCTCCCCTTCATTTGCATACCACACCTTCATTTGCATATCCCCTTCATTTGCATACCAAGACCCTTCATTTGCATATCCCCTTCATTTGCATACCACGCCCTTTCATTTGCATAAGCCAATCCCACAAAGTAGCCGAAACACGCCCTTCATTTGCATACCACTCCCCTTCATTTGCATACCAAGACCCTTCATTTGCATATCCCCTTCATTTGCATACCACGCCCTTTCATTTGCATAAACTAATCCCACAAAGTAGCCGAAACACGCCCTTCATTTGCATACTACTCCCCTTCATTTGCATACCACACACCTTCATTTGCATATCCCCTTCATTTGCATACCACGCCCTTTCATTTGCATAAGATAATCCCACAAAGTAGCCGAAACACGCCCTTCATTTGCATACTACTCCCCTTCATTTGCATACCACACCCCTTCATTTGCATATCCCCTTCATTTGCATACCACGCCCTTTCATTTGCATAAGCCAATCCCACAAAGTAGCCGAAACACACCCTTCATTTGCATACTACTCCCCTTCATTTGCATACCACACCCCTTCATTTGCATATCCCCTTCATTTGCATACCACGCCCTTTCATTTGCTTAAGCTAATCCCACAAAGTAGCCGAAACACGCCCTTCATTTGCATACTCCTCCCCTTCATTTGCATACCACACCTTCATTTGCATATCCCCTTCATTTGCATACCAAGACCCTTCATTTGCATATCCCCTTCATTTGCATACCACGCCCTTTCATTTGCTTAAGCTAATCCCACAAAGTAGCCGAAACACGCCCTTCATTTGCATACTCCTCCCCTTCATTTGCATACCACACCCCTTCATTTGCATATCCCCTTCATTTGCATACCAAGACCCTTCATTTGCATATGCCAATCCCACAAAGTAGCAGAAACATGCCCCTTCATTTGCATACCATACCCCTTCATTTGCATATCCCCTTCATTTGCATACCAAGACCCTTCATTTGCATAAGCCAATCCCACAAAGTAGCAGAAACATGCCCCTTAATTTGCATACCACTCCCCTTCATTTGCATACCATGCCCCTTCATTTGCATACCATGCCCCTTCCTTTGCATACCATGCCCCTTCATTTGCATACCACGCACCTTCATTTGCATACCACGCACCTTCATTTGCATACCACTCCCCTTCATTTGCATACCACTGCCCTTCATTTGCATACCACGCACCTTCATTTGCATACCACTCCCCTTCATTTGCATACCAAGACCCTTCATTTGCATATCCCCTTCATTTGCATACCACGCCCTTTCATTTGCATAAGCCAATCCCACAAAGTAGCCGAAACACACCCTTCATTTGCATACTACTCCCCTTCATTTGCATACCACACCCCTTCATTTGCATATCCCCTTCATTTGCATACCACGCCCTTTCATTTGCTTAAGCTAATCCCACAAAGTAGCCGAAACACGCCCTTCATTTGCATACTCCTCCCCTTCATTTGCATACCACACCTTCATTTGCATATCCCCTTCATTTGCATACCAAGACCCTTCATTTGCATATCCCCTTCATTTGCATACCACGCCCTTTCATTTGCATAATCCCACAAAGTAGCCAAAACACGCCCTTCATTTGCATACTACTCCCCTTCATTTGCATACTACACCCCTTCATTTGCATATCCCCTTCATTTGCATACCACGCCCTTTCATTTGCATAAGCTAATCCCACAAAGTAGCCGAAACACGCCCTTCATTTGCATACTACTCCCCTTCATTTGCATACCACACCCCTTCATTTGCATATCCCCTTCATTTGCATACCAAGACCCTTCATTTGCATATCCCCTTCATTTGCATACCACGCCCTTTCATTTGCATAAGCCAATCCCACAAAGTAGCCGAAACTACGGCCACAAAGGAGGCGGGACGCCGCCCACTAATTCACATAGGCCACGCCCACAAAGCGGACGGGACGACGGCCATCAATAAGCATAAACGACGCCCATGCAATTTGCATAGACCACGCCCACAAAGCAGGCGGAGTTACATAGCGAGTAGGCGTGGCCTAAGACAATGAGAGGTGTGGCCTAACATTACGAGAGGCAGAGTCATTAACGAGAGGGGGTGGAGTTTGTAAGGTGGAGTTTGTAACCAATGTGAGGTGTGTGTGTAGTAGTAGTAGTAGAAGTAGAAGTAATACATACGAGATGATGCCTGATCTTCTGACATCCATATTTGGTTGACTGGATGGCGTTGTCCTCACCTGGAGAGAAATGCCCCCGGAAATATGATTATTTATTAATGAATGAATGAATGTATGTATGTATGTATGTATGTATGTATGTATGTATGTATGTATGTATGTATGTATTCATTCATTCATTCATTCATTCATTCATTCATTCATTCATTCATTCCCTCCCCCGGGAAATAAATAAATAAACAATGCTAATCATCCATCCATGTGTGACAATTGTTTGACACACATCATGTCATGTCATGTCATGTCATGTCTGTCTATAGACAAGAGGAGAGGTGGAGGGGGGGGGGGGGGGGCGCCAAAGCATATTTTAGACTGATTCAGTATTGACCATATTAAGCCAGGTCTCACGGCAGACAGCACTAATATAATAAACAAACGTGAACGGAGCACTGCTGCCAACATAATACACGCATAATGTGGCCATACTGGCATACTCACCATAGCCTGGTCAAGGTTTCCCCCAGGTGGACGTGTCATTTCCAACTATTGCCAGCACATGGAAACTAGGGGCTACTGATATATACTATTCTCTGCCTATCGGGACGTAACTCGGACGGCGCTGAGTCGGGTCTTAAATACATTTCAATTGTACATTTAGGTAATGTGTGATTTATTTGGATTTATCCTTATTATTGTGAAAGATGTCCCCCAAATGTAAATTATTAATGTATTATTATTATTTTAATAATTATTATAAATGTGCAAAAAATATATATATAATTTATTTTACATGATTTCCTCTGATAAGTCCTAGTAGTAAAAAGTAGTAGTAAGGTTGAAATCGTTTTTTTGCAAGTAGAAATTAATCCGGGTTTTACAGGGTTAGTCATTCATTCATTCATTCATTCCCCCCGGAAATAAATAAATAAACACGGCTAATCATCCATCCATGTGTGACAATTGTTTGACACACATCATGTCATGTCATGTCTATCTATAGCAAGAGGTGGAATTGCGTCAGATCTTCTACACAAAGCAAAACAAAAGGGAGCAGTGCACCACCCTGTGGCAACAACTGGCACTGCTGACTGTTACAAGTTGACAGAGTGGATTATCTTCGATTACGTCCGCCAACATACATTCCAATAGTACATTTACTTGACCAAAAGGTAAAGACTGATTTATTTTGATTTATTCATTCTGGATCCTTAGTCCTTGGTCCGAGGTCACGAATCTTGACTGCAGACTTGTTGACTGTCTCGAACCAGCGTCCTCTCACACCATCAGCAACTGCCAGAACCACTGAGCCATCGTGGAATACTCTTAACCATGGATTTGGGGTAATTTTATCTTTTTTCTTTTTTTGGAAGGGAAGACAAAAAAAAGAAAAAGTCTATTTTACCAATGCAAAGGGTGAAATATTGTCATAATGTACGTTGTGTTTGTTTTGGAAAGGAAAAAGTGTTTTAATGTACTTTTTACTGACGTTAGGGTAGAGTTTGTTTTAACAGTACAGGACTCTCTCTCACACACACACCAGAGACTGGCAGCTGACTGGCTCATTCAGGGTTGCCAGGTTGGTGGCTGTCAGGTTGTCTAATGCCTGCTGCATTGTGTGTGTGTGTGTGTGTGTGTGTGTGTGTGTGTGTGTGTGTGTGTGTGTGTGTGTGTGTGTGTGTGTGTGTGTGTGTGTGTGTGTGTGTGTGTGTGTGTGTGTGTGTGTGTGTGTGAACCAGCTACACTGGCATTTAAACACATTCATATTGTAACTGTTGCCACTATAGGTGATATAGTTTGCTTTATTCCTAAAAGGTACAAGTTCATAATGAAGAAGTTCATAATTAAGTCACATTTAAAACATTATTTCATGTATTTGTCTCAAGTTGTTGTTGTAACTGTTGCCACTATAGGGGATATAGTTTGCTTTATTTCTCTAAGACAAAGTTCATAATAAGGTTAAAATAAGTTCATAATTGTTTATTATCTTTCTAAGTGTACAAGTGCATAATTAAGAAGTTCATAGTTAATAGTTACATTCTTCCACTCACAATTTAGGTGGCTTTTTAATGCGGTACTTATTCCTTCATTAAAAAATATGATTGGCACCTCATAAGTGTAAATATAAAATCAAATATAATATAGCCTACAATTGAAACCGCAGTGATTTTATCCTGTGTTCAATGCGTTTCTGCGTGGACTCAGATATCTGTCGTATGGGCAGGGATTTTTTCTAAAACGGAGGACGGAAATACTGACTGATGGCAGCAGCCAGGCGAGCCAGCCTCATTTTAATAATATCATCATTATCTAAACTAGAAATGCCAACTAGCCTACGTATCTCCACACCTCTCTGACTCTATCTCTCCTCTCTCACTTTCTTTGCCCACAACCATTTTTGATGAATTGAAAATGCGTGGGCCCTATTGTAAACAAGTGTAATGCTTTATGGTGTCGTCCACTCACAGTTAACAGTTTTTGTATTGAGTTGTACTTGAAATGTACTGTAATTCTGCAAACTGTTAATACATAAATCAATCAATCAAAAAAGGCCACCCACCCTAGAGTCGGCGGGTTCGGTTCAGCTTTACGTTTCTTCCTAATATAAGAGTAGGCCTATATATAAATATAAGGGGGAGCTTTTTTTCTTTTAAAAAAAAAAAATAGTTACCACTGTCGCAAAATTGCTTGGTCAGTGTGGGGCATAGGTGTGGGGTCTCTGTCGGTCCTTTGCTCTATATCTGGTGGCGCCTTGAGACAACTTGTGATTTAACCCCCTGGATTTAACGCTTTAATACAATTGATGAGCCCGTCTCTGCTGCCATCTAGTGGAACCTAAAGTACAGTAGCTCAACAGACCACCCTAAACACCCCAGCCAAGGCCTATCTCACAGCCCGCTTTCCACGCCCGGTAAATAGTGGTGTCTTTAACATTAGCATTTACACGTTTTTTTCTCTGGAGAATCTAAGTACATTTTCTAATGTAAAAATGTGACAGACCAATATTATTATGAAGCAAACAAGATGGTAAATCAGCTCGAACAGATAGAACAAACCTTACCTTGAGAAAACAAAAGTTGTAGACTTCTTAAATTACCTCTGTTAACATGTAGCGTCTATGGAGTGACGTCACGCTATCACCACTAACCTAAGGGGGCGTATTAAGGGGGGCGGGGAAATTCTGTGAGATAGGCCCATAACAGGTGCGTCGGCGACAAAGCAGCAGACTGCAAACACGTAGAGAAGGAGGGAGACCCGCACACTGTCACTTTCTGGTTCAAGAGCTTTTTATTCATTGTCCAAAATGCAACGATTCGGTCCTTCGACCTTCCTCAGGCATCTGCCTGACACACACACACTAAATATATAAATCAAGTAAACATGTTAAATATCAAAGCAGCACTACGTGTAACTTTCCTCTTTTACCCCGGATTTTAACTTAGTTTCCTGTGCATGTGCTGAGATTTTGACTATTGAGCTAATTAGAGCCGGCCTGCTTGCTCTGGGGATAAATTTAATCTTGACCATACATCAGGTCAAACGTGGCGTCAGATCCTGTGTCTAGGTGAGACATGACCTTTGACCTCATGTCAGATCCTGTGTCTATGTGAGACATGACTTTGACGCAATCTGCAGTATGTCTCAAATTCAATAGAATAGCAGGGAGACAAAATACAACCACCCCAATTGGATAAGTTATATTGTATTATACCACAGGTCGTTTCGAGGAAGCAATCTGATTGGTTGAAACAGCCTTCTAGCCGTGGGTTAAACCAGCACCATTCACCACCTAATCAAAACAAAGAATTCAGCTGCTCTGTTCTCCCAGAGCGCTAGCAAACTCGGTGGCTAGGCTAGCTAGTTTCTTGGGACATTTGTGGTCGTAGTGACTACATCTGTCATTCAAAAAATATATTCTTTCAGCGATTTTCTTAGTTTTAAGGGTAACTGTTGTATTATTGCCACTTCAGTGATGCTTGCGGAACTCGACTTCGTCTCGTTCCTCACCGCATCCCTGTCGTGGCAATAATCACGTTAACGCACACCCTCTCGTGTAATATTGCTTAATTAACATACTCTGCCATACAGATTGGACACACTTACATTTCATTCATTATAAAAAAGTTACAAAGTGAACCTTCAGGCAAGTTTAGGGTATGGAAAATATGTGCTTTTGCTACTACTCCTACAGATCAAAAATGCACAAATCAGTGCATATTATCTCTGACTGGGCCCTGGGACTGGGGTCATATTATCTCTGACTGGGCCCTGCAGGGACTGGGGTCATTTGAGTAACATCCGCTATGACTCCATGGCTGCCTTCCAACGTTTGCAGGCCCTGGGTAGTCAACACAGTCTGGCGGAGATGTGCGCTCCGAGGTTCACACTTTTCTAATAGGCCTATCTCACAGCCCGCTTTCCACGCCCACTTCCGGTAAATAGTGGTGTCTTTAACATGAGCATTTACACGTTTTTTTCTCTGGAGAATCTAAGTACATTTTCTAATGTAAAAATGTGACAGACCAATATTATTATGAAGCAAACAAGATGGTAAATCAGGTCGAACAGATAGAACAAACCTTACCTTGAGAAAACAAAAGTTGTAGACTTCTTAAATTACCTCTGTTAACATGTAGCGTCTATGGAGTGACGTCACGCTATCACCACTAACCCCGAAAGGGGGCGTATTTAGGGGGGCGGGGAAATTCTGTGAGATAGGCTTATTCTGTTAAGGGCCTGTGCTAGATGCTGTATGGCAAATGCTTGCCTTGATTTCATGTTTACATTTTGTTCCCCTTTTCTTCTTAATTTATATTATTAGCGCTACAGTAAACACGTGTGCCTTTGACATGATCCATTTAACTACTTTTAGCAGATGAGCTTCAATGTTTATTTTAATGGAATTATACTCCACTCTGCCCACTTCAGTAACACCTTTGCAACAAGGAGAATACTGTACATAGTTTGTGTTTTTTGTCCTTTTAGTCACAAGAGGGTGCTGTTCCCTAGGTGTTCTATGTTGCTCTATCATGCATGTATCATGTTCTGTAGACACTACACTAGAGTTCTTACAAACAAATGTATCACAACAGGGCTGGTCGGCCGGGGCTCCCATAGGCGGCTGCCTGGGGCAATGTTCAATGTCATTTGCCAGCATGTTTAGGAAAAAGCTAAATAAAAACAAAAATAACCATTAAGTTTGATATAGACCCAGAGATCAGTGTAAGAGACAAAAAACAATCAAGCAAAAAAGAAAACACCTCTGTTTATTTTTTGCTAAACTGTCCAAGACAGAGGGTAAACTTCTTAGACTTGTGATATGAATGACAGTCAGTGAAAGATATTAGAGGAATTATAGACTATAGGGTATGCACGTGACATCATCATAATACCCGGAAGTTACAGTACGCCTACTGAGTGGCAAGAAACTACTTTATGGCCTTGACAGCGCATACATCCAAACAGAAAAGTCCTATCTGATTGCATTAAACAACGTTAAATAACGTTAAACTCACTTTGCCATTCACTTTGTCACTCAATTTGCCACTCACTTTATGCATGCGCATACCCTCTATTAGGAGACAGAAAACAATCCTTTGCGATGTGTAGTTTGTGTAGCATGAACTCAATCCGAATACCATCTCGTGTTTGTGCTTAATGCAAAAGCAAATGTTGGAATTAGTTGGAAAGTACTGTGACTAATGCCCCAGTTTCTTAAAAAAATTAAATAACAAAAAAATAAAAGAACCATTTAATTCTGAGGGACAATCATATTATAGTCAATATGCATTTAAGTCCTTCACCTACACCTCACCAACACTCACATTGACATTAAAAGTACAAATTGTACCCGTTTACATTGTACTGCGGTTCCATGTGAATGACACTTTAAATGGGCTAATACGCCTGATTTGCCATAATATATTACAATTGAGCTCTATAACTTTTATTTTTTTCCAGCTATTTTTTGAGTGGTGCAACCACTCCAAGGAACAGCTTTGCCCCTATGGGACTATGTTTAGAGTACCAATAGGGGGTTCTGTTGCACCACTCACTTCAGACTGGTCTGATTTCATCTATTTTTAGAAATAGTTCATCTTTTACTTAAGGGAGACAACATATATCACAAGTTGTGTGGTCCAGCCCCATGGAGAATGGATATTGTAACTAAAAACAACGTAATAATACTTCCTAAGAGCACGTTTTTATTAGTACATGCATTGCATTCCATATTGCTGGACGATGATGGACAAATGACATCATCTTGCAACAGGCGGTCCCCTTAAAAGATGAACTATTTTGCAAATAATATATTATAATAAGGTGTTTTAAAAAAACATATAAGGCTTATTAGCCAGGGATCCTTTAAAGAAATGTCTTTTTGGCATCGGGACAAGTGCATTATGTTAGAAGGGACACATGCATGCCATCACATAGGGTCATTTAACCTAAAAATTCAGGTCTTTTATTCATAGCTCGTCTACCTTTGAATGTTTTTTAGAATTTTTGCAGATCAATCTGATTTTAGATTTAGACTTCATTCTCTTCACTTTAAAACTGGCCTCTTTATTTGGGCATGTCATTACAGGCAGAAAAAAAAAAGTCATTGTTCTTTTTTCAAAAATAGCAGATCTACCAGCTCACTAGCATCACAATGCGTTGTGAGCTTGTAGATGGGCTATTCTTTTTGCATTTTTTTGCAATCAGGCTTACAGTAAGTGCAGTCACTTTATATTTTGCCAGCGTCTAGTCTGCCATCCCTCAAACAAAGACAACCACCCGGCTCCGTCACCTTCTTCTCGGAGTAGGGAGGAGTCAAGTCTCGTCTTGCCCACCAGGTGAGCCTGACAGAAGGCATGAAGTACTTAGCTTGAAGAGTCCTCCTCAAACCTCCATCTAAGAAATGGCACTGTGACATCACATGACATTCACGTGTGACATCTGTGGTGTCTTAAGGCCTGGTCCACTTTGGTGGAGAACCGGGTTCAGAACCAAATACAGCCAAGATCAGTGATGCGTCATGACATCTTCAGAGAGCTCCATTTCTATCACAGCTTTCCTGTGGAGAGAATTAAACACAGTCTATATTTCACGCGTGCGCGCACACACACACCTCTGACAAAATTTTTTGAGATATGCTTGAGACAAAATCTGTGCACAGACAATTTGGCTCCATCTTAAATCAACCTTAAAATCAGATCACGCAGTCAGAATATGAACATACCCAGGCCTTTTCCCATTGTTTTAGCAGCTGTTCGTGTTCAGTGAGTGCACTCCTCCACTGGTTCAAATCTCTGGATGGAATGCTCTCCTCATCTGTTAATTGATAAGAGGCTTTATGCATATAAAACATACCTAACAATGTCATGTCAGGAGTCATGGCAAAACAGCAAAGGTTCAGGGAAACCAATCATTTATCCTCAATTCAAAGTTGATTGCAGGGGCACTATAGTCTCAAAAATATGGAGGAAAAAGAGTGGAAAAAGAGTTGCAAGAAGTTTAACGATGACTCAAGTCTACTCAAAGATGACAAAAAGTGCTCAAGTGTAAAGCTCTGGGACAATGCGATCAGTGTAACTGATGACTGTAACGTTTGTCTTCGCATTTCACTTTCTCTTAAATAGAATGGTCAAAAACAGGGGTGGTTAACTTTGACGACGGAGAGTGCCACAAATTATTTCCACTCACTCCAGAGGGCCACATTGCATATATATTGTAGCAAAAATAGCCAATCTACAAGCTCAAAATGCGTCGCAGTGTGACGCGTTTTGAGCTTGTAGATCGGCAATTTTTGCTATTATTTGAATTGAAATCCTGAATTATATTTTGCCATTTTTCAATTGGTACAAATGGACCTTTTCACCCAAACCAATCACCGATACAGATTTAGGCATGCTACATCTGTTGATTAATCAGGTGATGATTAATCATCTACCTCCAATAGTGAGGTGCAGATCGACCTCAGAGACGTCACGTCCTACGCTGGCTTCAGCGATACAGTGGTAACGGGCGTCCTTAATCAGAGGCCCCTCCCTGAGCCAGCTGCTCACTAGCGCCTCCCCATGGCCCGTCTGCCGTCGGTGCTCCATGACGGGGCCATCGAGACCTTGTCCGTTTACTAGCCAGTGAATGTGGACGTCACTAGGACCTAAGAGGACAGAATGGGACTTCATGTTTGACCCCTGATTGGTCGACAACTCTGCCAAGACACCCGTCACTCCACAGGGCCAAAAATAGCCGATCTACAAGAAGTTCACAATTGTGAGTGAGCTTGTAAATCTGCTATTTTTGGCGAATCGAGTTGTGTAGAGTGAAGTAAGATCGTACCAAATGTGCTCTTTACAGGTCTGTTTTTTATCAAGTACAGAGGGTTTAAGTAGTACGGAATTTGCAGCTCAACAACACATAATTCACCAGTTATTTATATATTTAAAAAAAGAAACTTACCCTAAAAAGGTTCTCTTTCATTCTAAATGTTTCTATCGTTGTTAATGCCAGTAATAAAAATGATGACGTAACACAACTGAATAAATAGGCACCAGCATTGATAACATTTGAAATCAAGATTTATTTAACCTCCCTAACAGCAATAACCCCAAAATGTTTGAGAATATTATGTACATCTTGAAAGTATTTCCCAATATATACAAATATATTTACATTTGTTTACAGGCAAAGAAAATCCAAGTTACACATTTAACCTACAATATTTCTACAAAAAAAACATCGTTCTTGACACTGCTTGAGAAGTACCTACTTATAAATATCTCATATATCAGGTCAGATTTTCCAGTTATAAAAACAAAATTCAGTACCATGGAACTGAGGCATGTGAGACATGAAACCACATGTCGGAGGTTTTTAGGAAACTCCAATTTATTCAGATTAGCCTCATATACAGTTTAGGTATAGTCCAAATGGGCCTAAAGTTAGGGTACAGTAAAAAGGCAGTTTTGTTGTGAGAAACTTTGCACATGCGCACATACAGTACACACACACACACACACACACACACACACAGCCACACACACACACACACACAAACACACACACACGTGGGGGGGGGGGGGGGGGGGTAAATATCTATGCAGGTTAGGTTGGGGGGGTAGGGAAGTGATGTCAGGTAATATTGTAGCCACATGCACAAAGAGAGAGCGAGAGAGGAAAAGGAGGAGATAGAGAGAGAAGGGTGAAAGAGGGGACATAGAGAGAATGGGAAAAGAGGGGAAGACAGATATAGAGAGGAATAAAAAGAGAAAGCGTGACCGACAGGCAAAAACCAGGCAGTGTGAGTTCCTGAAGAAGGGTTTTGGGTGAGGGGTGAGTCAGTGTCACAGGCACCACTCACCCAAGGCCAGGCAGAAGAGCAGGAAGGCCTCCTGGGCGTGAACCCCCCAGGCCTGATCCTTCAGCAGGGGGGGCAATAGTCTCACCTCTGCCTCCCTCTGGCCCTGCACACCGCCGCCGCGAGGCCCGGCGGAGGAAGAGGTGGCAACGGAAAGAGGAGAGGAGGAGCAAGGGAGGACAGAGGGAGTAGCACTACTTCCAGATGAGGAATGGGAGGAGGAGGAGGATGCACTGGAAGAGGAGGAAACAGCAGCGGAGGCTGTGAGGGGAGAAGGGAGCACATGGCAGGGGAGGGAGGGAGTGATGGAGAAACGGTAAGAACTGAGGAAAGTCGAGGAGGAAAAGGGTTTGACGTGCAAAGCACACAAGGAAGGATAACAAAAAGGTAATTAGAGGTCTGCACAGGAAATGACCCGAGAATAACCATACCCGGTTCCAGACGGACCTTAATGGGTCTCGACCCGACACATACTGGACCCGAAGCAGGCTACATTATACGTACACTGAAATTATATTTTCAGCAAGGCCTTGCAAAAACAATGCTCGTTTCACCGCTGAGACTTGCCTGTCTTGGTTGCATCAAATCTGCAGTAGTGCATTGCAGAGAGTACATTTAGCTGCGGCAATGTTCTTAAATTGCCCTTCGATAATATCCACTACAGATGACGATCCTGGTGGCTTTTGCACACTATATTGTTTCTCTCGTAGTTTGGGTTTAATCTCACTATTATGGAAAATGTCCATGGTGTTCAGGCAACGCACTGCACCTACTTGAGATTGGCTGAGTTTCAATCGGCTGTAAACGTCATTCAAACCAAACAGACAATATGGATTTTAGAATGTAATTATACCGAAGCAGATTAAAGCAGCTCACCAGCTCAGTGGCCTTGTGGTTAGAGTGTCTGCCCTGAGACTGGGAGGTCGGGGTTCAATCCCTGGCCAGGTTATACCAAAGACTCTAAAAATGGGACCCAGTGCCTCCCTGCTTGACACTCAGCATCAAGGGTTGGATTGGGGGTAAGTCCCTGCGACATACTAGCGTCATGTCCAGGGGGGTGTACTTGTACATCAAGCTGCCTCACGCTACAGAAACAGGAGATAGGCTCCTGCCCTATGGGCCTCATGGCTCGGCAAGGCTACTTACTAGATTAAAGCAGATGGGGTCAGAGTCTTACTCGAGACACCGCAGCAATTAAAATAGATCTGACCCGTACCTGAGAGAAAGTAAATATGTTTTACCCTGATCCGCTCCAGTCTCGGGTAGGCCCTCGGGTTTCCGGTTTCGGGTTGACCTGTGTAGACCTCTAGTTCCAATGCCTGATTTAAACAGTACTTGGTTGCGCATCGTGACGATCCACATGCTCGCAACACGTCGCAATGTGCAACACGCTGTAAGCTTGCAGATCAGCCATTTTTGATGTGCGACACTGGTACAAATCAAAAGTATAAAGTACAAATCAAGCCACAATGGGGAACATCATAACTATATACAGTACTGTATGCTATCAATAAAATGAGAATGTTACCACAGATGTGAGATTCATACTTTAACTAATCATGCTCTGGGGGGGAAAATCTAGAATTTAAAGCTGAATTAAATAGAAATTGGAAATGAAAACATGGTAAAAGATTGTTTTCAGGGCTCATTTGAAGACAAAAGAGAAAAAAAGGATAATCGATCAGCGTATTTCTGTACATTAATGGGTTATTGTCAGCCAATAGGGAGGAAGAGTAGTAGAGGTTAATATGGCCCTGGGGGGGCAGAAGTGACTTTGTACCATCAGGGTTTCATAGGGTGAAAAACAAAACAAAAAAAGATTGTGCGACTCTGGTCACATCTACACAGTTCAGACAGTGGTTTGAAATCTTCCAGCATTTTTCCCCATTTTGTGAGTCAAAGTTCCCACCTCCCTCCTACCACCGAGTCCCCTCCCCCCACTGTAGGGTTGATTGGTGCCGTCTAAGCAATAATAGGGTTCTGATTGACAAAACCTTTGTGCGAATATCATCTTCCTCTTCCTCCAGACGTATGATTCGGTAAATCCACCCAATCTCACGTAGGAGAATACAGCATAAAGTCTTCATAAACATACAAATTGCTGTACCGCCGACCAGTTTTGTTCTTTTTCTTCCTTTGTATCTTCGCTGGTCCTATACAGTACCTCAACAGGTGGAACATCCATAGTCCACAGACCACGTACGTCGTACGTGCTAGAGGTGTGAAGATTGTACACAAAGCTAGGTAGTATAATGACAGCGTACTGAGCAAACCTTCCCTGAGAAATTTAACTACATCCACTAGCCCAAATTGCAAAATAATAAAAACAAACTAATAAAATACATGAATTTAACAAAATCACACCCTCCACACCCACCCACCCCAATCTCACACTGTACAAAAAGGTAACATGCATCCAATTTGGAGAACATCAGGGTAACTTACCAATTTGGTAAACAATGTTTCCAATTTGGAAATTTTAAATAGCTTCTTTACTTTTCTTTTCTGCTGGACTATGCACAGAGAGTTACGACATTCATGAGTTGCCTTGATATTAAATACTTTGTAGCCCTTTGCATCAGAAAAGAAATCCAATCTCTGGAGTCTGATGCACGACCTTAAATTTGAAATAAACGTATCCTCATCTGGCACTGTAAATAGTACTATGTACTGTGAGGCAACAATAGCGTAGTATTCCCTAAAGTTTCTGGGTTAAGGGAAATAACAGGCAAATCTATGGTTTCTCGCTAGCAGCAAGGCTCATCGGCATCTGCAAACTCAATCGGTTGAGATTCACAATCTACGTCAAATGGTTTCTCCTTGGATGGACTGTCGTCAGGGAAACTGTGAGAGGGGATCCTTCCGTTTCCACACTCCGGTTCGGTCTCGTACCCGGTGTCGCGCAGCGCACGCAGCTGATTATTTGGGGTGACTTTGCTGCCGTTCTGGGTCGGGCGCTGTTCCGTGAGGTTCAGTTTTTCCGTCACGGCTTGCTCTGTCGTCAGGCCCGACTCACAGGACCGGTACTCGGGCTGGATGGGGTTCTTGTGGCTGCCCAGGAGGGCCGCTCGCAGCCGCAGGCAGGGCGCCGGGAGGTACTGCATGTAGCAGTTGTACGCCAGCGCAGCCAGGAAGAGGAGGAAGAAGAGGAGGAAGAGGGCGAGGAGGGCCGAGCTATTGTTGTACTGCAAAAACTCCGCTGACGGGTCCAGGGTCTCTGGCCGGGGAACGTTGGGATTCGGGGGGAGGTGATTAGGCTGTAACCTGATGGTAGTACTACTGGTGGGTGGGGTTAGTGACAAGTCAGTTTGAGCCGGGGACGTGAAGAGGTTTGTGGCCGAGGGGCTGGGAGGGGCGCGGGCCGAAGTTAGTGGAGGTTTGGCTGTGTTACCGTTACCTTCAGAGGACCGGGGGCTTTCCGTCTCCTTCTGGCCGAGATTGGTTCTGAGGGTGGTCACGGTGCGACCGGCCTGATACGGCGGTCTGGATGGGGCCTCCAGAGATAGAGAGTATCCAGCTTGGAGGTGGCTAAAGTTCTTCCCGGAGGCAGGGCTCCACTCCAGGGACCAGCACTCATAGAGGCCCTGGTCCTCCGGAGCCACGCTGTAGATGAGGAGGCCAGCCTCCCCTATGAGGTGGAAGCGAGAGGCCTCGGTCAGCGCCGAGCCATTGGACTTCCATATCAACTGGGCTAGGTTGGAGCGCACCAGACAGGGCAGCTCAGCAGAACTCCCTGGCTTCACGGTGACATGCTTGTAGTCCTGCACAGACAGGACTGGCACTGGGGGATACACAGGAGGAAAACACCATGTTTTTGAAGGCCGTCATTTCATTTAATCCATTGAGACCTGGAACGCATCCATGTCACGTTAGCGTTTAACCACATTAACCATTAACCCATTTTGGGCGGGAACCCCTTTTGGTGTTTTAAACATTGTTATAATTTAGCTATTGAAAAATAGCAGATCTACAAGCTCATAGCGCGCCACCGAGTGGCGCGCTATGAACTTGTAGATCTGCTATTTTTGAAAAATCGTTAAAATGTGCCTCAAATCTTTCCGAAAATTGTCATGATTTAGAAAACTTTTTTTTTTAAATTTGTCAGGCCTGAATGGGTTAACATATTTAGACCTGAGGCTGATTCTAAAAGAAATCTTCTAATCTAAATCCTAACAGTTTTCTGAAAAACACTGTTATCAGTGGTGCTCAAAACTTTTTCGCTGGCTCATCAGCCATGAGGTGCTGGAATCACAATTAAGTAAAAAAAGTAAAGGGAGTGGCAGCGGTGGCCGAACGGATTGCGGAGCGGTCTTGATACCGGAAGGTCGCCAGTTCGAATCAGCGGTCCGACACGTTAAAATTACCACCGCTGAAGTGCCCTTGAGCAAGGCATTGAACCACTACCATGAAATGTTCTATGAGCAGGGCCTGGCTGGAAACAAGTTCTTGAGCTTAGCCCAGATACCCTGGGTAAATATAGTAACTTTGCTTTGGAGGCTCCGCACACTCAAATCTGTGCACAATCGGATATTTTTATTTATATGATTAAGATAGCAAGCTTTCATTTAGCAAGCTTTTGTCATGCTTTCTTCAGGCATCTCAGGCCGCCGACCCTCCAAAATATTTTGTCCAGACACCCCCAGAAGCAAGGATTTGAGTTAAAGATTTGCACAAATTGTCACGATTTTTCAAAAATAGCAAGTGATGCTATATGAGCTTGTAGATCTGCTATTTTTGAATGGCCAAAGTATAAAGTGGTTAAAATCTGTAAAAATGACACAGATGCTTTCTCCGTCTTAATGGGTTAAGCAACAAAAAAAAAGCTTGTCAATGATGAGTCGAGCCCGACCGATGTAAGAGCTCAAAATTGAGAGACTAGACCATTACCAATATGGGTCAGGCTCCAACAGTGAGACAGAATGACATGTTGCACTACCTGTTGGACAGCCGTCTGCATCGCCATTAAGACTCTGGAGTAGACTCCTGGTAAAACAAATATGCATTATGTACACAAGTGTCTAAAACACGCACAGAGACAAACACCAACTCTGAAAGAAACAGGCCAAACAGGAAGGGGTGCGGTGACCGTTAAGATGGCTTTGGTTTGATAATGTGGTTTCTGCTTTTGGTTACTGCTGTTAGACAGATAGTGAGAGACAGCTAGCGTGAGAAAAAAAACAATGTGGGAAAATACCAGAACTTGAATTACCCGTGTGTGTGGCTGGGGGCATCGAATATATTCACACAGGCAGTTCTTTTAGGGTCCCAGGCGCAGTAGGGGTCCCGGGCCAGAATGCAGTCGTCACAGGACAGGTATTTGTCACAGAAGGCTGTGGGTGACTGGACCACTCCTGAGTCTGAGCCAGCATATAGAAAACGTGTCTGTGGACACACACACACACACACACACACACACACACACACACACACACACACACACACACACACACACACACACACACACACACACACACACACACACACACACACACACACACACACACACACACACACACACACACACACACACACACACACACACACACACACACACACACACACACACACACACACACACACACACACACACACACACGTTAAAGGAGTCCATGTCCTCAGTGGAACTGGTGGCTGTGCTTTGAAACAGATTGAAAGGTGCACTAGACAACACTAGATGTCACACTTTAACCACTCAATAAATATATATTTAATAGTTAAATAAATAGTTTTCAATAAATGCCTCAGTCAAAATATTGCTATAGTATTTAATATGAATATCAGAATGCTCGCCTCAAAATACAGTCGCCCTGGGCGCAATTCTGGTCAACTCTGAATGGTCTCTACCTGGTAATCCTAAACGTAACCTCAGTAAACTATGGCTAAACGGTTAAACTTTACCTCATTCCTAACCTTAACTCATTCGCTGACACCGCCAACTCTGGCTGCAAATCAAGACAGCAGACTTCTCACTTCAGATTTATTTTCATCGCTCGGCAACCGGAGTGTTACGAGCGCGTGCAGAACAGAGTTGTGAAGTGTTATCAATATTAAAACACACATCCAAAGTCGATGAGGGCCCAAGAAGGTTAACTGAGTTAACCTCAGTAAAACGGTGGCACAACCTAAACCTATTCCTAAACTTAACCCCAGTAAAACTATACCTAACCCTAAACTTATTTCTAACCTTCTAACCTTATCCAAGATTGCAAGATGCAAGATTACAAGAACCGCCCCACAGAGCAGCTGGCGTGCGGTTGGCAGAAAGAAAATGAGGGCAAGGGTGTTTCGAGGCGAGCATTCCAGTTACCTAATAAGTAAAATAATTATGTATATGATCTTACACCAGCAAGTTTCTAATTCTATAACCCACTACATGAATACACACCTGTGAGGACAGCACTAAGTTCTTAATGGACTCAGAGTTCTTCAGTAGTTGAATCTCTTCCACGCTGTGTACGTCTCCTTCATACACTACTGACTTGTGTAAGACTCCCTTGTCTATGGAGCAGAAATAAAAGGGAAAAGCATGCTGAACATGTAGACTTTCACACTATAGTTTTAGACTAGTTATTATTTATGCATGATTAAGAGGATAATCTAAGCCAGTGGCTCTCAAAGTGGGCTCAGGGACCCCGAGGGGTTCTTGAGGGGGTCCCCAGCAAACATCAGGACCTGATGAGGTTTGAAATTACCTGAGGCATATATATATATTTAAAAAAATCACACCCGTGTGAACTGAGTGGTGCAAGGTCTTATATAGCCTGATCAGCTGTGGTCTGACGTAATGTCAGTGACCATAGTAACCATGCTCATTATTTTGGGCCCCCACGTACAGGTACACACATACACGGGTACAAAAAAGCTGGTTGTTGGAGTGGTTTGCACCACTCAAAAAAAGATATAATCTTGAAAAAATGGCACTACACAACATTCAGCCACTAGATGGCGGACTTTTACCAAAGGCAACAGCAATGTGCACAGTGGTTCCCAAACAACGGATCAGGGCCCATTTATGAGTCATGGGCACATTTTTATGGGTCTTGTGCCTGTTTTAGTGAAAATAGCCGCTCTACAACTCACAACATGAGTCGCAATGTGATGGTAATTAATACTGTATTTTTGTAAGTTTGGGTCCTGAGAAGAAACCAAATGTATATTTCGGATCTCAGCTCGGATGCCGCGTTAAGCGGTCAAATGGGTGGGCCCGGGGTCGCGAACACTTTGGAGACATTCTAGTTGTGACACGGTTGTGAAATCGCTGCGGTGCCTTTTACCCGTTCCGGTGAAGATGACGTCGTATATGTTGCCGTCGAGCGCTCGAACCCTCTCCACCGCTATCTGGGTGTAGTTGACGTCCTTGGTGATGAAGCGGGGCCTGTTGCCTATGGGGAGGATGGGGTCCTCCAGCAGAGGGTGGTCCTTCACGAACTGGAGGGTCTTGTCCGGCAGGTGGAGAGAGCTGCTGATGTTGTGCTGCCGGTTGAGGTTGTTGATACACTGGGGAACGGGGAGAGACGAGGACTAAACATTCAGAGTGGCTGGACAACGTTGAAGCCGCCCCACTCTACTGGCCAAAGCTGGAACTGCAGGCGGGCGTTTTTTTTTGCCCGTGCATGTAGCACAAGTAACACAGCGCAGCTGGGGTTCAACACCGAGCGCTCGTTAGCACTTCCGCATTTGGACACCAAACTTTGGTGTCCAAATGTGGAAGTGCGTCGAGAAAATGCGGAAGAAGAGCATTCTTCTGGGTCCTTCAAACACCACTGAGCAACTTCCATTGAAATGAATAGTGGGGGCGTAGCAGTCCGCCCTCTAGTTTATATACGTATAACTATGGTTTATATGCATATTCGTCTACTTTGAAAATGATGCAAAGGTATGGATGGAATTGGAATAGCTGACACGTTTCCTTGCAGTGTGAAGGAATATCTAGTGTCATTAAATCTGATGATTGACAGATTAACACATTTTTGCAAAGGTGCCCTTACCGCTCCCGGCCGCGGGGAAGGAGTCATCCCGTTGTAGCGCACCCACTTGGTGTGGGACTGTTCCACGGTGGCCTTCTGCATGTACTTCCCCCTGGAGAACACCTCCTCCACTGCGGTCATGTTGTAGGCACACACCGCTGACAGGCCCACGTTAGCCCTGGGACACGAAGGACAGCCAGAAGACAAAGAACAAAGGACAGCTTTAAAACCACTTAAAACCCCTGTAGTCTTAACTGGACTTTGGCTACAACTGCACTTTGACCACTTCTTCCCTCTAAACCAGTGGTTTTCAACCGTTTTCATATCAAGGTCCATTATATTTGAGCCACAGACCACCATTTGATGAGATTTAGCCTTGCAGACCCAAAACTAAAGAATATTTTGTTATCGTTGGATAAGACTTTGTCCACAATTCCATGCTGTATTGATGTTGTACCATTAGGAGAGACAACAGGCAAACGATCAAAATAACAATTGTTTTACATTCTCTAATTGTATATACTTATTGTAAATTAATTAATGCAGATGTTTAACAATAATTTAACTCTTGATCAAGAGTTAACAATCTACAAGTGTCTATTTGGTTACCAACTCTCCATCATTTAGCTGGGGACCACCTGGAACCCCCTCATGGACCACTGGTGGACCCCGGACCACTGGTTGAGAACCACTGCTCTAAACCAATTCCCTTTGCAAAAAATAATATATAACACTGCTCTCAGGTTGGAACCAGACAGAATTAACCACTTTCAAAATAGCTGATCTACAAGATCTTTTTACACTCTCAAGAGTTAAGTGAACACTGAGGATTTTATAGTGTTGTGTGTGTATATATATATATATATATATATATATCTATCCATGGACAAAAGCATATCAAACGGGGGGTCCTTGAGATCCAAAAAGCTTGGTAAAAAGTGGTAAAGGCCACTGACCACTGGGAGGTGAAGACTCCATAGATGACGGTCTCCTTGGAGTTGTCTGCTTTCAGGATGAACACGTCGTGGACCACGTTGAACACAAAGTTGAGCTCGGGCATGGAGCACACCAGCTTGGCCTTCAGGAAGGACGTCCACTTCTTCTGCAGGGTCCGCTGGCCTCCGAGGTCTCCCTGGAGAGACAAACGGAACGGTTATTATAATCTCTACAGATGTAACACCAAAAATACCTAGAGAAAAAATCATTGGTGAACAGTCAGTGGCAATAAAATGGATATTGTCTACAGGTATCACAATACATTTTTGAGCAGTGCCAACTGCTCCAACAAGTGGCTTTGTGTGTAGGGCCCCCACCCCCCTGTGATGTCATGTGACAACCATGTCAATGGCAAAAATCACACTCGTGTGAGGCGAGGGGCGCTAATATATTAAAGTCTAACTCATGTTGATTAGGTGATGTAATGGTGATGTAAAACAAACGATGCCAACACAAACATTAAACGCCATTAACAATAAAGAGACAAATTATGACGTAATGAGGCACCTTATGACCTAAGTTTTCCCTTCATTGTCAATGGCGTTTACAAAACAAACATTGAACTAAAGACAAACATGTGTATAGGAGGGGCTGGCATCCCCTCAAAAATGTATTTATTCCGTATAAACCTTTTAGGAGCCTAAAAGGTGATGTATCACGACGTTCTCATCATCATACATCGTGATAAAAGGCACTGCTCACTTGATTTTCAGGCCGGTATGTAGCCTTCAAATCTGGTCCTATATTGCGCTCCACCCACAAGGACATACAGGATTGAGAGAGAGAGATAGAGAGAAAGAGGGAGAGAGAGAGAGTGGTGCAGTGCTCTGGATGGACAGCAATAGAAAAAGATGCAGATAGATGTAGGGCAGGACATATGCCCACATGGCCCCATGCTGCAGGTTCTGGGCAGATGGCAGATGGCCGCGTGACGTTGCACTGACCTTACAGACACGTGCCACCCTGGGAATGAGCAGCTTGCCAAAGAACTCGTACTCCACCGACACCTCGGTGAAGAAGTAGTAGATCTTGTCGTCCTCGCCATCTGCCGCGCCGCCTCCCTCCCTGATCACATCGGCGAAAACAAAGCTGGGCTCTGCGAGGAGGAGAAAGATGGAAGGGGATCGGAAGGAAATACCATGACCATCTTTAATAACAGTGGCTCCCAAACATTGGGTTGGGACCCATTTGTGGGTAACGGACATATTTTAATTGGTCCCTTTATGTTTTGTTTCCTACATTTTGTTTTTAATCAATATTATTATATATTAAAACACATTCTGTGCCATAAATGTGTATATACATTTTATCAAATCCCATGCTTGTGTGCCATAGTCGTATATATACTTTTTAATAACGCTTTATATTGATATGAAACGTTTTCGCTAAAACACCCGGCGTGTTTCATGCTCACACAACATTTACTTCGGTTTTAACACCGACTTTAAATGATATATTCTCGGAAACTAGGGCGCACTCCATGGTGATGATCAGATCCGCGAGGTTCAGGGCTCATTTCTGATTTTACACTGCATCGCAATTACAATATTAAGGTTTCTGGAGAAAGATAGCTACCGTGAGTTAACGCTAGCTTCTTCTGCTTTCGGAAAACGGAAAAAAACGGAAGTGCTTCAAATTAAAAGCTCTCTGCATCTGTCTAGCAGCCAAGCGATATCGCTGGTGGCTACACGGTGGCAGCCAAAGTGTTCAAAGAACACTCCCAAAAAAGCTAAACATTTCATGAATTAAAAACAAATTGAATGATTGTTTTTAAAGTATAAATGAATAAATAAATGAAAAAGAAATTCCATGAATTAGAAAACAAATGTTTAAGAAGTAGTGAAAATTGCCAAAGTGGTTCTCAAAGTGGGGTCCTTGAGGGAATGGCAATTATCGATTAATTCATGAATTGATACCTTATCGATCAATTAACCGGTTAGTTGATAAGCGCCGTTTTCTTTTTAAATCTGAGAATCTTAATTTCCCTCAATGTCTAACATAAAAATCTACATTTTGCCGATATACAGAAAGAATACAAGACACACGGCCAGGAAATGGCATCTTTGTATGAGGAATACAATGAAATGTGCACTGTCTTGTATGTCACATCACATGCAAAAGAAGAGACATTTCTGTGGCTACCAAGGTGTGGGGACTTTTTTACCCGGCCCAAATGTGTGTTCCTCGGCCACGGGCAGACAGCATTACATTCACAGAAAACCTATTAATTCATTGTAAAATGTTAAGCGTAGCGTACAGTACAGTACAGTACAGTACAGTACAGTACAGCGATGCTATGCTGAACGATCGATTCATTGTTTAACGATTAACTATTAACATCCCCCCCAGCAAAAATTGTCAATATAGCATCAAAACATTTTAAAGGGCAAGAACACTTTGGCAGAGGTTTGGGTTGTGAAGTTACCTTGTTGATGTCCGTTTACTCTTTGAGAGCTGTTTAACCATACATTGCATACAACGTAAGTCACTGAGGGGCATATTTTGAATGATCAATTTCTAATCAATGCAGGAATTCTTTTTGATTTATTGTCCACCTTTGGAGTTACTGTACATCATGGCAACACAAGCCAAGCATCTACCAACGTGAACACATTTGATATATTTAAACTATTCAAAAACAGACAATCTACAAAGTGAAAGATAATGAGTCAAGAACATGACAGATGTTTGTCATAATATAAGATCCCAACTTACCATTGAGCCAGGATGTGGAGTATTCTGTCCTCAGCAGAGCCTGAGGAGTTGGAGAATATCTGGAAATAATAGGTTCACTGCCTAAGAAGTTGTAGGCTGTTCCAGAATACAGTTCTCCATCTGATGGGGGGGTAAAAATAGGACAAAGATTTATTGTCAAGCCATCCATAACGTTTATTATTTTTTGAGGGGCGCTAGGGGGTCATTTGGGTCTGAATGTCTCTGCACTATTGGGGGATGACTGGTCTAGTCTAGCAGATACCCACGGGGCTCGCGGGAAAAAAATAGAAATGTCCCCAAAAATGTCCTCAAATGTTTTGAGCGCCTGAGGGCTCCCCTGACGCGTGCCTCACCCCTCTGGGCGGTACTATGATTATCCTAGTGATGGGAAGCATCCAATAACATTTTACCAGTGGAAGAGCCTCACCTTGGTTTTCACATGCACAACCATGCTAAAGTCTTGTGAGACAAAAACTGAAACCAACACTAAAACCTAATTAAAACAAAAAAAAAGACGAAGCCATTTCAACAATAAAACAAAAATAGAAAACTCGCAAGTCTGCGACATTTCAAGTGTTCTAGTACAGTATGATGATGATGTATTGACCCACATGACATCACAGACTGCTTCAGTGACAGTGGGACACAAAGTGTACCTCCTTGGAGGAAGCCGTGATCAGATTGGTGTCCATGTCTTCAACACAGTGTCTTTACGCTGTATGAAGTTGCCCCCAGTAACATCTGGACGCTGTATGAAGTTTCCCCCAGTAACATCTGGAAGAGTAAAACGGCCTCCAGAGGTTCCCTTCAGTCGCATTGGCCACACAGCTGTGCTGATCGGAGATTTCATCTACACCTGGGGAGGTTGTTCTTACTTGCTAAAGCGTATGATAACTGCAGGTAAGTCTTACTGTAATGAGCTGTATACATTCAATGTTGATGACCACAGATGGTTCAAGAACAGTGTTTCTGGGAATGTTCCAGAGGCGAGGATGGGCCACTCAGCCTGTGTCTTGGGGAATGTCATGTTTATCCATGGAGGATGTAAGCTCACTTGGTTTTCCTTTGTTTTCCATAATGACATATACAAGTTGGACACCACCTGAATGGCCTGGTCTTTAATTAGCATTAGAGGTTACTGGCCACCTGTTTCAACACATCAATCTGCCACCATCATCGGGACAAAGATGTTTGTATTTGGGGGATTTGGAGACACTGGCAACTACTACCAGCTCAGAGTGTTTGACACAGAGACCAACTCTTGGCTGAGTACGCCTTCTGCACGCCGTCCAAAAGGACATTCAGCCTTTGCCTACAATGGAGAGCTGTACATATGGTGGCGAAAGATTTTTTCGGTGCTTTAATATGTGGAAATCCAGAGACCTTCTCTTGGACGAAGGTTGTACCCAATGGAAATAGCCTACGTTCGTTTGTGACGTGCTGTAGCATCGTTGGTAATCGCATCATCAGCTTTGGGGGAAGCTTAAAAGACCTGTATATAGACCTGAGTCCTAGTCTGAAGACATTATGCAAGCTAGCAGTTATCAAGTACACAGTCGGAACTCCCACACAACATCAGGTGGGAACTGGCAGCCATGACTACAAACAGCAGACACACAAAGTACAACTAAATTGTGAAAATGTTTCTAAACTGCCACAGGATATCAGCTAGGAACAGAAAAATATCGCAGCCAGCCGGATCCTCACATCATTTTTTGAAGGGCGTTGGCCCCGCCTATGCCCAGCTTTGTGTGTTTGTTTGTACCCCATAGCGATGATTTGATTGGCTGAGCAGTGAGCACAGAATGTGAGGATAAAAAGTGAGGACAGAAACGTGAGGACGCCAAAAGTCATTGGCCAGAATGTAATGATGTTTGATGATGTAAGAGCGATAAGAGCGCCCATCACTTCACACGAGTGTGATTTTTCTAACTCCTTTAGCGCCATCTAGTGTTAGCATGCTCACACTGCCGATATGCCGCTCATCTGCTTCCATTCTACGGAGCTTGTTTCCGTTCCGGGTTAAACAGGAAGGTGGGGGCCCCCGGGAGGAGTTCAACACTACTGGCATTAGCTCACAGCCTTTAGCTAGCAGTACAACCAGCTACATTTTCTCAGTGATGCGGTCGGGTGCACGGCGGCGCACCATGGACAGCTCTCGAACCTTTGGAGATACGGCGCTTTGAAAATCGGGTTATAATGGAGGCTCAACGGAGCTGAATTTAAAAATCGCATCGCTGGTGGGGAAGGAGGAGGTCCATACTAGCCAGTGTCCGCCTCGTGGAAGTGGTTACAAATTGTTCCGACTCACCAACCATGACGCTGGTGAAGCTTTGCGTCGGGTCAAAGGAGCACTTCCCCCTGCCGTCCTCGGCTCGGCCCGCTAGCGTGAAGTCTGACAGGCTCTGGGAGAAAGAGGAGGTCAGGGTTATTTGATGAAAGTGAGCCACACTAAACCCTAATCATAATCACAATTTAAACATTTTATTTATTTTAGCAATTTATTTTATTTTAGTTTTTATTAAACGCATTTTCATAGTGATACATAGTGATCATATAGTTCAACTGATCCAAGTCAGTACACAATCACGTGTGTCCTCGTGGCCCGGGCCGTCCTAGCGGTTTGGGCACCTAGGCTGGTCGGGGTTCGAGTCCCGACGACCTTTGCTGCATGTCCCCCCCCCCCCCCCCCACCTCTCTGTCAACCTACTGTATATCTATCATGATAAGGCAAAAAAGCCCAAAACAAAATAATAAAAATAAACATGTGTGTGCTCGCTTCTTTTGGGCTTAAAGAAGCTCGCTTCTTTTGGGCTTATTTTCGTTTCTCTCGAGAAATCTGCCAACACCGTATATGGGAGCCGCCACTCACCAGGTAGTCACACTGCGGTTGGAAGGCATGCGTCCCACAGACAAACAGCCGCTCATCGTCCAACACTTGAAGCACCCGGATGTAGTTTAGACAGTCCTTCTGTAAACGGTCAAGTGATGAGACTAGTAATAACGACTTATTCTTAATAATGAAGCATTTCATTTGGGCAAGTTTCTTTGAGACAAGATATCTATAGGCAATGGCATAAACAAGCAAAAATTCCAATCTGACCTCTTTTGATTTTCCTTTGAGTGTGCACATCGTCATTGGAGTTTCTGCAACTGTCCATTGAACCTTTTAGAAGGGACAAAAGAATCTCAGCGTGAACACTCATTAAAGAGAGCACCCCTCATCTTTCTTCATATATCGAAACCAGTGGTTCCCAAGGTGGGGTCCAGGGACCCCCAGGGGTCCTTGGAGTTCCAGGGGGTCCCCAGCTAAATGATAGTTTGGAACCAAATGGACCCTTATGGGTCTGTAACTCAAGAGAGCGTACAAATGGAACCAAATGGACCCATTACACTCTCAGAGTTCAAATATACATTGGGTGTCCCAGAGATAGAAATGGGGGAACCGTAGACTAACGCATGTCAAACTGGGGGTCCTTGAAATGAAAATGGTTGAAAATCACTGCTAGAGCCGTAAAGATCTTCTCTTATGGGGGTCTTTGACATATATTTTCAAATAGGGGGTCCGTGGGCTAATTAGTGTCAATTTGGGGGTCCTTGAGATGAAAAGGTTTGGGAACCCCTGATCTAAAGCAGGGGTTCTCAACGTTTTTGGCCGGGGACCCCCGGAAATGCTTTGGCAATGTCTCGGGACCCCCGCCCCGCCCCCTCTCGACCCCCAATATAAATTGACTGCTACAATAACCTTAACCCATTTTGGGCAGGAACCCCTTTTGGTGTTTTAACTAAGCATTGTTTAGCTATTGAAAAATAGCAGATCTACAAGCTCGTAGCGCGCCACCGAGTGGCGCGCTACGAGCTTGTAGGTCTGCTATTTTTGAAAAATCGTGAAAAAGAATCTTTTTTTTTTTTTTTTATAATTTGGGGACCCCCTAAAATAATTTGGCGACCCCCCGAGGGGTCGCGACCCACGGGTTGAGAACCCCTGATCTAAAGGATGGATTCCACATCACATTGTGATACCTTGTTGTTCTTGACTGTAACATTGGTCTTGCTGAGTTCAAAGATGGCCTCCCTGGCTCCCACGTACAGCGCGTCTCTCTCCTCGCTCAGCAGCAGAGTGGAGTAGTTGAAAATCCCTGGCTCTGAAAACTCCATCAGGTCCACCTCTGAACACACACAAAAACATTAGATCACATGAGAGCAGATCTACAAGCTGGGAAAGAGATTTGGGAAAAAAGCAGTCCAAGTACAGTTGTATCCCCGGTCCGGGTTTTACTAAAATAGAGGGTTTTGATTAAAACCAGGAAAAGACAACACTAATAACACAATATCCAAAGTATTTAGTCTCATATCACAATATCGATATAATATCTACATATTCCTAGGGCTGTCACGATTACACCTTTAAGTTGGCAATTAATTGTCAGTTGTCACACAAATAATTGCGATTAACGATTATTATTATTTTTGGCGTTGGAACCTTATGAATAGAAATCACATTTCTGTTTGCCTTTTAGGCTTCGTAATGAAAAAGTGCACAGATATGCCAACTGAAATATACCAAAAAAAAATTTTTTAAAGGGTAAAAATAGCAGAAATAGCTGATCTACAAGCTTACAACGCGTCAGCTTATAATCTACAGCTACAAGTGTACAACATGTAAGCTTGTAGATCTGCTATTTCTTCTTTTTGAGCGGTGCCTCCGCTCCAATACGCAGCTATGTGTGTCCGTATGTGCGTGTGTGTGTGTGTGTGTGTGTGTGTGTATGCATGCATGCATCTATGTATGTCAAGGGGCCAGTAGAGTACAGCACAGAGTAAAGTGGCACAGAGTACAATACAGTACGAGCCCTGGGCGCGTTCTTGGGGGTCTGGATGTTCCGGGGACCCCCACACGTTAACTCTGTCATTTCTCGAAGATTTGTTCCAAAAATAATCCAAATACAGTACAGTACAGTACAGTACAGTACAGAGCACAGTACACTACAATACAGTGCAGAGCACAGTACAGTAACTATAACAATAAATGTATAGTTGCACCGCTCAGTTCACACAGGTGTGATCTTTATGTATATGAACATCTTTCAACATGGAAACGATGACAATAATGACAAAATAATTTGCGATTATCTCAAATGATTGCGATTAGACGATTATGTAATAATTGTGACACAGCCCAACATATTGCCCAGCCTTACTTGTGGGGCATGGGTCTCTGTACACTTGTGCAACGTGTCCCATTACTGTCTCTCTAGCTATGGCATATCGAAGCATCCTGTGAGTGTACCCATGTGTCACTATGTCGGGGGTGATTTATCGTGGCCCTAGCAGAGTTTGTGTTAGGCAGGCTAGCTGGCATGGGGTGTGCCAGGTGTGAGCAGGCTCAGGTTGCGGGTGCCAAGACATAAACATCACAACCATGAAAGCAAACACCCTCACTGACTGACCGAATAACTGGCTGAGTCACTCGAGAGAAGAGAAACTCCATTTTGCCTTGAGCCGAGTTACCACGGGCCGCCTGCCGCTGGGATAGTTACGAGAGCTATTTATGTCAATGGCGGCGTACAAATAGAGCTTCCGCCCTGGCCATTAGGAGGCATTACTTGAGAATCTGCGATGCGACAGAGAGGCGAAGGTGTTGACCCAATGTACATGTCTGGAAATAGATGCCGAGTATAATATTTCAAAAACGTTGAAATTGTCTGTAACCTCAAATGAGAGCAGGCTCTTTCACATGCATAACTACATGCTGTACTTTATTGTACGATGAACAGAGAAAAAAAATCAAGCTATGAGCTTGTAGATTGTCTGTTTTCTCATATGTTTTATCTTTTAGGAGAAACTGCTTGCAAAAGGAAAACAGAATTACAAATAACGCAATCTTATCTTGAATCTTCACAAGAAAAGAAAGGGGGGGGGGGATATCTATCTTTTTTTAAAGTTTTTTGGGGGGGCCATTTTATTTGTATAGTAGTAGTGGAGAGTGACAGGAAACGGGGAGAGAGACAGGGAGTGACACCAGGCGCGGGAATCGAACCCACAACATGCTGTTAGGCTGCATTAGAGCCTATATGTGGCATGCGCCTTAACCACTAGGCCATCGGCGCCCCGGAGGAAGAGAAATATTTGACATTTTCTTTTGCCTATAATGACATGCCCAAAATAGGGACATCAGGTCGCACGCGGTTGACCTCAAGTGAGTGTCTGAACTTTCACATCCTTCAAGTGGATTACAGTTGAATTTCATCCTTGACATACGATCCTGCATTAGTCAGTGTTCCTGTCTCTCGTAGCCACAAACACAACTTGAGGAGGTCGTCTGCCCCATCCGCAGAGACGTACTCCAAAATGAAAAGCCTTGGGTTACAGCGGTGGTTCTCAAAGTGGGGGTCCCTCAGGAGGGGGTTTCAGTGGGTCCTTTGTGGCAATGTTGTCACTGCTGGCAAACGTAGCCTACTCCTGGTCTTAATGATTACCTTGGTGCTTGAAGGAGGTGCGAGGCACAGTGTGGGGTCCATGCGTGGACACCTCCAGCAGCAGGCCCAAGAAGACCCCCAGCACTCCAAAACCCATGTTGGACTCCGGCAGCTTTGGAACCGTGAAGTTACCCCTGCAGCACACAGAGAGAGACCACAGTGCTTTTAACATACGGAGACTTTACACACAGAAAATATCTCCAACACAGGCACACGGTTTCTTTAAATGTTGGTCTTGTGTTAATTGTAGATCCGCTATTTTTGGTGAAGAGACATGGTGTATTGTAGGCTAAAAACGTATAGAGCGTCTAAGTGATTAAACTGAAGTGATATTGATGAATTCTAAATATTATCAAAGTATTCTGAGGCACCCCTGGACTTGCGTCAACCGCCAAGGCACCCACTTTGAGACAATCCTGGTGTACAGTTATGATGTCCGAAAAACAGATGGGCATGGGTGTGAAGTTGGGCCAAGGGCTCAGAGATGAGTAACAGCCAGGATCAGAGAAAGGCATGATTACGTGACGTGTCATCAAGGCTCTGAACAGAAACCAGAGCACATCCATTATGCTGCTCTGGTTCGATTTAGTCAGACCGACCACCCACACCCACCCACCCACACACCCACACACCCACACACACACACACACACACACACACACACACTTTAGTTTGAATGAGATTAAGTGTGAAAATATATTTATCGTCATATTTGGTGTGTTATGCAATGACAGCACCTCAGGCATTAAGAGAGGAAAATTGATTCTATTGTCATGTATTGTTGGAGCAAAAAAAAGAGGCGGGCTCCATGGGTCTCGGGTGATGTGGATGACGCCAGCATTCCTGGTTTGCTATCATTCCTGGTAGCTATCAGGCCTGTCCTGATCTGGTTGTTGTTCTCCGTTTGCCAATCTGCGGGGCCTTGTGCTCCCCCGCCCCCCCCCTTCCCACAGGCCTCTCCTGATGCAGTCGCTGCCGGATGGCCAAGATAAGGAAGCCATTAGCAAGGTTCTGTGTCATCTCTGTCAGCTTATTATCACACTGGTTCTCAATGTCGGGTTCGGGGACCACCAAGGGGTCCAGATAGACCCTTATGGCAGGGGTTCTCAACCCGTGGGTCGCGACCCCTCGGGGGGGGTCGCCAAATTATTTTAGGGGGTCCCCAAATTATTTTCAGAAAATAAATAAATAAAAAAATACTTTTTTTTAATTTTTATTTTCACGATTTTTCAAAAATAGCAGATCTACAAGCTCATAGCGCGCCACCGAGTGGCGCGCTATGAGCTTGTAGATCTGCTATTTTTCAATAGCTAAATTATAACAATGCTTAAAACACCAAAAGGGGTTCCCGCCCAAAATGGTTTAAGGTTATTGTAGCAGTCAATTTATATTGGGGGTCGGGAGGGGGCGGGGCGGGGGTCCCGAGACATTGCCAAAGCATTTCCGGGGGTCCCCGGACAAAAACGTTGAGAACCCCTGCCTTATGGCAGTGGTTCTCCAACCGAACCTTTGGTGAAGGGTTACATCCCTACATGGTTTTTTATGCATTTTTGTCTACCATTTGGATTGTTCCAGTGGACTACGTAGTTTGAACCCGACAATGCAAGCGACACGTTGCGAGTCAACACGTTGCAAGCTTGTAGATCTGATATTTCCCCCACATTAACACAGGGGGATTTGGTTTTTTACTGTGTAGTGTGTAACTTAATGGAATGCCAAGATTGAGTATTCATCTGCATGATTATGTTGCACATTGACCTGTCGTGTGCAAATAGCTTACATAAAAAAGCATAATGTAAAAATATGTTGGGACAAAAATGCAACAAGCCTTTTAAGCTCGAGTAGAATATTAAAATAAATCTCTAAATCTGCCAACTCCTCAGTCCTGAATGTACCGTAATACATTTCTATTTCCGTCAAATAACCAAAAATAATCTCAACAGAAAAATATCATGTTATCATGAGCAGATTAGCCCATTTCCCACACGGACAGAAGGCAGATTGCTTCATTTCTGCTCTGTGCATGGTATTAACAATGTAAGAGTTTTATGTTGAAAAGCCATTAACTGCCATAATTCAAGAGCACGGCTCACGTTCTTCCTTTCACTTGATCCAATCATGTGGAAGGAGGGGATTTATGAATAAAGAGGTGTCCTATACAATGCTGTCTGTGCCATTATCGTTCACAATAACTCAAAATTACTTTTTTCCTATCGATTGCACACCTCATGCCAAAACATTTCAGGTGACTGAAATATGACAAAACTAAATTAAGTTTTATTCAAAAGACAAAAACCAAATCAAAATGTGCTTTCAAAATCAACACTGCCTGCAGCCAGGACATATAATGCTATAATAATGGTGTAGTAGTTAAGAGTAGTAAGCACCAAGGCACATGGGGGCCAGTAGTTAAGAGTAGTAAGCACCAAGGCACATGGGGGCCAGTAGTTAAGAGTAGTAAGCACCAAGGCACATGGGGGCCAGTAGTTAAGAGTAGTAAGCACCAAGGCACATGGGGGCCAGTAGTTAAGAGTAGTAAGCACCAAGGCACATGGGGGCCAGTAGTTAAGAGTAGTAAGCACCAAGATACATGGGGGCCAGTAGTTAAGAGTAGTAAGCACCAAGGCACATGGGGGCCAGTAGTTAAGAGTAGTAAGCACCAAGGCACATGGGGGCCAGTAGTTAAGAGTAGTAAGCACCAAGGCACATGGGGGCCAGTCGGCTATAATAATGGTGTAGTAGTAAAGAGTAGTAAGCACCAATATAATGCTATAATAATGGTGTAGTAGTTAAGAGTAGTAAGCACCAATATAATGCTATAATAATGGTGTAGTAGTTAAGAGTAGTAAGCACCAATATAATGCTATAATAATGGTGTAGTAGTTAAGAGTAGTAAGCACCAATATAATGCTATAATAATGGTGTAGTAGTTAAGAGTAGTAAGCACCAATATAATGCTATAATAATGGTGTAGTAATTAAGAGTAGTAAGCACCAATATAATGCTATAATAATGGTGTAGTAGTTAAGAGTAGTAAGCACCAAGGCACATGGGGGCCAGTCTGCTATAATAAAGGTGTAGTAGTTAAGAGTAGTAAGCACCAAGGCACATGGGGGCCAGTCGGCTATAATAATGGTGTAGTAGTTAAGAGTAGTAAGCACCAAGGCACATGGGGGCCAGTCGGCTATAATAATTGTGTAGTAGTTAAGAGTAGTAAGTACCAAGGCACATGGGGGCCAGTCGGCTATAATAATGGTATAGTAGTTAAGAGTAGTAAGCACCAAGGCACATGGGGGCCAGTCGGCTTGCTGTTGTGCTTTCTTCTCCTCTCTGAGGAACAGAAAGTGACCCAGCACCAAAAGCAGGTTCTTCTGGTTTTCCAGGCAGAGAGGATAAGGTACCAGCAGCACACTCACCTGGCCAGAACAGGAGGGGCACACCTGTGTCCTCCTGAGTGAGTGTGCAGGAGATTCTTCTCCTCTCTGAGGAACAGAAAGTGACCCAGCACCAAAAGCAGGTTCTTCTGGTTTTCCAGGCAGAGAGGATAAGGTACCAGCAGCACACTCACCTCGCCAGAACAGGAGGGGCACACCTGTGTCCTCCTGAGTGAGTGTGCAGGAGATTCTTCTCCTCTCTGAGGAACAGAAAGTGACCCAGCACCAAAAGCAGGTTCTTCTGGTTTTCCAGGCAGAGAGGATAAGGTACCAGCAGCACACTCACCTCGCCAGAACAGGAGGGGCACACCTGTGTCCTCCTGAGTGAGTGTGCAGGAGATTCTTCTCCTCTCTGAGGAACAGAAAGTGACCCAGCACCAAAAGCAGGTTCTTCTGGTTTTCCAGGCAGAGAGGATAAGGTACCAGCAGCACACTCACCTCGCCAGAACAGGAGGGGCACACCTGTGTCCTCCTGAGTGAGTGTGCAGGAGATGAAGGGTTATCGGGTGTCTTCTACCACAGTGGTGCTCAACCTTTGTTATGCCGCAACCCCCCAAAATAATCATATTGTAACTGGGTACCCCCCCCCCCCCCCCCCACCCTGACAGACACTTGGAATCGTGAAAATAGCAGATCTATATAAGTCTGTAGATTGGCTATTCTCAATATGTTTGCCTATTTCTTATATACTTTGACAAATCTTCACCAGTTTTTATAATCTAGTTTGATTACTTTTGATGCAGTAATGGTGTTTTTTATTTCTTCATTTTCTTAAAAAGGTATTATTAACACAACCCCAAGGATTCATTATTTATTTCACCTCGTATTACCAGGGACTTTCCCCCGTTCAACCCTTATTTTGAGTGCCAGAAATCCACGACTGGATGTTATGTCGTCTAACTAGTGTGTGAGTGAAAGTGGCCCAAGAGGTTGGGTGCAGCTGGGGTGACGCTGACAGACCTGATGCTTCCAAAACATCAACATACTGCACATGTATCAGAGTGTGGACAGGACACTCTCTCTCTGGCAGGCTGTGTGTGTGTGTGTGTGTGTGTGTGTGTGTGTGTGTGTGTGTGTGTGTGTGTGTGTGTGTGTGTGTGTGCAGTGATGTAAATAGGTTTTCAATGTAATGAGTCCCGGGATGCAGGGATGGTCTTTTAGATGAGTCCCAGGGACATTTTATGAGTCCTACTTTATCATATTTTGCCATTTTTACAAATTGCAGCATTTAACTGTGGTTATATTCATGTAGAAAACAGAAGAAGAAATTATTATTATAACTAAAGCTAGCAAAATAAACTAGAATAAAAAACAGTACAGTAGTGCATCCCGTGGATGCAGAGGTCATTGTTTTATTGCGTCCCTTAACTATAAACTGAGTTTTGGGATGCAAAATGCACCCTATTTTAATCTCTGTGTGTGTGTGTGTGTGTGTGTGTGTGTGTGTGTGTGTGTGTGTGTGTGTGTGTGTGTGTGTGTGTGTGTGTGTGTGTGTGTGTGTGTGTGTGTGTGTGCCACATGTTCTGAAGAAGAAAATGTATATTTTCATACTAATGTTATATTATCAAATATCTATATCAAAATCAAATCAATCAATCTTAAGTGTTTTGGTAACTATTTGGGGTCCCACTTGCACACTTCCTCACGGCCCACCAGTGGTCCCCGGCCCACAGGTTGAGAGCCAGCTGCCTTGTAGCCCGTTGAACTGAGGTGACTGAGAGTTTGCCTCAGAGCATGAAACCAGACACCTGGAGATATGACTAGTCTGGACAGCCAAGCTACTGAAATCATGACAGTCACAGTCAAAATGCCGGAACAAAATGGCTGTCTGCTTCATGTAAACCCATTACAACCGGGACTCTGAACCTTTTTTCATTTCAAGGATTCCCAGTTTGATATGCATTATTAGGCCATGGACCCCCATTTGATAAAATTTGGGATGGCTAACTACACGGTAAAATAGTCAGTGTTTACTTAACTCAAGAGTGCACAAATGGACCCATTTCACGGGTACATTTGGTTTTGTGCACACACACACACACACACACACACACACACACACACACACACACACACACACACACACACACACACACACACACACACACACACACACACACACACACACACACACACACACACACACACACACACACACACACACACACACACGATTATATTACAGAACACACTGTTACAGGAAGCACATCGATAACGCTCTAGCTCAAACAATCACATAAAAGAAGCCTAGTCTTCTTATTTATCTATATTTGCCATTAATTTCCAGTCAGACAACGTATACCATCCTCAAATACTGATTAATGACCTAGTGGCACAGATCTGGACATTTCCATCACTAAATAGGTTAGAAATAGGTTAGTAATTAGTTAGCCCATGGGGGGATAAATCACACAGTGAGACAAGTTCAGACAATCAATACAGGAGGACAACTAGCTCGAAAAAGTATAATTGATTATCGATCGGGCTGGAGAATGAGAACAAATGGCCGCAGGAGTGAATTTCAGTCCCCAACACAACCCCTCCCATGCTATGCGTTTGAGGAATACCTTCGGTACTGGAATAGCAGTCAAGCAGGGGTATTCTTAGGGTTTCCACTAAACAAATCCAGCGCTAATGGAATTCTACCCTAGTATCAACTGTAGCCAAGGACTCTACTCTACTTCTAAAGGGGGTCAAGTACACAAAGAGCCATTGTTTACTGTGGATGAGGACAAGCTCCCCTCCCCTCTTCATCCTATCTACATCATCTCTGCACCGTCACGAACAATGCACAGAGACAGAGGAGAGAGAGGGAGAGAGAGAGAGAGAGAGAGAGAGAGGGGTGGGGGTTAAATAAAGAGAAAGACATCACTTCTTCCCTCTCACCCAGTTCTGTTCTCCAATCTTGCCAATCTAAATGCCAGGCCAGCTTTAGCTGTGGGAGCCAAACCCAGCGTTTCAAAGATCACATGGGCTCATGAGACCTGGAGCCTCCGGTCTAAAGAGCGGATCCACAGAGAGACTGTGTCAGGACTATGTCTGTTCAGGGGGGAAAACACATGCTGAATGGATGAGATTATACAGGAATATTACACACTGATGGTGTGCTCAACGCTATTAACCACTTTATTTAATATTACACACTGATGGTGTGCTCAACGCTATTAACCACTTTATTTAATATTACACACTGATGGTGTGCTCAACGCTATTAACCACTTTATTTAATATTACACACTGATGGTGTGCTCAACGCTATTAACCACTTTATTTAATATTGCACACTGATGGTGTGCTCAACGCTATTAACCACTTTATTTAATATTACACACTGATGGTGTGCTCAACGCTATTAACCACTTTATTTAATATTACACACTGATGGTGTGCTCAACGCTATTAACCACTTTCAACATGGTGATTATTTGGGCGTGTCCTTATAGTGAAATTGTGTGAAAATAGCACATTTACAACCTTACAGTAGATCTGCTATTTTCGCTATTGGACCATTTTTATTTTCTACAAATGTTCTTGCTACTTTCTTACAATCTTTCTGCTATTTGTTAACCTAAAACATTGCGATGCCATGTGTTATGAGCTTGTAGATCAGTTACTTTCGCTATCCATCCTACGACATATAGGGCTCATGCCTCATGTGGATAAAAGTCACATTTTCTTGTTTTGACCTAGCAAAAATCCTCTCCCCAAAAGAGGACACAAATCAAAGCTTCAAACTAGATTGCTCATTGCGCCCACTGTCTGCGCGCTCCTAATGTCCCCCTATCAATCTACCCATGGCATACACCACCGAGACTTCTCTTTAGAGAAAAGCTTTAAAAAGTGTCAAAGTCCGTGGAGAGGCACTGTTTACAGTAACATAAAAAGAGCGTGCTGGCAGCCAGCCGATGGTGCTTAGAGATTTAGGAGCGACCACACTGGCCCTGGGATATTTAAGACGGTAACCATGCTGGCATGCCTCTCTGAGCGCTTTGTGTTCCACTCTCAGCGCCTTTGGTTGCACAGGGAGGTTGACACCTGCTCGGGGCACTGGGGCTCCCAGCGCTCTCTACTGCTTGCTAACCGGGCCCAGTACAGAGGTTGGCAGACTGCCCATACAACCACAAGGGATGGTGGTGGTGATGGGGGAGGAGGAAACGGGAACTGTATGGAAGCAGTGCGTGTGTGTGTGTGTGTGTGTGTGTGTGTGTGTGTGTGTGTGTGTGTGTGTGTGTGTGTGTGTGTGTGTGTGTGTGTGTGTGTGTGTGTGTGAGTGAGTGAGTGAGTGAGTGAGTGAGAGAGAGAGAGAGAGTGAGTGAGTGAGTCGTGTGAGAAAGAGAGCAAGAGAAAGGGATCAAGATTGAGAGAGATCTGAAGAAATGGAAAGAGCAGTGGTTCTTGAACTTTTTCGCGTCAAGGACACCCAAATTAATTTGTATTTGGCCGCAGACTAGTACTTCTTATTCGTGAAAGTAGTCTGACTTGTAAATAGTGACACAAGAATATACCATGTTGGATGAATTTTGTCACGTTCATTTGTGATGACCGATTAGCTACAGAGCAGCAGAAGTGAATGTTTCTACTTGATGACGATAACTCGGTTAGCTAATAGCTACGCTACAGTATGTCACTGTTCTCAAGGTGGGGTCCGGGATCCCCCAGGGGTCTTTGAGGGGATTCCAGGGGTCCCCCACCCAGCTAAATTATTGATTGTTGGGAAGCTTTGGAAATTGGTCCCAGATATATATAAAACATCATGTTTTGACATGACTTTGAGCGAGATGAGGTTGAGATTGAGAATCACTGATCTACCATCTGTGAATGTCCGCTGCGGTCCAGGGAAGGAGTCTGGTTGGGACGTTAGTCAATTTCCTCTGTGGTCTGTCAAAACATTCAATCAATAGGAAACCATCTGTACTCCTGGCTGAGACGAACCTGTGTCAGCACATTATGGTAATGTACTGTACTGTTGAGGTCTGCCTGCAGCGCCGTTTCTCAACGTTGGGTTCAGGGAACACCAGGAGTCCATGTGTCGTGGACCCTTACTGATCTGTAACTCTGAGAGGGTACAAATAGAACCAAACAAACCCCAACAAAAGGGAGTTCCACCTACGAAGCCAAAGTCTGGACGACATCCTTGCCAACGATGTTATTGGCGAGACACAAGTGGGAATATCCCATTAAATAATGGCAAATCAATTTCTCCAAAATTGTAGTTGCTGCATTTTCAGAATTACAGAAAGGATGTTAAAGTCTAATGTTCAGGACAGCCAACAGGACGGATGGCAAGTGATTTGTGGAGTCGTTCATCACCAACAACAATATTCATGTATTAAAGCAAACTAAAATCTCACTCACATCTTTTTGCATTAGGTCAAGTCCTAACGTGCGATTTGTGAAACAGTGTGAAAGGAGACCCACACGCTAGCGCTGTCTCATAAACAATTAACAAAATGTAAAAGTATGATGTTTTAGTAATATTTGCTCCCGATGTTCTACATACAGCCAACCAGGTGAAGACATCACAGATTGAGGCTTTAACCTTTTCTTTTATGAAATAGCCGAGACTATTAAGATTTATGGAAAACAAACGCATTGAGAGCTTGTAGATGGGCAATTTTCTCTGTGCAACATGCTTCCATACTCCATAGAAGACATGCTGACTAATATGAAACCCAAATGACTGATATATCAGTCGTGGCGACTGAGAACTTTAATCCATATTGGAGAGACATTGGTGGTCATATCCCTTTAATCCATTGAGACCTGGAACGCATCCATGTCACGTTAGCGTTTAACCACATTAACCATTAACCCATTTTGGGGCGGGAACCCCTTTTGGTGTTTTAAACATTGTTATAATTTAGCTATTGAAAAATAGCAGATCTACAAGCTCATAGCGCGCCACCGAGTGGCGCGCTATGAACTTGTAGGTCTGCTATTTTTGAAAAATCGTTAAAATGTGCCTCAAATCTTTCCGAAAATTGTCATGATTTAGAAAACTTTTTTTTTAAAATTTCGACGTCAGGCCTGAATGGGTTAAATTATGTTTTAACCACCTAGTACTATTTCATACATTATCATACGTTTTGAGTCGTGCGGCAGAAATAGAGCGAGCAACAAGCTTCTAGGTCTGCAATTTCTATTAATTCTTTCGATATGACATGCCCAAAACGGGGACGGCAGGTTGAAAGTGGCCCAAGAGGTTGTGTGCAGCTGGGGTGACACTGACAGACCTGATGCTTCCAAAACATCAACATAACATGCACATGTATCAGAGTGTGGACAGGACACTCTCTCTCTGGCAGGCTGTGTGTGTGTGTGTGTGTGTGTGTGTGTGTGTGTGTGTGTGTGTGTGTGTGTGTGTCATCTATCTCAGAGAGTGAGCGAGAGAGAGAGAGAGAGGACCCTCATGTGAAACACAATACGGAGATCACAGAGGACGGATTTGTGTGAAGGGGCCGGGGCACATGTCTGCTCCAATGCAAGCAACAGACGAATGGGGTTTGGCTACAGATGTGAGACACACACACACACACTCTCTCTCTCTCTCTCTCTCTCACACGCACAAGGCCACGCGTGCACACACACACAACACACACACACACACACACACACACACAACACACACACACTCCTGTCATGACTTCATAGTATTGCCCACTGTGTGCATGGAATTCCACTGCTGGGACCAGACAGCTCATCTTAAAATATTCAGTGGTGGAAAAATAACTATTTTTTACTTAGAAAAAGCATCAATAGAGGGTATGCACATGCTTAAAGTGAATGGCACATCGAGTGGCAAATAGAGTGGCAAAGCAACATGCAAAGTGAGTTTAACATTGTTTAATGTTGTTTAATGCAATCAGATATGACTTTTCTGTGTGGATGTATGGGCTGTCAAGGCCAGAAAGTAGTTTTTAGCCACTCAGTAGGCGTTCCTGCATAACTTCCTGGTTTGATGATGATGTCACGTGCATACCCTCTATACTGCAATGTAGAAATACTCTGTTACAAGTAAAGGTCTAAAATACTAAATGTACTCGAGTAAAATTATAAAAGTATTGTCATGAAAATGTACTTAAAGTACCAAAAGTAAAAGTACTTACTGTACTTAATGAATGTCCGTCCCATTTCATGTTTTCAAATAAACATCTTTTGAAAATAGCAGATCTACAAGCTCACAATGAGTCACATGTGGCATCACCAACAACCGCTATGAATTGAACATTTTATGTCGAATGTCCAGACAAAAATAAGAACCAGACCAATTGTAAGTCACAAGTACTGTCATTTAAGTGTCTGTGTGTAGATGAATCATTAAAATAAAACCCCACCAACGACATTGGAATAAAGTGACAGAGCAGGGCTCCTGTCCAAACCCAAACCACCTGGGGTGATGGACGATAAACATCACTCTTCACTTGTCAGTGTGTGAAGCCACGGTGTCAAAGCCACACCACGTTGCATCTTCTGGTGAACATGCACTACACAACAACGTCCAACATTTAGCCTAGCTTACTGTCAGCCACGTGGATGAAATTATCTAAACACAGTTACTTATAAGCCGGTAAAAAGACTGTGAAATATATATATATATATATATATATATATATAAAAGATAGAGAGAGAGAGAGAGAGAGAGAGAGAGAGAGAGAGAGAGAGAGAGAGAGAGACGCCCGCACACTGTTAATAAATATATCCTCTTGTACCGAGCAGATTACGTAGGTAACGTTTCGGTCACTGTTGACCTTCTTCAGGCAACAGTAGTGACCGAAAGTTACCTACTTAATGCAACTTTAATCTAACCTCGCGATTAATAAACTACGGTTTACATCGGCAGATCACGGCCGCGCCACTCACCGAGTGGCGCGCTACGAGCTTGTAGGTCTGCTATTTTTGAAAAATCGTGAAAATATTTTTTTTTTTTTTTTTTTTTTGAAAATAATTTGGGGACCCCCTAAAATAATTTGGCGACCCCCCCGAGGGGTCGCGACCCACGGGTTGAGAACCCCTGCTCTAAAGAGTCTCATTTCCGTGCATTATGCTGGCACTGGCTCCTGAGTGGAGCCATCTGGTGGCAGCATCTAATCGGTTTTAATAGTCTCCCGTTGCCAGACTGCTGCCTCTCGCAATGTTCAAATGCTTCCGTCATGCAGACTGGAGAACGGAAGCTCTGATCATGAGCAAGCGATAAAGCGGAATTATACAACTATCTCGTTTCGAGAAAGCAATCCGATTGGTTGAAACAGCCTTCCATCCGTGCTTAGTTCAAACCGGCATCATGGAACACCTAATTAAAACAAAGAATTCAGCTGTGTTGTTCTCCCAGAGCGCAGCAGACTCAGTGGCTAGGCTAGCTAGTTTCTTGGGACATTAAAAGAAATCATGATTTATTTTGGCGACTATCTTAGTTTTTAGGGTAACTGTTGTATAATCGCAATATTACACTCAAACTTCTGCGCTGCTTACAGAACTCGCCTTCGGCTCGTTCTTGCAGCAACGCAGGCGTGCCATTAATGGCAGTAACGCACACCCTCTCATGTAATATTTCTGAAGCCTCCTAACGAGCCCCAACGTTAACATAGGTTTTTCAGAAAACGTTTAGGATTTACATTTGTAGAATCGTCCGCGGGTCTTAATAGGTTAACCACTTGAAAAGGGAGTGTGGGTGATATGTCAAGTGTTGAATAGCTCTATATTCTGATTGTAATCATTGCTAAGTGTGTTTGTTCAGGGACAGGGGGTATCCCTGTCTATTGAGCTCTTTAGAAAACCGAAATTACATTGACCGGTCAGGATACACACGTGATCCAATCAGGAGAGAGAACTCATACAGGATGAACAAGTTAATTTGGAAGTAATGAAACAAAAAAATGAGCTCGCCATTTTTGAATTGGAACACATTGGAATCTGATGCTGATAAATGGGTTCTCTCTCCTGGCATCCCCACCTGAATAAAAATATATTTTCCGTTTAGTAAAGAGACCCCCGTTACTGAAGAAAACACTAGCAATGATTACCATCAGAATATAAAAGCCTTTTAAGTTGCATAGTTCATTGCGCGATGAACAGCAAATTTTATGATGTTTTTGACCATAATGATCATAATGATGATGCTCAAAAGGACATCAGTCATGAAGCTTGTAGCCTTTATATGATGCCCTTGAACACTGAAGGACAGATGGCAGGAGTATTTCATATTTAAACCCGATTCAAACTCATCCGTTTAAATTCAAACAAAAATGTCTACATCATGTGCAAATACCTGGCTGCAAAATCTGACTAAAATGTTAAGAAATAAATGTCGTTAATTCGTCCATTTGCCAACTCTGAGACCATAGGAATCCGGTCGGTTTGGTTACGTTTGTTTGTATGTATTGCACGCTCTCAGGAGCTACATTAACACTGATGGGTTTTTCTTTTTTACTGTGTGTTTAGTTATATTAAGAAAAAAGTAGGTAGAAGACGTCTAAAGTAGGTAAACCATAAACGACAACCAAATGTCTAAATTTGAGGAGGAGAGCGGAGAGCTTGTGTGAAGGAAACACTATACAGAGGATGTCGAATGGGAGCTCTCCTATGTAATTACCAGTTGCGGAGCCCCTGCTGAGCTAGCAAGTCGACCTAAAGTGACCACAGCAAAGGCAAATGAGGGGTCAGTTCTAGTAAAGGGTATATTTAGTCCGTGATGGAGAGGTTTTTCAAAACAACACGCCCTTCTCCTGGGTCACATGGCCCTGATGGATTTGGAAAAAAAGGGGACCTATAAACACTCAGCCGAGTGAAGTAAGCTAGCAAAAAGGGATGGCATTGATGTATGTATGGCGTTCCCCTTTTTTCAAGTGCCGAACATGTTTCTGTAGCCCAACATTAAAACATAATCACCATGTGCTCTTTCTTTTAATTACAAACGGCGGCAGGGGAAGGGAGAGAGAGGGGGGGGGGGGGTGGAGTTTTGCTATTGACATCTGTGAACTTGAACTAGAATGAGGTAAGCTGGTCTGGCTTGCTGGTCAACTAGACCAGGGGTTCTTAACCTTTTGGGCTTGGACCTTTTGGACGTTGGCCATGTCTTGCGTTTCAGTAATATTACAGCTGTTTTAATGAGATGGTTGGGCCTGGCTTTCAAACGTAACAGGTGGATTCAATCTTGGTTTTACTGGGATACACACAGCAACCCTGTATTTGCTTTTGACACATCAGTGAATAAGCTCTTCTTGCATACATATAGATTCTAAACAAAAGTAGAAAGTATATTCTGAAAAAATGTTCTTTGTGCTTTTACTGAATTAGTCCTATTTAATCGAGTAAAAATCCTACACGGTAATTAATATTCATGTCAACATTACACGCAAAGACATCCTCTGCTATAACATTATTATAATACAGTAAAAGTTGCTTGGTGGTTATAGTGCAAGAATTGTCTAAGTACAAAGGTTTAGAAGATTATCAACTATCAGCGCCATTAATAAAACCTTGATATTTCTTGAATGACATTGAACCTCTTGTGAAATCGCTGATCAGTGTGAGTGGTGCACGTTCATCAGGCATGACAAGCATTTGAAAGGGAGTCCTTCGACATTATAAAATAAAGTTGTTTACATTCATAACAAAAAGCCACAATCCTTTCACTTTCATGTGGATTCCTTGGGGCAAATTGCTTTAACCAACCAACCCTTTATACTTTGTTGTACGCCAGCGTCTACACTTACAAGCTCACAACGCGTTGCAATTGAAAGTGGTTTAATTTTTTTTTATAATAATGAATAAATAAAACGCTTAAAAACCTAACGTATTCTACTTAGTTGACAAGGGTGCCACTATTTCCGTCATGTACCCCAGAATAGGGACACTAGGGTTCAAGTAGTTAAGGCCAGCCAAGCCTCGGTAGATAATGTACCATGGAAGTATTTTTGGAAACTGTGAAAGCTCAGGGGCCCCTACCCTACCCGACTGAAGGCCTAGTGTGATGTGCTGCTGGTGAATGAGAAATCATAGTGGTGCTGCTTCTCTGCACCGTGCAGTGACAGCCTACAGCAGGTGTCTCTTACAACATTAGACATTTCCCTGGGTGGAATAATGGAATGAAGAGGGTTTTACACATTCGTGCACGCGTGTGTTGCCACCACAAATCCGCGCACGCTCGCACACGCACAAACACACACACAAAAACCCGACCAATGTAAGATTTTTGTGTCGCGATGCCCATCCCAAGTTCTATGAATTTGATAGGGCCCTTTCAAAAAAATTAAAATAAATCCGCTATATATTCCCACTGTGCATTTTAACACTTCTCTCTCCTGCATTGTCTCGTGGCTGTTTTTAGCAGCCTATCGATTTCACGCCACGGTGGTGATCTTGGCCCGGAGAAGACAAATCCTGGCTGGCTGTCCGTGTGAAAAAAAAAGACCCATCCCCTCATCACCCACACTGGCTGCCACAACACTTTTTAGTGCACGCACGTGCATTTTTGGAGAAGCGCGTGCACATTTTTGGAGAAGCGCGCACACACACACACACACACACACACACACACACACACACACACACACACACACACACACACACACACACACACACACACACACACACACACACACACACACACACACACACACACACACACACACACACACACACACACACACACACACACACACACACACACACACACACACACACACACACACACACACACACACACACACACACACACACACACACACACACACACCCTGTGTTTCCAATGGATCCAATGTAGTATTTACTGAAAACTCTTGTTAATACTTGTCTACAAATTTGTAGATTGGCTATTTTCGTACTTTTGCACGTCACTCTTGTTAAGGTACGATGTTCGGAGCTTAATAAGACATTAGAAAAAAGAGAGACGATCCGGGCACTCAAAGTTAAAGAGGAGGATTCTTGCCCTGATGGAGAGACCAGTTAATGGTCGAAACATGTTGGCAGTTGCCTTTTTAATTTAATCCATTGAGACCTGGAACGCATCCATGTCACGTTAGCGTTTAACTACATTAACCATTAACCCATTTTGGGGCGGGAACCCCTTTTGGTGTTTTAAACATTGTTATAATTTAGCTATTGAAAAATAGCAGATCTACAAGCTCATAGCGCGCCACCGAGTGGCGCGCTATGAACTTGTAGGTCTGCTATTTTTGAAAAATTGTTAAAATGTGCTTCAAATATTTCCGAAAATTGTCATGATTTAGAAAACTTTTTTTTTTTAAATTTCGACGTCAGGCCTGAATGGGTTAATAAAGGCTTTGCTCCTCTTTTTTCTACTCCTTGATCCCGTTTGATCCGTGCGAGTACCCCTTTACCGGCGTCACCTTTTTATATCTCCGTTGAGCACCTGGTTTTTCCCTCTTTTTCTCTTAATTAAACATTAATTGGAGGTCGCGCTAACAATAACAATGATCCGAGCATCAGAACACAGCTGTGATCATGGCACGCAAGTTGAAATATGGAGATACAAGCGAGAAAGGTGCATGTGTTGTTTTTTGGGCTTTGTTGTTGGCCTGATTTCATGCTCTTGGCCTTTTTGGCTCTTTGTTTTAATGTTTATATCTGGCGTTAATAGTTGTATTACCATTTTTGAGTGGTGTAAACCACTCCTACAACTGGCTTTGTTAGTCTGTCTGTCTGTCTGTCTGTCTGTGCAGAAAAAATGAGCATTGTTGCTACGGTCACCCAGTTCACCCGGGTGTGATTTCATTACGTCAGACATTACGTCAGACCACAGCTGATCAGGCTATATAAGACCTTACACCACTCAGTTCACACGGGTGTGATTTTTTATGACATGCTGTAATTGCCATGGTGGCATTTCCCCCAGAGTAGCAATAAAGGTATATCTATTTATCTATGTAGGAACCTTTTTGTTATTGAAAATATAATATGTACACAAAATAATACAAATTATTGTATTGTTAAAGAACATTTGACAAAAAAAAACATTTGCAATTTTCCCAAAATATGCCCCACAATAGGGACACTGACGTTAAAGTAGTTACATTTATGATATCATACAGTTATCAAAAACAAATATGCTGTTATGATTGGGGTGTTGGTTTCAAACACAAAGCAAGGTCAAATCGGAAGCAAGTGAACCACAAGTCCACTGGACACCCAGTGACGTGGCAGCAACTTACTCCCACTCACAACATGTCGCACTGAAAGTGGAGAAAGTTGTTAAAGAGATCACAACTCAAAGAAAGAAAAGTAAAAAACATCTCAGATCATTTGGATTTGTCTTTTTTCCAATCAACGGAGAAAAATAGTTTTTGGAGAAGCAAAGCCAGAGGGGATCACTGCAACTTCACCCAGGTGTGGTCATGCACGCATTGGTGGAGGGAGAAAATGTTTTTTAGAGCACTAGTTCTTAACGTTCGGGGCCTGGAGCACCTGGGGTCCAAATTCACCAATCTACACAGTTAAAAATCCTCTGCGTTCATTTAATTCTAAGCGCACAAATGGAACCCAACGAAAGGACTGTCGGTTCCATTTGTACACTCTTGAGTTACAGACCTGTAAGGATCCAATTCCGGACCCCCTTTGTGGTCCCCAGACCCAGTGTTGACAAACCAATGCCTGAAGAGAGGTGATTACAGGAGGGGGGTTGGGGGGGAAAAGCATACGGGCCAGGCAGCATGCATGCATGCATGTGGCAGCATGCAAGGCCGCGGGCAGCGCAGTACGCCAGGCGTTTGTAGCGATAGGGGGGGATGGAGGGGAGCAGGGTGGAGGGGGTGGTAGTTATCTGACCTGTGGCTCGTCAACGAGCTGCGACGTTCTCCCTCTGGACAGAATTATAAAATCCTCAAGCTGGGGCAGAGGGGTGAGAAAGACAAGACAGGTCAGAGACACCGTAGTTATGTGTGTGTGTGTGTGTGTGTGTGTGTGTGTGTGGCAATAGGCATTGCCTGTATAATGAAGTCATCCAGGATTATCAACATAATATCAGCACACGCAGCATAATGAAACTTCAAAACAGACTTGCAAAATCATCTCCATCTTGCTCTCTGAATAAGGATGTATTATTACTCATCACTGAGGAACTTTACGAAGCCTTTTCATAAATCATACTTTTGTCCTCACTATGGGAAAGAAAAGAGTCATTTCTATCTAGATCTCTAGGCTCTACTGTGTCTCAGAGGTGGACTGTGGATGGTTCAGAAATGTGATCGTTTCAAACAACCTTTATAATGGGTTTTTTTTATCATTATTGATATGCCTTCCACAGCATGCTAAGTTATTTAGTTTCCAGTAAGAGAAATGCTGTAGTTTCCATTAACATGGAAATCCCTACCAATGAGGTCATTGGTTGGCAGGTTTCTGAACTGTCCGCAGTCCTCCTCTGAGACACAGAGCGAGTAGACAGAAATGGTGCCATCTTAGAATGAGCATATGATGAAGTGAGTTTGCTTTTTTGTGAATGTTTTTTTAAAGTGTATTGAAATAAATATTAAAAACAAAATGTAGGAAACAAAATAAATAAAAAAAAGGAACCCATAAAAATGTGTCCGCGACATGCAGGTTCCATGTTTAATTCCAGCGTGTGTAACCTACATTGTTTAAGTGACAGATAGTTTTCAATCATATTATGGTCGCTAACGTGGTTTACAGCTGAGCTCACCATAACTTTCCCTTTTAAAAACTGTCATCGTAGCTTGTAGACTTCCTGTCCTCTGACTTCCTCATCAAAATAAGAGCCACTTGTAATGATTAGTCAACACTAGCAGGTCCACTGCATAACCCATGTTCCCCGCTATTTAATCCAATATTCTACGCTGCCTAGATTGTTTTATTACCTTTGGAGCATAGCATACGCCAAAGTATTTGCAGCTTTCAACCACAAAAATCCGGCGAAATATAGTCCGATCGTTTGTTTTTGATGAGAAAAACCAGCCGCCATGACAATGCGATACGAGAACAGCCTCCACAGCCTGTTGTAGTCCAAACAAGCCCCCCATTCACTTGCATTGAGCTTATTTCCTTGGCCCTACCACCACTGGGCCCCGGAAGTTTGATTTCCGGTTTCGTCATCATAGCGCGACGGCCTCGTCACCAGGTCTGCGACAATTTTTTTTTTTTTTATTATTAAAAAAAATCAGAAAAATCAAAACACTTTTTTTTTTTTTTTTTAACACGTGGTGCCAAAGTTTGTGTTTTCGCCATTGAGAATGCATTTGGCGTTTAAATTAAATAACTCAGAAACAATGTGTTAAGCAGGGATGATCGTTGGATTAAACAATTCAAGGCTGGCAAAGTGCTAGTCTACCTACAGGACGTTAACATCTCATTTGAGTGCCTTTTGAGTGCCCGTCAGCATTCTCTAAATTCCTGTCTCTCAGCTGTTGGCGCACAAATGCGCCTTGCATGCCTTTGATGTACCGCGCAGCAAACATTTGGCGACGCATGCGCACTGGCGCACCGCTTGTGTGCACCGCTGTCCATAGCATAGTTTGTACTGCGAACACCCCACTCCTCCTGCGCCCCACCACATCCCCCGTCAAAGAAAGTTGTCAAAGGATCATGAATCATGGATTGTATGGTCTACCACGGTCTAATAGCGTTTTACAAGCAAGTCTCAGGTGAAAGAATAAACATGTCTGAGTGTGACCACCACCTGTAGTTATTGTAAAGCACTCCCCATTCACACTTGGTTCCATTACATCCGAGACCTCTGCTAAGATGGGTCTGTAGTTTTGCATCATCTACCCACTTTCTTGCATACGTAGAAAAGAGTTTTTTTTTCTTCTAAAAGATCGACTTTCTTTTTAAGAATTTCAATTGCAGATAAACAAATCATACAGGAAAGAAAGGGCAGGAAAATAAAGGAACCGCTATCGAGACAGATGGCTGCTTCACTATGCACAGCAACTTGCTTCCCTGCCTGAGCAAAATGAAAACACTTGCTAAAGCTGAATACATTCAGCCAACACAACAGCACAGGCTGTATTCAAACACTGCCCCTTAATCCAAATAGCCCCGTCAAAAGAGTGCTCACTTCACCTTCCTTTGAAAAGGGCTTTGCTGTGCATTCAAAATAACTGCTGCAAAATGGTTTACAAATTAACCCAGAGGAACACAGACAGAACCATTGCCAACTAAGTTCCAACCATCGCAAACGACATCCATCCATTCAATCCATTTTAAGTCAATACAGAGAAACCATGAACGTTTAGACTACAGCGATTCAAAAATAAATGCCAACAAGGTTGTTGTCCTTGTGTCTCTCGCTATGCAACGAAGATTGTTATAGAGATAAGGAGTCTTTCTTTAGCTACTTTCATACAGCAGATCCAGCAATAGTGGCGTAAAGAAGATCTGTCATTAACATCAGCTATGCTTTTTTAACCACCACAACCCCAGCGCCCCTATTCTGGGGGAGAACATTCCACAAAAATAGACGATCTACAAGCGAGCTATTTTTGGCAAAGACGTTTGGTATAGACTATAGAGCGTCGCAGTCCCGCCTCCTACCCTGGACCAGGAAATGAAACCCAATGCATTATTCTCATAGACATTTCTTAAAGTATTTATTTAAAGACGGTTACGCCGCGGACAAAGCCAACTCGAGTCGTGACAACTCATGACAACACAAACAATATTTTGGACCAAACAAATAATTACAAAGAAGAAAAACAACAAAAAAAGTGTTGTAACCTGCCGTTTTTTTCTTCTTTCTAATTATTTGTTTGGTCCAAAATATTGTTTGTGTTGTCATGAGTTGTCACGACTCGAGTTGGCTTTGTCCGCGGCGTAACCGTCTTTAAATAAATACTTTAAGAAATGTCTATGAGAATAATGCATTGGGTTTCATTTCCTGGTCCAGGGTAGGAGGCGGGACTGCGACGCTCTATAGAGTGAAACCCTGGCGGACCTTGTCATTTTTTTTATTTAATTTCTTTTTAAGATATTTTTGGGGCATTTTCTGCCTTTATTGATAGGTTTGAAAGTAATCTCTGGGAGAGAGATAGGGGGGAAGACACACGGCAAAGGCCGTCGGGATCGGCAGTCGAACCCGCGGCACGCCGTCAGGCTGAATCAGCAGCCTAGGTGCCCAGACGGTTGAGCTAACCGTGCGGGGCAGACCCCAGTCCGTTTATACAGTGTAACAGACGGTTGAGCTAACCGTCCGGGGCAGACCCCAGTCCGTTTATACAGTATAACAGACCAAACAACGCCGCCCACAAATGTGCTTTTACATGACATGACGGCGTTATGGAATCAGAGGCGTGACGTGTAACACCAAAGCATCAGCGTCGGCTAGACTCCTGTTACGCTATATGATGTTGAAGATGATAGCCGTTGTCGGTAGATTCTACTACACATTTACAACTACAGCCTAAGAATTTATTTCACAAACCGCAGGCACAACCATGGACTGACGACATAGCAGACTACAGTCACAGAATCTCCAGTACGGAAGCATTTTCCTTCACAAAAGACAAAGACATAAGATGAGCATGCTAAAGGTGTATAACACACTCAGCTGCTGTAAACAAATATCTAAGTTAAAAGTTCCTAGACTCACATTATAACATAATATAATTTCAGTTCCTCTCTCCCATTCTCTTGTTTACTAAATCACATTCTCTCGCATGTGTACATACAACTTTAAATGCAGTGAATTTAACATTTACAGCAACAATAGCCTATGCATTTATTTCACAAAATACCGACAAAAGATTTATGTATGGATTGTTAGACTAGGGCTATTAATTTAGGGTAACCAATTAAAATCTGTTGCACTTGCCTCTGTAAGGGGAGGATTAACTTGTCGCCAATTTTCTCACCTTTTTTCATTTATTTTAAAAGACAGACCCAAACACACATCACTCTTGGTGCGTGAGAAAGCGAGAAAGTGCAAGAGAGACAACAACATGTTGATGTGTAATGTTACAATAGTGAATTCGTGCGAGCAAGTGTTTTGGTGATCGGAAATGCATCGGAGGAGAAATAGAAGAGAAGCAGGGAGCGGTCCAAGGTAGAAACCTTAGACGTCACGCCCGTCTCTCGCCCTGCCGGCTGTCCCTTGTATGCAGACGTTGATTTGGCTCTGGGACTACCTTTAGCCCAAGGCTCAACAACAATGCCCCCTCCCCCTTCTCCCCACAATCTGTGCCCATGACTTTTATACAGATCAGCAGGGCGGAATAGCAGCGCCACATTCCCACTTTGAACTGGCTGGTGTAAAAGGGTATTCATTTTGTGGACACCCGAGGCTATGCAACAAAGATGCTCCTGGCTAAGTATGCAACAGAGATCATTATCCCCGAATGCGGAATCAACCGAATTCCCTGGCATCTTCTTGGTAATGCAACCCACTGTTTAACAAAGAACAATCAACAAATCAGTAAGTTATGCAGAGAGGATTCTACAGACCAAGGGAATGAATAACCAATTGAAATGCAATGAGATTAAAATTAAAGTCACAATTTGTGTATACATGAATGTGGAAGTTCTATTGCTCCAAGTTTCAAATGTGTGATAGTGTGACAGAAGAACGACAATTAAATGGTGGAACTGGAAACGCTTGAGCCGAAAAGGCCTTGGGGAGCAATTATTAATATCAAAATAACATATTGCATTTCTGTCGAGTGCATAGATTCAAATTTACGGTAAGAAGGGATTAGTGTCGGTTTTCAGGTCATCCATTGCCAATGATGCTGCCGTCTGCAAGCATCAAGGTCAAGAGGCATGTGGCCGTCTGTAGACACTTCCAGACAGTCAAAACAAAGCCAGCGTGGTCCTCAACAGAGACGGATGGATGCTTCTCTGTTCTCTCTAATCTCTGCCCCTTCGCACTGACACCCCTTCAGCAGGGATGGAATAGGTACTCTGTTGTTTTACTTAAGTAAAAGTATCAATAAAATACTGCAATATAGAAGTAAAAGTCTTGAATTTCAAAATGCACTCGAGTAAAAGTACAAAAGTATTGGCATCAAAGTGTACTTAAAAGTAAAAGTACTGTAAAAGTCCTCATTGTGCAGAAATCACATTTCAAATTTTGAAATGTATCACTATCTACGATCTACAAGATCACAATGCGTTGCATCTCTTTTGTAACAATAATCCAAATCTACAAAGCAACCAGTAACTAAAGTTTTCAAATAAATGTAGTGGGGTAAAAGTACCGGATCAGAGATGTAGTGGAGTAGAATTATATGTATTGGAAATACTCAAGTAAAGTACAAACACCTTAAAATTGTACTTAAGTACAGTACTTGAGTATATATATATACTTAGTTACTTTCCACCACATGCATATTGTATGCATATTATGCATACAAAGCACAGGCACGATGAAGCAACACACACACACACACACACACACACACACACACACACATCGCTGGACCCTTCCCCATGTCTTCCTCCGCCATGCAGCATCAATTGAGCACGGGGACATGTGACAATAGCACAAGACGGATGAGTCGCAGGTTACAGGGTCACATCCCCCTTGACATCTTAAGGAAGCATTTTGACTAGGCGTCCCTCCGTTCCCACAAAAACCCTGTGACAGCCGATACCAGTACGTGCACCACAAAACCCAGGCTGACACCCAGGGCACACCCTCAGATGTCTCCATTCCTTTCAGGACGTCCTCCTCGAGTGGGTGTCGAGTCGCCCAAAAACCAGGAGCCCCGTGGAACCCCCCCCCCCCCCCCGCGCGTTAACGCCCTCCGGTGACACCGTGGTCTGAAGGAGAGGGGAACGGAGAGGAAGTGGCAATGTCACGGGGGGGGGGGGGGGGTCCGTTAATTGATAAGTGAACCTGAATAAGGAGCGGCCGATGCAAGCCTTTTTTTTTTTTTTTTTAAGGGTCTTTTCAAGCCGGAACAAACAGGCCCTACTTCAGGACCACAGCACATGGTAAACATAGTGACAGGAGGGGCTATACAGCTCACTTCACCGTGACACCTGATTTACTCAATTTGATAAAGCGGTCTAAAAGCAGTAAGTAAATGTCCCATCTCTACTCGCTAGCACACACTGCTGTTATTAATCATCTTTACGCTTTCTGCTCAAGAATGACAAGCCTAATATGACCAACCAAGGGTGACAATTTAGGCATTTAGCAGACACTCTTAATCCAGAGCGATTTACAATAAGCAAGGACAACACAAGGTAATACATCAAATGCATAGAAATAGTCTAGTCTTGAGACTATACACACACTATAGAATGCTATAGAAAGCCAGGTCAATAATGACCTGGCATCTTGACTACATAACATGCTATCTAAATTACATATTTTTGCCTTTGCATAAGCCTGCAAGCTCGTCGAGGATAGGGCAAGTGACAAGACATAGGTTGAGCTCACTCGAGCCTCAGCTGGCCGTTTTTTAACATGGGGTCCGGTGTCCACCAAGGGGTCTTGAGGGGGTCCCCAGATTGACATTTAGGAACCATACAGGTCTGTAAGCTCTGAAAGTTACATTTACACTAAGGATTTGAAGTAGATTCGGTAGAATAAAAAACTAAAACGTATCAAATCTGGTCCGTGGCCTAATATGCATATCAAACTGGGGGTCCTTGGAATGTGAAAGGTTGAGAATCACTGAACTAGACATTTTAGACAACACCTGAGCAGGCTTAATCCTAAATGAGCCAAACCTCTCCTCTCAGCGGTGCAGCTTAATCCATTGAGACCTGGAACGCATCCATGTCACGTTAGCGTTTAACCACATTAACCATTTACCCATTTTGGGCGGGAACCCCTTTTGGTGTTTTAAACATTATGTTATAATTTAGCTATTGAAAAATAGCAGATCTACAAGCTCATAGCGCGCCACCGAGTGGCGCGCTATGAACTTGTAGGTCTGCTATTTTTGAAAAATCGTTAAAATGTGCCTCAAATCTTTCCGAAAATTGTCATGATTTAGAAAACTTTTTTTTTTAAATTTCGACGTCAGGCCTGAATGGGTTAAAAAGACCAACTGAGGGAGATGTCGTGGGCAGGGCCACAGAGTCGAGCTCAGTCAGACCTCGGGATAATCAGCAAGTCGGGACAGTTGACATTTTCGCTCGGTGAAAGGTTGAGAGGCCTTGGCCTGCTTCTATATGAGGCTGTGTGTATCCCCACACACACCCGACACTGACATTGAGCCTCACACACGGGACTCTGTGGCCGTCACAGATACACACCGGCGCAGAATGAGGAAGGCCACACTCATCTATCTTCCAGTAAAAAGACCCCTCCTCCTCATCCATAGACAGAGCATACCCATGGGCGCAGTCACGCTACTTTACTGTCCCTACACCCCAACTCTCTTGACATGGCTGTCTGTCAGCATGCGGCACCCAGAGCGGGGGAGGGGAGGGAAATGGCATGGAATGAGGAGAGAAAGAGACAGGGGTAGGAGGGGTGGATATTTGAGAGTGGGGGTTGACAATGCGATGGAGGCCGAGCAAGTAGAACAGTAGTGGTGGTTCTCAAACTTTGTCATGTCAAGGACCCCCAAATGAATATGCATTTGGCCACGGAGGGGACTCCCATCTGAAAAGATTGTGTGCCAGGGACCCTCATACAAGATTTGTGTTGTTAAAATGTTTCAAACATATTCCACATTTCAAAAAAAATAAATAAAAAAAAAATCAAGATTCTTTGAAAATAACTGATGCATATAGGGTTGAAGTGGTTAAACCGATTTTGATGCTATATTTTTGCTGGGGATCTGCCGCCCAGAACACGATCGGTTTGAGAAACAATTTAGGCATTTAGCAGATGCTCTTAATCCAGAGCGATTTATATTAAGCAAGACCAACACATGGTAATACATCAAATACATAGAAATAGATCTTAGGATCAAAAGCAAACATCTGTCTAACAGTAGAATATCTGTTCAACAAAACTATGAATATACACTATAGAGAGTACTATGTGCTACATAATATGCCATCTAAATTACATTTAGTAGTTAAAGGACCACTTCACCACTTTTCAACCTATCTTCATATAATAGGTCCTCACTAATAATCATGATAAAATGGCATGATTTTTTCTACTCAGTCTGTGTCTCATAGGAGGGCTGTGGGCAGTTTAGAAACCGTCCTCAAGTGACATCATCATTAGGCAGATTTTTTTTAAAACAAGATATTTTTACAAAAATGTTTAGATTTTCATTATCGTGAGAACGATGGCTTCCATTTTCGCATTGCAACTTTTCAGGACTAGAAAGCCTGCCGTTTCTATTAGCTTGTATTCCCCATTGATGATGTCACTGGAGGACGGTTTCTGAACTGCCCACAGCCCTCCTATGAGACACAGACCGAGTAGAAAAAAAATTCGCCATTTTTCCATGATTATTAGTGAGGACCTATTATATGAAGATAGGTTGAAAAGTGGTGAAGTGGTCCTTTAATAGCCTTTGCATACAAAACATTGGAGTAGAAAGAAATCAGGTGGTGGGTTTCTTTCGGTGAATTCGTACTGCACTCCATACTGCACTGCAAACATACACAAAAACACAGGTAAAAAACAAAGGAAATAAAGCCAAATGAATGTGGTAAACTTCCTGGCAGTGGCTAAACGAGCTGATGGAACTTCTTCCATCAGCTCGTCAAAACTGAAACAAGGTTCATTGTTCACACATTGACAGTGTGTGTTAGAGCTTTCCAAACACATGCTTTCATTTTAATTTAGACATTGACCGTCGGCATCCAAGCAGATGTTTGCTGTCAAGAGAGTGTGTGTGTGCGTGTGTGTACTGTATGTGTGTGTGTGTGTGTGTGTGTGTGTGTGTGTGTGTGTGTGTGTGCATACACATGTCCATGCATGCGCGCATATGAGTTTTCTCCTATTTTGTTATGAAAAGGAGAACATCTATCCAGCTTTTTAAATGTGTATTTTGTATGGCATCACAACTCCATTCTCTCAAGACAGTTCTTTTGGAGGGAAAATCACCTTAATCCTTCTGCCCTACATTCACCATTAGTGCCCTAAAGTAAACCACACAACAGAGAGCGAGAGAGAGAGAGAGAGAGAGAGAGCAGGCAAGAAAGACAGAACTATGTGAAATTATGTTAATTCACTTCATGATTGCGGGGTGCATGGTGTACAAGTTGTGTATGCACACACACGCACACCCCCACACCTCCACCCACCCACCCACACACACACGGATTATGCAGGCTTGAATTTCAACAGAAAGAATTCTGGTCTGCAAGTATTAGAGGGCAAAGCTGGCTTTAGAAACTTTCTACAACAGAGAGCATCCCGCAACAATAGGACAGTGTTCTTACAATACGACAAATAGTAAATCCCTGTGGTTTCTAACAGCTCACACACAATGTTTAAACTTTATATGCACACCTGGCAGCTCAGATAAATTCACCCACCAACTGAATGGCAGCATTTGGACATACATAATTATCTTAAAGGTATATTCAGTGATTTGACTTAATTCAAATATCACTTATTTTTTTCTGGATAATCCTCCCTACTATAGAGTGTGCTGACCATATAAGGAGTTCCTCCCTGTCCCCAGTGAGCCCCTGGGGTCAAAAAACCCTAGTTTCAGTTTTGGTGGCGGGTGGCAAAGCCTTCATCCAATCAGGATGAGAGGGGCCTTCCTCCAATCATGATCGAGTGGGGGCGGGCCTTGGTGCACATGCTGTTGGCCTGTTGCACTTCCCCCCACTGTAGAGCGTGCATGTGCACATTTTGTTACCGGGGCGGACTGGGTGGTTTTCCAAATCACCCAAATCACTGAATGCTCCTTTAAACAACTACTGGACATATATAGACACAGGTGCCACCTTGTACAACGTAACCGCTTGATCGCATGTCAAATAGCAAAAATACTATAGCTCATCTACACAAGCTTCATCTACAATGTGTCGGGATGTCTGCCAGATAAAATTAGGTTTACATACATTTTTAAATTGTGTGACATTATCAAAACATACATAACAAACAGTCTAGTTACTCTAGCGCGCACGCACGCACGCACGCACACGCACACGCACACGCACACACACACACACACACACACACACACACACACACACACACACACACACACACACACACACACACACACACACACACACACACACACACACCCACACCCTCTGAGGCCACGTGTATCTGCAAATATGAAGCAGAATGCACGCATCTTCAACAATGTCTAAGATGATAACCCCAAAGGGCAAATGTTTGCTCATGAGAATGTTTGATCAAAATGAGCTGTGTGTCCAAAAAAACGAGAGCCCTGTCCTCCCTATATAAATCTTAAGTAGTTCCACATGGGATGGGGTCTTTTGTCTGTGGTCATTATTAGGGTGCGGTGAGGTGGGAGGGGTTGGTTGGGGGTGACCATGTCTTCCAAACTTCCCTCACTTCCTTTTGGCACAACATTTGTCATTCTTCTCTCACTGACCGACAATCGGTCCACAACACTGACTACCATCTATCTAGCAAAAGGGACAAACAATGAAGTGCCCCCAACCGACCCCTTCCGTTGCTGGGATACCTTTGATCCAACGGGGGCAGCTTGTCAACAGCATCATTTACTAAAGCCTGATTTATGCTTCGGCGACAAATGTGTCGCGCAACCTGTCGCTCGACAAATATACGATTTTCGAACTGAAAAACACTTTATGTTGAAGGTGCGTTATTTTTGTCGAGCGACAAGCATGAGACACTTAATACTCTTTATGGCTGAAACATAAACGAGGCATTCGAAACTAACCTAACTAACCACCTAAACACGGCTCTTCTCACATGGATAAATACAGACTCTCGAAAAAAACTGTGGGTCGAGCTGGGTCGCGGACACAAAACAAATCTATGGGTCCCTTTATGTTTTCATTTTAATTATAATTTCTTATTCAAATGTGCAAAAAAAACATTCCCAAAAAGCTAATGTTTTCATGAATTATAATAAAAAATGCAATGTTTTTTTTCCCAGTAATTTCATGAAGAAATCAAAGACATTCCATAAATATTACCGATGATGTTGAAGAAGTAGTGATAGCCGCTCACAATGCGGCACCAAGCAACGCGTTGTGAGCTTGTAGATATTTTCACTACTTCCTGGTCCTGGGTCCTAGGCAAACATCTAATTTCTCTTTTGGGTCACAAGATAAAACGTCTGGGAACCACTGCTCTAAAAGACATCTCACAGCTGCTTCTCAAAGGGAAGTTCCCCCTCCACAATTTTCTCATTAGACCCTCTGCCCTACATCCGAGTCATTAGTCTTAAGCTTTGGCTCCTTAAACTTGTTATGCTTCCTCAAGGCTGAAGTCATAAAAGTTCATAATTTGCCAGATCCTTTCTGGGCAAACGTAACACTACTCTCCTCCACGAACCAACTGGTTTGAACCGAGTTTAACAGGGAGGACGCCCCGTGGGTCTTACTGTGAATGTTACATAAAACGATGGCGTGCTGAGCCTGTGCCGTTATTCAATATCCTCCACTGTAGCGGCACCCAAACCGCACTGCGTGCCTTTCAAGGGTTAATGTGTCTCACTCTCCAACAACAGGTGCAGCGGTGGTTTGTGCGCTCGCGTGCGCACGTGCGTGTGTTCAGAGTAAGACAGGGGTTCTCAACGTTTTTGGCCGGGGACCCCCGAAAATGCTTTGGCAACGTCTCGGGACCCCCGCCCCGCCCCCTCCCGACCCCCAATATAAATTGACTGCTACAATAACCTTAAACCATTTTGGGCGGGAACCCCTTTTGGTGTTTTAAGCATTGTTATAATTTAGCTATTTAAAAATAGCAGATCTACAAGCTCATAGCGCGCCACCGAGTGGCGCGCTACGAGCTTGTAGGTCTGCTATTTTTGAAAAATCGTGAAAATAAAATTTAAAAAAAATCTTTTTCTTTTTTTTTTTTTGAAAATAATTTGGCGACCCCCTAAAATAATTTGGCGACCCCCCGAGGGGTCGCGACCCACGGGTTGAGAACCCCTGGAGTAAGATATGAGGCTGAATGAGCATAACCGAGGGCACACTGCAATCTGAATGTAAAGGTGAAGCATCACACTTTAAACAACATCTGGCTGGAAACATCACTTTACACCAGTGTTGTTTTCGTCGACTAAAACTAAACAAAACATGTTCGTCGACTACCTTTTTTCACGGACAAAAAATAAATAGAAACTAAATAAAAACTAAGCTATGATGACTAAAACTAAGACTAAATATATCGACAATTTCGTCAACAAATAAAAACTAGACTAAAATGTTAGGAAGGGAATAGTGGACAAGAGATCCAGTATAAGTCATTTTACACTTGGTTGCATGCTGAAAATAGCCGATCTACAAGCTCACAACGCGTCGCAGTGCGACGCGTTGTGAGCTTGTAGATCGGCTATTTTCAGTCATTACGACGGCATCAAGCCCCGCCAAAATACATTTTAGTCGACTAAATCAACCGTAGATTTAGTCGACTAAAATCTCATGACATTTAGTCGACTAAAACTAGACTAACACTAAAACATTCCAGGTGACTAAAATGTGACTAAAACTAAGTGAAAACTATTCAAAAGACGATGACTAAAACTAAAATCAAATGTTGCTGCCAAAAACAACACTGCTTTACACACACAAAGATACAGACAGACAAACATGCAGTCTAGTCTCCCACAATTGACAATTGTAGTACGTTTCCTCCTAACAGCCTCTGCAAATTAGTCAAATATAAAAAAGTCCTCATTTCCCCACTAGTAAACCAAATTAGTCGAAGCCCATCTAGCTAGCTGCTTTGCAGAAATAGAAATACATTCAAATACATTTTTTCTGAACAATGTCGTTATTGGTGGAATACCTGGCAGAAAATACAGAATTGTCTGGCTTTTTAACCAACATCTGCTTGGAAACTTCACTTTACCACCCACGCCTCTGTGGCAGGTAAAAAGCCACAGTGGCAGGCAAAAAGCAGACATTCTTCAGTTACCACGCACTATGGCAGCCTTGGCAGGTAATAATAAAACGTTCTACTTTGAAACTTACAGGAAAGGTAAGGTGATAAGCACACACACACATGACACATGCAGTATACTGATACAAAACCTTTAAATGAGCATCTATTCTACGTCCGAGCATAGACATGGTAACGCCCCTCCTGCCTCTGATTGGCCTACAGCATATATGTCAAACTCAAGGGCCGGGGGCCAAATCAGGCCCGTGAATGAATTATCTTTGGCCCGCGGGATGATATTTAATTAGTATTAGAACTGGCCCTCTGGTATATTGCACGGACCACCATAATACTACAAGTCCGACAATTCACTGCGAGTGCATTGGCACATATCACATACTATGAAAGCAGTGCTTGGTGAGGAACAAACAGGAAACTGAGCTTATTAATAATGCATTTTCAGTTTTAAATGCATTTACTATTGTTTGCCTGGGACGTCCTCATGACCGCGGTGCCAGTGTGTTGAAACACAGTCCGGCCCTCGACTTGTACCAATTTCTTTATTTTGGCCCACTGTGTATTTGAGTTTGACATCCCTGGCCTACAGAGTACCGACACTGCCCGTCTAGCCCCCATGGTCTCACCAGACTGTCCTCCGAGACGCGAGGTTACTCCGAGGTGGGAAACAATACAGTAAGTACAACTTGTACAAGACAATGGCAGCTTGGCACACGCGACAGCAACTAACTTTTATATTTGTAGAAGAGGCAAACTAATATTGTTGATTGAATGATTGATTGATCACGTACGTTGTATGCGTTCATTTGTATGTGTTCTAATTAAAGTGTTCGTGTTGATTATCGTGTATTAATCTAATTATAGTAAACTAATACAATTATACTAAAAAAGATAAAGATCAAGGGAAAAGAGACTTTTTACAGTACAATGTTTGTAAATAAACGGCATAAAGAATATTAGCACGGAGTCCGCCAGAAACGAGGAACACGAAGGTTTAAATTAGTACCCTAGCCCGCCAAACACGAGACTCTCGTGTTTGAGGGCTTGTATTCTTTAACCCATCCGATCGTATCGCTAGCTAATGTTGCTACCCGCGTCAACACAAAGTGGGACACTGGCCACAGCCATTTTGAAGATGCGTGCGCATATAGGCCTGTATTCAAAGCTCTGTGTCTCAGAATGGACATTAAGGGGGCCGTTTTCTGGTGAATACAAGGGTTTTCAACGGGCTGTAGCAGGCGGGCTGACACTCGCAGTCGGGTTTTTCCAACACCGACCGAGACAACAACATCCGGTCATGACACCACACACAGCAGTTTGTCATTGTAACATCCGGTTACGGATACTTGGCTCTTCAAAGTAGAGGTTACCTTGGCAATACGCTATCGAGGGATTAATTAATGCTGGCGTGTATTGAGTTAGTTTGCCTCTTCTACAAAAATAAAAGTTACTGTCGCACGTGCCAAGCTGTCATTCTCTTCTATTATATCGTACTATTAATAATAATATTAAAGTATTATTTATTTATTTCCCACCAAGGAGTAACCTGGCATCAGACTATCCAGCATAGCGCTATCCACCTCGGAGGAAACTCTGGTAAGGCCGGCAGTCGGTCCATGGTGCCGGTAGGCCAATCAGAGGCAGGCGGGGCATTACCATGTCTATGCTTGGACGTAGAATAGATATACGCTTTAAATGACTGGATTTCATCATCAGGAAAGCAAAGTCCAACGAGCACCAGAAGCAACAGTGAACATACCAGCAAAGGAATGCAAATCAGGGCTGATGCAAATGGCATACGTCTTCAGGGCCAAGACAGACGCAGTCTTTATACAACCAACCCCCCACCATAGGACGCTTATTTTCTGTAGTATAAGAACCCCCCCCCACCACCACCACCTATTATCCCACATTTCTGTACTAGTCCAAGACGGACACACACAGAGTGAAAGCAGCATGCATGACAACACACACACACACACACAGTGATGACGTTATCCTAGCCAGAGAGAACACACTATACAGTGAAAACAAATGGCAAGCGTCACAAACACTTACTTGTCCGTCATGGCTTCAGCTAGCGAATATTGATTCATTAAAACTGCTCTTCAGTTTTCTTCACAAGGAGGTGGAAAAACAGCCGAGTTTGAGTTTCAAGGGAAACTTGTGGAACACCGTTCTGTAGGAAGAGAGAAGGGAAAAGTATGTTAGAACAACATAAACATTCATATTCATGTTTAAGAAGCCTCCATTTGATTCAAGTCTTCTTGATAATACACACAAACACATTTTAACTCAAATTAAATATGATGAATCTACTTCGTTGACCAGGATAGCGCAGGGGTCTAGCTTTTATTGGCTCTCTTCTCTATTTTCCCCCTCTACACACCAAAACTCTTCTCAGAAAATAGCACCTCTACAATGTCACACCACACCGCGTTAATCGTTATGATTCGTTGAAAGCTTTTATATATATATGCTATTGTCACCAAATGTTCACTTATTTCTGCTGAATGTTTTACCTATTGTATGGAATGCCCTGAATAGATATGCTAGGGTTCATCTTATAAGTTATTTATTACCATATACAGTTATACACGATGGGTTTGCCATTTCCAATACTAAAATCGGGATGCCAAAGACGAGGAATCCAAGCCATAGTTAAAAGGACCCCCCAGGTCCTCAACTGTGTCCAGATCTGTTATACAGACAGCAAGCTCATTGGAACACTTTACTTCACCAGGGGGACAACAATGAAAAAGCCAGGGCTTCTTGAACACAAAGACCTCTGGAAACAAACCAGCACTATGACTGTGGCTAACTTTGCAGCCATGCCTCACTCACTTGCACACAATCAGTCTAGCAAGGATTGGTCTCTTCACTTTCCGTTTCTGGGTATACGGTTGCTACGGTAACCAAAGCAGCCAGCCAGCAAGTGAGCATAAATTGAGCGCACACACACACACACACACACACACACACACACACACACACACACACACACACACACACACACACACACACACACACACACACACACACACACACACACACACACACACACACACACACACACACACACACACACACACACACACACACACACACACACACACACACACACACACACACACACACACACACACACACACACACACACACACACACACACACACACACACACACACACACACACACACACACACTTAAACCCTCCCTGTCTGCACTTAGTAAAACTTATCCGAGTTACTGTACTTGGTATTCTGTTTGGTTTTTTTTCCACTCAAAAACCCAAAATCTCCTTGCCAAAAATAGCAAGCTTATAGATCTGCTATTTTTTGCAACATTCGCCCCAGAATAGGGATGTAGGCCTGTCACAATTATTACATAATCGCAATTATTTGAGATAATCGCAATTATTTGAGATAATCGCAATTATTTGAGATAATCGCAATTATTTTTGCATAATATACGTTTCCATGTTGAAGAATGTTCACATATTTTCAAACATTAATAGTGGAAATAGCAAGCTCACAACGCGTCGCGAGCTTGTAGATCTGCCATTTCCACTATTAATGTTCTTCAAAGTATAAAGTTATTAAATATTCATATATTCAATATTCAAATATGAATTTCTTTGTATATTTAGGCTATTTGTCATATCTGCCCCGTGTAACTCCAAAGCTTAAAAGCCAAACAGAAATTAAATTTTTAATCATGTTCATGTTCAACGGTAAAAACACAATTAAATCGTTAATCACAATTATCGGTATGACTCGCAAATTTCACGATCGTGACACACAAAACCAAATGGACCCATATGTGTCAATTTGGTTTCATGTTACACTCTCAACAGTTAACTAGCCAAAAATGCATCAGCAAAACCTGGGTTTGGCCTATCAGTAAAATGTTAGATTAGCAAAACATCATGATTCATCTGCTAGTTTAGGTTGTGGTGGGCGGTGTCTGTTGGTGGCTGTGCAGTGCGCATATATGCCCATATATGGACTGAGCATGCCCAACATAATTGCAATTTGGCAATTCGGCGTTGGGCAACAGTGAGTCAGCGCAAATATCAGTTGTAAAGGTATCGGTTTCTCTGCTGTGTGACAAGAGGTCTGAGGCAGGAAGGCAGAGTGAGAGGGGAGCAAACGAGCAAGCCGATTTAGGGTTGTCAGTGTCATGATTATGACATTTTACTTGACGATTAATTGTAGCTCAAATAATTGCGATTAACGACTTAATTGTGTTTTTGTCGTTGAATAATGGAACATTATGAACAGAACTAACATTGTGGCTTTTAGGCTTTAATACTAAGGTTGCACAGGACAGAGATGACAAATAACTTTATACTTTGTAACTTTATACTTAAAAAAACATTCATAGTGGAAATAGCCGATCTACAAGTTCAAAACGCGTCACGATGCGACGCGGTTTGAGCTTGTGATCTACAAGCTATTTACACTATTTTGTGAAGACGGAAAGATGGAAATGATTGATGATTACACAAAAAATAATTGTGATTATTTAAAATAATTGCGATCATGCGATTACATAATAATTGTGACAGCCCTAGCCGATTTCACTCGTGCCATTACCTGGCCAATGCGGGGTAGAGAACCTGAACTCACTGATCGGAAAAGGCGATATGTTGTCAGCACGACGGACCAGCGCAAATGCCAGGCAAGCTGATGAAGTGCAGAGTTTTCTGCTTGCAGATTATAATCTTCTGTCTGTCCACAGCACATTGGCATAAGACAGACTTGTGACTTGCCCGTAAAGGATCAATCAGATAATCAGATATAGACTAGATTAACTTCAACCCCGACAGGCAACAACGCACGCACGAACAGCTGATCTATCTAGTACAGAAATGGTTCCCATATGGCCGGCCGGCTCTGTGGTCATTCACAAACTTGTCAGTTGCAGCGCATAATCCACAACTAATTTGTTAAAGGTCCTTAATGGTTTTATGGGAGTCAGATGATACGGTTACCATAAACTCTCCAGGGAGGGCGGGGCGGGCAGGCCCCCATCCTGAGAGGCCTTCGTCCCAGACAGCAGATAAACCAAAAACATAGTGAAACCTCTATTTGGAACCAATAACCGACAAAGTAATGTTTTGTTTTTTGCTTTTTTTTCAATTATATATATTTTTTATTTCCTATATCAACGTATCGACACAAATACATTAACCAATCCATTAAGACTTGATGCCATTCTACAAATGCCTTCTAAATCAGTAGATCTCACATTTTTCAAAAATGTTCAAAGTACATCTGTTATTTTTGAGTAGCCAACGCAAAAATTGAAAACGACACAGATGGGGTTAATGGGTTAACCCCCCATTTTAGTTTGTTGTACAAAAATAGTGAAAATAGGCAAGATCATGCCTAAAGTCTCCAGAGAGGGCGTGGCAACTGGCAAGCAGGCCCCCATCCCAGACACAGTCACTTGCAGCCACAGGCAGTCTGTCTGAATCCCCCCCCCCCCCCCCCCCATGTAGACTTGGTACCTCCGCTATCTCTCTCCTGTTGTGTCTGTTCGCCTGCTTTCCGGTTTGTCTTTTATCCGCTAGTCTCATCCGTGTCTCTCTCTTGTGCTTTCTGTCAAACACATTATCACTCTTATGCCAGTCTGTGCACAGCTTTGCACGGCTAAGAACATTCAACATTTTATTCAGGCCCATTTCCTCCGGTATCATTCAAGTGCATTGTTCTTATAAAGAGCGCCGTGTTCGATGTCATTATTAAAATCATTATAATTGCCTTAAGGCAGCCTTCGTAGACAATTCCTGTATTATGGGCTTACAAAACTAACAATAAACATCCCAATTCTCTGCCAAAGAGTTTATCTCAGGTCTTTAGCATAAAAAGGGCAGGCTACCGCAGAACTTTCCAAATGCCATTTCCTTATACAACCATAACGGTTGAAATATGCAAAGGATTCCATGAGTTTTACATAATGCGGTCAGAGACGCAACAGTAAACGTTTTCTTTTCCTTTTATATATATATATATGGAAAGATAGGCCATGCAGTTTGCATGTCATGTGTTTTAGTGTTTTCCTTGTGGAAAGAATGGAAAGCATGACTGGGCTAAAAAAAACGTTTGTCTCTCCAATCAAAATCATATTCCCCACCACCACATACACTAAACATCAATCACGCAGTACACATACCGAAGAGCTTGGTTTAATACTTAAAAACACGATGACTTCTGGATCCCAGGGTGAATAATAAGGTGTTGGCACAAGCCAAAGCCCTGGCTGCATCTCTGTAGGTGGTAGTTAGATGCCACATGAATGACAACAGACTGTTGAGGATCAGGACCTGCTCGGAACCACGAAAACCAGGTCCTTTGAAGTTGAGCAATAGCACTTAAAATGACATGTCAGCTAGCTTTGAACCATCTACTACTGCATATTCCCTTGTATTAGACAGCATCAGTCCTTTGACAGGGCAAGCTGAGCTCACAAACAAACAAAAACACACGTTCCTCCTCTTTTAGTGTCTGGGTAATGAGAGCATAAACCACAGGCAAACTGTGTACTGTAGGGGAAATACAAATGTTCACACTGGGAGAGCTGAGTAGTTAAACACGTTACTTCCCCTCTTAAGCTAGATTTACAAGCTGCCAGGCACAGCTAATTCAAGAGAGAAACTTGTGGATCTGTCCAGCAGAATCCCACTAGAAACAATGTATACATCATATTTTATGAATATTTTCTTCTTTTAAGCATCTTACATTACTCAGCTGGTAGCCCATATCTTGAAATTGAGAGACAATATTATTTTGCGATAACAGTCAACATTTTGCACGATGTCTGTATTTCATCAACAGAAAACACAGACTTGTACTACTCACATGAGAGATGAGATTCCACCATCATCGACCAGAGCACTAAATTATTCAACATCAAGTGAGGGATTTAAGTAAAAATAGCATGCACTTGAGGCATGAGACTGTGCCCACTCGGCACTGCACAATCTAAACACAATCAAAAGTGTTATCCCTTTGTCAGCGCCATAACAAAGGAAGATTCTGTACTCCTGCCAGGCATCCACACACCAAGCTGTTCAAGATGTGAATAATCTTACCATTCTGTCAGTCAGTTAGGCATTCTTCCAGGTATGGATGGAGATGCTGCACCCTTAACCCAGCCCAGTGAGTGCGTGTGTGTCATGTATCCCCAAACATTTCTCTTGACGGAGATGATTAAAAAGAATTGTCTAGAGCACGATTATTCACCAAGCCTCGACTGTCACCCGCCTTCCCTTCCCTCCTCATTTGCGCTCTCATTTTCCCTTTCTCACATCATCCCTCCTGCTGCCGTCTCTCACCGTTTCTCTCCCGCTAAACAAATAATTGCCCTAAACAAAAACACAGCAGCAGACAAGGCTGAAAATCATAAGGCAGTACTTGCATCATTCACAGCCCACTTTTCCCCCAAACCCACGGCAGCAGCATCAGAATGCTTCCACCTCCTCCTCCTCCTCCTCCTCGTGAAACCGTCTGAGACAAGAAGACGAGTCCATCTGCCTTGTCACAGCGGTAAAGCTACGGCGGTCACCGGTCACCAGACCAGAGGAGGACGGTAGCCATCAGGCTGCGCCTCTGGACAGCGTCAATGCACACAGTTCCTGGGGAGGGGGAGGGGAATTGAGGAATGGGGGGGGGGGGGGGGGTTAGAGGGGGGATGGTTGAGGTTGTGTGTGTGCGTTTGTGTGTGTGTGTGTGCCTTTTGTATTGGGGGATTTAATAGGCGATACAGACTGGAGATCGAGCGGCTGACCCCTTTGCTCCGTTTTCAGCCATAGGTGATGCTGACATAGCTTCTGCTGTGCATAACATTATGATTCAAGCAAGGCAAGTGTACATGCACTATAGCGTCCACATGTTTCTGAACAGATGGGTTTTGTACTTTTTTTAGGCAATGCCCTCATAGATGCTGTGATATGAGTGAGTTCTCACCATAAGGAGAAACAAAAACACTGAACCATTACCAACTAATTAGCGATGTTATACTTGTTATTATACTACTGTTACTACTGGTTATTTTTGAAGATGTTTTTTTAAACAGAATGTTGCCTATACATCCTTGCCAAAACTAGGGCTGCCAGGGTTCATGTGGTTAATAATTTCAACGCCGTACAATAAAGATTCCCCCAGAAGATCATCGTGTTATCGTCACAGCTAGAATTCCTTTTAACCTCTTCGCCAAGCCGGGAAACCCATCTCTGGACGACGGCCTCCAACAACGAACTTAATAATAAAAGCTGAACGATCCACATAAGAACATTTTTTTCCTCCAGTCAGCTGTGTCAGATGGCACCGTGGTAACAGAATGTACTGTATGTGGACTCGCACGCACGCACGCACGCACGCACGCACGCACGCACGCACGCACGCACGCACGCACGCACGCACGCACGCACGCACGCACGCACGCACGCACGCACGCACGCACGCACGCACGCACGCACGCACGCACGCACGCACGCACGCACGCACGCACGCACGCACGCACGCACGCGCGCGTGCGTGCGTGCGCGCGCGTGCGTGCGTGTGTCGTCTTCTTGTCTCAGACGGTTTCACGAGGAGGAGGAGGAGGAGGAGGTGGAAGCATTCTGATGCTGCTGCCGTGGGTTTGGGGGAAAAGTGGGCTGTGAATGATGCAAGTACTGCCTTATGATTTTCAGCCTTGTCTGCTGCTGTGTTTTTGTTTAGGGCAATTATTTGTTGAGGGGAGCGAGAGAGAAACGGCGAGAGACGGCAGCAGGAGGGATGATGTGAGAAAGGGAAAATGAGAGCGCAAATGAGGAGGGAAGGGAAGGGGGGTGACACACCCCGCACACACACACACACACACACACACACACACACACACACACACACACACACCCCGCACACACACACACACACACACACACACACACACACACACACACACACACACACACACACACACACACACACACACACACACACACACACACACACACACACACACACACACACACACACACACACACACACACACACACACACACACACACACACACACACACACACACACAATACCCTTCCAGCTCCCTGCTCACAGCCATGCTGCTGGGAAGCTTTTCAAAACATCAAGCATGCTGTCAATAGCACTGCAGCAGCGCTTCAGTTCACTTTCTACAACAGTGGTTCCCAAACTTTGTCATGTCAAGGACCCCAGAATGAACACTTATTTGCCCGCGGACCACCATTTGAAAAGTTATGCCAAGGACCCCCATAAGAAGAAGATTTTTATGGTTCTAGCAGTGATTTTCAACCATTTTCATTTCAAGGACCCCCAGTTTGACATGCGTTAGGCTACGGACAGACCTCAATTTAATGGGATTTCTATCTCTGGGACCCCCAATTTATATTGTAAAATCAAAAGTTAATTTAACTCTGAATCCTGAAAACCAGTGGTGGACATTTTGTGACATTTTAGTGGCAGCGGTGGCCGAACGGATAGCGGCGCGGTCTTGATACCGGAAGGTTCCCAGTTCGAATCAGCCGTCCGACACGTTAAAATTACCACCGCTGAAGTGCCCTTGAACAAGGCATTGAACCACTACGATGAAATGTGTTCTATGAGCAGGGCCTGGCTGGAAACAAGTTCTTGAGCTTAGCCCAGATACCCTGGGTAAATATAGATTTCATTTCATTTCATTTGTAATTTGTACTTGAGTAAAAGTACCAATACTGCAATGTAGAACAACTCCCGTTAAAAGTAAAAGTCCGGTACTTGAGTGAAAGTACAAAAGCATTGGCAATTTGGCATCAAAATGTACTTAAAGTCCTAAAAGTAAAAGTACTCATTATGCAGAATGTGCCATTTCAAGTTTTCAAAAGGTATAAACATCTTTTGAAAACAGCCGATCCACAACCTCATGTGTCGCATCACGACGCATTGTGGGCTTGTAGATCGGCTATTTGCAAATGGCTGAAATGTATATAGTGAAATGTATATAGTGAAGTGGTTACTGTATGTTTTGTCAAAATAATCAAAATCTACAAAATAACTAAAGTTTTCGAATAAATGTAGTGGAGTAAAAGCACAACATTTGCCTACAAGATGTAGTGGAGTAGAGGTAAAAGTACTGGACATTGGAAATACTCAATTAAAGTATAAATACCTCAAAATTGTACTTAAGTACAGTACTTGAATAAATGTACTTAACTTAGTTACTTTCCACCACTGCTGAAAACCCACCAAGGAGTGGTTTCAGCATTTATTCCAGTATATTTGTACAAAAGGACAGCCATTTCTCTCTTCTTTTTTTTTTTAGGAAAACCATCTTCTTGAGCGTCTCGTTGATGTGGCTTTCACCTAACATCTGTCAAAACATTTCACTCGCTCATCTGCAGGCTGCAGTTCAGATTGCCAATGTGCTCCTTTTTCTTTTTAAATGTAGCCCCTGAAACCATTCAAGCAGTGTATTTTTTCAATGTGTCATGGAGTGATAATAGTTCAATTACTTTGACCAATAAAGCAATATAAGGCCTATATATTTATTCAGAATAAATGGTATCATGTACAGCACAGAATTAAAATGCAGCATCACCCTTGAAAGTTCTATTCTATGTTGACATGACGTTAGGAACACAGCCTTCATTGCAAATTAAATACACACACACACACACTTAAATACGTATCTTATTGCCAAGAACATGTTATCCTCTATATAATATCGAACAACTCATTTGTCATAATATGAACAAACAAACATTGCAATGACATCTCAGGAATGCTGAAATTCATTTGGGCAGACAGCACATACACCACTAGCTATCTACATCTGCCTTTGCTTGGAGCCAGATGTTATTACTCCTTGTTGTTGCCTAAGGGGGTGGGGGGAGGGGGGGGCTAGGGCGTGGCAGGACATTGTGTATCAAAGGTGGTTGTCAGATCCATTGATCTATATATGACAAGAACAAAATGGCCTGTAGGTCGGCATAAAACACTTCAAAATGTTATAGTGTTCCAGACTGGCCACTGACACTATGAGTCACATTACACTGAATACACACTATAGTCTTTCTAGTCAACTGTAAACGTGTGTTCAGACTTGAATTTAAATATTCGCCTTGGTTCATCCCGTTTGTGCTACGTACATAATATATTCAGTATTCACCACGTTTTACAAATAGTGGCAATAGCTACAAGCTCATAACACATCACATTGCAATGCACCGTGAGCTTCTAGATCAAGAATCAAGAGAATAAATCAACAGATGGAAGGAGAAGGAGTGAACCATATTGTGCCGTGTGGTGTCTGGTCTCTTATAGAACATTGTTTACAGTGTGTTTTCCACAGCAGGAGGTACAGTGCTACTGTTCAAACACTCTAAAAGCCATTTGCAGATTTATTGCACTTGTTTTATGCCAGGCAAGTTGACTGATGATGCCAAATACCCTCACAGGGGCAACTTGTAGGATAAAGGCCCACCAAGCAGACTTGTTTGGACAAAAGGCCGGTCCACACAACTATTAAATATGTTGTTTTATAAATCGTTCGACAGCGGTATGAACGATATTGTTGGGATCACTTTTTAGATTAACCATAGAAACACTGACAGGCAGCCAATTCAAATCAATCCGGATTTACATGTTCAACATATCACTCACGTCACATGCAACATGTTTACCGAACATTAGCATCAGCGTGGATGCTCACATCATTATCACCCTACGTAGATATTGTTAATTATCATTCTTGGCACTTACCTGTGACTAATAACTGACTACATCACTTTGCGTCGCCGTCACCTGATATCTCACATTCAAAGAAGCTCCAAACACACCCACACACAAGACTATATGGTTATATACAAGTCAGAGTCAGACTCAGAACTAATGTTACAGCTACATTACTGAGTGTTCAGTTTAAGGCCGTTACCAACACTAGGGAGACTATGTTGTCAGCTGGTATAGTTCTATTATGTTTGACCCCAGAATAGGGATGCTAGGTTAATAGGTTCATGTGGTTAATAAGAGCCATGCAGTGCAGTCTGTGAGTAAACCATCGTGGTAACGAATCGCCTCAAATCCATTAGTCTTCTTTATTAAATTACCTGTAGGTAGGGTTGAGGGATTTCTCTTTTTGTCTTGTCTTGTCTTGTATTTTTTCTTTCATTTTTTGTTTTCTATAAAAGAAAAATGTATTTCATATCATAATGTTTGTGCGCATGGGCTACAATGCGATTCTGAGACGATACATTTTATATACAGAACGATTCGATTCAGTGCAATTCGATACGATTGAGGAATTTCGTGGATGCGATTCGATACAGTGCGATCTGACCTTTTTATTTTGAATTTGAAGCTAGAACTATAAAGAACAGGGTTGATTAAAAACGTTATCCAATTTATTGGAGGCTTTGTGATTAATTCATCTCAATTAATCACATTTTAATTGCATATCAATATTTGACCTGAGAACAGTGAGGAGCTTTTTTTCTTTTTCAAATGGATTTGGATATGAGTGAATCAATGAATAGTGACTAAAAAACAAGTAGTAATAATAAGTGATAACTAGATAAAGTGCGCCTTTGGGCACAGGTCTCCACCAGGGCAGGTCAGGTTGTGGCCTTCTGGTGGTGCTATAATAGGACAATGTGAAAAGGGTGCCATTTCTTCTTACGCCTTGGATGGCAATTGGATGATTGCATTTTTCCGAAAATGTGTTTTGCAAAAATCCACCTGTCGGTGGTGCTATAACAGGCCAATGTGAAAAGGGTGGGATATATTCCTCAGCCTAGTAAGAAAGTCTGTGAAAGATTTCACGTAAATTGCACGCTGCGTTCATGATTTGAGGCTTTTTGTTCAAAACGGGCCAATCCTGCAAACACTGAAAGCCAATGTTAATGTAAAGCCAATTAGGATCGAACATGAAATATCAGACAGATCCGGCTTGAACACATGACTATAGAGATAGTGTGTAACAATTTGCGGGATTTTTGGACAGAATCTGGAGGAGTAATATCAAAATAATGTTTTCATTCAGTTTCAGTTTCATTGTTAGCATCCAGGGAGTGTGTGTGCAAAATTTGGCATCGACCGGGTTAACGGTGCCGGAGATTAGCTACGGACGGACGGACGGACGCACGCACGTCTTCGGCCTGGTGGAGACAATAATTTGAAACAGTGGAATGAGAGAGCTGAGGAAAGCAATATTCTAGAGGTGGGTTTGAACTTAGGGTGGTGGCATGTCTCTGAGTTTTGGGAAGTGCATCGTTTTGCCAGGTCTGCCTGCTGTGGAGTGTGGACAGTGAAACCATTAAACACTGGCAGATGGTAATTTGAATGGAAGCCAGCAACATGACCATGCAAAGACCTGTAGCTGCTCCAAATGATATTTCCATTCGTCTTTGCATCTGCCCGGGGAACGCAGCATCAAGTGTGAGGGGTTGAGGAAATTATGGAAAGTACCATAGTGTTATGGAGAGCTCCTCCTAACGCTATGTACCAGAGCTAGACTAACGTTAGCCACTTAGCTCCTATGCTATTGCTAGCTAGTAGCTACCCTCGTCAGACAACAACACCACCACCCAAATCAGGTGTAAGCTGCTGATATCACTTTGCTTGTTCCCGTGGATGGGAAATAAGATTTAAAAGGCTATCGGATGGACGCGTGGATTAAAAAAACAGATGTGTGCAATTATGCAATAAAGTTGTGTCGGATCTGCGTGTGCATCCCGTCTGACGAGTGGCTTATGCTGTGCTGCAGACACATAGTTAAGGAGTGTCATAAGCACACGCCCGTCCTGCGCTGGAAGTAGCAGATCTACAAGTTCTCTACCCGTCGCAATGCACAGCGCTTTGGGCTTGCTTGTACATCTGTGTTTTTCCCGCAGTAAGTTGAATGGACTGATTCATAACTTTAGGATCGAACCAACGTCCGAGTCAGACGCAATTTTGACCGATCCAGACAAACGTGCATCGACGTAGTCGCATCGTTAAAATCAATTACCGATTCATATCGATATTTATTGACACCACACACACATCAATTACCGATTCATATCGATATTTATTGACACACACACACACACACACACACACACACACACACACACACACACACACACACACACACACACACACACACACACACACACACACACACACACACACACACACACACACACACACACACACACACACACACACACACACACACACACAGTTAGAACCAATGTCAACATTGCATTTTATTCCATAGGGAGATCTTAGACTCCAAGACCTAAACAAGGCATGCCAAGTAAATAATCCTTCTGACATCCAAACATGTGCCACTTCTGCACACAAAGTTCATGTTCACAACAAAGCTCCTTTTCAACCAAGCTGTTCCTGACTGAATTCCCCCATTCCCTACGCATTTTAAATTGATTATCGGTCAAGAAGAATAAAGTCTAGCTCTGGTTTGCGTGCCTATGCACGACTAGCGTTAATGTGCCTATGTACGGTTGGAGTGTTCCAAGTAATTCAATCTAAATGTGAATCCTGTGCTTCCAATGAATGACATGAACAGCAACTTTAACACAGGATAGTTTTTACACTAATACAAATTAAACACAGAAGCAAACTAATTATAGGCTAAAACTAATGTATTGCTTAGCATTCTTAAAATAGAAGGTCCCATTAAATAGTAACATTCAATTCCGTGTTTCCCCCAACAAAAAAAAACGCTACAAAAAGTAGGACTAAGGTGGTGGCTCAGTGGTCCAGGCACCTTGGCTGGTAATCCAGTCTGGCAGTGTGCCGCGGGTTCGACTCCCGATCCCGACGGCCTTTACTGCATGTCTTCCCCCCATCTCTCTCCCCATTTCCTGTCAGCCTACTGTCTGTCCCTCCATAAAAATATAAAATAAAGGCCAAAGCCACAACAAAAAAAATAATTAAAAAAAGTAGGACCAATAGTCGCTAAATCAATACAAAATCACACCTGTGTGAACTGAGCGGTGCAACTATACGTACTACTACGCTACTAGCCCTCCTCCCTGGTGCGCGTGCGTGTGTGTCTTTGACGCTGCTCAACAGTGCCATCCAGCAGTATTGGCGAGGTGTTGCAGCTGTCCGTGCTCAGACATACAGACACAGAGACAGACATACACACATAGCTGCGTAATGGAGCGGTTAGGCACCGCTCAAAAACAGACCAGTGTTTGTAACAATGTTACAAAGTGTGTATAGAATTAAAATTTTATGCAAAATCCTGAAAATTGTATTGTACATGGGTCAATTATAGGATAATTGTCCATATTGTTTTGCAATTCTCTTTGGCTGTTTGGGCCTTCAAATTATTTGATTTAATTTGTATACGTCTGTACTTCCATACTCAATTTTTTTCCAACTGACTACATATGCATTTAGCTTCGCAATCAGGGCTCATCTGTTCACAGCTTCTAACTACATATCAAGATAAATGTTGTTTACACAAACAGCATGAACAAAAGAAAGAGGAATTGAAAAAATGTCTCCGGATTGAGTTTTCAGTGATAAGACCAAAAGCACTCAGCCTTAAGACAAAGTCAGGGAGACTGCTACAACTCAACAGCACGCATCCAGTGGTTTAATGATTTGTCTCCAGCTGGTGAATGATCACACAGCAATATCCTGTTCTAGCCAGCTATCCAGGCCCCCAGGGCTCTGGCTGACATGATTCTGGCATGCATGCCGTCCTGCAGTGCCAGGCAGCCATCATATCGACAAGGTCCTGGTAGCTGCCCCATGCCTCATGTGACCCAGCCAAGGACCTGTGCAGTCGAACTTGATGAGGCAGAATAATTACTTATTGAGGCCCTAAGGGAAGGCCAGTCATATATAGCCTGCATTTGGTGACACGTTGAGGGAAGTAGAAGAGTGGGAGGATTTAAATGTCACTAATGAAACTGGAAAATAGATTTAGACAACAAAGTAGCTCCAGTTAAGTGAAACATTGAATAGCTCACAAGTCTCCAACTCTCCCACACTGCTTAATAAGGAAACTAAATCTGTAGTGGAGCTGGAATGCATTCATTTAACTTGAATGTAAGACATGGCAAGTAAAATTGTATAGCACATTTCAATAAGAAGGCAATTCAATATGCTTTACATGATAAAACAATAAGATTTTAGACATTAACCACTTAATATATACTTTGTTGACCGGGGTCCCCTATGGGTCTGTACGTGGCATCCTCCTTTTATCCCTGTACACCTGTTCTTTTTTTTTTTTTTGACGGTAAACCGAAGTCTTTTGTACACCCAGTACTCAAACAGCTCAGGGACAGGTGTGTTGGTAGAGCAGATAAAATATAAGAACCTGAACACCGCCTTCGCTTCCCTTAAAGGGCCACTTCACCCCTTTTGCAACCAGAGCTTATTTTAATGATGTTTAGGAGTTTTTGTGTGTGTAATGTGTTTTTTTAGAAAATGTAATTGACGCCATATTCATGACCAAAAACCTGTCATGAAAATGTGGTCTCACTTCCTTCCTGGACTACAAAGTCACACTCTCCATGCAGCCTCCCCCCTCTCCACAAGGAGGGGAAGTGCACTAAAGCATTATGGGCATTGTAGGAATTCAGCAATCCAGTCAAACACTAGTCAAACACACAGACTTCATTCTTTTTCTGGCCATAGGGTGCAAATTTCAAATTGTGCTACTGTTATCTATTACAAATACTATTAATATTGAGTGACTGCAGTTTCTTCCAGTGGTTAAATGTCCCTTTAAGACAACAGTATTTTGGGCTGAAAATCGACAAGCTCACAATGCCTTGCCTTGCGAACATAAGATAAAAAATAATCAAATTACAACACTGAAATAAAAACCTCAGTAAAGTCGCATGAGTCATTCATCGATGCATGCTTAGAATCTAAGCTGATCATGGGCATGCATCGATGAATGACTCATCTGCCATTATCTAAGCCTTAGATAATGGCAGATGAGTCATTCATCGATGCATGCTTAGAATCTAAGCTGATCATGGGCATGCATCGATGAATGACTCATCTGCCATTATCTAAGGCTTAGATAATGGCAGATGAGTCATTCATCGATATCGATATCTAAGGCTTAGATTCTAAGCCTTAGATAATGGCATGACGACAACAAGTGCGTTTTTAAATGCATCACTGTCATCCGATGTCTAACCTACAGACAGGGACAGATTAACCCCCACGAGGGCCCCTGGGCCGGTAATATTTGCAGGGCCCCCATAGCGTGCGTGCGCATTTTTGTGTTTTTATCCTATTTCTAACCTAAATTTAACAAAATATACAGCCAATGAAGGGCCACAGGAGCCCTTTTCAGGGCGTCAAACCTATTATCTCACAGTCCAATTTCCCCGAAGGTCCCCTGAGAGCCAAGGGCCCCTGGGCCACGGCCCCAATGGCTAATTTGTCCCTGCCTACAGCAAAATAAGACTTGTCAGACAATATCGCCACCACCGATGATTCAACACAACCCTTAGCTTCTCAAAATAGTGTCCCTAATTTGAGAGGGAGGTGAACTTGAGAGGGAAAAGAAAGCCAGGCGGAAAGAAAGCAGAATGAATAGAGAACTTAGCCTAGCTACGGTGGCTGAGAGCCATTAACTGCCCTCCTTGGGACAGAGGGCAAGTTGGAATGAGGTGAAGAACTTCTAATTCCTCCCAATTCATAGCTTACACTACAGCTTCAGGTTGATTTACACATACTAGACATGCACACACACAGATGAAGGTTTATTCGTAAAACCCTGACCTAAGAAACACATTATTGCCCACATCTCAAATATCATGGTAGGGTGATCTGGGCAGAATCAGTTATCACAATATTTTTTAAATGAATGTTAAACTCAATATCAATATTGTGAGGATGATAATCGTATTCTGATTACCTGTTAAAAAGCAGATCTACAAGCTCACAACACATTGTGAGCTTGTAGGTCAGCTATTTTGTTTTTAATAGGATTTCCATCAGTACCTTTACAGGCGTAAATGATTAAAATCAGGAAAAGCACTTATGCCATATCCAAAATCCCAATAGGTAGTCTCATATCAAGATAGAGATATTGACCAGCCCCCATGCTCTCTGATTTACTAGTACTTTTCCAAATGCCTTGGCACTGGCAGAAGAAGGGTGGACTTACGAGACTAAAAAGGTAGACAGCCAGCCATACAGGTGCTCTTGCTGCCTGCCTGCAGCTCCCGTTCTCCAAACAACCCCCCATATAAACTGTGGTTAGGTGGATAGGCTCTTCACTCATTTCAATAAAGGTCTTTTGTTGTTGCAATGAAAGAGCGTCCTTTATTTATGCGTGCCAAGGGTAGAAGCCCCTCAATGACCTCTGAGTGCCAGTCTGGCATTTAGACAGCCGTGCGATCGTGGTCGTGAGACAAACTGTTCAGGAATGATTCCAACAACAAGCTTCAAGGACACGGAATGACTGACAGCAACTGCAGTAAAACTTTCAGTTTGAGAGTGAGCGCAACATACCGCCACCACGAGCAAAGTTTCAGCAAACCCCAGTCAATTATAAAATTATCTCTCTGGGTCTCATAAAGTAGACACCGTAATGTTAAAACGCATTATCTACTATTTTAAACTGTAGCTATGATACCTGTTTGATGTTTCTCTAGTCTAGACTCTAAAGTACAGAGCAACAACAACAAGTGCAACAGCAATGAGATCGAAGTCTGCAAACCAGTCGCACTGTGCGAGAGCACGCCTGTCCTGTCCCACCCGACCCACCGGCGGAGCAACCAGGAGTAAACCAAAATGACCAACTTGAATAAATGAAACAGTTCAGAGTTTGCTTTTAACTACAGACGGTCGGCTATTAAACGGTGCATTCATTTACACACACACAGACACACACACCGAAGAAACACACGAACAATCGCACTCACCCGGTGAGAGATATCCTCTTTGTGTCGCCGTAAAGAGATGAGTTTAAGTTCTGTGCACTGCAAGCAAGGAGGAGCGTGACAAGTTTGGTTTGTCGCTCGGCTCAGCGCAGCATGGCGGCTGTGGACGGGGGGATTCAAACCTCTGGGGCCGGGCTGTGTGTGTGAATCACCGAACACTACACACAGATCAGGAGGGGGTGGCCGCAGGGTGGGCGTGTGTGCATTGCAAGTAACCAAGGTAGCGAGCAGATCAAGTTCCCACTCCCAGAGACAACTCCGAGATTGTGCAAATGCCAAATGGGGTCCATTTTGGTTACATTTGTACAATCTCAATCAGAGTTACGAATGTTGCAGCTACAAAAATACTGTACGTTACTTTACGGATCCTGCTTGTTGCACTTCAGTTTGCTTATTGAATTTCTTGTTTAAAAATGAGTCAAGACAAGAGAGACACTGCAGTCAGAATAATGCAATGAAATAATTCTGTAATAGGCCTACTCGTGGCATCCATCCATCCTACTAGTTTTTGTAAAAAAAATGATTATAATTAGACTACAGTGTTTTGTTTTGCTTTTTTATGCTGAGCGAGCGGGATTCTCTTTTCTCTGTGGATTGCGAGTGTGAGTTCAAAAGGTGATTGCCATTAAGCAAAGGCTATGCAACTTTTCCCAATACACAAAAACACTTCGAAGGAAAGACAGACAGACCCTTGTGTGCGGGGTGGAGGGGCTGCATGGGGCTGAATACAATACGATCTTTGATTCACAGAGATGCTACAAGTGTGTTGCGGTTTGCCTCTCTGGTGTTGCTCTGCACGGCAGCCAGGTGTTTTTTCTCTGAATTGTCAATTATTAAATGGCATGAATGGCATCTTATATTGGCAAGCTGGCATTGCAAAAATACTTAACTTTATAGGAGTAGCATACCTTTAATTTATTTCTGAAGTATATAGGCCCCACTTCTGTAATATATCAAAACCTTAGAATATGCTACATTATATTTGGTATTTTCCTAGTCAGTGAAGGAGCTTAGCCTATAAGCTCTGCATTTAAGTGGGTTTAATACAAAAAGCTGCTGGGTTTATCTTCAATTTGACATGTGTTGGTAAAAGAAAGAAAGTGACCATGAAATATAAATACTAAATGATAATGTCGTAAAGGTCAAAGGCAAGGTCATCTTTATTGTCTCACAAGGATATTTGGCTTGGGCTTTTCCACCATGCTGCAAATGTAAGGCAAAAAAACTACAAAATACAAAGATGATAATGAATAAAAATCCTCCATTAACAAAAAATAATCCTGGTCTCATTATGTTTCCTATTTAGACCATGTTGGGTCTTCAACAGGGGATCCGGTGCCCCTAGCCTAGGGGGTCCTCAGAAGTAGGCCTATTATCGGGAAGGTGCCATTACAATCTTTGTGTGATAGGAACTTTGAATCCTCGAATCTGGAACATTCACCAAAAATATCTACCTACAACTTCACAACACATTAGATGGATCACGTACGTCACGTGTTGTGAGCTTGTTTATGAGCTATTTTATGCGAAGAGGTTTGGTGTACGAGGCGAAAAGAACAATCCAACTATCAGAAGTTCCAAGTACAGAGCCACTCAGCCAAGGTCAAGTTGTCTATATTGGGGGATTAAGTGGTTAACTATCTGACAAAGGCACATTAAAACGACAATTGTGTATAAACAAACAAAAAACATTTGCACAACACTGATGCTAGTGCTGTCAACAAATCTGAAAAAGTTAATCTGCAACATCATTTCAGTGTGACTACTACTAGTGTCCTGCTTCATCTCTCTTTCAGCTCGTTCTAAGAAATGTTGAACTTATTTAAGTTTTATTTAAAATATTTGTTTGTATTCATTTTATTAAAATGCTCTAATTCGGATTTTCAAATAAAAGGAAAATTAGACTTACAAAATGGAATGGTCTGCTGCTCATGGCTAACCAGTGCCATCTAGTGGAAATGAGGCATAATTTGCATGTGCTGTGACACATTGCTGCCTTTATTGTGGTCTCATAAGGGGTTAGCTTTAGCATTTAATGTATGGGACAAAAATATAAATAATTCTGCTACAGTAAGGTGCAGACCAACTAGCATCCAATGCTTTTAATTGAGATATTGGTGCAGTTAACCAGTAAATGTCTTGAAATATTCATGATTCAGATTGTGAGATGTGATTTATTCTTTCTTTTCATGTGATAAGACAACAGCATAGCCAGATTTACACGTCATCATATGGTACGTTTTCAGACTTTTCACATGTCAAAAATAGTACTGGACTGGACACTGCATCGATTTGTTATAGGCATGTTTGTAACATTGGATAACATTGAGGTTATTTTATTGCATGATACAGGCAAGCATGTGTTGTACAGCAGCTGAAAGATAGAAGCATCAAATTTACAATGCTTTCACATTGCATGGATCTGTATCCGAGTACACTTCAATCGGTCCCGATGCGGTCCTGGGAACGGTTGGGTGATCCGCTCCCGGGAACGGTACGCAGCATTCACACTACCACAACATGTGCCAAGTGGTCCCGAGTGCGCATCCGGGACCATATGTCAATCCCCCCTTACTGTAAATCTTTGGCTGAGGATAGTTCACAGCTTGTCAACCACCAGCAAAAATACATTCATCATCAGAATATCAGTTATGAATTTGAAGTATTCTGCATTGTATTGGGCTGGACATTGTATTGGTATGGACAGACACCTAATCTCTTGTCCCCTTTCTCCCTCTTCTTATCACCAAGTCCACATTGTTGGAGGTGGAAAGAAACTCCCCCTGGCAGGCTGAAATGGAAGTCACAGGATCAGCTTGAACTTCCTCCCAAAACAACAATCGAGATAGTGTACTGCAACTACAGCAAATTGTTACTTACATTTCCTAGTTAAAATAGATAACATTGAGGTCATTTTATTGCATGATACAGGCAAGCATGTGTTGTACAGCAGCTGAAAGAGTCCTGTACGTTAATTTTGATCAGTTTAGTGATTATGTAGTCAAAAACACAATAATAATCCAACATTTCCACATTTGCAAATGGATAAATACTAAAAAGGTCTTATCTTGCACTGGTCCAACAGCAGATCTGTGTACATATATTCTTTGTTATTACAATTAATTTCCGCTATAAGATCCTGGATGTTGCTGTGGGAGTTAAAAAACATTTCCTTTCCTCCACTGTTTGAACTCTGTGTTAAATGAAAAGCAAAACATGAAGTGTATTATAATTGGAAGGTTTTGATGAGGCCATCATTCGTACATAAGAAACAGTACAATGCATCTTTGAAAGAAGACAAAAAGGAAGAAGAAAGGGAAAAAAAGAAAGAAGACCAAAGTCTGATAATACAGACTTTCCTAGGCATCAAAGACAACATATGGCTTCAAATTACCACCGAATTTTACTTTCACTTCCATTGGTTTTCATCATTTAGGGAATGTGTTTTGTGTTTTTGCATATTTGTCACTAGATAAAATCACTAGATTTCTTCATCCGAGTGACTGGTACTCATGTCGCTTATCCTCTGCTGCTTCCCGGCATCTTTTCCCCCTGTGTCAGCCGTGTTAGGCTGGGACCCTGGTCCCATCTGAACCTCTGCCGCCTCTCTGGGTAGGTAGTTCCCCACAGTATTGATCAGGTTGTTGCGGAAACTCTTGCTGAGGAAGTTGTAGAGAATGGGGTTGGCGATGCAGTGGAAGAGCGTCAGGCACTGCATCACGGTGTGTGAGTTTTGGAGCACCATTACTGTATTACAGCTAAAAATAAAGATGGGACTTAGGACTTCTATGAGTAGCAGGAGATTCACCAGGTGATATGGCAACCAGCACACCACGAACACCAATGAGTAAACGTGCACCAGCCACACATCTCGTCGGCCCTGCACATCCGGAGCCGTGCGAACCGCGCGAGCTATGAGGATGTTGAAGGTGATGATGACGGCCGCAGGGCCAAGGAACTGGACAGAAAGATTGAATAAATCAATAAAAATATACCACTCCATGGTATTGTTCTCAGGCATCATGTAGCAGCCCGGTTCATCCCATTCCACGAGGTCCACATGAACGTTCTCCAACAGTGCCAGGACGAAGGATAGCAGCCACAGGCCTCCGCAGAGCAACCAGCGGCGCCGGCCCACCACAGGGAAGCAGGTGGCAGATGAAGGCCTGGTCAGGGATAAGTAACGCTCCAAGGTCATGAAGGCCAGGAAGAAGGTGCTGCTGTAGAAGTTGACCTCGTAGATGAAGGCGGTTGCCTTGCAGAGGAAGCGGCCCCACAGCCACACATGGTCCATGGTCATCTCCATCATGGTGAAGGGCAAGATCATGATTATCATGAGGTCCGACAGGCTCATGTTGATGATGCAGAAGAGGACCCCGTTGGCCGAGTGGCGCCGGCGCCAGTTGACCCAGACGACCACAACGTTCTCCAACAGGCCCACCGTGAAGAAGAACAGGTAGAGGAGGAAGAGTGCAATGCGCCGGCCGTCCCTGTTGAGGTGGAGGGTGCACTCGTTGATCCACCACGGTGTGTCATTGTGGAAGGAGTGGTTGCTGTTGTCTTCAAGAGACATGGTCTGGGGTTAAAAGCAGAGAGGACATTATTGTTTCAAACTCTGGCTCAAAGTGTTTGATTATGTTTTCAAACATTACATAAGAAAACTACAGCACAAAAGCAGGGTCTAGGTGGACCTAGACTTTTCATAGCCCAGCATGTCTACCTACCTACTAGACTTTAGTTAGACTAGACATGCTAGGCTGTGAAAATATGGCGTTTCCAGGATAGTGGCTTATTATAATAGTGCGGTTGGAAAATGCATTTTAGAACCCTTTTTTGCAGATTGTTTGAATCTATGCCTTGTATTGTTTGAACTCAGTGCATGCTTCAAATTCATAAATCGTATGTAAGACCAACACTCTCAAGGAATACGAGACGGCTCGCCCCTTTGCCAACTCGCCCCAAGCGGCGAAGATCGGTCGCCCCCAACGGGAAGATCGGTCGCCCCAAAGCCCGGAGAAGTCGCCCCCAAAAGTCTGGAGAAGTCGCCCCCTAAAGTCCGGACAAGTCGCCCCGTAAAACCGTTGTATTTTCGAGGTAACAGCAGAGAGAGAGAGAGAGATTTTTACCTGTGCTTTTAAACAGAGACAGAGAGAGAGATTTTGACATGTTATGTCTCACTGACAGCTGTTTGATTGTGCTGCGCTCGTTGCCTATTCCTGTGTTGCCTTTGTGATGATTGGGGGGATTATCTGGGATCGACTACAACATGATGTGTGATGATGTTGCTTTGCTGTTATTATGACTCTGAGTTTTGAAAGTAAAGAAGAGTTGTGTTTAAGCTGTTGTCATGGTCCACTGATTCACAATAGTAGCCTACTTTTAAACAGAGAGAGAGAGAGAGAGAGATTTTTACCTGTACTATATTTTTTGATTTTTCCTGTACTTTTAAACAGAGAGATAGAGAGAGAGGAGGAGGTAAAGTGTCTAGTTATAGTGAGAGTGGAGGGGGCCCAAGGGGGGTCATCAGCCTCTTTTGTTTGAGTGTGCTGGGTCGTTACTACAACAAGAACAACAACAACAACAGATCAACTGTAGGAATGTAACCATTTATTTGATGCTTCTATCTTTTATATATATATGCCTCAGCCTAAAATCTTCATGATTTGAGTCATTTTCAAAAATCCACCTGTTGGTGGCACTGTAACTGGCCAATGTGAAAAGGGTGGGATATATTCCTCAGCCTAGTATGAAAGTCTGTGAAAGATTCCACGTAAATTGCACGCTGCCTTCATGATTTGAGTCATTTTCAAAGATCCACCACCTTCAAGATTTCACAGACTCTAGGTCCCCAGCTAAATCTTTACTTTTAGGCAGACATAGAATAGTACAACAATAGTACAACAACAACAACAACAACAACAACAACAACTAATTTCAGTAATGGAGGAATGGAACACCTTTCCAGAATGGAATTTCAAGAAGGCCTACTGTACTTTTAGGCAGACATAGTAGTAGGCCTACAACAACAACTAATTTAACAAATTAGTAACAATGGAGGAATGGAACACCTTTCCAGAATGGAATTTCCAGAACAATGGACAAACTGGTTCTAAATGTTCTCCTTTGACAAACAACATTGATTCTAAATTCTGAGAAATAAGGTAAAATAAACATGGGCCAAGATATCCGTGCTTTGGGGCGAGATATCCACGCTGTGGGGCGAGATATCCACGCTTTGGGGCCGAGCTATCCACGGCTTGGGGCGAGCCGTCTTCACTTTTCGAAACTCCGGGGCGAGCCGTCTTCACTTTTCGCGGGGGCGAGTTGCAAAGGGGCGAGATGACCTGTTAGGCTGTTGCCCTCTCGAATGCCATGACTGAAATGCCCCCACTTTCCACTATCATTCACAAAATTATCTATAATACTTAGAAAAGTTAAACCACATCAACTGAATTTGAGGCAGCAAATTGGTCACATTACCTTGATATGTTGGTGTGGAAAGGATCAATGATGAAGAGGGAGGGTTCGTCTCAGTGTGAGCAGCCTGGGGTTTGTGTCAATCACAACAAGACAACTCTACTCCAACTCTGCTGTCCTGGACTATCTGGGCAGTCAGGCAGCCTGAGCTTCTCCCCTCCCATCGGCCGCACACACGCACGCACGCACACACGCACACACACACACACACACACACACACACACACACACACACACACACACACACACACACACACACACACACACACACACACACACACACACACACACACACACCTAACAGGACATCCTCAGTGGCTTGGGGGAGTGGTACAGACAGAGCAGCAGGAAAGCCTACATAACTAAATATCTAGATTTTGGGTCCTTGAAGGATCTTTGTCTCCTACACAGTTCCTGGTTGTTGAATTGTAGACATTAATGAATTGTGAAGGTGTTTTTCCATAGGTTCCATTAGTGTCTACCTACAGGTAGACTCCATCCATCCATAATCAGAACAAGTCTAATGTCCCTCTAAACAGAGGGGCATTTGTTCATATTGTTTTCCCCCTTCTATTTCCCATTCCAAGTGTGTTTGTCTTATATGTAACGCCTCAGGCAAGTGGTTACTATTTTCAGCAATGGGATGGGTGGGTATATTGGGTACTACTGGGTAGATCTTGTTGAGCTGGTGGGTCAAAAAAGTGTGGGCACCCACACAGCATGTTGCTCTGACAGTTGTAAGAAGTTTTTAAAAAATGAGTTAGTGCCATCTGGTGGATGTTTTGGGACTGTGCAGGTCAGATGTTAAAGTCTAAATTCACAATTCTATGTATTATGAATCATAATACATGGAATTGTGAATTTAGCAGAGAAAACAACTTTATGAAGGAAGGAGCACTACTGGCATCCCTCAAACCACCGATGCTCATGTAAGGGAATAATATTCAGGAGAATATGACCAAAATGTAGTAAAAATGTCCAGGTCCAGCCAGGCACCAAGGTTAGGTTTGACAAGTAAAAAGCCTTTATTTCAGGTGGGCTACAAGCATACAAATACAACCAACACAAACAACAACAACAACAACATGCAGTCCAAGTAGGGAATGAGGCATTACCCCAGGTGAAGGAGTTTAAGTATCTCAGGGTCTTGTTCACAAGTGAGGGGAGGACGTAGACGGAGAAGGAGATCAGCCGCAGAATCGCAGCAGCAGGGGCGGTATTGCAGTCGCTCTACCACACTGTTGTGACGAAAGGAGAGCTGAGCCAGAAGGCAAAGCTCTCTGTTTACCGAGCAATCTGGTTCCTACTATGGTCATGAAGTGTGGGTCATGACCGAAAGAATAAGGTTGCGAATACAAGCGGCCAAAATGAGTTTTCTCCGACGGGTGGCTGGCATCTCCCTTAGAGATAGTGTGAGAAGTTAAGTCACGCGAGAGAGACTCGGAGTAGAACCGCTGCTTCTTCACCTGTCAAGGAGCCATCTTAGGTGGTTCAGGCATCTGGTTAGGATGCCTCTCGAGCGTCTCCCTAGGGAGGTCCTCGATGCACGTCCCACTGGGAGGAGACCCCGGGGCGGACCAAGGATCAGATGAAGGGTTACATCGACTGTCGATGTAACCCTTCATCTGATCCCTTCATCTGATCCTGAGGCGTTCCAAGGCCAGTGAGACTGTCGATGATCGACAGTCTCACTGGCCTTGGAACGCCTCGGGATCCCCCAGGAGGAAGTTACTAATGTTGCTCTGGTCTGGAGAGGAAAGTCTGGAGCTCTCTGGTGGAGCTGTTGCTGCCACGACCCAACTACGGATAAGCAGTTGAAGATGGATGGACAACAATAAGAACATTTTAGGCTGAATTCACACATAACACTGTGTCGTGTCTTGTCCATGTTTAATAGCTGCTCCATTATTGTTGTGAATTGTTGTGTTAAAACAAAAGTATAAAGCTCTATATACTGAGATGAACCATTGCTGCTACTATAGGCCGACTGCTAGTTCAGTAACAGGTGTATAGCTCCCCTCCTGGTTTTCTTTCCTGTGTAGACATTTATTAGAACCAATGCTATATTGCCATCAAATGCCAAATGCTGTGAGAACTGAATTGAGGCTAGCTCTAGTCCATAGCCTTAAACTTCTCCTTAGTCTGCACTTTAAGTCTAATAATGATGTGCAGTGCATGTTTAAATTGAATATGCTTTTTTCCCGTAATGTTTAGAGCCTCACTCGATTAGTTCATCTGTCTCGCTTCTTCATTGATGAGATGGGATGTATAATGTAACCAGCAGGTGGGGTGATAGCATAGCTTCTGTTCCCAATAGCATCTGTCCAGTGATACTAAAACCATGCAGACCCATAAGGGTCCATTTGGGACCACCGGTAGAACCCGGACCAGACGTTGAGTGACAGAAGTGCATTTGCAGGTTTAACAGACCCCATGACCCCCCTCCCCCCAACACACACACACACACACACACACACACACACACACACACACACACACACACACACACACACACACACACACACACACACACACACACACACACACACACACACACACACACACAGCCACAGTGACTCCAGTACTGACTGTGACCTTGCACTGTGAACTTTAATTTAATTGAGTTGATCTGTAGACCTTATTAATCCCAAGGGGCAAAATTCAGTTGCACAGCGGTCCTTGACTCATCTGCCAAAGTTTCAAAATTGGATTCATAGTTATTGCTGTGTGACATATAGGGGTGATTATAATACACCCTCTCCATTGGGTACGGGTGTAACTATGAGGTTTCATATATTATTTTAACTACCTTTGTTTGGATTCCAGTGTATTTTCTGATTTATCGATAACTCAAAAGTAAATGAGAACAGCTTTGGCTCTGTTTCTGCAGGTTTGTAATGCTAATCTTAATGACCATGGTACTGACATGATACTGACATGGTACTGACATGATACTGACATGGTACTGACACGATACTGACATGATACTGACATGGTACTGACACGATACTGACATGATACTGACATGGTACTGACATGGTTGATACTGACATGGTACTGACATTATACTGACCATGATACTGACATGATACTGACCATGATACTGACATGATACTGGCCATGGTACTGACATGATACTGACATGGTACTGACATGATACTGACATGGTTGATACTGACATGGTACTGACATGGTTGATACTGACATGGTACTGACATGATACTGACCATGATACTGACATGGTACTGACATGATTGATACTGACATGGTACTGACATGATACTGACCATGATACTGACATGATACTGACATGGTACTGACATGATTGATACTGACATGGTACTAACATGATACTGACATGGTACTGACATGGTTGATACTGACATGGTACTGACATGGTACTGACATGGTTGATACTGACATGGTACTAACATGATACTGACATGGTACTGACATGGTTGATACTGACATGGTACTGACATGGTTGATACTGACATGATACTGACCACGATACTGACATGGTACTGACATGATTGATACTGACATGGTACTAACATGATACTGACATGGTTGATACTGACATGGTACTGACATGGTACTGACATGGTTGATACTGACATGGTTGATACTGACATGGTACTAACATGATACTGACATGGTACTGACATGATTGATACTGACATGGTACTAACATGATACTGACATGGTACTGACATGGTTGATACTGACATGGTACTGACATGATACTGACATGGTACTGACATGATTGATACTGACATGGTACTGACATGATATTGACCATGATACTGACAAAATGTTGTGTGCATTTTTCCAAAGATTATATTGAAAATATGTGACACTATTTTTAAATAGTCAATATACAGCATATAGGGATAAAATGATCGAAGCTATATATGAACTCAATTTTGCAGGGACCCTTAATGGAAACCGCCCTCACAGGCCCCACTTTGGCCCCTTTTCCCCTTTGGTTCTTTTTTCCCCGCCTAATATTGAACCAGTTCAGAGTGTTTCCTCTGAAAATGAATTGGTTCAGAACTCTTCAAATTAAAGTTGGTTTAGAACTGGAACCAAAAAATGACCACCGGTTCCATGAAAGCACCAAGGTTCCAAGAATCTATAGTACAGAACCAGTTCTAGAACCAAAGTTCTTTTGGTGGAAAAGAGGGTAAGGGGCCTTTGAGAACCACTGACTCAGATGACCCAGCCAAGCTTTCATCCACTGGAACATTGTTACGTTTGTGGCCAATTGTCAGTGGCGTGCACAGATAGACACTAGGGGGTGCTAGAGCACCCCCTGCCCTTTTGGCAATGTGCCCTTTTGAAAAAAAAAAGAAAAAAAAACTTTTTTTTTCCTACTTTTTTTTTTATTTTTCAAAAATAGCAGACCTACAAGTTCATAGCGCGCCACTCGGTGGCGCGCTATGAGCTTGTAGATCTGCTATTTTTCAATAGCTAAAGCATAACATAATGCTAACACCAAAAGGGGTTCCCGCCCAAAATGGATTAAGGCAACCGGCCGGTTCCACGCGCTGCACAAGGTGCCCTTTTTTAACTTGAGCACCTGCCCCTCTAAATGTCTGTGCACGCCACTGATTGTCACTCTAGTCTGCACGGTTGTGTAACGGATAAGCACGTTTAAATGGCAACAATAGCTCACAGTAGGCTCGCCTATAATATCATCTGCTGGTAATAGTGACACTGCCGCGGGCGAGCGGAGACAATGTTAGCGCTAAAAAGATGTAAAAAAAAAATGCACTTCTACAATGTCCTCTTTCCATGGGGGTTGTATTCCACCTGTCACAGGAAAGAATGGGCAGGAAAGCCAAGCTATTGGTTGACATTCAGTGCTGCTGACATCAAATCTGATTGCAACTCTGTACTATATCAGGTGGAGCTATGTAAAGGCCTGGCTACGACAGTGGTCCTCAAGGTCCTCAGGCAAGGACCACCCAAATTGATGTGTGTTGTAGGTTGCGCCCCCCCCCCCCCCCTCCCCATCTGAAAAGAGAAGATTTGTGAAAAAAATAAAAATATATATATTTTTCCATTTCTCTTCAAACATGTAGATACAGTAGGTATAAACTTATTTTCATGCTATTAGCTGCATGAATAGAGTCAGCTCTTCTTCCTGAGGCGGCTCAGGCCTTGACGTGTGTAACAAAATAAGAGTATGTTACCATACTGTAATACAATATAACTTATACAATTGGGGTGTTTGTTTTTGTCTCCCATCTCTTCTAGAGATCTTTATATCGTGTCAAAGGTCATGTCTCACCTAGACACAGGATCTGACACAAATTTTGACCTGATGGTCAAGATTAAATTTGTCCCCCGAGCAGCATTAGCTCAATGGTAAAAAATGTCAGCACTTGCGCAAATTGGGTTCAAATGAGGAAAGTTACATAGTGCAGCTATATTCTTCTTGTGTCTGGTTTTATTCAATATTTATAGAATATTTGAAGGAATGATGGCAAAAATGAATTATTATCAACTAGTTGGGCTTGTCTTAAGTTCTGAATAGAATAATTCATTTGGGAAATAAATAATGTCAGCCAAGTCAACTTGACTGAATTGATAACGTAGTGCAACCACTCAAGGAGTTATTTTGTATATTGTACAAGACTGCTGCATCTCAAACCACAGACTAACGTAAACGTATTACATATTGTGGGTCGATTGAGAGAAAATACACAACACAACAATAATTTTAAAAGTTTTATTTCATTGTATTGTAAAGTATGTAAAATACAAAACATTAAAGTGTTTTTTTTTTATTTACAAATGTACAAAACTTGAGATTATATTACAATATTTGGCTATAAACAAAAAAGAACTTTGTTCAGAGTTACTCATTTATTTAAAAATATGAATATCTCATAAATTATTGCACTTTGCGATTGCAGTGCATTGAAGATTGCCTTCACCACTGAGGAGCGAAATGTTCACCTGATTTCATGTCAGATTGTATAAGAGGTCACCAAGAAACGCACAGACAACCATATATGGCACTTTTCATATTTCATACCGTTGTTGTCGGGTGGAAACCTTGTATGTCCTAACCGTTCCTTTTTAAATATTATTTAAAAGAAAAACTTTTTAAAATAGCTCTGAGCTTGTATATCGGCTATTTTCACCCCGGGCTTAACCCATTAAAACTGGGAGAGCATTTTAGATTTTAGACACATTTTATACTTTGGTCTTTGGCTATTTTCCAAAAATAGCAGATATACAAGTAAAGCTCATAGCACGGCACTTTTTTTTTAAATAAAATCTTTGATTCTGGGGGTCCCTGCAACAAACTATTTTGAGATGGGGGCCGACGGCCAAATTCATATAGTTTTGTGAGTCCTTGACATGAAAATGTTTGAGAACCACTGATATAGCATGTCTATATAGAAGTGTCTATTTGTACGTCTCTAAATGTTTTGATGAATTGAACATGGTGGACCCTATTGTAAACAAGTGTAATGCTTAATTGGGTCGTCCACTCACAGTTAACAGCCTTTGTATTGAGTTTGTGCTTGAAATGTACTGTAATTCTGCAAACTGTTAATAAATATTTCAATCAATCAATCAATACAGATTTTCAGAAAACTGTTAGGACATTGGACTCAGGTCGGCTTTAATGCATGGGCTTTAGGGGCTGCAGCCCTGGGCACCAACCTCTAGGGGGCACCAAACGCCTGGCCAAGTAATGCTCTGAAATGTTGTCCTGGGGCTGCTGACAACACGCTAAAAGGGTAGCAGAGCGTTCATTTACGAAAATAAGGAAAATATGTCAATACAAAGTTTCTGCCCGACATCAACGACATCTTAATCCATTTCGTGTTTTTTTTTTCTTCCTATTGATCTTTGGTACCTTTTCTTACAATACTTCTTTAGTCACTGAGCACCATCATCCTGTAACATATAAATTACATTTGTACCTGAAAATTAATGTGTTCTACAGGTGAATTGTGTATAAATATAGATTTTAATACTTAAAAGCAAGTGCTCGAGTAACTCAAACTACAAATTTGAGTAATATTTGACCAGGAGTGTCTATACTTTGAGTATAAAACCGCGGTTGAGTACTTGATAAAAGGCCTCTGGGAGTGGTTTGTCTGTTTGTTCCTGGTTTCCCTGACAACAATAATACATTTTCCAGTCATACATCGTCCGTTGGCACCTTGGTCCTCCAAGTTTTGTCACTTTTAAATAAGACAAATTTCCAGTTTTGGTCCCTCAAGAAAGGTGTCCCACACACGACTGAGAGGGTCTCGTCCAATCACCTGCCCAAATACTGAAGAGCAGGATCAGTCTATAAGACAATGATTCTTTTGTGTAGAAAAAAAGGTCCTTATTGCTGCGAACAACACAGCTTGTCTTGACGAACAGCTTGAAGGCAAAAGATGGTTTTAAAAGTATGTAAGTCACAAGTTTGTTCAGGGTTTGGATACGGTACTTCTTTACTTTCTTTTCTTTTTTCCTTCTTATTTTTGGCTTGAGCATCAATGGCAGTCCAGTTTGGTCCCAATCCAGTCTCACAGATCACTGGTTCTCAAAGTAGGGGTCCGGGGACCCCCAGGCGGTCCTTGAGGGGCATTCCAGGGGTTCCCCAGCAAAATGAGGAACAGTTGAAATACTTAAATGTTTTGGCTATTCGGAAATAAAATTAGAAAATGTGTATCTACAATGTGCATCTACAAGCTCGCAATGCGTCACGACGTGACGCATTGTGAGCTTGTAGATCAGCTATTTTCTAAATTTGTCGACAAATATTGACAAATCATTTCTTATGGCGGTTCACATAAATTCGGGGGTCCTTGACATGTGAAAACGTGTGAGAACCAGTGTCATAGATGCCTCTTCATGTGAAGAGCGAGATGATCTGACCTCGAAAAGGCTCGGTCGCATTTCGCACACTGGAAGGGCCGGTGGCCCGTGTGCTTCCTGTAGTGGCGCGTGAGCTCGTCCGAGCGGGCAAATTTCCAGCCACAGCCCTCCCAGTCGCAGCAATAAGGCTTCTCTCCTGTAATTGAGAACATAACACACACACACACACACACACACACACACACACGCACACACACGCACACACACACACACACACACACACACACACACGCACGCACACACATGCACGCACGCACGCACGCACACACAGACAGACACAGACAGTCAGTTAGTGTTTGGCCCTGAGGTTAACTTGGACAAACTGTCACCACATCAGTACAACCGAGAGGTTTCTCCGTGTTCAGCAGCCAGTTTATAGAAGGTAATTACTTAATCAGGTTGTGGTTCGTATTAGGTGAGGAATCAGTAATAAGTTGTTCATCACACCTTGCCCTCTCCCCCCGTCCCACGCACGCACTATATTCACCTTGCTCTGCCCTGTGGTTTTAAAACTCTATGTTATATTAATGGATTTTCTGAACACATTCTTACACCTATCTGTTGATGATCTATAGCTGTGTCCTATCGCATGGTACTTATGTCAGCCATGTGTATTGGCACATTTTTATTATGCTTTACTGTGTTTCCTTGCTATTGTGTTATTGTGCTATTGTGTTTTTTGCTGTTTATTGTTGTGAAGTCCACAGAGACACCTTGGGGTGATGTTTCACTAAAAATAAACTGAACTGAACTGAACTGAACTGAACTGAACTGAACTGAACTGAACTGAACTGAACTGAACTGAACTGAACTGAACTGATCTGAACTGAACTGAACTGAACTGAACTGAACTGAACTGAACGCACGCACGCACGCACGCACGCACAGTTCTACAAGCTCACATTGCATCAGTTGTGAGATTTTAGATAAGCTATTTTCGCGATACATCATACCACTAATACCTTTGCATTTGATGCTTAACACAGCATACTGTAAGTATAATAGTGGGCAATCTATAGTATACCAAACACTATAACTATTATTGTTCAACAATGTCATCATTATAGTTGAAAGATTGTTGAAATCTTCATAGTTAAATAAATAAATATACTGCTTGTGTGGATGGCCCATTAATATATCGTCAATGTAAAAAAAACATTATAGTGAAAATAGATGACCTCACAATGCATGGCATTGCGACAATTGCAGATCTGCTATTTTCATGACTTGTGCTGTAGTATGGAGTAGGTAGTAGGGCATTCATTTACAAAAAAGGACCCCAACAGCATAAAAGTTGAAACATGGATACATAAGGTTTCGAGGGGGCGCGGCGTACCGACCTGTGTGTGTGCGGTGGTGTGCTTTGAGGTGGGAGCTCTTGGTGTAGGTCTTCCCACAGCCTACGTAGTCGCACGTGTGTGTGGCGATCCTCTTCCGGGGCCACGAGCGCCTGCCACGTTTAGGCTTCGCTTCCTCTGGCAGGCAGTCTCCGTTGGAGATCATCAGCTCTGAGGAGACACAAGTTAGAAACAATACGGTCAGTGGGGGACAGTCACTGTAAAGGGCAGCCATTTGCCTGAGAACAATATTATGAATTAACCACTTAAGCCCTGTTTCAAAAATAGTGAAATACAAGCTCATATCCGAGCTTGTTGTTGGGTTGGATGAAGAAGATTGAATCTGCCAAATCTTAATTAGATAGAAAACGAATATCACTTTGTTTTGTATTGTCCTATTGATTGGCAGGTCCAAGGAGAGTTGTTTAACAATATTAATTATGCTGATATGTGACTCACAACTTGTTTGAAAGGGGACATTTAAACTGACAAACTATACTTGGACAAAGCCTTTTGTTTTGTTTTGTTCTGTTGTTAAGGCCATCTACTGTACGTTGTATATGACCAGCATTGCCTGTAACGATTGTTTATTTATCAAAAAATTTACTTTGTAATATTGTCATTATGGTTGAAAAGACGACATATAATCCCATGTGGGATCGGCCACTAGATAGCATGACACTAAAATTATAATAAATCATCATAATCAATCATCACAATGCATTGATTTAAAAAAAAATGTCTAAAATAGACATTTGTACTTTTGAATACTTGAGGATTTACTTCAGCATTTACTTTGTCCACCACTATTCAAGGTCAGCATCACTGTACTTGATAATACCTCCATGTGTAAACATAAAGTCAAAAATGGATCACACATCAGTCATATTACACAATGTGTATAATGAACCACTTTCAACTTGGTCGTCGCTGTTTTTGGCATGTTTTTGGCATGGAAGAAATTGTTGACCATTTTCAGACATAGCAAAAATAACACATCCACAAGCTGACTGTACCTTGTGCTGTTTACAGTTCTGTCTAATAAAGTATTCAACCAATCAAACAATCAATCAACGCATCACAATGCTGTTGGGAGCTTACATTATAGTCTAATTTAGCTATTTGTTGTATGACGTATAATATAGAGCTAAAGTTATATACATACATACATACATACTGTGTGTAAATAGCTTGTGCATTGTGCCTGAGGAAGTACTCTAGTCCGTAATGCGCTGTCTGGTGTTGAACATGTACAGTACTGTACAGTACTGTATAGGTGACAGGCCTGTGGTCCTTACCTTTAAGCTGCCTTTTCTTTTTACTGTGCACTACTTGATAGCACCAAGGAGCTTCCTGCTTAGATTCTTTCCCCCTACTTTTGTGCCAGTTAGGAAGGCCCCCAACCCCACCCCACCGCAACCCCCACTGTTCTTTGTTATAATAATGTAATCACCAGTAAATTCATATATGGTTCCCTATATGGTCATTTTGCTGACATCTTTGTTTCCTTCTAGGAAACATTTACTGGTTAAGAGTGGCTTCATCCCTTCCACGGTTTCATTTTAAATTCAGGTCTATTTAATGTGCTTTAACGGTTTCGTTTATAAGAACTGAAGATCGTTTTTCATTGGACAGTTTAAGACTTGAGTAAAAGTGGCAAAGATACACCTAGCATAATTGTGTGACCAAGCAAAATTATAGTTTTGTCATTATGAGTTGGGTTAGGGCTATAACAAACCAGTTTATTTATTCTTTAAATGTTAGTACAGTAAGAAAAAGGTGACATATGTAAATTCAATTATAGAGTGAATGAGGACTAAACAAATATGTATGGTATTATTTTTGTAATATAATCTGTCTACAGTGTACAGTCTGTATTGTTAGAATGTATACGTCTATACAGTATATATGAGAGAGAGAGAGAGAGAGAGAGAGAGAGAGAGAGAGAGAGAGAGAGAGAGAGAGAGAGAGAGAGAGGAATTAGATATTATTATTATTTAATAATGAGCAGCCGGGCCTGTCACTAGATGCACTGACCTTGGTACTGCATGGAGGGTGGCTGTGGGAAGGGGGAGTAGCCCTGAGGGGAGCTGTGGTGGAAGCCCTGCGGAGGCAGAGAGAGCTGCTGGTGTGAGTGTCCCAGCACCTGGTGCTCTCTGCCCACGGAGTGGTCCGGGGACAGAGAGGACGACGACGACAGCCTCCCACCGGCCATGGGACGCCCCCCTCCCCCGGGGAAGCCGTGGGGGGGTTCCAGGTGGCCCGGCCTCTGCTGGCCTCCCCGGGCTTGAGGGCTCAGGTGGAGGTCCATGGGCTGCGAGATGCTGCAGGGGATGTCGCCGGGGCTCTCCTGCTTTATCCTGTGGCACGCGAATGGGAGCGACGCGGACGCACCGGGCTCCGACGCGGCGTTCATGCAGGCCTTGCTCACAGTCACGCCCTGGCTATAGTCGCCCACGTCCATGGTCGTCTTGACCACGAACTTGCCCTGGAGGCTGGTGGCGTGGAGGTATGCGGGGTCCAGCTCGGGCCTCATGAGCTCCGCCACGAAGCCGCCGGACGGAGAGACGTCGTTGATGTCCGGGATGGTGTAGAGCAGCTCGCTCCCCTGCGGGGACGGGAGGGCGTAGGACGAGGGATAGCCAGGGGACGGAGGCAGGGCCTGGGATGAGCTGCAGGCCATGGCAGCCTCTTGTTGCTGTTGTTGCTGCTGCTGTTGCAGCATGGAGTTGGACAGAATGAAGTCGTAGTCCAGCAGGTCCAGGTCTTGCTCTTCTTTCTTGGCCTGCATGCCAGGGCTGCTGCTGCTGCGGGCGGTGGTGGTGGCGAGGTCTGTGTCCGAGCAGCTGCTCCCGCTTGACATGCTGGGTCTCTTAAGATGGCACAGCTCCTCCTTCCATCTCTAGAGGACACACACACATGGACCCATTGAGACCAGCAGAATTTACAAAATGTCTTCTAAATCCTAACCGTTTTCTGAAAAAACTCAAGTCAGTGGTGCTCAAACCTTTTCATGTCAAGGACCCCCCGGAATTATCTGTATTTGGCCGCTGACCCACATCTGAAAATATTTTGTACCAGGGAGGGACCCCCCCAGAGTTAGAACCATTCTCTGGGAAAGAATATATATTCAAATATTTCTGCCACATTTTCACGATTTTTCAGCTAAAGTTTAAAATAATAGTCAAAGTGGTTAAACGCTAAAGTGACACAGATGCATTCCAGGTCTTAATGGGGTAATTATGCTTCAGTAAATAAAGTAGGCTACCTGAAATGAATACACCAGGCAGTGGGTTCACACACTTTTTTCAATTTCAAAGACTTCCATAGGCTATAACTCTGAGAGTGTACAAAATGGAACAATTATTTTGTACACTGAGAGTTACTACAGACCTTTAATGGTCCATTTGGAAACCTGGAGAGGCCATGGACCCCACTTTGAGCAGGAGTCAGGACCACTGCTGGAATACACTATTGAAGTAACTATAGCCTACAGAAGGAACAGAGAACCTAAGACACTGCCCTAAAACATTTGCCCATACTAAATTAATTCATATTGCAGTTAAACATAAACTTAAGGTGGTTGCACACTGGGCACGTTTTGAGGAAAACCGATGGAGAAACGCCGCCAAAAATCCGAAAAACGCGCTCAGTGTGCAGGGACCTTTAGTGCTCGTTTTAGATATAGCCTACAATCAGTTGACAATGTCGTTTTAGGGCATTTCAGATAGAAGCACAGTCTGAGTTAAATGAGTTAATAGCACAGGCAGACTCTTCACATACTAGAGCATGTCTGAAATAAGTGTCAGAGCTGCAATTGACATGTAAATATGAAATAAATGCCCAAACATGTAGCTAGGTGTAATGTTAGAGACCACAGAAGTGAACCTTTCAAACCTGTTTTCTCAACTCGCTGTTTTCTGCAAGACATTACTCTATAAGCCATATCTCCAAAACTGGTGGGTCAAACTGAACAACCAATATGTCAATTTGAAGCTATGATTCCCTGCTTTCATATGACATGAAAAAACGAAAATTCAAAAAAATCCAATGGCAGTCCCTCAGTCAAATTTAGTCACAGTGCCTGTAAATAAAATGCAATTAACTGTGAATCTGATAATTATGGTGACGGTCATAAGTCATAGTTTGAGACAGCTATAAAGCGGTATGTGTGTCCTTAGGACAGAGACTACAGCAGCACACACACAGTACACACTGATCATCATTCTCATTCCCTCATATCAAGGACCCCCACATTGATACACTGACTGTAGCTTATAATATTTGGCTGTGGACCAACATCTGAAATAGTTTTTGTGCCAGCTAGGGACCCGTACTTGTGAGCTTGTAAGATTGACTTATTGGCTTCTGAATTTGAGTTAGTGGTGAACCTGTTTTGCTGCTATATAATATCAACATGATATATAGGTTTGGTTATATACCCCCTGAATCCCCCTTAAGGACCCCTGGGGGTCCCTGGACCCCCACTTTGAGAACCACTGGCATGGACAACTGTCACTGAATCGGCAGTAGGGGACACAAGTCACACTGTCACTGAATCGGCAGTAGGGGACACAAGTCACACTGTCACTGAATCGGCAGTAGGGGACACAAGTCACACTGTCACTGAATCGGCAGTAGGGGACACAAGTCACACAACATGAGAGAATAATAATAAACAAGAGTCTCAGTTTGCTCTCCATTTGAAACATTTTTTGGGGTCATGCAAGACTAATACAGTAAAAAATAAATAAATAATCAGAATTACGAGCCGTTCCTGCATAATACTAATTCAGTCCATGTGGGTTTATTATTCATTCAGTCATTCTCCACACGCTCCAAATAAACACGTAGACTAGGCTACAGCAGGCTAGCCTAGGACAGGTCCCTGTTCTATGAGTGCATGCTGCTGGACTGGTGCACGCCCCAATACAGCGACGCAGACTGTGCCAATAACCTAACAGCAAATAGGCCTTATTAAATTAATAACCAAAGGCAAAGGGAATTTAAAGTATATTAGGCTACGCTAAAGGGATTTGCTTTTATAAATATGAAATTATGCTTGTTATTGCACAGTTTACTTTAGATTACATGTTTGATAATGAAAACAGCCCATAGATAGCAGCCTACTCACGAAATTGGCAGGTCCCATAGATTTACTCTTGATGGTCGGACCGCTGGCAAATGTAGATATGGATGGGAGAAGTGTTCCACTTAATGCCATCTCGAAGTCATGTGGTGGTTGCCTGGAATAATAATCAAAAATCAAAAATAAAGAAAAAATAAATTTAAAAAACGTGTAAATCCTTATTGTAGGCAATATCCCAAGGAATAATATTGAGGGGGGGAAAAACTACAAAAATATTAAAAAATAATAACTGTTAGTCCAAGTTTTAAAAGATCCACACCTCATCAATGAGAATCTGCTGGTTTGGTCCTTTGGAATGAACGCGTTCCCGAGAAATAGCCAAACAGGCTGCTATGTGCGTTGGTTATGTCCCCGTGCGTGGAGCTGTGCATTCATAATCATTGTCCCGTAATGTTCTTTGGTCCATTATTAAGTCATGGTGGCGCTGATGGTGATGGGCGCGCCGGCCGCCCAGCCCGGTTCAACGTTGATGCAAATCGCCCAGGAGGAGCGAGAGAGAGTGGGAGAGGGGGGAGGGAAGGAGAGAGAGAGAGGGAGAGAGAGACAGAGGCGACACGCGGGGATTCCCTGGTCACGAAGTGAACGAGACTGAGCCTGACAAACCCGCGTGAGACGGCTATCCCTTAAATCATTGTCGTTTGGACACGCCCTCGTTGCCCGGCAACGTCGAGCACTACAGGAACAACACGCACACGAGGGAGGGAGGGAGACCCGGGGAGGCGGGGCGGGAGAGAGAGAGAGAAAGAGAGAGAGAGAGAGAGCGAGAGAGAGAGAGAGAGTGTGTGTGTGTGTGTGTGTGTGTGTGTGTGTGTGTGTGTGTGTGTGTGTGTGTGAGAGAGAGACGTTTGTTTGTGTTCATCATAGCAACAGTGCCTGTTACTGCTGCTTTATTTATGTCATTCCACACTATATAGATTGTGTGGAATTTAAATAAAACCTACTCTTTAACTACTTTTATGTATGAAAGGTCAATGGCCCTTAAGAGCAGTTTCATCTACAGACTCCAAGCTCTGAAATTGCAGACTTTGATTAATTCAGTGTTCTCAAACATTTTCATGTCAAGGGTTCCCCAAATTGAAGTATTACGTGGACCTCCTCCTCACCATTTGAAAAGATATGCCCCCCCCCCCCACCCCCTAGCCATAATAAGAGAAGATATAGTTGTTACGACGATTTAGTACATCATTATCTACAATAAAGTGAAACCTATTCCTCTCATTGGACTGCCTTCTATAGCCGGTGAAATTATAGTGAATACTTTCAACCTGGTGTCTCTATTTTGAGAATGTCAGAGGCAAAAATGTCTTGCTGGGAGCTGATCTTCAAGTTGTGAGATTCACTATTTTTGGCGAATGTTGTCCCCAGAATAGTAATGCTTAATTGGTTCAAGTGGTATAGTAGAATAGTGATATGGCCAGCTTTGTGTACACAGACCAACCTAATACAGAATGATTGATTTGGTAGACATATTGTCATTGACAATGTTATGGAAAGACATTAGTTTTACACAGTTATCACTGTTATCAAATATACAAAATCTGATCTAAATGCAAACCGTAACTACTCCAATAGTCGAATTCAGTTCATAAGCAGTTGCTACAATAAGCATCTGACAGACTTCCCAGGCCCTAGGGAAAGTCTACTTTTTATGAAGAAAAAACAAACAAAAACAAAATGTCATAGTGTAGGCCTCGCTTGATCCTGTGTATGGGAACCAAAAAAACGAGACCTGCATTTTACAAATCCTAAAAAGTTCAGAATTGTTTGATCAGCTCTCGATCGTTGTATGCTCATGATGTGGGTTTAGTGCTGTGTTTGCTCAGAGCTCTGCAAGCTAACATAAAACTATCTGGCATAATTAGAGGTTTAGTTCTTGTATGAGAGCAAACAAAGCGCTTGCTGTTGTTCCTGCTGCATCAGGATCTTGACTGTTGGGCATGTCAACAAACGGCCTCTCTTTGGCTTCAACAGGACATTTAAATAGCTGCACCTGTCATCTCCACAATCGCACTTTCGTTATCAGTAGGCTATTCTACTGCGCGATTGCATGGTCCTCTTTGGAAGGCAAACAAAAGTGGCAAGAAATATACACAACAACGAAGGAAACACAGATAGGACAGTCTGTTAAAAAGTACCAAATAAAATTGCTCCAAACTGCCACCACACATATCGACACTAAACAGATGTTCAGAGCAAAATTCCCAGGTTGCAAACTTGCAATGTGAGCACTCTCAGAGTTACAAATGGCATTTATAAACTCTATAGTCTAATATGGACAACATATGACCATTTTGAACCACTGTGACTCTATGGAGAGAAATTATGGTTTCAGTGTCATAGTGTTTTCACTCACCTGTTGTCTTTAAAAGGCTGCTTCCTGCAACAGGCAGGAGCACAAAGATAATAGCCATATTCTTTATGGTGCAGGATAATGGCTTTGTAAATGAGTCTGAAAAGAAAGGATTCACTTTCACGACTGAGGTGGGCCTGGCGTTGTGAGAAGGACAGAGAGGAGAGAAACAGAGAGAAAGATGGTGAGGAGATAAAGAGAAGGGAAAGATGATGACACCATTGTGTGCCCTCCTGTCACAATGTCACAATGAAGTCATGGTGGGTATAGTAACTCGCAGTCGCAACCGGGATGGAACTTGATTCTATAACGCTTCACTTATCTGAACTGGAACTTAAAGGGCTGCAGAATGTGAGAGTTTCGATATCCCGCCAACAATGCACCATTTCAAGTTATAACACAATTCCCATTATCAGAGGGAAATATTGTCCTGTCCGCGTGCTATAGACACTGGTGACATAATGAGAGAATCGGAAGTGGAAAGAACTGAGGTAATGTTATTGTATCAACAGGGGCGGTCGTGTGAATGCTGTCGATACTTAAGAAGTGTCATATTCTCCCCAATTAACTCCACAATTTGGTCACACGGTTGCCATGTTATTCTTGTCCTATCGCAGCAGTTTGACATAACTACGCTGAAGCAACGCCTCCACTTTGTCTCGTACAGGTGAGCTCAGGTGTTGTTTCTGGCCACCTCCATGAAGTTTCCCCGTGATGAAACCACTTGTGTTTTCACAACAGTTGCTGTAAGAGTATTTTTCCTTTTATTAGAAAGAGGAGAGAGAAAAAAAGGAACCAGTGATCCAGCACTTTCAACCTAGCGTCACTGTTTTGGACATGTGTCAAATTTGTCAAAAATGTTGACGTGACACAGAGTGACGTACGTAGATCGACTGTTTTCGTTGTTTTAAAATGATTAAAAAGTACTTTTAAGTGGTAAATAATAATACAAATTGATGCAGACCAAGATACGCCGCTCTACTCATATTATCAGTTCAAGACAAACAGACAAATAACTCAAACTCAATCAAGTGTGAGTGTTTTTCTCATACTTGTAACTGACTGGCAGTCTAGTCCCACTGGAAGACGTCCAAGTGAACATGAGCAACAGTGGATCATAACTCCAGATATTGAGGTTTTCGACGCTCTCTTCCAGATGCTGTTCAGTAATTAAAAAATAGCTTTCATTCTTTCCTTAACTCTTGAAAGTTGAGTGGAGTTTTTTATTTATTTATTCTTAATGCCCCCACTCCCCACGCCCCTCAACTACACTCCCCCCCCCGATTAGTTCTAATGCAATTATATTTGTCATGACCGTTTTTTTCACCCAAGTAAGATTGAACTTGAACCTCAACTCCAATGATTGTTTGCAATAACACCAATGTTTCAATCATGAACGTTTCCTAACTCCTAAATGGGATTTTAGTTATGTAACCTTATATTTTATTTTATACTATTCGTACCTAAAACAACATTTCAGATAAAGTGAGATAATTACATAGAAGGGTCACAGAGAGGTCATTTATACACCAGTGAAACATTCTTTCTTGAACTTTATGATTACAATGTTAGACATGTTCATCCCTTTGCACTTGTTAAAAAGCTGCAAATACTGTATTGTATTGTATTGTCTTGTAGATTGGCCATTTTCGTAGAATGTTCGCTTCCAGAATACAGACTCTAGCGTTCATGTGATTAAGAAACAAATAGTGGTGTGTATACTGTAGTTAAAGAGACATTATCTTTATGTCCTCTCAAGACATACAATTACAGTATAGAGAGCAATCACACATCAAACATTTTAAAAGAGCACGTCACGGCCTGGGCCATGGCTCAGCGGTCCAGGCACCTTGGCTGGTAATCCAGTCTGGCAGTGTGCCGGCATGTCTTCCCCCCATCTCTCTCCCCATTTCCTGTCAGCCTACTGTCTGTCCCTCCATAAAAAAATATAAAATTAAGGCGAAAGCCACAAAAAAAAGAGCACGTCAATGAATGAATAATAACAATGAAATTAAATTAAGTTTGAAATCTTGTTTGAAATGACCAAAACTGCCTACTGATGATATCACTGGTAGGTGGGTTTATGAACTTGCCTGGCCACAGCCCTTCTCTGATACCTATATAGGCTAACCCGTTTGGAACCTCACCCTCCGCTAGTAGCCCAGAGAAGAGGTTCCGTGTCAGGATATCCCTGCATAGGTAGAAATGGGTAGAGCCCGTTCAAGTGCAGTGTAGAAAACCCTTTTTGCAGTGTCGTATCCAAAAAGTAAAGGAATTTCCTGAGATGATAGAATTCTTTGCGAGCATTACAAACTTTGGAGCGGGGTGAAACAACCCCTTAAAAGTTATTTAGTTAGCCTGTGTCAGACCTTTCTTTTATCAAGCCAATATACAATACTAGCTGATCTGAGCTCATATTTACAAATCCTCTCAGAATTCTAGTAATGATCTATATACAGTAAGATGACAGATCCACTTGATTAATCTCGATGCATTATAATTAAAAAGCCAAACCTGATCCTGAATCAGCACTATAATACTCTCACTCGCACGATGAACCCCAGGGCCAGTGATTGAGCTCAGCTCAGCATAATCTGTTACCACACAGACCACAGTTCATTATACCTGTCACCTTAGTGCAGGCATCCACCCAGTGTTCCATTTGTAAATAAATAAATACAAATAAAACAGAGGTACATTTTTGTAACTACAGATACCTCTTATCTCCATATTTAAACATTTTGTGTTGTTTTTTTCCTGTCCTACTTGATCATACTGTACTACAGCATCACACAAAATGCATCAAAAAAGGAGACCTGCAAGTAAAAGAAAAACTACTTTTGCCCCATTTTTAAATTTGAATTCTGAAAAGTAGTAACAGTTTTGGACATAATGAAGTTTCCGCCCCAACAGACATGATACTTTGTCGACAAGTAGCAAAAATAGCCACTCTACAAACTCACAATGCGTCGCAATGCGACACATTGTGAGCTTGTAGATCGATCGGCCATGAAAATGAATAACCAGAGGGTTTTCAAAAGCAGAGGCATAGGTTTTCACCCCCCCCCCCGCCCCTGCAAATCAAACCCAAACTTTAGCACCACATAGAAGAAACCACAGTTCATTACATGTGTCACCTTAGAGCAGAGTGCAGACATCCACCAACACACACTGCCTTGTGAAACCACGACAGCACGCCTAAAAGCCTTGCGGTGGCATAGACTGGTTATTGCTCCCTTCACAACAAAACAATTCCCAGCTTGTTTTCCTGACAGCTCCTGTTATCGGCAAACCATAACAACAACAACAACAACAGCAGCAGCAGGAGCTCGGACTGAAAGCTACACTGTGTGGTGTGGTGCTGGGCACGCATATGTGATGTGTGCGGCCCCCCGAGACTGTGGGGGACGTATGTTTACAGAACCCCAGCCAAGAACCTAACAGCCGGGCAGGGATGCGGCTGACCACTAAAGCTGCTGCGCTTGCACAAGTACGATACGGTTTGGAGCTGGGTTCCCAGTTCAGTAAAGGGTGGGGGAGCTGGAGCAAAGGACATTATGGAAGGTGAAAGTCATAGGGAGAGGGGTGAGGGAGAAGTGTAGAGAGAAAGTGTAAGAGAGAAAGGAGAGGAAAGCAAATTGTGTGGGAGGGGAGAGAGAGAGGGAGAGAGAGAGAGAGATAGTCTCTATCTCTCTCTTTCTCTCTGAGAGAGCTCCTGCCGGTTTGCAGGCTGTCCAGCCTCTGCCTGAGCTGGGATTCCTCAGCAGCCTTAAATATGCCAGTTATTTTTAACCGGCAACGTAACAGAGCCCAGCGCCGGCCCACTCCGTTAGTTACAATGTTTCCCCTCTGTCAGGAGGGGAAATGGATGGGAGCCACACTTCCTGGTCACATGACAGAGCCGGCCGGCCGGCAGGGAGCCGAGTCAGAGGAATTACAACAGGGGAAGTGGGGGAGAATGAAGGGGGGAGGAAACAGGGCACGCGTACACGCGCACGCACGCACACACGCGCACACACACGCACACAGTATTACTATACTTGTGTTGACTTCAACATTTCAGTATATTATACGGCAATTTTATGAATGACATTTTTTGCACTTTTTAACACTAACCCAAAAGCTGGAAATAGCCGAATCAAGGCTCACGGAATACGTCACACAATGTGACTCGTTGTGAGCTTGTAGATCAGGTATTTTCGGTGAGTGACAACGGAACCAAGTACAATTCATGCAAAACTCCAAAACCAAATTACAATGTCTAACCCTAACCCCCTTCCTGAATCTTTTCCTAATCGTAACTTGCCTAAACTCTAAGAATCGACCAGGAAAATCGACCACGCAATGATGGTTTCTCAAATTCTACCATACTTTGGCCCTCATAAGTATAGCAACACAAGTACACACGCACGCACACACGCACGCACGCACGCACGCACGCACGCACGCAGCTATCCCTCTCATAACTTTAACCCTCTGCGCTCTGAGAGGGCACACCGGCCAGCGAGAGAGCCTGCAGACGAAGGCAGGCTGTTTCAATCAGCTGCTCGGATGTCGGGAGCCAAACAAACAGAGCAGATGGTGGAGATTGGTGTTCGTGAGTCGTGGAGGAAATGAGAGCGTGGGTACGGGTACATCGGCAGACGAAGGGGGCGTAGGGAGGGAGGGAGGGAGGGCAGGGGAGGGCTCCCGTGACGTCAGCGCAGGGCCCCGCCAGGATTAGAAGCCTCTAAAAAGAAAAGGTCCGGGTCCTGGATGGCTACAGCCATTTCTCTGCCGGGCAGAGAGGAGACTGGAGAGAGAAAACATGTCTCTCTCGGTCTGTCTGACAGGGAGAGAATCAGGGGCTTCCCATGAGCTCAGCTGGTTGACATACTGTAGGAGGAACTTGGGATGGCAGCTAAACAAAACTACAGTGTAGTTAGATTAGTTGACAATAGTAGTGCCAACTTTGAGTCATGGATTATTGTGTACAACTGTTCAATAACTGTACAGCCATTGGCAGTTTGCAAATTTACAGCATATCATCTCTGTCGGGTGGGAAACCTCACATGTCCAAAACTGTTAATCTGATTCAAATTCTAAAGCATCAAAAGTAGTAGATCGACAAGCTTTAAAAAGGTTTATATTTGCGCTGCGCTTCAAGAGTGCTACTTTTGTGATGCTTTATGTCAAGTAGGGCATTCATTTACGGTATGAAAAAACACAAAAAGTTAAAAAGATTTTACCAGTCTACTGTACACATCTACAGTTCATTTTGTCAACACAGATGTATTTTGGCAGGGCTTGATGGCGTCGCAATGGCTGATTTTACACTTGGTTGCATACTGAAAATAGCCAATCTACAAGCTCACAGGGTGTCGACACGTTGTGCTTGTGAGCTTGTAGATCGGCTATTTTCAGAGTGCAACCAAACATAAAATGACTTGTCTTTTAGTTCTACTGGATCTCTTCTCCACTACCTCCCTAACATTTTGAGTCTATTTCTATTTGTTGACGAAATTGTCAATACATTTAAATTGTATTTTCGTCTGTGAAAAAAGGTAGTCAACAAACATTTTTTGTCTTAGTTTTAGGCGACAAAATCAACACTGGGCTGTGCGTGCGTTTGAGTGTGTGTGCATGCGTGAGTGTATGCAGATACACGCGTGCATGAGAGTTGGTGTTGGGGTAAATGAGATGGTTTTGCACCGTGGACTACAAGCACAGGTTCTGTGTGAATAAGTGACTCTTTCAGCTCAGAACATTCTTGAGGTTTTTTGGGGGTAGAAGGGCCTCTTTCAGCCCTGTGTATGTATCTGAGAACATTTATGTTCCTGTGCAATGTGGTGGACAATATTAACCATCAACTCGCAATCCATTATTAGACTTTTGTGTTATTTTTTTTTAATGAAATAATACCTGGAATTGATATAGTGCTTTAATCAAAGTCACTGTACATGCATGTGTGGGTAGCCGGGGCCCGGGGGGGGGGGGGGGGGGGGGGGTGGACGACACACGCGCACACACACACATGCGCACGTGCACACGCACACACACACACACAAGCACAGATATGCGCACACACACGCACACGCACACACACACACACACTAGCACGAGCACATATATGCACGCACACACACACACACACACACACACACACACACACACACACACACACACACACACACACACACACACACACACACACACACGCACACACACACACACACACACACACACACACACACACACACACACACACACACACTACCATAAACCTCAAGATTCATTAAACGTGCCAAACAGCTCTATGACTCCCAGGCTACACCTACTAGTGTTAGAAAGGTTCCCTGAGAAACAAACGGACATTACAGTTTTTAAACAGTCCCAGAAATCAGATGCCAAACTGCACTGAGCAATTATTGCGATCACCAACTTTGTGAAGCCTTCCAGAGCATGCTGGCATACAGTGGCGTGCACAGACATTTAGAGGGGCAGGTGCTCAAGTTAAAAAAGGGCACCTTGTGCAGCGCGTGGAACCGGCCGGTTGCCTTAATCCATTTTGGGCGGGAACCCCTTTTGGTGTTAGCATTATGTTATGCTTTAGCTATTGAAAAATAGCAGATCTACAAGCTCATAGCGCGCCACCGAGTGGCGCGCTATGAACTTTTTTTTCTTTTTTTTTCAAAAGGGCACATTGCCAAAAGGGCAGGGGGTGCTCTAGCACCCCCTAGTGTCTATCTGTGCACGCCACTGCATGCTGGCATATATTCACAGGCAGCTAATAGGTCACCTATCCTTCTCCATGCTCAACACACTGCCTTCAGACCACAAGCCATTACATTTTCATTTTTATCCCACTGTGCTTTTGAAGCACACTGAAATATGAGATGCCGTATGAGAGTTCCAGTGGTCGCTTGCTATAGAAATGTAGCCTGAATGTATTTTAACCACTTAAAACTCGAGTCCCTCAGCGCTCTAGGCTGATGTGTTCACTCTACAATAAATATCTTCCGCAAAAATAGCCGTTGCAACCCGTTGTGAGTTTATAGATCTGCAATGTTCTTTCTAAATGTCTGCTCCCCTATAGGGACATCGGAGTTTAACTGGTTAAATCTTTGTCTATAGCTACTCACACAGCACACTTGATTTGGATACTGTATAGGTCTTTTGACATTTAAGGTGTGAATGATCATTTTAGATAATTGGCCTGAGGAGGAGCCCACAAGGGGAGATAAATCTAATTTCCCCATCTCTTTTGTACATATGTGTTTGTATTTGTTGATTGTTAATTGCGTACCGTATGCTATGTTGATGAAGTGAATACATAGGACTGCAATGGACTTTTTTGTGTTATCCTTATAGCTTTAAGGTAGTCTCTCGAGACTATGGGTTCTCAGAAGGTGGTTGCGCACTGGTAAATGTTTTCGCTGCGTTTTGCGGATCCGAAAGTAGGCTATCACTAGCTGTCAGCCTGTCACCAACACCCCACTAGACCCCACTAGACAGCTACAACAGATCAAATCGACCCTGGTCTGAAAAAAACGTTATACGGACAAAATATTCGGCGGCAGTGTGCAAACGTGATTGACATAAAGTGAGTTGGATTTTGTTTTACATCCTCCGAAAATTCGCTCCGATATTCGGCCGACAAAACACACCAGGGGTGAACACCTTTAATGTCTTTAGTCTGTGCCAGAGCCATAGAATAAGACAGTTATGACAACTCCGTTCACTTCATGGGGCCAGTCCAATGGCGGGCCTTCTACATAGACTTATATTGGCGAATAGTGACGAAGGCCTGAACCGGAAGTTTACGGAATGCATTGGAGTCTATAGGCTTTACAGTGACAAACGAGTTACATGAACCACGTGACCGAAACTCTGTCTTATACTCTATGGTTCTGGTCTGTTTACATTTCTGAATAATGAAGTATTCAATCAATCAGTCAATCAATATGATGATTTAGTTGCCTCAAAAGTGGATATCGAGCATCACTACCGTTTTTGGGGGGATTTGTGATGCTACACTGCCGTTGGTTCTCGAACGGCGAATGACTGACATCGTTCTTCGCCCCGTCGTGATGAACTCCAGACCGAAGAACAACTGAGTCGAGGTCCACATATAGAGTTTGGCGTTATAATTTGCTGAAATGCACGTGGTAATTGTTGTCAGATTTCTGGGTACCAGGCAGGCGTGCGTTCCCGTGAAGGTGTGGGCTCTCCTGATTTCCCACTGGGACTGGCGCAGAATGTGTGACCTTTTACTGGGTCTTTCTTTTTTTCAGGCCTGAACTCAACGACTGGAAACATGCCTGGATTTGGTGCAACCATCCAGAGATGTGAGATGACAATAATAATCCCAAACACAGTGGTGGAAAGTAACTATAAGTACATTTACTTAAGTACAATTTTGAGGTTTTACTTGAGTATTTCCAATTTCCAACACTTTTACTTCTACTCCACTACATCTCAGAGGCAAATATTGTACTTTTGCTCCACTACAATTATTTGACAACTTTAGTTACTAGTTAGTTTGTAGATGATTTGATTATTATTTAAAAAAAAAAAAAACATATTAACCACTTCAGCCCTATTTACATTTCGGCCACTTGAAAATAGCCGATCTACAAGCTCACAATGCGTCGCAATAGGAGGCATTTTGAGCTTGTAGATCTGCTACCGGTATTTTTTTTACAATTCTTTTTTTACACATTTCAAAACTTGAAATGGGACATTAATTCTGCATAATGAGTACTTTCTACTTTTGGTACTTTAAGTACATTTTGATGCCAATACTTTTTGTACTTTTACTCAAGTAGGCTACATTTTGAATTCCAGACTTGAATTCCAGACTACTGGTAACAGAGTATTTCTATATTGCAGTATTTATGCTTTTACTTAAGTAAAACATGTGAGTACTTTTCCCACCACTGCCAGAGATGCGAGATGACAATAATAATCCCAAACATCAACACGTTGGGGTTTATCGGAATGATCCATGGTTTCTAACCCTGTTGAGAAACTCCCTTAACTCAGACAAGGGAACTCCTAATAAATCAGTCGTTTAATGAACGAGGAGCAATAGAAATGTCACCACAGTTTGTATAAGCTCTGCTCCGGTATGAAGCTGAACCGTGGACCTTTTCATTCCTTGGTGGAAAAAAAGAAAAGACGACAAAAGGCGAAGTGTGGGAAAAAAGAAACGTTATGAAAAGTGAAGGACAAGGACAAAGCATGGAAAATACTGTCACAGAACAAGGATTATAGGAGTTCAGTTGAAAAATTGCTATATACAGTATGGTGTGTATATATACTGTATTTACAGTATACAGTAGGCTATATCGTCACTGTCCCAGAGAAACCATATTTCTCCATATTTCAACGTATGTTTTTTTTCTTCGTAAATGAATGGCCTATGTCATCATCCAAGAGTGTAAAAGAAGGAAGAAGTCTGCACACATTTTTAAAAGCTCCCCAAAAACTTTATTTACCAGAGCGGAAAAAACATACAACGTTTGGGCCTCTCAGCCTCTGTGGCCTTCGTCAGGTAGGCCTTTATTCTTTATTCAGCTTGCAGTTTATTATTTTGTTCGAGCACCCGTTTAATTGACTGAGATGTGCGTGCACCTCATGAGCATCATCCAAGGGTGTCACACAAAAGTAGTGAGAATAGCTGATCTACAAGCTCTCAACGCGTCGCGTTGTGAGCTTGTAGATCGTCTATTTTCACTATAGTTAATTTATTTCTTAATAATAAAAAGGATTGGTTTAGGTCATACAACAGGTCATACAACAGTGTAGCGCAGGGGTTCTCAACGTTTTTGGCCGGGGACCCCCGAAAATGCTTTGGCAACGTCTCGGGACCCCCGCCCCGCCCCCTCCCGACCCCCAATATAAATTGACTGCTACAATAACCTTAAACCATTTTGGGCGGGAACCCCTTTTGGTGTTTTAAGCATTGTTATAATTTAGCTATTTAAAAATAGCAGATCTACAAGCTCATAGCGCGCTACGAGCTTGTAGGTCTGCTATTTTTTTTTAAATCGTGATTTTTTTTTTTTAAAACAAAATCTTTTTTTTTTTTTATATAATTTGGGGACCCCCTAAAATAATTTGGCGACCCCCCGAGGGGTCGCGACCCACGGGTTGAGAACCCCTGGTGTAGCGGCTACACTGTAGAGCGGCGTATGTATAGCCTACACTGTAGCGTATACGGTATACATACATATTGCCTATACTGTACATATTGCATATGGTAGTGTACTTACAGCAGTGGTTCCCAAACTTTGTAGCCTGTGACCCAAAAGAGAAATTTGATGTCCCCCCGGGGCCCGGGAGTGAAAATAGCCGATCTACAAGCCTCGCGCTGCGTTGCGACCTTGTAGATCGGCTATTTTCAATACTATACTTAAACATTTGTTTTCTTTGAAATGTATGGATTTGTCATCTATTTCTTCATGATTTCTTCATAATAATCATTGCATTTGTTTTTAATTCATGGAAAGTTTTGCTTTTTTGGAGGGAATGATAATAATTAAAAACAACATGTAGGTAGGAAACAAAAAATAGAGGGATCAATAAAAATGGCACTGTTTGGGAAACGGTGACTTACAGTACATTCAGTCTCTCTCTCTCTCTCTCTCTCTCTCTCTCTCTCTCTCTCTCTCTCTCTCTCTCATTTAGACACGGTATCATCATCAGGTTCACATAGCCTTTAAGATTGTTCTTTTGGGAGGAGGACGTTTTGAAGGCCAAAGTGACCAAATTAAATCACAAATGGCATATTGCGGTAACCCTAATCAAACTACAAATCATTTCAAATTGATTAGCCCAGCTGGAATGTTAAGGAAAGAACAATACACGACAGGCCTAATTTAAGTGATGGCTTCTCCAGTCTGACATTTTATTGACATCATGCTGAGTTTAATTGAGGAGAGAGAGAGAGAGGAGGGGGGGGGGGGGGGGGGGGGGGGGACCTACATAACCAAAACCAGATGGGCCACCAGCTCAGGGACTAGTAACAACCACCCTCCCCCTTCTGCGCGCTCTCTCTCTCTCTCTCACGCACGCACACACACATGCGCGCACGCACGCACACACACACACACACACACACACACACACACACACACACACACACACACACACACACACACACACACACACACACACACACACACACACACACACCCCTATACAGTATATTTTATACAGTATATTGTTGCTGTCACTGTGAGGCAGAAACCTCATATATCCATATTTCAATTATTTGGTACATTAATGCCCTATACTTCATCATACAAGTGTCGCACAAAAGTAGTGAAAATATAGCAGATCTACAAGCTCAGAACGCATTGCGATGCGACGACTTGTGTTCTTGTACATCGGCTATTCTCACTATACAGTGGACAATTTGGACATACAAGGTTTCCACCCGACAATATGAGCTAGCTGGCTCCATGAAATATTTTGTAACAATGTTTAAAAAAAAAGCTAATGAAGCTTTTCATATAAAATGTTATGTTTGGCACTTCAATGATGAGTATTCTGTCCAACCGCCTGAAAAAGGTCCCCCCCCCCCCCCTGCCCCCCCCCCCCCCCCACACACACACACACACACACACACACACACACACAGGCTCTTCATTAGACACATGGATTTAATGTGTGTGAAATGAGCGCAGGCTGTTAGAGAGTTAAATTAGTAGGTTCACATGGACGTCTTTATGATGATGGGAATTTTGCCACATCAGCGGGGGAAAAAAACCTCTTCATTTGTGGAGGTTTTTGAACAGACATCAGAGACTTTTGATTTCATACCAACTGTGATCAATAGGGGGCTTTGAAGGAACTAAAGTCATTTCACCAGCAATTAATGACTATTCATGCTATTGCTTGTAAACTACAGTACTGTAATCGAACACAGAAAAACCTTGATAGTACTATTATATTATTATTTAACTGGCAAAACTTTCCACATAAATATGCATACGCAGGAAGGAAACATGGCTATGATTAACTTTTGGCCATCGGTTGAAGTAAATCACTTTTCACTCTTCTTTAATAGTTTGTTTTTTGTTTTTAATTCGACTTTTTTAAAGGACTAACATATTGGTAAAAAAAACCGAACAAACCCAAAACTAAAAAAACTAAACAAAGTACAGTCTAATAAAGGCATGGCCTCCCTGTCCGATATTGAACGATGACAAACCAATCATCACTGTGCCGTAGAAGGCTGTTGGCTGTGCATGTCCGCGTGTGGCGACGGTCTATTCTTTAGAGCAGGGGTTCCAAAAGTTGGGGTCGCGGGACACTGACGCTGGGGTCGCAAAATTATTTTGGGTCATCAAAAATATTTTACAAACCTGAATAGAATTCAAGAGAATGAGTGAAATACAATGATTACAAATACATTTTAACATTATTGTTACAAAACCCCGTAACATAGCCCTAATGCGCACCGAAGGTGCACGTTTATGTGCATAAAATTACCTCCGGGTTTAGGTTGGGGTCACGCGTCAATGGCAGCATTATTTTGGGGATGGAGACTGAAACGTTTGGGAACCCATTTTCTAGAGCAGGAGTTTTCAAACCTTTTCATATCAAGGCCCATTATTTATTCTGCATTTGAGCCACGGACCACCATTTGTTGAGATTTAGCCTTGCAGACCCAAAACTAAAGAATATGTCCCCATTTCCATGCTGTATTGATGTTGGTAGCATAGGAGAGTTAACAGGCCAACGTTGATCAGAATAGCAATTCTTCTACATTCTCTAATTGTGTACACTTCTTGTAAATGAACTTACCGGTAAGTTCAGTCAGATATCTCACGAATAGATTGGACAAATATTTATTATATAGAACGGGAATTGTGCATACAACATATACAACTTATTGTAGTTTGACTACAATAAGTTTCCCTGCTGGGCACAATTATACAACCATCATTAACCATTAAGAGTAGGGAGAAAGATATACAATAACAATCCCCCCATGGGGAACAGAAATAGCAGAACCCACCGGTGGTGCTGGGGTGGCGGTGGGAGCAAACACCAGGGACCCTAAGGGTCTATTTGGTTCCATTTTACACACTCACACTCCATTTAGCTGGGGACCACCACTAGATCTTCACACTCCCACTCCATTTAGCTGGGGACCACCACTAGATCTTCACACTCACACTCCATTTAGCTGGGGACCACCACTAGATCTTCCTCCACTCCATTTAGCTGGGGACCACCACTAGATCTCACTCACACTCCATTTAGCTGGGGACCACCACTAGATCTCACTCACACTCCATTTAGCTGGGGACCACCACTAGATCTTCACACTCACACTCCATTTAGCTGGGGACCACCACTAGATCTCACACTCACACTCCATTTAGCTGGGGACCACCACTAGATCTTCACTCCATTTAGCTGGGGACCACCACTAGATCTTCACACTCACACTCCATTTAGCTGGGGACCACCACTAGATCTTCACTCACACTCCATTTAGCTGGGGAACACCACTAGATCTTCACACTCACACTCCATTTAGCTGGGGACCACCACTAGATCTTCACTCACACTCCATTTAGCTGGGGACCACCACTAGATCTTCACTCACACTCCATTTAGCTGGGGACCACCACTAGATCTTCACTCACACTCCATTTAGCTGGGGACCACCACTAGATCTTCACTCACACTCCATTTAGCTGGGGACCACCACTAGATCTTCACTCACACTCCATTTAGCTGGGGACCACCACTAGATCTTCACTCACACTCCATTTAGCTGGGGACCACCACTAGATCTTCACTCACACTCCATTTAGCTGGGGACCACCACTAGATCTTCACTAACACTCCATTTAGCTGGGGACCACCACTAGATCTTCCTCACACTCCATTTAGCTGGGGACCACCACTAGATCTTCCTCACACTCCATTTAGCTGGGGACCACCACTAGATCTCACACTCACACTCCATTTAGCTGGGGACCACCACTAGATATTCACACTCACACTCCATTTAGCTGGGGACCACCACTAGATATTCACACTCACACTCCATTTAGCTGGGGAACACCACTAGATCTCACACTCACACTCCATTTAGCTGGGGACCACCACTAGATCTTCACTCACACTCCATTTAGCTGGGGACCACCACTAGATCTTCACTCACACTCCATTTAGCTGGGGACCACCACTAGATCTTCACTCACACTCCATTTAGCTGGGGACCACCACTAGATCTTCACACTCCATTTAGCTGGGGACCACCACTAGATCTTCACTCACACTCCATTTAGCTGGGGACCACCACTAGATCTTCACTCACACTCCATTTAGCTGGGGACCACCACTAGATCTTCACTCACACTCCATTTAGCTGGGGACCACCACTAGATCTTCACACTCCATTTAGCTGGGGACCACCACTAGATCTTCACTCACACTCCATTTAGCTGGGGACCACCACTAGATCTTCACTCACACTCCATTTAGCTGGGGACCACCACTAGATCTTCACACTCCATTTAGCTGGGGACCACCACTAGATCTTCACACTCCATTTAGCTGGGGACCACCACTAGATCTTCCTCACACTCCATTTAACTGGGGACCACCACTAGATCTTCCTCACACTCCATTTAGCTGGGGACCACCACTAGATCTTCACACTCACACTCCATTTAGCTGGGGAACACCACTAGATCTCACACTCACACTCCATTTAGCTGGGGACCACCACTAGATCTTCACACTCACACTCCATTTAGCTGGGGACCACCACTAGATCTTCACACTCACACTCCATTTAGCTGGGGACCACCAAGATCTCACACTCACACTCCATTTAGCTGGGGACCACCACTAGATCTTCACACTCACACTCCATTTAGCTGGGGACCACCACTAGATCTTCACTCACACTTCATTTAGCTGGGGACCACCACTAGATCTTCTACTCACACTCCATTTAGCTGGGGACCACCACTAGATCTTCACACTCCATTTAGCTGGGGACCACCACTAGATCTTCACACTCCATTTAGCTGGGGACCACCACTAGATCTTCACTCACACTCCATTTAGCTGGGGACCACCACTAGATCTTCACTCACACTCCATTTAGCTGGGGACCACCACTAGATCTTCACTCCATTTAGCTGGGGACCACCACTAGATCCATTTAGCTGGGGACCACCACTAGATCTTCCTCGTACGAGACTTCCGGTGGCATTTCCAGTCATCCTGATCCTCCTCCATACATCTGGCTAGCCCGCCAGTACTTTCCGTCCGCATATGACGCCCTGGAGATGGATGCCAGTGTGTTGGCTGTGGCTCCCACAGCACCAGCTTGCTGTGTGTGGGAACCAGTGGTGGAAAGTACTTTTACTCACATCCAAATATTATACTTTTACTCCACTGCATTTATTTGAAAACTTTAGTTACTATTATAGTTACTTTGTAGATTTGTATTATTATTACAAAACATACACTAACCACTTCAGCCCTATAGGTCTATAGGCTACATTTTGGCCATTTGAAAATAGCCGATCTACTGTATTGTGAGCTTGTAGATCTGCTATTTTTTTACATTTTTATACATTTGAAAACTTGAAATGGGACATTCTGTATAATGAGGACTTTTACTTTACATTTTTATGCCAATTATAATAAAATGCCTTTTATTCAAGTACATCTTGAATTTTTACTTAAGTAAAGAATACTTTTTCCACCACCGGTGGGAACTCCCACTGTATGTGGCAGTGACCGGCCATACATATTTTCCTGGCTGCTATCTTCTCACTCGCTCTCGGTAACCGTGAGAGATGCTGGTTGGTTGATGTTAAGTACAGTTGGAGGCCATCGGTATTGTCCTTTTCTTTTTGCTGAGGTTTGCGTGATCTGCGCAAAAGGACAGTTAACCCATTTTGGGTGGGAACCCCTTTTGGTGTTTTAAACATTATGTTATAATTTAGCTATTGAAAAATAGCAGATCTACAAGCTCATAGCGCGCCACCGAGTGGCGCGCTACGAGCTTGGAGGTCTGCTATTTTTGAAAAATCGTGAAAAGGATTTAGAAGGATTCTTTAAAATTTTGAGGTCAGGCCTAAATGGGTCAAATGATAAGGGACAATATCGGTGGCACCCAACTGTATGCTGCCACGTTACATTCTGGTGTATAGTACAACATCCAGGGACGTCTGCCAGACGGGCTTCAGGGTCCAGCACTTGGTCAAACGGAAAAACGCAACTTTATATACTGTAGTCAGTGTAGTGTATATCCAATAAGAACAAATGTTGGTGTAAACTTAAGGTTTGCTCCCTATAGAGCGTCGCAGTCCCGCCTCCTACCCTGGACCAGGAAATGAAACCCAATGCATTTCAAGTATTTATTTAAAGACGGTTACGCCGCGGACAAAGCCAACTCGAGTCGTGACAACTCATGACAACACAAACAATATTTTGGACCAAACAAATAATTACAAAGAAGAAAAACAACAAAAAAAGTGTTGTAACCTGCCGTTTTTTTCTTCTTTCTAATTATTTGTTTGGTCCAAAATATTGTTTGTGTTGTCATGAGTTGTCACGACTCGAGTTGGCTTTGTCCGCGGCGTAACCGTCTTTAAATAAATACTTTAAGAAATGTCTATGAGGAAAATGCATTGGGTTTCATTTCCTGGTCCAGGGTAGGAGGCGGGACTGCGACGCTCTATATGGGTGCCATTGAGCTCCCCCCCCCCCCAACTCCTAATAGCTGGGATGGGTTCCTGTGCAGAGGACAAATTTCACTTTCAGGCAAATGTACAGTGACAAATTACCAAACAACTAAATGGGACTAAATGATACAAACAAGAAATGATTTACATGGACAGATTTTTGAATTTCACCCAACTTTTGTTTTCTTCTTGGCTTCTGTTTTTGGAACATCATGCATAGCAGCATGAGTGGGATTTGTCTACTTTTGAGTGTCCATCCATCCATCCATCCATCCATCCATCCATCCATCCATCCAGTACATACATTTATACACGCAGAATAAATGTTATAACATGTGAGGAACCGCCAAGGTGTTTATGAAATGCGAGAGAAGTATTCTCCATGCCATACCAGCTCAATAAACATGACAACAGAGCATAAGCATTTTCAAAGTAGGCCTATTATTGAAAAAGTATAGGTCTAAGAATAATTGCAGAAATCTTAGTAAGCAATAGAAATGGAAAGGACATGTTGGGACTGTCTTTTCTGTGCACCGGGTAAAATTTGTCAAGAAGACACTGGAGTGATAATCTGAATACTGAATACTAAACTAAATAGGAGCCAGCAAACCAGAAAGAGAAGAAAGGCATTAAGGGGAAACACGTTAGGCTTCCTGGTGATATGATGCCACTGAAGCAGACCAAACAGTAAATAGAGGATCAGATTAATTACTGGTGTTGAACAACCTTCTGATGGTAAATGGTAAATGGTGCATTTATATAGCGCCTTTATCCAAGGCGCTTTACATAGATTGTGCATTACATTCACCCATTCATACACCAATTGTGGCGGAAGCCATGCAAGGTACCAACCAGCACATCGGGAGCAATTTGGGGTTCAGTGTCTTGCCCAAGGACACTTCGACATGTAGACAGGAGGAGCCGGGATTCGAACCGCTGACCCATGGATCATTGGACGACCTGCTCTACCTCCTGAGCCACAGTCGCCCTGATGTCTAGGTGAAGACCACACTATGTCCTGTACACTCCTGGCAGTACATACTCTGCAGTATCTGGACTAGAGGAAATGTTTCCTTTATTTTGGTTTGGTGCACTTGGCAAGAGTTGCTACTTGGCCGTAGCAATTTAGGGTGAACTAAGATAACAAAAGCTTACGCAACGCATTGGCTTCAAACATGAGGCTGAAGAGGTCAGAAAATAATGGAGTTGTAGTTAATGTGGACATGTTATGGCATGTTTAGGAACTGGGATAGCAGATGTATTGTAGGCCAACAGTTTATACTGCCCCTGATATAGTCAGTAGGCCTACCTAGTCTCGCATAGCCAGAAAACTTTTCCATAATCTTTTAATGCTATATAGAGTCTAGAACTACACCTCCCGAAAGCAGAGAAACGAAGCTGTCATCAGTTCATCATATCTGTTCACGAAAATATTAAAACATTTTATTTTTGAATTTCCATTTCTGATAAGCATGCAGCAAGCTATATTGGCCTATAGATTAGTTTCCTTTACATTAGGACAAATTTGCACACGACTGCAAAGACAAAACGGAAGGAGGAGGGACATCCAATTTTACTCCCGGATAATTTTCAGAGCTTCCGTTGCACAAACTTGTGTGACAGAAGCATTTGAGAATTGTGGGAGTCAACATTCTGGCTCGAGAGACTATAGTCATACCAAATCTTGACCAGGTAGACTCCTTCTCATTTAGTGCAAGTCACTGTTCCATATGGGAAGAAGAACAAGTAATGAACCACATGAGAGAACAAATATGTACAGTAAAGCTAAGTAACAAAGCAGGAAAAGCTTGAAAGGGAGCACAAACTGAAGAGGTTGGAGTCCATGAATGTCATGGAATGATTACACAGAGTTAGATATTTGTGGACAGTAATTAAGTACTTAAACCCAATACACGTACAACGAATAACGAACTTAAAAGGCGAAAATAGCTACTTAAAAAACAAAAATATTTGGACATGCAGACATTTTTTACCTTTAATGAGTGACTAAACTACAGAGGATGTGAATTGTTTTTATCTCTAGTATTTGACATTTGTCACATTAGTTATGCGTTTTTTACCTGTCTGGTAAAACATGTGTATTCATCCATGAGAAAACTAAGCTAGGTAATACCTGGCAACAAGAAATGGGTTGCAATGTGAAATGATGTTGAGTGCTCATCCAAAACCTGTCTCACCCCTATGTGTGCATGTATATCAGGCTTCCTCTGGCCTATACTGTATGTATGAATTAACCTAATCCTCTGGGCTCCAGGTGTCAAGGAAAGGAGAAAACAGCCATAGGAGTTAAGGTGAGGTTTGAAGGTTTAAAGGGACATTTCACTGCTGGAGGAAACTGCAGTCACTCAATGTTAATAGTATTTGTAGTAGATAATAGTAGCACAATTTGAAATGCATGCACCCTATGGCCAGAAAAATAATGTAGTCTGTGTGTTTGACTATAGGGTTTGACTGGATTGCTAATTTCCTACAATGGACATAATACTTTGGTGCACTGCCTCTCCTTGTGGAGAGGGGGAGGGCTGTCTTACTGAGTCCAGGAAGAAAGTGAGACCAATGCCTGATGACTCAGGCATTTGAAATACTAAAATATTTAAAAACACATACTGTATTACACATAGAAAACTCCCAGGAAAGTGTTTCTTGTGTCCTAAACTAAACATCATTAAAATAAGATCTGGTTGCAAAAGGGGTGAAGCGGCCCTTTAACTGCAAGGGAGCAGTGGTCAACGGTGTGAGCAGGTTGGAATGGCATGCAGATGTCTGGTCAAATTCCCATTTATACATTAATGGCATGAAACGGCTTCTGCAACCAGCAGGAGTGAAAATAGTGCCGTATAGCGGAAATAGTGGTTTCAAACCAGTGTTCATTTAGTCATCTTGTTCTTTTGAACAGAACACACCTTTAAGTTTTAGTCATATTTAGTCATCTGAAATTGTTTAGTCTAAAGCCCAAGCCACACCAAAGGGTCGGGTTGGGACAAAACGTTTTAGGGCGAGATCACGCTGAAACAACAGAGCTTCTTAATACGGCACAGTTAAGAAGCAGGAGTTACTGCTACTATAAATATGGTGTCCATGAGGTCACATGTAGAGTTGAGTGTACAGGTTTTGATGAGGTCAGATCAGCGGCCAATTAAACACTTGCACACAACATGGCGTTCCTATTTTGGGCATGTCAAATGAAATAGGTGAACATTTTCAAAGATCTTCAAAAATCTTCACAAATAGCAGACCTACGTGTGTTCCCATGCAGCTTGTGTAGGCTGTTGTCATTATTCAACATACAACAAAGGATGAAATGTATCAGTAGGGCCCAACCTTCTCTGCATCAGGGCCCACTTGAAAATCATGAAAGCGTTTGCGGCGTTAAAAATAAAGGCAAGAAAAATAGAAACAAGAAGAGACAAGAAAATGCAAAGGTCAGCAGGTTACATAATGATTAACATGCAAGAATGAATTAAGTGTTTTGCCAATTATATTTGGGAGCCCAATTCCAATACCCTCACGGGTCGCGGCCCACCGCGAGGGCCCCTGCTCGCATGTTGAGGTTTCTTCTTGAGGACCACTGAAACGGAGCTTAAGTGGTTAACGTGGTTAGAGAATGGTCTGACTCACATAGCAGGTGTGTTTACTACAGTGTGTGACCTAGTTGCCCTGCCTTAGTTTATAGACCTACCGTCTGAATGTACTCTACCCACCCTAGCCAGTGTGTGACGTATTCTAATATCCTACTTAGGTCTATATTGTCCTTGTAGCTCCTTATTTCATATTTGTTTTTTTTGTCTTTTTGTTTTGAATGAATGCCCTATTTTATACTATGTAATGACATGTGTCATGTAAAAGTAGCAAAAATAGCCATAAGCTCACAATGCCTTTGTGAGCCTGTAGTGTAGATTGCCAGTATAATTTTTGCTGAAGATGTGGGCCTCCAAACAAGGATGCCACCACGTCACGTGTTTATGAATATGGAACCAAAGAGAAGTATTAACAACAGCTTGTGACTAAATAATAACTACACTGGATCCATTGGAACGTTTCCCCTGTTTCCCCGTTTCCTGAAAAGGTAACAGTTTTGGACATGTATGGTTTGGAACCAACAGCGACTACGTGCACAGTACTGTGTGTGTGTGTGTGTGTGTGTGTGTGTGTGTGTGTGTGTGTGTGTGTGTGTGTGTATATATGTATGTATGGTCACTCACATGCATGGCAGACGTGAGCTAGCAACACTTCGACCAGGAAAATGTGATTCAGGACGTTGAGCTGTGGTGACATGTCTGAACATTATGGAACTTAGCCGAGATCCACGGAGACATGGGGGCGCGCGCGCACACACACACACACACACGCACGCGCACGCGCACGCACACACACACACACACACACACACACACACACACACACACACACACACACACACACACACACACACACACACACACACACACACACACGTGTGCATACAGGCATGGGCATACACACACGTGTGCATACAGGCATGGGCATGTGCGCAAACACACACAGGCATATGCACACACACGTTACGCACACACACACACACACACACACACACACACACACGGACGCACGTGCATGTGTACACACACACACACACACACACACACACACACACACACACACACACACACACACACACACACACACACACACACCGTGTCTATGTGGCTGCATGGGGAAAAATACAACTTTTTGTTTGTCTTGGAGACTTATGGGGCACCAGTGTCACCACATTCAAATGCAGCGAAAAAGGAGTCATCTTGCTATTTAAAGCTCACCAACGTTAACAATGAGGGACTTTATTCGGCTTGGCCTTTTATTTGTGTTTTCTAGTTAAATAAGTCAGGGGCTCCTTCCTGTGCAAAGCAAACAAATGCAGGAACCGGCTCCACGGAGTGCGGAATGACGTGGACTCGTGGAGTAAGAACAGTGCGACAGTGTTTGTACCTGTTGTGGCCCAAGACAGATTGGAACTGAACCTGTCGCAGTGGCTTTACTGTGCACAAGAAACCATAGTGTGTAAATACTGGAGTTTTATTGTGCATTTCCTCTGGGTATTAGTTGACTGACAAGTCAGTCTCCAAATAACCGTGCTGTGTGTGTGTGAGGGGGGGGGGGGGGGGGGAGAGAGAGAGAGAGACAAAGAGAGAGAAAGAGAGATTTAACACTGTGTGTGTGTGTGTGTGTGTGGGGGGGGGGGGGGGAGAGAGACAAAGAGAGAGAAAGAGAGATTTAACACAGTGTGTGTGTGTGTATGTGTGGTGCGACCTGGAAGAACATGGTTGGTTTAGTGTGACACCTTCTCACCTTTGTCATTGAGCTGAGAACCACTGCAGGGTAGGCAACCACACAACCACACAACACACACACACACACACACACACACACACACACACACACACACACACACACACACACACACACACACACACACACACACACACACACACACACACACACACACACACACACACACACACACACACACACACACACACACACACGCCTATTTTTGGAACAGCCAACCAGAGTCCTTTGTTTCCAGACCGATTTCATGAACACTATATGCCTATATGGTCTTGGCCATTATATGAAGTCATCAAATATCTGGCTACCAAAGTATTGCATGCATCTGATGATTGTAGCTTCTGCAAAAGCTACAAAGCTACAAAAACGTTGAGCTGGTTTCAACTTCAGATACAAAGATAGCTACAAAGCTACAAATACGCTGTGTAGCTTTGCATCTTTGTATCTATTGCATCTGCCCATGTGAACGCATGAAAAATCTTTATCAAGAGAAATACATTTCCATTATTTCAACTCCATTTGACAAAAATATGATTGATCCATCATGCACTCTGGTACCACTAAGAGTCATTACATTCCTAGATGTGCTTCTCCGTCTGTAAGTAATAAAGTACATTTAATTAAGTACTGTTCATATGTATATTCCTATGGGATTTTGATAACTTGATTTGATAACTTAAAATGGGACATTCTGCATAATGAATACTTTTGGTATACTTGAAGTACATTTTGACGCCAATATCTTTGTACTTTCACTCAAGTACATATTGAATTCCAGACTTTTACTTGTTACGGAGTATTTCTATATTGCAGTATTGATTTTTTTACTTGACTTTTACTCAAGTAAAAAAAAAGTGTTACTTTCACTGGGTTCTCCACCACTGTTCTCATCTACTCAACTACCTTCACTGGGTTCTCCACTGTTCTCATCTACTCAACTACTTTCACTGGGTTCTCCACCACTGTTTTCATCTACTCAACTACTTTCACTGGGTTCTCCACCACTGTCCTCATCTACTCAACTACTTTCACTGGGTTCTCCACCACTGTTTTCATCTACTCAACTACTTTCACTGGGTTCTCCACTACTGTTCTCATCTACTCAACTACTTTCACTGGGTTCTCCACCACTGTTCTCATCTACTCAACTACTTTCACTGGGTTCTCCACCACTGTTTTCATCTACTCAACTACTTTCACTGGGTTCTCCACTACTGTTCTCATCTACTCAACTACTTTCACTGGGTTCTCCACCACTGTTCTCATCTACTCAACTACTTTCACTGGGTTCTCCACCACTGTTTTCATCTACTCAACTACTTTCACTGGGTTCTCCACCACTGTTTTCATCTACTCAACTACTTTCACTGGGTTCTCCACTACTGTTCTCATCTACTCAACTACTTTCACTGGGTTCTCCACTGTTCTCATCTACTCAACTACTTTCACTGGGTTCTCCACCACTGTTTTCATCTACTCAACTACTTTCACTGGGTTCTCCACCACTGTTCTCATCTACTCAACTACTTTCACTGGGTTCTCCACTGTTTTCATCTACTCAACTACTTTCACTGGGTTCTCCACCACTGTTCTCATCTACTCAACTACTTTCACTGGGTTCTCCACCACTGTTTTCATCTACTCAACTACTTTCACTGGGTTCTCCACTGTTTTCATCTACTCAACTACTTTCACTGGGTTCTCCACTGTTTTCATCTACTCAACTACTTTCACTGGGTTCTCCACCACTGTTCTCATCTACTCAACTACTTTCACTGGGTTCTCCACCACTGTTTTCATCTACTCAACTACTTTCACTGGGTTCTCCACCACTGTTTTCATCTACTCAACTACTTTCACTGGGTTCTCCACCACTGTTCTCATCTACTCAACTACTTTCACTGGGTTCTCCACCACTGTTCTCATCTACTCAACTACTTTCACTGGGTTCTCCACCACTGCAGTTTATACACATTGTGTAATTGGCTGTCAAACCTGTTCCTGCAGCATTCAATACCTCACCACAAGTTGCACAGAGCGAGCGAGGGAGGGAGGGGGAGGGAGGGGGAGGGCCCTCCCCCTCCCTGTGAGTCATTCACAGTTTGTGCGTAAGCAGCTTCATACGGCGCTAGGAGTAGTATTCCATTACTCTCACCACCATCATCATCATTGTCTTCATCCTCAACGTCATCCGTGCGCCAGACGAGGCCGGGGGCCCCACTGGCTTTAACCGCTTAAACCCTATACACTTAGTTGATCGGCGGGGTCCCCCAGGGCTATATACTGGGGCCGCTCCTCCTCCCCCCCCCCTCTACACAAAATGTCATAGGCGGAAATATGGCGATCGACAAGCATAGAAAGCAACGCGCTGTAACCAAACGTTGTAGAACTGCTATTTTCGTGGGATGCGGGAACTAATGAAAGAGGTTAGAAATGAGCAGCGGAGAGAACCGCCATGCGTTCACATAGGGTGAATGTTCGTTCATGTAGCACAGGGGTTCTCAACGTTTTTGGCCGGGGACCCCCGGAAATGCTTTGGCAATGTCTCGGGATCCCCGCCCCGCCCCCTCCCGACCCCCAATATAAATTGACTGCTACAATAACCTTAAACCATTTTGGGCGGGAACCCCTTTTGGTGTTTTAAGCATTGTTATAATTTAGCTATTGAAAAATAGCAGATCTACAAGCTCATAGCGCGCCACCGAGTGGCGCGCTACGAGCTTGTAGGTCTGCTATTTTTGAAAAATCGTATTTTTTTTTTTTTTTTAACTTTTTTTTTAAACTTTTTTTTAAAAATAATTTGGGGACCCCCTAAAATAATTTGGCGACCCCCCCGAGGGGTCGCGACCCACGGGTTGAGAACCCCTGATGTAGCAGACAACATCGACATGAGACATTCGATATGACGGGAGAGAGCGGGAGAAGAGAAAAGAGAGAAACAAAGAAAGAATCAAACAAAGAAACAAATGTGTTGTTTGAACAAACAATTAGAGGTGCTAAACAGTACATCACACTATAGTCTCTATAGTATTCTGTTACCATTACAGCCCTGTCAACACTTAATGAGGGTGTTACTGCACATAAGGTCATTTCAGACACCAGTGATACTATTACATTTAATTGTTTCATGAACTATTACAGGCTGTCGGTATCAATTACCACGCTGTATAACTCTGCCTCAGAGGGGACACAGAAAGCATGCTTTATGCTTTATAACTCAGCCTCAGAGGGGCCTCAGAAAGCAGCCAAATGGGAAGATTATTCATTTCTTTGGCACAGTCAGATTATGGTTCTATGCATACGGTTGACATGCACTATACATCTTTGCTGTCGGGTGGAAATCTTATAGGCCTATGCTCGAAACCGTTACTTTAAAGGAAATGGAAACGAAAATCTTCTGAAATAGTGAAAATAGATGATCCACACGCTCACAATGCGACGCATTGTGAGCTATTTTCACTAGCTTGACATCATTGGATCTGCCTGACAGTGGCGATATGTAGGCATATGAAAGAGTCAAACAGTTGCCACTGTACAAAGTAAATATTCACTTGATGATAATGTGTGTGTATGCGTGCGTGCGTTTGTGCGTGCTGATGCCTACACACCCTCCAGCCACTGATAGTAGCAGAGTTTAAGCTTAAACGACACACATACTGGCGTTCTAATTGTGACCACAGTCCACAGCAGTGGAGAAATGCTGATTTTGCGTCCCCTAAAAACTAGGGTAAGGACATGTATTTATACAGAATGTGTTTAGCTGCTAATTCTTTGATTCAACCAACAAAATAATTTGTAGTCTGAACTGACTGAGAATCGAGTGTGGTTCGACGCTAAATGCTGTGAATATAAAACATATTCAGAGGAATTTGGCTTATCATCCAGTTGAATTTCCTGATGGTATTTGGACACCCAACAAGGTCCTGTCCTGTCTTGTTCGCGCTCCTCTTTTTATAACGGCAGCTGCAAATTATCACAAATGTTAAAAAATAAAGAGCAAAACAAAAGTGTAAGTGCATGAGCTTGGTGTGAACTTGGTATACTATGAGTTTGGTATTGTTCTCTTTTCTCTCTCTCTTTAACTTCATCACAATAAACTATTTGTTTAAACAAAAACAAAAGAATCAGCTTACAGCATCTTTAATTTAACTCTGAAAGTAACAAACCTGTAAGGGTCTGTTTGGTTCATAACTATCACATTTGTGAGTCAATAACTCCTGTATGAGTTCTTAAGAGGTTAACTTGACCATGGCCAAGTTAACGAGGCAGTTGAGGGGTACGAAAAACCATATAAGTCCATGATCCATATATCCATAATGTATAAATCAGTATAGGTGTTTTTGGGGAGGAGTCAGAATAAATTATGGACAGCATGTCTATTCTGGGGGGAACATCCTCCGAAAATAGCCTATGAAATGAAATGAAATGAAATGAAATGATTACTATATTTACCCAGGGTATCTGGGCTAAGCTCAAGAACTTGTTTCCAGCCAGGCCCTGCTCATAGAACACATTTCATCGTAGTGGTTCAATGCCTTGTTCAAGGGCACTTCAGCGGTGGTAATTTTAACGTGTCGGACAGCTGATTCGAACTGGCGACCTTCCGGTATCAAGACCGCTCCGCTATCTGTTCGGCCACCGCTGCCATTCTACAAGCTGCCTATCTATCCGCTGCCTATCTACAAGCTCAACCGCGTTGCACGTGTCACATTTTGAGCTTGTAGATGGGCAAATGTTTAAGAGATTTGGTGCATTAGACAGACTTCAAAAAAACAGTCAAAGTACACTTAGTACAGTAGTAACTGCGCTTCTAAGACTACAGAGTTGAATCCATTCAAACCAGGAAAGCATCTGTGTAATTTTAGATTGTAGCTATTTAAATGAGTGTGCGTGCGTGCGTGCGTGCGTGCGTGCGTGCGTGCGTGCGTGCGTGCGTGCGTGCGTGCGTGCGTGCGTGCGTGCGTGCGTGCGTGCGTGCGTGCGTGCGTGCGTGCGTGCGTGCGTGTGTGTGTGTGTGTGTGATGAATTGAACATGGTGGACCCTGTTGTAAACAAGTGTAATGCTTAATTGGGTCGTCCACTCACAGTTAACAGCCTTTGTATTGAGTTTGTGCTTGAAATGTACTGTAATTCTGCAAACTGTTAATACATTTTTCAATCAATCAATCAATCAATCAATCAGTGTGTGTGTGCGTGTGTCACGATTCTTAAAAATAACAGATATACAAGCCCCTGAACGGTACGCCACTTCCTCCATGGTGGTGGGCAGGGCCACATGATCTTTGTTTCTGGGGGTCCTTTTGGAACAAAATACTTTGAGACAGGGATCCGAGGAATCAAATACATATCATTTTTAGCGCCACTGATATAGCGACATCAGAAAACTATTAGGATTTAGAAGACATTTGTAGAACCGGCATCAGGTCTTGAAGTGGTTAAAATCAAAATGCCAGCCAAACGACCAATTTGTGTTAATTTCAGCAGTATTTGTCTTTGTTGTCGTTCCTTGCATAAATAATTCAACAGTGTTTCTTTCTGTGCAAAGCCCTGTTTTAAACAGCCCCAGTCTCTAAATCAGTGAACAGTGAGCGTGCACAGCTAGTTTTAGCCGTTGATTGGGGTAATTTGATGCTTATCACTGTCTCTGGTCTCCACTGCATGGCCTACAAAATGTCATAATCTTGTTGGTGGGCAATAGGAAATGCTCGTATGGACTATACTGTGTACATCTGATAAAGACACTTTGGGTCATTATTGGACCACAAGTGACAAAACGCACCTGAAAAGCTTCTCAAAGACCCACCTTATAAAACACCATCCCTTATTACAGTCTGTGCTATACACGAATACCCCGACTGTACTCTGTAACAAGGTCCGTTTATGAACGACACATAAAGCATGTATTTATTGAAGCGTAATTGGAGAGGCAAGTCCAACGTTATGGTACAGAGGCAGCCGTGGCCATTAAAAGGCCATTTCCTGATGAGGGCCTTCTGATGCGTCCATCGATAAGGAAAAAGACGCAGCTTTAGTTCTTGAGTTTAAAGATGCCCAGCCAAAAGTGAAAGGTAGCGCAGCATAGTGGTCTTATTGTACACTATGGAAATTATATTTTATAATCAGTGCGAAACAATGAATGACGTGCAAAACTGCATCATAGCTGCTCATTGTCGTTTTCTTTTTGAGTACTGCTGCATGTGTGACTAGTCAAAGGTAAGGTGAGGTTGGTTAAAACGCTCTATATTGTGATAGTACTCATTGCTATGGAGTGTTTGTTCAGTAACATGAGTCACCATGTCTCTCCAGCTTTTTACAGAAAATGCATTTGTTTTTGTTTTACCAAAAAACACACTCACACCTTTCAAAATCGCTTACACCTTTAAAGTATGCAATAGTCTACATCACTGGTTCTCATGTGGGGTCCTGGGACCCCTAAATGTCCTTGAGGAGCTCTCAGGGGGCCCCCAGATAAGTGAGGAACCAAATAGAGGTTTGTAACTTTAAGAGTTCATTTAAAGGTGCTTCAAAACAAAACGTTTATTGTCAGAAAGTTAAAGATAGAGCTAGAAGCACACAGAAATAATTTATCAGCTTGTGCTCCAGTTCTCTCTCATTGGTATCCTTACCTGAACGTGTATTTTCTGTTTACTAAAGAGCTGGAGAGACAGGTGACACTGAACAAACACTAGTCTAAAACAATGATTACTACCAGAATATAAAGCTATTATGACACCTGTTTATTATAACCGGGAAAGCATCCATGTGTTATTTTAGATTTTAGCGTTGGCTATTCAAAAATAGCAGATATACAAGCTCACATGTGCCCTTTTTGGAACCGGAGGAACCGGATCCAACATTGAGGAACCGGAACCGGTTTTATCACATTGTCAGAGCTGGTATGTAGACGTCACGTCTGCTATACAATTACAATACGAGAGGTTAATTTCAAGGACCACTATAACTCTCAGAGTTAGTTACATCAGGGGTTCTCAACCCGTGGGTCGCGACCCCTCGGTGGTCGCCAAATTATTTTAGGGGGTCCCCAAATTATTTTCAAAAAAAAAAAAAAAAAAAGATTTTGTTTTTTAATTCTTTTTTCACGATTTTTCAAAAATAGCAGACCTACAAGCTCATAGCGCGCCACTCGGTGGCGCGCTATGAGCTTGTAGATCTGCTATTTTTCAATAGCTAAATTATAACAATGCTTAAAACACCAAAAGGGGTTCCCGCCCAAAATGGTTTAAGGAGGGGGGCGGGGCGGGGGTCCCGAGACATTGCCAAAGCATTTCCAGGGGTCCCCGGCCAAAAACGTTGAGAACCCCTGAGTTACTGTACATACCTGCATGGGTCCATTTGGAACCCCCTCAATAACCCAGACTGGACCTCACTTTGAGAACCACTACAATAATATATGCAATACTGAATTTGCGTTTATCCAAAATTATAATGAAGGCCAAAATTATATAGATTTTTTTTTAAATATAGGAATCTTTAAAGGGAACCGTTAAGGAATCAGAATGGTTAAAGGAAGACTTCAACACTTGTCTCATCGATGGGAATGCAAGCTAATAGAAACAAGAGGCTTTCTATTCCTGAAAAGTTGCAATGCAATAATGGAAGCCATCGTTCTCACGATAATACAAATCTAAATATTTTTTTAAAGAAATCTTGTTAAATATATATACTGTATCTGCCTAATGATGATGTCACTGGAAGACGGGTTTCTGAACTGCCCACAGCCCTCCTATGAGACACAGACAGAGAAGAAAACAAATTGTGCTATTTTATCATGAACATAAGTGAGGACCAATTAAATATGAAGATAGGTTGAAAAGTTACAGTGGTCCTGTAAAATCCTAAAGGATCCCGAAAAAGAGAAGCAGGCATATTGGACATAATAAGTATGTCAGTCAAGAGTCAACGGGGTGGTGACCTCATAACATTGTGCCTGGTTACGCAACAGCGGCAGGCAGCACCACCCATGTACCGGCAAGGTGGAGGAGGAAGCAACGGGGACAGACAAGACCCCCCCCCCCTCTCCCCCCTCTATCCTTCTCCCCAGTGGTGGAAAGTAACAAGTACAATTTTGAGGTATTTATTTTTTATTTTACTTGAGTATTTCCGATTTCCAATTTTACTTTCCAGATTTCCTTTTACTTCTAACTCCACTACCATCCAAATATTGTACTTTTTACTCCACTACATTTATTTGAAAACTTTAGTTTCTATAGTTACTTTGTAGATTTTGTTTGCCCTATATGCACATTTCGGCCATTTGAAGATTTTTTTTTATACATTTGCAAACTTGAAACAGAACATATTCCGCACAATGAGTTCTTTGTACTTTTGGTAGGCTATACTTCAAGTACATTTTGATGCCAATACCTTTGTACTTTTACTCAAGTATACATTTTGAATTCCGCACTTTTACTTGTAACATGTAGTATTTGCATTGTTGATACTTTTACTTAAATACAAAAATGTGAGTACTTTTTCCGCCACTGCTGGGATGGGGCCGGGCCGGCGGCGGCGGGTGGAGAGACAGGAGGCCAGCGGCCTCTGAGATCAGATGTTTGACAGGAAGGAAAGGAGAAGGCAGCGTGCAGAGGGATAAGGCCACCGACACTTGTGTGCTTTAGGCTTCCTCCCTTTTAACTTTGACCCAGACTGAGTTCTATGAATGCCTCGGGACGAGACGGGGGGGGGGGGGAGGACGGGGTTATTAGTGGTCATACAAAAGGCAACCAGGTCTAATCTTGTTCTTGTGTGGCTATTCTGGACGTTAAACAATGAAGCTGCTCTCCTTCCATATACCGGAGCCTGCAGAGTGAGATATGAGGAGGAAGAGAAATTAAAGTAAACCACTTAAAACACTATATGGGCCCTATTTTGTGTGACTTAAGTACCAGGTCTTACTACTTAACGTGATCAGAGGCGTGATCAATACCATTTGGTTATGCTGAGTGGCCAAACAGCATTGACCACGCCTCCAGGTCTTAAGTTAAGTCATACTGGTACTTAAGACACGCAAAATAGGGCCCTCTATGCTTAACCCTTGAACACTAAACCCAGGTAATTTTCATACGGACAAAATGATGTTCATGTGATTTTCATAATGTTGCTGATGTCTGAGGTGGGTGGGTCCTTGGGTAGCTTCATGATGCTCAGTGACGTCATAGAAGGTATAGGTTTGTTTCCCTGCCCACATTCCTGTTTTTGAGTGGTGTAAACCACTCCTACAACTGGCTTTGTTAGTTTGTCTGTCTGTCCGTTCGTACCAAAAAATGAGCATGGTTGCTATGGTCACCCAGTTCACACGGGTGTGATTTCATTACGTCAGACATTACGTCAGACCACAGCTGATCAGTCTATATAAGACCTTACACCACTCAGTTCACACGGGTGTGATTCTTTTTCTACCAGCAGGTGTTTTGGGTGAATTTCACCCGGTTTAGTGATATTGCACCAATGGGAAAAAAAACATACACCCACAATTTTTTTTAGTAATATCTTTTAAAATAATACCCACATTTTGAAGGATTTTGACACCCCATGATAGGGCACCGCCATACCCGTATCTATTTAGCATTGTTTTGTTTTTTTGTTGTTTTTTTTTATTTCATGTTGAAATATTAAAGAAGACTACCTCAAATTTACATATATTGCTGTACTTTAATATATTTTGAAGATAAATACTTTATGGAATATATTACATGGGGTAAAATATACCCGGGTTTAGTGATGGTTTGGCAAAAGTTTGGTTTAGTTCCTCTCTGTCCCCAAGGGGGAATTAAGGGAGAGAACTGAAATTGGGGCTTAGATGACGGGGGTCCCCCAGGGTTCTATACTATATCCACTGCTTTTTTCCCCCTCAACACAAATCTCCAATATCAATTTCTATCATCACTCCAGATTCCTGACAGCAGCATTTATCTGATCACTAGGGATACCATTTTATCGTGTCAACTTATATACCGTAGGTCTCTGGTCCTTAACCTGTGGGCCGGGGCCCACTGGTGGTTGGCCATGAGATTCTACAGTATATAAAGAAAGGTCATTGTAATGACATTTCATGTATTTTGAGCAGTGCACACCGTCACCAATGAATAGCTTTGTGTGTAGAGTGTAGGTCTGTTTGTATGTCTCCTATATGTCCCTATGTCTGAGTACGACCTATTGACCCCTGCAGCATGCTGATTGGGGACCTATTGACCCCTGCAGCATGCTGATTGGGGACCTATTGACCCCTGCAGCATGCTGATTGGGGACCTATTGACCCCTGCAGCATGCTGATTGGGGACCTATTGACCCCTGCAGCATGCTGATTGGGGACCTATTGACCCCTGCAGCATGCTGATTGGGGATCTATTGACCCCTGCAGCATGCTGATTGGGGACCTATTGACCCCTGCAGCATGCTGATTGGGGACCTATTGACCCCTGCAGCATGCTGATTGGGGACCTATTGACCCCTGCAGCATGCTGATTGGGGACCTAATGACCCCTGCAGCATGCTGATTGGGGTCGCAGGAGGCGTCATTACAACCCTCGTGCTTAAGTCGGTGTATGAATATGTGTGTGACTGTGAATGGGTGAATGTGTAATGCACAACCATTGTTAAACGAATAAAGGCGCTATATAAAATGCACCATTTACCATTTCAAACCTAAAGTTCACACTTGTGTGAAGTGAGGCACGCCCACTGTGGCTGCCACACGATTGCGGTATACGTTACGAGACGTGAATGCAGTGTGTTATTGTATATTAAACAAAACCAGTCACAATTATCATCATTACAATTACAATTCTTGTTCCTTCCCTGCGTTCATTTCGTATGTCTTTGTGCACATTTTCTGAAAGATTGCATACACTAAAATTACGTATCGACAAGGCAGAATTGTGTCAAGTATGTGAGCAATGCTGCTTGCATTCTTAACTTGTACCCATACGTACACTATACAAGTATGTATCTTTCGTAGCCTGTATGTATAGGCTACGTAAGATACACCCTGAATAAGTTACGTATCGACAAGGCGGAATTGTGCCAAGCATGTGAGCAATGCTGCTTGCATTCTGAACTTATACTTACTAACACAAGTAGGCTATGTGTCTTACGTATAGCCTACATGTGCTGCTGTACAGCCTACATACTGTACATACTGTACAGTATGTAGGCTAAGAAAGCTACTCCCCTTCTGAATGTACATATATGTACATTCAGAAGGGGAGTAGCTTTCTTATACAGCAGTAAATGGGTCAACAGGTGATTATGGTGTGCGTGTGTGTGTGTGTGTGTGTGTGTGTGTGTGTGTGTGTGTGTGTGTGTGTGTGTGTGTGTGTGTGTGTGTGTGTGTGTGTGTGTCTGCCTGCCTGCCTAAGGGCAGAGGGAGGCTCAACCTGGCTATAAAAAGATCATTACTACAACAGGAAGCTATACTGTCAGCTGGAGGGAGACACAAAAGGCGGGCCCGGCCCTCCTGAACAAGGAATGCACACACACCCATGTGCTCGAGCGCGCGCGTGTGTGTGCATACATTTTAGAGGCACCAATACTTGAGCACACATCCACCAGTAAGCGTGCAGACATAGTCCCACGCACGCACGCACGCACGCACGCACGCACACACACACACACACACACACACACACACACACACACACACACACACACACACACACAGTCCAAGCTTACGTTCACACATATACTGTACAAGTATGATTTTCTTCTGCCCCTCTCCCTCATTTTTCTACCATGACACAGCGCTTTTTATTATCACTGAACTGACTGACAAATAATCTCTCCACCCAGTGGAGTGACGGTGCCAGGGTTTGGATCTCTCCACCCAGTGGAGGGACGGTGCCAGGGTTTGGATCTCTCCACCCAGTGGAGTGACGGTGCCAGGGTTTGGATCTCTCCACCCAGTGGAGGGACGGTGCCTGGGTTTGGATCTCTCCACCCAGTGGAGGGACGGTGCCAGGGTTTGGATCTCTCCACCCAGTGGAGTGACGGTGCCAGGGTTTGGATCTCTCCACCCAGTGGAGGGACGGTGCCTGGGTTTGGATCTCTCCACCCAGTGGAGGGACGGTGCCAGGGTTTGGATCTCTCCACCCAGTGGAGGGACGGTGCCAGGGTTTGGATCTCTCCACCCAGTGGAGGGACGGTGCCAGGGTTTGGATCTCTCCACCCAGTGGAGGGACGGTGCCAGGGTTTGGATCTCTCCACCCAGTGGAGGGACGGTGCCAGGGTTTGGCCCTTGGCATGGTGGCAAGGAGCTGGAAGGGGAAGTGAACCAACACCCTCCCAGTGGCAAGTGATCAAGTAACACTTTTCCTTTACTTAAAGGGGTGTACCACTCATTTTCAACATTGTACTATATGTCATTAATGTACCTGAGGCCCAAACGACACCAATGCCATGCAACTGGCATTGAGTGGCATGGCAACTCAATGCCATGCAACTGCCATGACCCAACATGTACTCATGGCCTGCAGACCTATTAATCAATTACTCGACCCATGAAGCCTTGAATTCATGGAGATTTGTTTTTGTCACATTCCTGAGGCAATACTCCAATATAGGCTTGCAGGTGTTGGTACAGTCAGTGTAATCACCGGGAGGTGATCTACTGTATGCATGACATGTCTGAATGTGAGACCATCTGTTCCAGAAAGTCTAGTTCTATAAATGTGCAGAATCTCCCAACCAATTATGGACTTAAAACTCAATGTGTGTCTCTTCACACCTGTGCGTGTGAAGTGAGGGGCGCTCTTATCATCGTACATCATCATGACGTAACATGTCGATTTGCTCAGACACATATGACGTAAATTCTCCATCATTGCCGATGGGAATTTAATCTTTGTGTAGGACGCATATAGCCGATTTGCTCAGACACATATGGCGTAAATTCTCCATTCATTTTCAATGGGAATTTAATGGTTGTCGAAAATCTACACTAATAGCTGAAGCCCCACAAAAATATCTATAGATCGGCAAATCATTGTACAGACGTCATATACTGGCCTTCTATGGGTACTGCTCTAAGTACTCTGACAACTGTTGCCTGATGTCACGTTGATGACATCATGTAAGGGGTCAGCTATTTCAAATATAACACTGAACGGATGCTGTGTTAAGTGGTAAAATATTTACAATCTCTGACAGACGCTGTCAACATGCAGTCCAACGGTATCAAGATGGGTTTTTGGGATGATGGACCCGTGCCCGGTCAGTTCTATTCCTTCCCAGGAAACAAGCAACACATCGGCAGCGGCGGCGACGGCCCCACCAAGCGCACGCTCCACCCCACGGTGACGGGCACCTCCGTGGTAGGGGTGAAGTTCACCGGAGGGGTGATGATAGCGTCGGACATGCTGGGCTCCTACGGCTCCCTGGCCCGCTATAGGAACATCTCGCGCCTCATGAAGGTCAACGACGGCGCCATCCTGGGCGTGTCGGGCGACTACGCCGACTACCAGTACCTCCAGCAGGTCATCCAGGAGATGGTGACGGACGGCGAGTTGCTGGACGACGGCCACAGCCTCAGCCCCAAGGCGGTCCACTCCTGGCTGACCCGGGTGATGTACCAGCGACGCTGCAGGATGAACCCGCTGTGGAACACCGTGGTCATCGGAGGCGTCCAGAACGGAGAGAGCTTCCTGGGCTACGTGGACAAGCTGGGCGTGGCCTACGAAGCCCCCCTGGTGGCCACGGGCTTCGGCGCGTACCTGGCCACGCCTCTGATGAGGGAGGCCGTAGAGAACAAGGCGGCCTTGACCAAGGAGGAGGCCCGCGAGCTGCTAGAGCGCTGTCTCAAGGTGCTGTACTACCGCGACTCGCGCTCCTGCAAGCGCTACGAGATCGCCATCGTCACGGAGGAAGGGGTAGAGATCGTGGGTCCTCTCTCCTCGGAGACCAACTGGGACATTGCCCTGATGGTCACCGGCTATGAGTAAAGAGGAATGCCAGCTATACTCTGTTGCTGTTGACATTAGGATGAAACATGGATCATAATGATTCCTGCCAGGTTGAAGGCGGCAAGTGGGGAGATCAATGTGTCTTTTGTGTCTGTGTCTGCGGATAATCTCAAACCGCTGCCGGAAGGCCAAAGGGCGTAAATCCCCAAATATTTTTTTCTCATTATTTGTGGGGTTTTTTCCCCCCCACCTTCCAGTCTTGCCCAAATATGTCGTCCCACGCTCATCAATATGAAGTCAGATCTACTCTCGTTGCGCCGATGCGGCCAAATGGTTATATGACGCCTATACCGCTGCTTGGCAGGGTGTCCCAAGTTTAATTACTGCGTTTGGCTGCAGATTTGCTACATGTCACTCTCCGACTCTCCACTGTACTATATAAAGGCAATAAATAAATCCTAAAAAAAAAAACATTAAAAAGGAATCACACTCGTGTGAAATGAGGGACACCCACTGTCGCTGCCACATGACGTCGCTGCTTAACATCACTGCTTAAAGCAAACATTAAAAGTCCCTAGACTTGGCTGCAGCGGTGGCCGAACGGATAGCGGAGCGGTCTTGATACCGGAAGGTCGCCAGTTCGAATCAGCGGTCCGACAAGTTAAAATTACCACCGCTGAAGTGCCCTTGAACAAGGCATTGAACCACTACGATGAAATGTGTTCTATGAGCAGGGCCTGGCTGGAAACAAGTTATTGAGCTTAGCCCAGATACCCTGGGTAAATATAGTAATCATTTCATTTCATCATTTAATTTCATGTCACGGGTGGGGTTCTGTTTTTTTTCTTCAAGGTCAGGTGGGCCACGACACCATTATATATTTTCAAGTGGGCTCTGATCCACTCACAACTTACATACGGATATCCAGGGGTGAGCTGACGGTAGGGCTATTCAGGGCGCCGCCCTGCAGTTTGACGATGCACGCAAGCCTGTATGAGCTTGCCATTCACAGTTTCCGCACCTCGCTAACCTCATTAACTAAACCTGTCGATTGACGCCGAGTGTCACAGCTTGAAACAATAGGAATGACCGACCTTGGCTTCATATAATAATAATGAATTGCATTTTTATAGCGCTTTTCCAAGTGCTCAAAGCGCTTTACAATGGTTCATTCATTCATACATATGAATGGTGACGGTCCATTGTGTCAACCTGCCTAGTACTAGCCTACTAGTACTACTGTAGGTGTTCTGTTTGACGCAGTCTAAAGAGTTGGATAACGGTGGCTGATGGATTCATGAACAAATGCAATTACAGAGGTGACATTTGCAAGGTAAATGCATAATTATGACAACACTAAAGTAAATAGAATATATTTTGATATATTATATTGTGGGTTAATAAATATAGGCAGGCATTTAAGAGGTTATTTCAATCGGTGATCGCCCGTGAGCACTTGCACGTGCGCGCGGCATAGCCCCACTAGTTAAAAAATCCACAGAACATCCCTGGGTATATCATATCCTTGGCCTAGAGGAGATATGCGCTCTACAGAGTTCCCCTTGTCTGGTGGACCCCTTTTTCCCCTCACTGTATATGTTTCTTTTCCCTTTTTACCTCCTTTATGATGAATTCCTGTTCTGTTCTTTGGCTATATAGAAGTGTCTATTTGTACGTCTCTAAATGTTTTGATGAATTGAACAAGGTGGACCCTCTTGTAAACAAGTGTAATGCTTTATCGGGTCGTCCACTCACAGTTAACAGTCTTTGTATTGAGTTGTGCTTGAAATGTACTGTAATTCTGCAAACTGTTAATACAATATTTAAATAAATAAAAAATCAAACATAGCCTACTGTACATAGATACATACATACATACATACATACATACATACATACATACATACATACATACATACATACATACATACATACATACATACATACATACATACATACATACATACATACATACATACACACATACTGTTCATGCATGCTCAGAATTGTTTTTCGTCTTCGTCTTCAACTCTCAACCACTTAAGCTGATCTTATAAATGCAAATTACAAGTCCATAAAGTAACCTCTGGGGTTTGTGGGGCCATATTGTGAGTTGTGTGACGGCAGCAAAAAAAAGTCCCCTAATTGTGTAAGAGAGTTTAGAGCGGTGGTTTACTCAGATATTAATACTCATGGGAGAGAGAGAGAGAGAGACTGCATCTGCTCGACTCTCTGTGTACCATGATCCTTGCAATGTGAAGACATTGAAACGGCCCTATTACCTCAATTGTTTGGAACTGCTAATTTAAAATTCCACGAGAGACAAATCATTTGTTGGCCGCACACAGCTACGTATGCAGCTGTCCTTCAACCTCCGCTTCGCGCTGACAGCAATGTCACTGGACATATTTTTTTATTGCGTCTAATTTGGGGTTTGGCTTTCCGCAAACACCAAGGCCACCTCTCGGTGAATCGCACTTAATAAATCACATTTTGTTTCTTTTCTTAAACTTTATAATGTTTTGTATGGTTTTGTGTCGTTTTTTGTCCCTTTTTGAGTGGTGTAATTGAGTGGTGTAAACCACTCCTACAACTGGCTTTTGTGTGCATAAAAAAATGACCATGGTTGCTATGTTCAAAATAATTTCTGACGTAATTAAATCACACCCGGGTGAACTGGATGACCGTAGCAACCGTGGTCATTTTCTCTGCGCAAAAAAAGCCAGTTGTGAAATCACATCCGGGTGTGATACATACATTTATCAAAAATGATAGCTTTTTTTACTTAACATATTTTGTGTGATTTCATTACGTCAGACATTACGTCAGACCACAGCTGATCATGCTATATAAAACCTTACACCACTCAGTTCACACGGGTGTGATTTTTTTATTACAAAGAAGAAAAAAAAACACTGTCAAATACAAATACCGGTACACTCACATGCTTACGTTACGCCTGATGTAGGCTACTCTTGGTTTCGCACACAGTGCCACGTCGCATACGAAAATAGTATAAATCATCCTTCACATGTCCTTAGAAATCACAAACCCTCACTAACAGCATAGCAGTATGTACTGCACTACCCTATATAGCCTCGGTACCCAGGCTTTTATTTTCGTTCGCATTCGGCTCAAAAAGAAAAGCCTGGGGAAACCCCTTTGGAAGATTTGGCATAGGAAGCCCACTTCCTTGAATTCCGCTAACCAATAACGGGGCGTCGCTCCAAATTTGGTGACGTCAGTGTTTTCTACCGGGGAGGGGAGGGGAGGAGGGGGCGGGGCAGGGCCGGGCGCTCAGATCAGTGAACCAGTAGGATCCATCGCAACCAATAGGATCCCGCCTTGTACTCGCTGGCACCCGCCTCTGAGGGACGATGTTAGGAACTCAATTAAAAAATGATGGCGACATAGCGGGTAAGGTTATTAGTGCAGTTCTGACGCTGGAGAAGGTGATCGACAGTGGCTCGAAAATGGACGATTACTACTTTTGGTTCACGGGGTCTTCTTCGCTGCCTTTTTCGTGCATTCTGCGCCACAGCGCCGGAGTCAATGGTGGCATGGAATCGGTTCAAATGCAAATCCAAAGTAGAGAAAATGTACATTACAAGCTCAAAACTAGGGGTGTTTTGAGCTAGGGGTGTTTCCACGACCACGTGGAACAAGCTCAGGAGCTCCTGAACAGAGTGGAGTCCGAGTGTGCCAACGTTGGCCTCCGCCTGAACGCCAAGAAAACTGAGGCAAAGTAGTGCTGTGGGAACCAACACACGGGCACCGGTCACGAGGACGTCCCACATTAACATGTGGATGTGCTCAAGAAAGACGCAGGATCGCAAAGCACCAACGAGCTGGCCAGATGTATGGAGAACCGAGATGACTGCATGGAAGCAACGATGCAGGGCTCGTCTGAGGCAGACCCCTCGGGGGGTCGCCAAATTATTTTAGGGCGTCCCCAAATTATTTAAAAAAAGTTCACGTTTTTTCAAAAATAGCAGACCTACAAGCTCATAGCGCGCCACTCGGTGGCGCGCTATGAGCTTGTAGATCTGCTATTTTTCAATAGCTAAATTATAACAATGCTTAAAACACCAAAAGGGGTTCCCACCCAAAATGGTTTAAGGTTATTGTAGCAGTCAATTTATATTGGGGGTCGGGAGGGGGCGGGGCGGGGGTCCCGAGACATTGCCAAAGCATTGCCGGGGGTCCCCGGCCAAAAACGTTGAGAACCCCTGGTCTGAGGTACAGTATATTGAAATGTAAACGGCAACATATCGTATCATTTGACTTTGTATCGTATATCGTACCATTTTGCAATGAAAATAAATGGTATCGAATTGTTTTGAATCGCTTCGAATCGCAAATAATCGATTGTATTCGATTGTAGTACCTGGGGTTTCATTACTTTTCGCTACACTTGGTCTATCAAAAAAAAATTATTCTCTGTGTTGCGGGTTGTCCATATGTGTTCAAATACAATGCATTTTTCTCTTAAAAAACGGCACTATCCATGTTTCACACAGATTTCATTTCTTTGCTAAATACTGTAACGATTTTAAATCATTAAATCGTATCGTATAATTATGCTCGTCATAAATAAACCAATATCGTCCAAGTATCGTATGGTATTTCTGTTGAAATGTATATCGTTACAACCCTACTCAAAACGCATCGCATGCAACAAAGGATATAGCGCTTAAGTGGTTAACCTATTCTCCACCCAAATCCTCCATATCACTCCCATGATAAAATGGAAAATGGTGCATTTGTATATAGAGACTTTCACCCACACATTCATTTCACACACTTTGTTTCTCTCTTTTTTCTTTTAAAATATAAAAATGATGCATTTAGGCGGATACAAATGAATATGCAAAACATGTAAAAAAAGGAAACAGAGGGAAACATCAAATGAGTTGATAATAAATAAAAAATAAAAATAAATTAAAAAAGTTTTATAAAACCTATTTTATATTAAAAAAACTACAAATTGCAATTTGATGCACTCAAGAGGTTGCAAAGCAGCAATGTTGGCCACTGTATGTGACGCGCCAAGCAGCCGGCCAACTTGACGGTCAGTGTTGGAAAAGTTACTCTAAAACAGTAATATATTACCTATTACAGTTACTTTAAAAAAATAAGTAATATTATTACTTTACATTACTACCTGCCAAAAGTAACTGGTTACTTATTACTTTACTTTACTATGTTTCTCTCGCCCCCAGTAATTGCATCTTTCGTCCCCAAAAGTCTCACACCACCCAGTTTGTTCCGGACGGTTTAAGGCCCGCCCTTCCCCATCCGATAATTCCCACGTACAGACACAGGTGCGCATTGTTTCCATATCCGCTCTAGAGTCTAGATCCAGACCGAGTTACTTTTGGGGCTGAGTCGGCAAAGCGAACTTCGCAACGCTCGAGCTCAAGTAAATTTGAAACGGCGCCCCTCCGTCGGGGTCTAAAACTGTACTTTATCCCCTGCCTCTAGTAGGAGGGGGGCGTGGCCACTTACGCGACCATTTCCATGCTCGCTTTTTATACACTGGTATTGCAACATTTACTTAAGTGAAACGAAATCTGTGTACTTCTTCCACCACTGGTGGAATAAACCACGAATCGGTGTGAATCAGCATAATTTGCATCAGCAGTGTGACGAGCACAGTGTTGGGCTGCTGACAGGAACATAATGATTAATCACCACAGAGCTTCCCTGACTGACAGCACCAGTAATAATTCATAGTGGAGCATTCAGGGGAATCCATTGCACTGTGGCTTCGAACAAACACATCAATCATATGAGCCATGTTCACAACTATAGGGCTGATACAGTTCCTCCTGTCCCCTGCCTAGGGCACTGGGCATGGCTGAGGGAAGTAGGGGTGCTGGGGGGGCTGTAGCACCCCCTCCCCTCAGGCACAGCCCCCCCTCGAACAGGAGAGAAAGAAAAAAAAAAGAGATTTAAATATGCTGTATCACAGTATTGGCACCTTATCCTGGTTAATTGCCTGTGTCAGTTCGTTCATATATAACTTGCGTGTGGAGAGGGAAAGTAAAGGCCACGTTTGCGCGTGAAAATGCGCGTGCACGCGCATTTTTGCGGCGCGCGCTACGCGCGCGCACCCCCAGGTACACGTTCAGCCCCTGCTAGTGTAAAGTACTTCCCGCGGGCCTGGCACTGGGCAGTAAAGCTGTCCTCCTGGCATTACCTTTAAGGGTCCTTGAGCAAGACACTGAACCCCCCAACTGCTCCTGATGAGCACATTGTTGCCTTGCATGGTGTGTGTGTGTGTGTGTGTGTGTGTGTGTGTGTGTGTGTGTGTGTGTGTGTGTGTGTGTGTGTGTGTGTGTGTGTGTGTGTGTGTGTGTGTGTGTGTGTGTCAGAGTTTCCCAGTTAGTAAGAGTCAGTAATACTGCAGGTATTGCATGAGAGGGAGTTCCTCTCCGACCTCTGACCGCCTCATGGAGGTCAGCATGGAGACCGCCCGCCTTTTCAAGTCTGATTTCGAGGAAAACCGCTCCATGGAAAACGTTTGTCTCTTCTTGAACCTAGCCAATCACCCCACCATCGGGCACATAATCGACCCACGTCTGCCGATGACCACGGCCGAGTACCTGGCTGGGCATACATACCAGTGTGAGAAACACATCCTCGTCATCCTGACTGACATGAGCTCCTACGCCGAGGCTCTGAGAGAGGTGTCTGCTGCCCGGGAGGAGGTGCCTGGCCGCCGCGCGTCGCGGTTTCCTGGTTACATGAACACAGACATGCCCTGTGTACATGTTGTACAGCTGTATAAGCTTAGAGATACCCTATAGTTGTGTCATTGTGAAACAAGCTTGTAAATCTGAAACCCCTTACCGCTCAAACTTCTTTCCTGCCTTGATCTCCCCTCTTCTTCCCTTTCTTTGTTTTCTTTCTTGGAAAAATGACACGATGGGAACTATGCACAAAAACAAATTTACAACCACTTTTGTATACCTGTTAACCGTTTGACCGCTACCATTATTCAATCCCTCCGTCGCGTCCTTACTTTGAAGAGCCAAATATCCGTAATCGCATTTTACTATGAAACCATTCCGTGTGTGTTGACGAAGCTGGTGCTTGTTCTCTCGGTCGGTGGTGGAAAAAGTGGACCGCGAGTATCACAGCGCCTGCTACAGGCCGTTGAAAACGCTTGTCTGGGACAAAGCGACCCCTGCAATGTCGCTTCTGGAGATAAAGCCGTCTGAAAACAGAGCAGGCAATGTAAGTGGATGCGCGCGCATCTTCAAAATGGCCGCGGCCATTGGCTCAGAAGCATAACAGAGCTAACGAACGGTAGCTTTTAATACGATCGTATTAAAACATGCATTAAATAATTCATCGCTGTTAAAACGGCTTTTCCGGGTTGTGGCACGGTACCCTATTCTACGTGTCTATGTTCCTGGCGGGCCTCGTGTTAAAACTGTGATGCGACAATAAAGCTGTGTGATTGTGATTCTGCCCAGGCTGTGAGGAGGCCCTCTCTTCGGATGACCTGCTGTACCTCGAGTTCCTGCAGAGGTTTGAGAAGAACTTCATTGCTCAGGGCCCGTACGACAACCCGTAAGTGCACGAGACCCTGGACATTGGCTGGCAGCTGCTCCCAGTCTTCCTTAAAGAAATGCTGAAGCAGATTCCTCAGAACACTCTGCTGCATGGCTGAGTTCTACCCAAGGGAGTTTGCCGCCAACCACTGAGGTCCACTTATAGTGGAGGGGATGCTCCGGTTCTAATTTCACCCTCCATTGTTTCAACCCTACAAACCTGTATCCAGAAGGGGGTGTTGTCAACTGGGGAAAGACACCATACAGTATGTACCAGAATATGTTATGTATCCTCATATGTGTAAAGTTAAAGGACCTGTAACATAAAATTCAACTTTTTCAATTTCTTTTGTGTTTTTGGGGCTCCCATATGTGTTTTCTATCCCCACAAATAACCAATTTTGAACAATCAGGCTTTCATGTCATATGGGTGTTTTAATGGAAATTCATCGTGTCATCAATGTCACCCTACTTTGTATAATTCCTCCTCTTCTTCAGTCTTCAGTTCCAAATTTGCTTACACTTTGTTTACAATGTCCACCATTGTTGATTTTCCAAGCTGGCATGGAATGGAAACAAGCCTGGTTTTATCTAGCATCAGTATTATAATGACTCAAATATTAAATAATCTGCATATAAGCACCCCCACCACCTCAGGACATTGTGGTACTGCAGCTAAAACTGCTTTCAAAGTCCAGAAAGACATGACAAGGCCTGGTTATATCAGAGTGGTGATTGAGGCTCGAACCATTAGAAATAACTTTGAGGGACATAGACAATATGATATTAAATATTAAAAGCAGTTTTAAAATGCATGTTATTTGCGCTTTAATAGTTGTTCGTTCTTAAACCTGTATGTGTATCACCTACATTACTATGAAGGGATGCACACACAGATCGAATGTATTCGAATGTATTACTGGTATTTTGAATGTATATACTTTTAGGGGAAGTTCTCGATAAGCCTTTTGGTTCCTGCACAATATTAACATGTATGTATCTTTCTTCTGTTTTTTTAGTTTTTTTTTTTACATATGCTAATAAATAAAACCTAGACATAGGTCCGGCATGCGGAAATATCCCGTCGCTCCCGTCGCTATGTCAGAACTAATTAAAGCCTGTACCCAGTGGGTACAGGCCACAGATGTCATAGTGCAGGGGTTCTCAACCCGTGGGTCGCGACCCCTCGGGGGGTCGCCAAATTATTTTAGGGGGTCCCCAAATTATTTTCAAAAAAATATATATATATATATTTTCTTTTTGATTTTTTTTTTCACGGTTTTTCAAAAATAGCAGACCTACAAGCTCATAGCGCGCCACTCGGTGGCGCGCTATGAGCTTGTAGATCTGCTATTTTTAAATAGCTAAATTATAACAATGCTTAAAACACCAAAAGGGGTTCCCGCCCAAAATGGTTTAAGGTTATTGTAGCAGTCAATTTATATTGGGGGTCGGGAGGGGGCGGGGCGGGGGTCCCGAGACGTTGCCAAAGCATTTTCGGGGGTCCCCGGCCAAAAACGTTGAGAACCCCTGTCATAGTGGGTACTACCCACTGTGACATCCTCCAAGACTAAATTGTGGTTTCCTTGATGTATTTAGTGAGCTGCCAACTCTCCACCAACTTTGCCTGCCCTGTCATCTCCACTGACTTCAATATTCATTTGGACAATTCCACTAACTCGAAACCTAAACGGTGTATACATTTGTTGGACTCATTCAATTTCTCACAACATACTACAGGCTTTACACTTTATTGTACTTTTGACTCCACCACATTTCTAGTAGGGGTGGGACGATATGGGTACCTCACGATACGATATATATCGCGATATTAGGCCCTCGATAACGATATATCACGATATTCGATATATTGCGATATTTGCGATATATCGATATATTGTATGAAATTTCATCAACGATATATCATGATATCTGCAGCTACAAAATACTTGGAACTGAAAAACGCTATTTCCGTGCTCGGACACAGGGAGGGACACACACATAGCTGTCTATAGTGGTTGCACCACTCAAACACTAAATAAATACTCAATAAACTCCCTGCCTCATACCCTCATCATAATACCTCACAAACACACACAAACACTGGTGTCAGTGGACTTGTCCACTGCTGGGGAAATGCATTCTGCATTTTGTATTCCCACAAAGCTGTTTGGACAAATCACCATCCAGTAATTCAGTACTTCAGGTTGCTGTGGAATCTGAGAGTGGGATTTGCTTTATTTTAGCTATAATTTCCTCCTTTTCTAAACATGTTGTTCATCACTTCATAATGAACAACATTTCAAATACAAATATTTTTAATATCGATATTTTAATAATCAATATCGATTATTTATCGCGGGAGGACGTATCGATATATATCGCCATATCGATATTTCAGCACACCCCTAATTTCTAGGAAAGGAAAAAGTACAATATAACCAAAATCCCTATTTCAAATCTAGTAAAAATAGAAGATGTACAAGCTCACAACGTGTCGCAATGTTAGTTGTACTACATTGTACGTGTGCTACGGAGCACCTCTACTTTGACTCAAGTAGCCTACTGCAGGGGTTCTCAACCCGTGGGTCGCGACCCCTCGGGGGGTCGCCAAATTATTTTAGGGGGTCCCCAAATTATTTTCAAAAAATAAATAAATAAATAATAAAAAAAATTATTTTCACGATTTAAAAAAAATAGCAGACCTACAAGCTCGTAGCGCGCCACTCGGTGGCGCGCTATGAGCTTGTAGATCTGCTATTTTTAAATAGCTAAATTATAACAATGCTTAAAACACCAAAAGGGGTTCCCGCCCAAAATGGTTTAAGGTTATTGTAGCAGTCAATTTATATTGGGGGTCGGGAGGGGGCGGGGCGGGGGTCCCGAGACGTTGCCAAAGCATTTCCGGGGGTCCCCGGCCAAAAACGTTGAGAACCCCTGGCCTACTGGAGCTGAGCACCTTCCAGGTTAGTTGTTTGTCACTGCTTCCTCATTGAACTCTGGTGTCATACGCATTCCCGTAAGGTACGGTACTGTACATAGTTCCTTGTAATAGCATCATGTAATGCGACTGTTTGTTTGGTTGGCTGCCTTGACGACATCAATTTAAATATTACCACGAGCGCTGATGTGTGTTGCTGTCTGCTGTGGACTGCGTAGGAGGTTTGTGGCCCAGTCCTCTACCGTGGAGGCCAACCAAAGTCCAACCAATAACTCTAGGCTCTAAAGAGATAGAGGGAGAGAGAGCTGACCTGATGAGGAAACTCCATTGGTGGACTTGGGGGAAGACTAAAGGATATTGGATTAGTCAATCACTGTGCGTCCTGGTACAGATGACATGAGAGTACACATGTGTGTGTACGTGACTGCATGAGTGTGTGTGTGTGCGAGTGAGAGTGTGAGTGCGTGTGCGTGTGTGTGTATTCCCTTTCTGCATGGTCATAATAATGTGTTCAAAGGTTCTGTGACGTCCACATCTGATGGCGGGACGTGTACACTTTGCACTCACGTTTCTTTATTGCAAACTACTAGGATATACAGTATACAGTAGGTCAGAGGCTGGATAAACCAAGAAGGACTTTCTACAATTCTCAGTGCGCACACCAAGAATGATAACTATAGTGATATGCCGAATGTGTGCGCACGTGCATCTGCAGGGTTCGGTGCGTCAGTGACTGAGGGCAGGGCCCGTTTCAATTGAAACGCGTGATAGCTATGGCCGCCAATGGCTAGGGTTCATGTGGTTAATCTACAAGCACCCCCCCCCCCCCTTCTTCCTCCTGTCCTTCTCTCCTCATCCTCCTCCTCCAAAGTATAAGAGCCAGAACTCTGACTTGACTACAGAGAACCCCAGAGGACACTGCATACTTTCACCCTGCCCTAACATGCATGCCTGTGCACACACGCACACGCACACGCACACGCACACGCACGCACACACACACACACACACACACACACACACACACACACACACACACACACACACACACACACACACACACACACACACACACACACACACACACACAAACCTCGCTCAGCTGCCTGTCCAATCGCCACACCCGTCTGAATGACATCAGTCTGTGATGTCATCAAGGGACCAGTGAAGGCATGCTGTCCAGTGCAACTTCATCACATCATCATCTGCTGGCAGAGATGGGTTCCATTTGGACGAGAGGCAGCTGGATCGTAATGTTTCCTATGTGAGTGTGTGTGTGTGTGTGTGTGTGTGTGTGTGTGTGTGTGTGTGTGTGTGTGTGTGTGTGTGTGTGTGTGTGTCTACGTGTGTGCGTGCTTGTATTACTGTACTCGTGAGGGCCAAATGTTCCCACAAGTATAGAATTATTTGAGAAACATTGTGAGGTTAATTTTCTGGGTCCTCACAAGAGAAATGTTTTTTTATTATTTATTAAATGTAATTTAATTTATTAAATTGTATTATTTTTTATTTTTTATCCCACTATGTAACCCTTTTTTTCCCACCTAGTGCTAATTGCCTAAGATGTAATCCTGGACGCTACACTCCCTCTGCCAACCTGGGGAGAGCCCTGAACTGAGCTCATGTATGCTTCCTTCAATGCATGAGGAGTGAACAGAGTTTCATATCACCTGACATGGGGGAGTTTCCCCGGTAGGACATAGCAGTGGAAGGAACACGTTATTCCAAAGAGAACATGCAAACTCCACACAGAAAGGCCCATTCGCCAACCCCATAGGGTTTGGGCGCGGATGACGCGGATGAGAGAACACGCCCCCAGTGCCCACAGTGAACTCGGGACCTTCTAGCTATGAGGCAACAGCGCTACCGCTAGCGACTTGCGCCACCATGCCCCCAGAAATGGCTGTTTTATGGTTCCATACGATTTGGGAAAAGATTAAGGTTGGGGTTAGGATTAGACATTTTAGAGGTTAGATTTAGAGATTGGAGTTATGCCTGATTTATACTCAGTTGGCGCGCCAGCGGAAAACAGACAAGCTTGTAGATCTGCTGTTTTCCTGCTATTTTCAATGCCGAATGTCAAAAATGTTGATGTCCTCACAAGTATAGTAATGCCGCATGCGTGTGTGCGTGCGCGCGTGCATGGGTGCGTGTGCGCGCACGCTTGTAAGCAGATCGAGGAGGAGCAGAGGAGAGGCTATAATCGACGCAATTGCTTTAAATCCAAACAGTCTGAGGCCGACAGAGCTTGGCTTTCTTTGGCTGCTTATCCCCGGCTGTTCATAATAAGCTCCCTGGGTGGATTCTCGTCGTCGTTTTTCACTATTTCAACCGGGAAGTACACATTGCCATGACAGTGCTTGTTAACCCATTCAGGCCTGACGTCGAAATAAAAAAAAAACGTTCGCTCTGAAAGAATATATATTCAAAGATTTGTGCCGCATTTTTACGATTTTTCAAAAATAGCAGAACTACAAGTTCATAGCGCGCCACTCGGTGGCGCGCTATGAGCTTGTAGATCTGCTATTTTTCAATAGCTAAAGTATAACATAATGCTTAGTTAAAACACCAAAAGGGGTTCCCGCCCAAAATGGGTTTAAAGCTATAATATGACACACATGCGTCCTCAGGTCTAAATGGGTTAAGGCAGAGGAAGAGGAGAGGGGAGGACAAGTGGAATAGAGAGAAGGAGGGCCTAGCGGTCCAGGCGCATGCCACATATATAGGCTCTGGCCTGACAGCGCATGGTGTGTTCGAGTCCCGTTCATGATGACCTTTGCTACATGTCTGTCTGTCCCCGTCTCTCCCTCCCTCTTTCCTGTCCATCTTCACTTGAAACTTGAAATAAAGGCAGAAAAGCCAAATACTAATCATAAGAAAAAAAGAATCACACCCGTGTGAAGTGAGGGGCGATCTTATCATCGTACATCGTCATACATCATCTCATTCCGGCCAATCAGAGTTTGCGTCCTCGCCTTCGTCTTCAATGTTTGTGTTTTACGCAATGTTTGTGTTTACACGAACACTCAAAATTGTCCATTCATTGTCAATGGGATTTAATGTTTGTGTAGGACAAAGTTTGTGCAAACACACTAAAGGTGGACATAGGGGCTATCGCCCCTCAAAACAAGGGAATAGAGAGAAGGAAGGACAGACGACAGCATCAACTAGACCAGTGGCTTCTCAAACCTTTTTGTTTGGGCCCCAAAATAATTATGAATTCGGTCACGGACCCCCATCTGAATATATTTTGTGCCAGGGAGGGACCCCCGTGCAAGATTTGTGTTTCAACAAAAATATTGACAACAGATGATCTACAAGCTCACACAACGTACTGCATCGCAACGCGTTGTGAGCTCGTAGATCTGCTATTTTCTATATAACTATAGTGATATTCCGAATGTGTGCGTACGTGCATCTGCAGGGTTCGGTGCAGATGAACGCGCTCAAGGATCCCTGAAGGTCCACGGGCCCCACTTTTAGAGCACACAAAGTAAGTAGAATACACTGTGTTCACTGTGTTCACTTCAACTTTTAAAAGCATATACTGTATAGGGCAAAGTCAAGCTTTGACAAGTAGGGCAGAGATCTTAATGGCCTCTTACAATAATAAGTTAAGAACTAAACGGTAAGAATGTTTCTGATCTAATTTATGTCAGTAAACATAATCCGCTTTTATTCTTCAAGACTTGTGTGAGTTATTGCATTGTATTATTGTAACAATAGAGACATTAATTATGTGGACATGAGATACATATGAGACAGCCAAGCAAGTATTAGGAAAGAACAGCGTCACTTTATGAATGAATGGCCGTGCAGACGTCTGAACGGCTGCCACCCTATATACTGTAAGCTCATTGGTGACAGTTGCCTATACATGATACGCATCACAGACAGTGTAATAGATGGAAACAGCTCTGGTACATCATCTAAAGCAGTGGTTCTCAAAGTGAGGTCCAGGGACCGCCCAGGGTTCCTTGGAGGGGTTCCAAACGGACCCTTAGGTCTGTAAACTGTAAGAGTTATTGGGGGGGGCTAAATGAAAAGGGTTGAAAACCACTGATCTGAACCAGAGAACTAACTGAACAGTGGAGAAGCACAAGTTCTGGCATCCATGTAGTGAGTATCTAGGCAGGGAGATGCTGTACCGGTATTGCTGACAGACGCAGGAGTAACGGACAGCCAGTGAATGAGACAGAAAGATCAACATGGAACAAGACATGGGCACGGTGGCGCAAACGGTAGCGCTGTTGCCTCACAGCTAGAAGGTCCTGGGTTCGATTCCCGCTGGGGACGCTGTGGGCGATGGGGTGTGTTCTCTCCTCCGCGTCATCAGTGCCCACTACCCTAGGTGGGGTTGACCATGTTCTTCCCGTGTCCCCTAGGGTAGGTACCCTCACAAAAAACATGCAGTAATCCTGGTCTCTATACTGCCCCCCCCCCCCCCCCCCTGGTCATCAGGGCGTCTGATGGAGGGGAAAGGAACTGGTTGGAATAACGCGTTCCTTCCACACGCTATACGTCCAACCGGGGAAACTCCCTGTCAGGTGAAACGAAGCGACTTGGACTCATGCATTGAAGGATGAGGTCAGACCATTGCTCTCCCCATTGGCAGAGGGAGAGAGCGCCCAGGATTACATTAGACAATTAACCCTGGGTGAAAAAAATGGGTTCCAAAAATCGTGGGATAAAAATATAGAAAAGAACATGGAACAAGACAGGGTCTAATAACAGCCAGACTTGTAATAACGGCCAGGCCGGACGTCTGTGATGTCAGTCAAACTACTGTATGACGTCATTACCACGTCAGGGATGGACCGCACCGAACAGCCGTACTGGTGTCGTCGGCTGCTTCAAATGGTCCATGAAGAAGTAAGTGGGGCCTGCCATGGCAGACAGCGCGGCATGTGAATGAGGCGAGCCTGGGCAGACTGCCGACCACTTAATCACCAGCACCTGTTCCCTGTGCGGACCACCTTCAGTGGGCGGACTGAGCTGGACATGTGACGATACGCAAAAGGGAGATGTACTATGATGCCCTTAAGGTAGGTCTGCAATAGACATGATTAAACCCTCTGACACACACACACACACACACACACACACACACACACACACACACACACACACACACACACACACACACACACACACTACACGCAAAGACTGGCCTCCTAGGAGCCACGCCATAAGAAAGTGACTCAGGGAGAGAGAGAGAGAGAGAGAGGATCAGTGAGGGCGGTAGGAACCAGAGCGTGCTGCAACCTCAAACCCCATGGCAGCAGCTCAGCTCTCACTGTTGCGTCATCTTGTCGTCGTGTCAGCTGCACAGATTCCTGGGCTCTGATTGAAGCACTCCATGGTCTGTATGTATGTGGCACCAAACGACACTCTATTATGTTCACTAACACCCTTTTGATCTACAGTCCAGTGCACTGGTGGTCCACAGAGCACTGGTAGTCACTCCGCAGCACAATTACAGATGGTCCAAATGTGGGGAAATGTTTATAATGTGTATTGTCAACTTGTTTCTGTTATCACTGCGCCGTGCGTGGTCCGTTGGTCCTCATAAAACATATCGACAAACAATGGCAAGTGAAAGGTCACAATATATATACAGTATATATATATATATATATATATACACTTTCTTGCGTGCGGTCATGCAAACAGCAGATCTTTGCAGCATTGTAGATCTTTGCATCATTGCAGACTGCACATTGTGAACTTGTAGAGCTGATCATTTCGGTGTACGACAACTAAGTATAAATCTGGCTTTTAGATCATTCATTAATCTTAAATAGTAATACACTTTATATTAAATATATTACTTTGTGGGGTGAGGTGGTCCTTGAGGATTGTTCGAAATATGCAAGTGGTCCAGAGCTCAAAAAAAGGTTTGGAAATGCTGGGAAGAGGTAAAGCTTAATACTGCAAAGCGTGCGCCGCAAACGTGTCCAAATATGTCACAGTAGGAATGCCAACGACAAAGTGCTTTCAAAGTGTCTCTGATGCTCTATGAAGATTGAATGATGGGGCTGATTGTGTTTATGTTATGATAGATAATCCCCCGGTTTCCATTCAGCGCGAGTAATCCAGCCTGTCCTTTGGGGGCCACTCTCCATCCCTCTGGCTGTCAGGCCTTAGTGCTAACATCATGTTGTCCTTCCCTATAGATCACCTCCAGATGTTGCGTACTGTTCACTTTCACTATACGTACGCAAAGCCAAAATACCGCTAGAGATGGACTGATATACACTGTATCTGCTTTCTGCTATTCTCAAGCAGGTCGCGTGTGGTCACAGCCTTTTTATAAGGAGATATGATGCAAGATATTGCATTATCGTTGCTGTCGGGACGGAAACCCGTTATCTCCATATATTAACCTTTTGTGTTTTTTAGTAAATTATTATCGCTGCCCTACTTGATACCTACAGCGTCACACAAGACAAAAGCCTCAAAAGTAGCAGTTCCACAAGCTTGAAACACGACGTGAAGCACGTGGATCTGCTACTTTTGAGGCTTTTGTCTTGTGTGACGCTGTCACAACACGGTATCGTTATCACTGTCGGACAGAAACCTTGTATCTCCATATTCAATCTTTTATTGTTTTTTTTGTTTGTTTTAGTTTTATGACAAAAAATATATATCTAAATGCTCATGTGTTGTGAACCTGTACATGAATCGGCTATTTGAGACAAAATGTTTAAGCTAACGTGAGTTAAGACCTTTTCAGATGGGGCGCGCCTGACACGCCTAGTAATTCATTTTCAATGAGAGGCGTGCGTTTATTTTGGACGCGCGGAGAAGTTGAGGGGCGATAAGGCAAGTGTATTTTCATGGCGTGGTCCGGTGCAATTGTCGCGTGTGTGCTCGTTTCGTGCACATGCCCATGGGCGACTAGACCTGGGTTGTGGTGAGCTTTTTTTTTACGCTACGTGCCCCGCATGAGCAGTCCTGGAGCAGAGCTGTCGTTGATCCACGACTGCGACTGCGACTGCGACTGCGTCACCCGCTGCCCATCTGAAAGGGCCTTTAGGCTGTGTGTGTTAAGTCTGTTTCAAGTCTGTCTGTGGGTGTTATAAATATTTAACCAAAGGAAAAGTATTAACAAGAGCTTACGTGACTAAATACTAATTACATTGGATCCATTGGAAGAGTAATGGTTCGGCAACGATAGGTAACAGACGCAGCATTCTGTGCACCAAGCGTATGGCAAATGATGACCTTCAACATAGTACACCAGTAGTTCTCAAAGGGACTCCCTTTTTTGCTGCGCCTGGGAGTCGATGGGTGCTGATGGGGCACATGTTTATAACTCTATGGACTAGACCGCGACGGAGGCCCGCCGGCTCAAGGGAACTTGAGCCACGCGAGACACCACAGAGCGAGCTAAAGCGAGCGAGTTGCTGTGTTGAACGTTGCGAAGTTCGCTTAGCCCAGGGGTTCTCAACGTTTTTGGCCGGGGACCCCCGGAAATGCTTTGGCAATGTCTCGGGACCCCCGCCCCGCCCCCTCCCGACCCCCAATATAAATTGACTGCTACAATAACCTTAAACCATTTTGGGCGGGAACCCCTTTTGGTGTTTTAAGCATTGTTATAATTTAGCTATTGAAAAATAGCAGATCTACAAGCTCATAGCGCGCCACCGAGTGGCGCGCTACGAGCTTGTAGGTCTGCTATTTTTGAAAAACCGTGATTTTTTTTTTTTTTTTTAATCTTTTTTTTTTTTTTTTTTTTTGGAAAATAATTAAGGGACCCCCTAAAATAATTTGGCGACCCCCCGAGGGGTCGCGACCCACGAGTTGAGAACCCCTGGCTTAGCCGACTTAGGGCCGTTCGAGTTGCGACGCGATAGGCAGAGAATAGTAGGTAATGTTCTGGCGAGAGCGTTTTCCCCATAACCACACATACAGTAGCTGTAAAACAAGTGTCCCATCAGTACCCATCGACTGACTCCCAGTTCTCAAAGTAGGATCCAGGCAGGGACCCCCAGGGGTCCTTGAGGAGTTACGTGCAACTCCTTCGTACACTCTTCGTACACTCTTCCATTTGTGTACTGTCGGAGTTAGTACAGTGTAGATTTGGGTCCCAGAGATATAATGGTATCAAATCTGTGGCCTATTATTGCATTACCAAACTGGGGGTTGTTGAAATTAAAACATTTGAGGATCACTTGTACTCAACGTTGCCCAGAGGTAATGTATGTCATTCTGATGATATGGTATGCATTCAGCCAGCCTCGCAGCTACAGCGAACAGAACATTCAACATAAAGTCTGCTGCCATTCTCCAAACTGAAAAAAGAACATCCGCAGCAGTGAATGTTTTACATTATGGCAATAAAGTGGAGGAACCCACATTTGATCAATAGTACCAGGCAAGTAGCCAAACCATGTCATTAACCTCATATTAATTCTGGCAGCAGCCGCCGAGCCACATTGTGATTGGGGCCGGTTTCTAGAGCAGTGTTTACCAAAACAAGACTTCCAGCTCTGCTTTAGCGGTTTCACAGAGAGATCCAGTGACGTAGGAAACCACGACATATTGTTGGCTCCGCGGACGCAGAAACGCAGGGAGATGTGAGGTAATGTTGGTGTTATAGCATGTACTTGCTTTCTCGCAGCATGGGATTTACAATGCTATGGACAGCGTCCCAAGAAAATGTAAACCTAGCAGTTCCCTGAATTGTCCAAAAATGCCCAGCAATAACTTAGGACGATTCTGTCTTTGATTGGCTTCAAATGGGATTAATTTAATGATGATTATCTACAGTTACGTAACTGTTCAAGGGCTTTACGGAAACCCAGAGTCTCGGCGGAAAACTACAAATTCAATGAGAAAGTTCTCACTCAGTCCTTTTGAATTAGCACAACAGCTTTGAGAGGCATATATGGTACAGTAAATCTTACATTGTATTACGTAACTGGGGTTAAAATAATGTTAAATAGCTCTATATTATCTGCTATACAGCGTTTGTTCAGTAAGGAGTCTCTTCAGCTATTTAGTAAATATATATATATATATATATATATATATATATATATATATATATATATATATATATAATTAGGAGAGAGATTTCATACAGGATACTGTAAGGATAAACAAGTGAAATCGGAAGCAATGAAACTTATCATGAACAAATTGGAATTGGAACACCATAAAACTCTCTCCCAATTCAATACAATTGGTGACACACCTGTTTATTAAAGACCCGGAGAGACAGGGAGACCCCTGTTACTGAACAAACACTCGCAGTACAGCAATGATTACTATCAGAATAGAGCTTTAACTGCTTAACAAAACAAAAAGAAATGGAATTTTTTGTTTTGTTACAGAGAATATCACTCACGGCACCTTTAAACCAGGAATTCTGCACCTCAAAATGCATCAAATTCCTGTCTGTTCCATATTTGCACCAATTCCCGTGCATTTTACCGTCAACAATCCGAAACCCTAAATCTGATCTTCTCTGACCTTCCCTCACGATAACCCGTTCTTCCTCGCACCAAATGTAAGACACGTGTCAAAATGTTCCTCCCCTAATTGACCACTAATCACATTTGCTGAGCATACAGGGTTTTGGGGGGCGGCCCGGTGGACTTGTTTCTCCTGAGGGTGTCATGTTTGCTTGTCCTAATCTGGATGAGTGTCAGTAGTCCTCTCCGGTGCCCTGATATATCTTATCCTTGTCTCCTTCCAAAAGGCCGTGACAATGACCCCTGTTCCACCTTTTGATGGGAGGCAGTCAGGGAAGAGTGCACAAAGGGAAGCACTACTTTGAGTTGCTTTTTTATCCATGTCATGCATGTTGTATAGGCTACGTCGATCAGCGATAATAGCCAACGCATTGTGATCTTGGAGATCTGCTATTTTGGGCAAGTCACACAGTTTAGTTTAGTTTATTATTAGCAAAACATAAAAAATAACAGTACATATATCACACCTAAAAATATAGTTTACTGTGCTAGAAAAAGAAGGAAGCATGCATTATATGGAATGAATCCTGTTCTTAAGAGTTCAATAAAATACAGGCATTAGAGCTTGCAAAAAGCACAAGCTTCTAATAGAAGTTAAGATGGTAAATGCAACAGACAAATGTCACATTATGTGTAAGTGACAACAACCCCAACAACAACTAAGGGGACTAAATTCATATTATTTTACCGGAATCAGCACAGATAGACGAGATAGTATGACACACTATAGTCTGGTGTCTAGACATATGTTCTGAGGGTCAAGGATCACAATACCTATTCTGTGTCATCCACCACATGGCATGGCATGGCATGCAAATGAATGCAGCCATTACAATATAATCACATTTTTATTTTTAACGTTTTTTGACATCTGCAACATAATTGCTTACCAATAAGCAAAAATCTTTCTTCGCCAATGTGTTCATAATGGTATCTGCTAACTCCTCTCAATTACTTCCAACGCACCAACTCTACCAATCAAAGTCAAAGTTGAGAACACCATGAGAAACTGGAAAAATATAAATTGATGATGAGGAAGATGTATATTCTTTCATTAACATTGTTACAAACGTGACATGGGAGATTCTGGGACTATTGGCACCATCAAGACTAATGTCATTAGTGTTGCCAAGTGAATGACGGTACAATAACTGAAAAACAGAGGTAGCGTATGAGCCTAGCAACTCACGGCAACACTGTTGTAGGAGTTAATATTAAGTCTTGAAACAGGAAAGATGCAACGTTTGTGGAGCATGATTATACAGGACTAGAAAGTTAAAGGATCTCCATTCAGAGAATAAATTCTTCTAAAGTCTTGCTGAGCCATGAGGTCCATAGAGCCTATCTCCTGTTTCTGTAGCGTGAGAGCTTGATGTACAAGTACACCCCCTGGACATGATATACAAGTACACCCCCTGGACATGACGCTAGTATGTTGCAGGGATGCTATTACTGTATGTTGCAGGGATGCTAGTATGTCACAGCTTAATGTACAAGTACACCCCCTCGACATGATGTACAAGTACACCCCCTGGACATGGCGCTAGTATGTCGCAGCTAGGGACCAGACAATCTCAGGGCGGACACTCTAACCACAAGGCCAGTGAGCTGTTTTCTGAGAATGACAGGGACTTTCTTGAGAAAAGTAAAGAATATGTATTTAATGTTTTTGAGAATGTAACTTTTAACAAGAAATGGAAAGGGATGGAGAGAGATTGGAGCCTATAGGAGAGATGGTGGATGTCACAGACTAGTTCATACTGATACTCATCATAGGTTCATTAAGATGTATGATGACCCCTGACTTCACCACATCTAAACCATGTGTGTCTGATAAAAAAACACTAATACAACGGTCCTCACTCTCTCTCTCTCTCTCTATGTATGTGCGTGCATGCGCACATGTGTGTGTGTGACGTGTGTGTGTGTGCGTGCGTGCGTGCGTGCGTGCGTGCGTGCGTGCGTGCGTGCGTGCGTGCGTGCGTGCGTGCGTGCGTGTGCGCACACATGTGTCTAAGTGTGGAGACAATCTTGCAAACTGGACAGATTAGTGCAATATTTCTTGTGCTCCAATAGACTGATCAGTGCTGTATTTTGAGGCGTTAAGAATCATCATTGGTCATTATTAGTGTTTTGACAATTATTTGGGGGCTCACTTGCAACATCCTCAGGGACCACCAGCGGCCCCCGGCCCACAGGTTGGGACTGACTGCAGCGGAGGATAATAGACGTGCTGGTTTGAGTTACACATGCAAACTGCATGCTCTGACTGCAACATTCTGACGTCACGCGTAAACCATTAAGAAGAATTTTGGCAACACTCAGATCTGGCTTCAGTTAGGAATGCTGTCACTCTGAGGTTTGGGACACACTCACGCACGCACGCACACACTCACGCACGCACGCACGCGCGCGCGCGCGCTCGCACGCACGCACGCACGCACGCACGCACGCACGCACGCACGCACGTGTCTCTCTCTCATGCACGCGCACGCATCTCTCTCTCCCTTTCTCTCTCATGCGCTCACTCACTCACTCACTCACTCACTCACTCACTCACTCACTCACTCACTCACTCGGATATTGTGGTAACAATAGGGCCTGGGCTCCAAACAGCAACTATAATCTTACATCATCAACAAATGGTCCGAGCAAGACAAAATCCAGAGGTTTCCTTTTCATTTGCATACATTTATTAAGCTTCATGAATAGCGTTTGTTTAGTTTAACGCCTCAAGTCACCCCCATTAACCTCTACGTGGGTAATGTGTTATTCCTGAAAACAGTAGTATTTTGTTTCATGGCTGTTAGTTTAGTTGACAAAAAGTATAACATTATAATTTTTTTCTCAATCATGCTGAGTTCATGAGAGCTCTCTCTACACTGCGATAATACTTCTCTATCTGCACAGTGTTCATTTAACTCTGATGAAGGCTGGATTGTGGCCTGTAAAGGCATGAAACGGTGAAACGGACAATAAATACAACTAAACCGATGCTAAGTAAACTGACTGCGACCCTCTCTTGTTTCTTCTTGTATAAATGGAACCAAATTGACCCGTTATGTGTCCACATTGTTCCATGCGTACACACTCTGAGTTAAATTAACAGTAAAGAAAACAACAACCTATGTTGTGTTTTTAATTACCGGTATGTGCAACTAAACTAAACTGAAACAGCTGTGATGTAGTTGCCACTAAGACTTTCAAATGTGATTAATTAAAAGTAGCTATGGTGTGTGGGTAATAGGCCAAACCTCAGTTTCAGACTGTTAACAGAAAGTAAAGGTAGTTTTAAGGATGTATACTTCGCGTATCAAAGGAATGTATTTAGTAATGCCACTGCTCCTTCTGAAAAATAAAATAAACTAGAAAAAGTGCCCTTCTGGGCACAGGTCTCCACCAGGAGGATAGGACTGTGTGAGATGTTTGGCAAAATGTTTAGTAGTAATATAAACATGTTTGCCTTGTATGGCAATTGGATGATTTGAGGCATTTTGTTCCAATCAACCTGTTTTGCAAAAATCAACCTGTTGGTGGCGCTATAACAGGCCAATGTGAAAAGGGTGGGATATATTCCTCAGCCTAGTAAGAAAATGTGTGAAAGATTTCACGTAAATTGCATGCTGTGTTCATGATTTGAGGCTTTTGTTCAAAACGGGGCAATCTTGCAAACTGTGAAAGCCAATTATAGCCAATTAAGGTGGAATATGAAATATCGGACAGATCCGACTTGAGCACATGACCATAGAGATACTGTGTAACGATTTTGGACAGAATCTGGAGGAGTAATATCCAAAAATGTGTTTTACAAAAGTCGGCCTCCTGGTGGCGCTATAAAAGGCAGATGCGGAAAATGCAGGTCAAAGGTTTGTCCTTGGCCTCTAGGGAGTGTGCATGCAACGTTTCACGCAGATCGGTGCAGTTTTAGGTAACAAATGTGAAAAGCTGCCTCATGGTGGCGCTATAACAGGCCGTTCTGGAAAATGCGGGGCAGAGGTTCATCGTTGGCATCTAGGGAGTGTGTGTGCAAAGTTTGGCATCGACCGGGTTAACGGTGCCGGAGATTAGCTGGTAACGGACGGACGGAAGGACACACGGACGGACACACGGACGGACACACACACGGACGGAGTGCAAAACATACTCTCTCCCCATGCCTTCGGCCTGGTGGAGACAAAAAGCTTCATGTACATGTAAGGTACTGTACAGTACATGTTATTTCCATCTGGCAAGGTAGGCTAATTGAATCATCCTGAGATTGGCTACAATAGGTCAAATATTGAATTCCTGTTTTTAATGAGGTGAAACTGGAATCTTTTGTTGGCATTCATGGCTATTAAGAGGTAAAAGGATTAGCTGCGCTTGTGGAAAGTGACATGCTATGCTTCTTTGACTCTTTACCCAGGTATGTCCAGAATGACTGTTTCATTTTATACATACGACAGTCGGGGCGACTGTGGCTCAAGAGGTAGAGCAGGTCGTCCAATGATCCATGGGTCGGCGGTTCGAATCCCGGCTCCTCCTGTCTACATGTCGAAGTGTCCTTGGGCAAGACACTGAACCCCAAATTGCTCCTGATGTGCTGGTTGGTACCTTGCATGGCTTCTGCCGCAATCGGTGTATGAATGTGTGTGTGAATGGGTGAATGTAATGCACAATCTATGTAAAGCGCCTTGGATAAAGGCGCTATATAAATGCACCATTTACCATTTACCATTTATTGCACACCAAAAATAACAGATCTACAAGCTCACAAGGACGTAAGAAACCAGTAGTGTAGCCTATATGCTTAACACCTTTTATTACTAAGTGTGGGTATATTCTTATAGCCTAGCCGTTTTGTGGGAGGACTGCCTTTTCCGCAGAGCTTTCATCCAGGTGGGCGTGGTTTTGAGGTTAGGCATAGTCATAAGGGCATAATCACGCCCACCTGGTCGAAAGCTCTGCGAAAAAAGCAGTCCCGTTTTGTGGGCCTTCAATGCAAAAAAGCATCCTTGAAAATATTTTCTTACTTCATGTGTATACTGTATATACTTGATATGTATACTGTGTATACATCATGTGTACTGTATGTCAAGAAGATGCCAACCAGTCTCTAATCATAGTATTATAATGTCACTATACTGTGTGCCACTAACTAGTTCAGTACAGCCACTAACTAGTTCAGTAGAGCCACTGACTAGTTCAGTAGAGCCACTAAGTAGAGCCACTAACTAGTTCAGTAGAGCCACTAACTAGTTCAGTACAGCCACTAACTAGTTCAGTAGAGCCACTAACTAGTTCAGTAGAGCCACTAACTAGTACAGTACAGCCACTAACTAGTTCAGTACAGCCACTAACTAGTTCAGTAGAGCCACTAAGCCACTAACTAGTTCAGTAGAGCCACTAAGCCACTAACTAGTTCAGTAGAGCCACTAACTAGTTCAGTACAGCCACTAACTAGTTCAGTAGAGCCACTAACTAGTTCAGTAGAGCCACTAACTAGTTCAGTAGAGCCACTAACTAGTACAGTACAGCCACCAACTAGTTCAGTAGAGCCACTAACTAGTTCAGTAGAGCCACTAACTAGTACAGTACAGCCACTAACTAGTTCAGTAGAGCCACTAACTAGTTCAGTAGAGCCACTAACTAGTTCAGTAGAGCCACTAAGCCACTAACTAGTTCAGTAGAGCCACTAAGCCACTAACTAGTTCAGTAGAGCCACTAACTAGTTCAGTACAGCCACTAACTAGTTCAGTAGAGCCACTAACTAGTTCAGTAGAGCCACTAACTAGTTCAGTAGAGCCACTAACTAGTACAGTACAGCCACCAACTAGTTCAGTAGAGCCACTAACTAGTTCAGTAGAGCCACTAACTAGTACAGTACAGCCACTAACTAGTTCAGTAGAGCCACTAACTAGTTCAGTAGAGCCACTAACTAGTTCAGTACAGCCACTAACTAGTTCAGTAGAGCCACTAACTAGTACAGTAGAGCCACTAACTAGTACAATAGAGCCACTAACTACTTCAGTACACACACACACACACACTCACACACACACACACACACACACACACACACACACACACACACACACACACACACACACACACACACACACACATTATATATGTGTATATATAATTATTATTCATTTATTTGTGTAGTTACTAGTTCAGTACAGTCACGTAACTTCAGTGCAGCCACAGTTTAGTTCCCGTACAGCCACTTATCTTCAGTACAGCCACAGTTTAGTTCAGAACAGCCATGCACTAGTGCAGCTCAGTAGAGTCACTACCCCAATATGATATAAAAGGAAGATGAATTATTGGATGCAGGCCGGTGAAACCATGTTCATTACTCATACATTGCAATCTCACATTTAAGTGATATCAGCCGTGAGATCCGGCCATTACTGGACCCTTACAGCAGGGGTTCTCAACCCGTGGGTCGCGACCCCTCGGGGGGTCGCCAAATTATTTTAGGGGGTCCCCAAATTATTTAGGAAAAAAAAAAAAAAAAAAAAGATTTTGTTTTTTAATTATTTTTTCACGGTTTTTCAAAAATAGCAGACCTACAAGCTCGTAGCGCGCCACTCGGTGGCGCGCTATGAGCTTGTAGATCTGCTATTTTTAAATAGCTAAATTATAACAATGCTTAAAACACCAAAAGGGGTTCCCGCCCAAAATGGTTTAAGGTTATTGTAGCAGTCAATTTATATTGGGGGTCGGGAGGGGGCGGGGCGGGGGTCCCGAGACGTTGCCAAAGCATTTTCGGGGGTCCCCGGCCAAAAACGTTGAGAACCCCTGCCTTACAGCTAGATAAAGGACAGCTCTCCATCACACATAGGTTGGCTATTCAAAACACCATTATAAAATATCTGAGCTACCACTGGAGTGAAATCATGATTGTTATAATGATATAATGTGCTTTCCCCATTTACACAAACAAATTGGTTGTGGCCAGTCACTGTTCCCTATAGGATTTATAGGGCTCCACAATGGATCACAATGATACTGATGGTTTAAAAATTATTCATAATGGCAACATAAAAGATCTTGTCCAATAAGATTGAGAAAGTGATTTATTGCATTTTGAAGGAAACATTACTAATTCCTAATAACCTGCAATTATTTCATAACAATCCACTTAATCAAACCCAGTGACAGCACATTAGTGGTGATGGTCATTACTGAAAGAAACGGACTTGCTATTCTCATCTCCCGTTTTGTCTCTGAGCATGAAGTAAACCACAGAAAAACAAAACAAACTGGGGAAACAAAACACTACTACTGCTATTAATCCTGGTGAGTGGCCAAACAAGCAGCATAAACACTATTCCAAGCCAAAATAAAGTCTACAGGGTGTTGACAGTTTTGAGATTTCCGCAGGTGCGTGTGTGCGTGCTTGCGTGCGTGCATGCGTGCGTGCGTGCGTGCGTGTGCACACATCCATTTACTACATCTGCTCCACTATAATTATTTGACAGCTTTAGTTATACTTTTAAGATTATGAATGCAAAACATACATTGACCACAAGCTTGAGTCCTTCTACTGTGGTGGTGGTACTGGTATTGATACAATACACTTTTACTCAACATTTTGAATACATAAGTTTCAACAGTGTATTTGCATATTGTGTTATTGCTACTTTTACTTAAAACAAATATGAGTACTTCTTCCAGTTCCACGACATAGGCCTACTGTACATACTGTAGTATATCTCGGGACTCTTGTAGAATTTGGATCAAATGGTAGCAGAACGATGACAGCTCGGTTCATGGACATTGTGAAGCAGAAGAGCATTCGGCTTCTCTGCCTGGGCAGTATATGGAAACAGTCAGATCTTGTTTGGTGATATCCTCACTGCCTTAATGGCTTACAGAATAGTAACATTTGTTTATGGTTTAGAATCCTGCGGCTCTCCAAGAAAAACAAGGACGTTGGCAGCTGAAGTTGGACGGACGGATAGATGTGACACGGTCTGATAGAATGTGCTGCAAGCAGGCGAACGTGAAATCGTGCAAATCAAGGAAATATATATATATATATTTAGTAGATTCCTCGACATTTAAACAAACAGCGGTTTTAGGATCACAAAAGATACTGTAATTTGTCCATAACCACATTAATCCTATACGTAGCATGCCTATTCAGCTAAGACATTTGGTGTGTAGGGAATAAAGGAAGGGGCCAAGTACAGACCCCTCGTACAGCATTATGGGTCAAACTGTAACTGATGTGAGAGGTGTGAGATAACAGATTTTCAGATGTCAACGTATGACACCTCGTTTGAAATCTTACGATCTGCAATTTCAAGATGTAATTAAACATGGCCGTGACTTACAGAACATTCTATAATCCTGTCACAAATGTGCGTCACGGATCAGTGAAACTTCAATCTGCAAGACATGTCTTGCAAGATAACCAAACACAGAGATAACAAATAATGCCTGTACTGTACTGAGATCATTCGATGGAGGGAAGGACACAGGCAAGCAGTTAAAAAATAAAATAACTAAACAAGTGCAGTTTGAAGTACTCAAATGTTTTACTTACTGTAGGTAAAATTATCAACACTGTAATATAGAAACACTTCATTATAAGTCAAAGTCCAGAATTCAAAATGTACTTGAGCAAATGTACAAAAGTATTGGCATCAAAATGTACTTAACAAAAGTAAAAGTACTCATTATGCAGAATGTCTCATTTCAAGTTTGAAAATGTCTAAAAAATCTTCTGAAAATAGCCGATCTACAAGCTCACAATGTGTCGCAACTCACGATGCGACGCATTGTGAGCTTGTAGATTGGCTATTTTCAAATAGTAATTAGTAACTAAAGATTTCAAATAAATGTAATGGAGTACAAGTAAAAGTACAATATTTACAATATTTGCCTCTGAGATGTAGTGGAGTAGAAGTAAAAGTACTGGAAATTGGAAATACTCAAGTAATAATGTAACACCTCAACATTGTACTTAAGTACAGTACTTAAGTAAATGTACTTAGTTACTTTCCACCACTGAACAAGTGATGACACCCTTTGCGGTTTTACTGATCAAATGCTGAATACAAATATCCAATCATAGATTCATTATTAATCACTTCCATTTGTGTTCCATGAATGTGCCGTATAGCTGCCCTAGAATCCAACTTTTGTTTCGGATCAAAATCGTAACAAGCCACGTAAATCATGCCTCATATCTACCAATTATCCACCATGACAGTTGCTGTGGTTCAATGATCTTCAAATTGAAAGTGTCTCAACTGCTGCGAGGAATATGGTTCCAATAAGAGCCCTGTAATGATGTGACAGTCATCCCCACATCTTAAACCAGTGGATTCCTCACAGACTACGTGTCACCTTTAGTCATCATACCTTCTGTGAAATTAACATAATTCTGTTATTATGACATACACGTTGTACTCTTTGAGGTCATAGGTGAAAAAGTGACTTGCGTCATAAAGAATACTAATGCTAATTTATAGTCCGTCATGGTGTCAGGCGCTGAAACTATGTTAGCTGAACATATCTATTAGCTATTTTCAGTGTATTTTCAATGTACATCGTACAAGGGTATAAATCGGGCCGGGTGCAGGTATCAAGGTAAAACACTCATTGTGAAGAAAACTTCAATAAACTTTCACTGGGAGAAGTTTACGTTGACAGTGCGACATTTTCCCCGCCGTGATCAATGTGTCCGGCATCTAGATTTATATATATATGCGAGCTCTTAAAACACTCATCCCATCTATCAGTGACCAGACAAGTGTTTCGTCCATCTACAGTATAAGTGACCGGGAAAATAGCAGATCTACAAGCTCGTAGATCATCTATTTTCAAATGGCCTGAAGTCATGTGGTTAATGTATGTTTTGTAACTAAAAATACATCGATACATGGACGTATCCTCAGTGATCCTGAGGATCACTGATCACAGATTTCCTGAGGTCAACGGGATTTCGGGTCTACCATTTATTTTTTATTTTTTCCCCCTTTTTTTTTACAGTACTTGCACTTAGTTACTTAACACCACTGGCTAGCTCTCATACAGAGCCACGCTGTAAAAATGTCAAATAAATATATAGTAGGATAATAAATGCAATACCAAACCAGTCCAGAACCCCGCTGGCACCTGTGTAAGTCATCAGCATGATGTAAACATTAACAGAACATTAATGCATTGAGTGCATTTGGGTTCCGTTCCAGCTCGTCATCAGCACAGTGACACTGTCGCACCGCACGGCAACTCCATAAGACGCTGATGAGAAAAATGTGTTGTCACTGAGGGGCGGAAACCTTGTATGTCCATAAAGCTTTTCATGAAATGGATACATGGGTAGGGATTAATGAGGCATTACCCCAGGTGAAGGAGTTCAAGTATCTCGGGGTCTTGTTCACGAGTGAGGGGAGGACGGAGAAGGAGATCAGCCGGAGAATCGGAGCGGCAGGGGCGGTATTGCAGTCGCTGTACCGCACTGTTGTGACGAAAAGAGAGTTGAGCCAGAAGGCAAAGCTCTCCGTCTACCGAGCAATCTTCGTTCCTACTCTCACCTATGGTCATGAAGTGTGGGACATGACCGAAAGAATAAGGTCGCGAATTCAAGCGGCTGAAATGAGTTTTCTTCGACGGGTGGCTGGTATCTCCCTTAGAGATAGGGTGAGAAGTTCAGTCACACGAGAGAGACTCGGAGTAGAACCGCTGCTCCTTCGCCTGGAAAGGAGCCAGCTGAGGTGGTTCGGGCATCTGGTTAGGATGCCTCTCGGGCGCCTCCCTAGGGAGGTCCTCGACGCACGTCCCACTGGGAGGAGACCACGGGGCAGACCAAGGCGCAGTTGGAGGAAACACATCGACTCACTGGCCTTGGAACATCTCGGAATCCCCCAGGAGGAAGTCACTAATGTTGCTCTGGAGAGGGAAGTCTGGAGCACTATGGTGGAGCTGTTGCCCCCGTGACCCGACTACGGATAAGTGGTTGAAGATGGATGGATGGATACAAATAAGGGGTAAGATGTTATATTGTAAGGTCGCCTCTATAATGCATTATAAGCATTTTTATAATGCATTATAATGCTCTAAGAATGTGGGTTCCAGTGGAGCCAATGTAGTTATTAACTAGTAACAAGCTGTTAACACTTTGCATTGGTTCAATATTCTATTCATAAAACCCAGTTTTTGCAACTTTTAGTCTAGTACGACAAAGTACTGTATATGTTCATTCATTTGCGAAAAACTAAAAACTTTAAAAGTTGAAAGATGGCGATACAAGGTTTCTGACCGACATCAATGATGTGTAATGTTAGTACCAATCAACCACTATTAAAGGAGTTTGCGTGTGTGTGACCGTGCGCGTGTGTGTGCGTGCGTGGCTGCCAGATAGGCTCACCACAGTGTGTGACACCATCAGAGATGAGGAAATGGAGTGAGAAGACAAAAAAAAGAAAACGCGTAGCATTTTTACAAGGCGTCATTGAGGAAAGGAAAAACAAACATAACTTATATGTTTTCAAGCTGCAGTATGCTTTTCATTACACTCCTGTGGTAGAAAAATTATAATCCCTTTATTCCACTGCCAGGTAATATAAATGCCATAATATAAATAACACTGAAATAGGATTTATGATTGTAGACTTCCTGTACTGGTTGGTGGTAAACAAACTGATAAAGATGAGTATAAGGTCAATAGGTCACCATGCAGTGGTGGGAGAATAGTGCTACAGTGTCCCCAAGACCAAGCTTTGCACCATGAGCGAAGGGCATTCCACGATATACCGGCCACTTGAGAGCCTCACAGTCTTCCGTATCGACGCTTTTAAAAATGGGCTAAAACGAAAAAGATAGGCAAACCCAGTATTGCTCAGTGGTTTAGGGAGCTGTCATTGTGTCTTCCTCTGGAAAGAATCACTTATACTTTGAAGAATAAACAAAAGGCGTTTGATAAAATATGGGGACGGTTTATCCAATATATTACGGTTAATGATTTATCTTATTTAATGGTGGAAACTGAAAATGTCTAATTGTATTCTCTGCAGCTGTTTGGTCTTGTGGCCATAAGGACTCTGTTGTTGTTACCAGTCTAAGTGCCCTTATTTTAATATACTGTATTTATATGTATGTACTGTATGTTTGTTTTGTTGTTTTGTTTTTTAAGTAATTGTATTGTATTGTTATGTATTGTTCTGTTGTATTGTCTGTTTGTACAAAAAAAAGAAAAATGCAATAAATATATTGTCTAAAACATACCTTTTTAACAAAGCATTTTCTTACGTTTTTTCGTTAGGTTTTTTGCGGGGACACTCTGCAACATTGTGATGATGGTCTGAGGACCAAAACACCCAGTCTCTGTGTCCGTTCATTTAACCATGTCACTTGATATAGCCTACTTTGAAAGAAAAAGACTATTTTTGAGGGGCGGGTGTGTAAACACAAACATCAAAGACAAAAGTGAGGACAGACAAGTGTGATTGGCCGGAATGACATTTGTGATAATTTGATTGGCTGAGCACGGAATGTGATGTATATGATGTATGATGACGTGTGATGATAAGAGCGCCCCTCACTTCACACGGGTGTTTTTCTTCTAAAGAGCCTCAATGTCCGTTATTTTAATTAAATAACGGACCATGGTTACTAAAGTAACCTTAATGTTATTTTAAGTGAGCATTCGCGAAATAATTCGCTTATGGGAGGTTTCCTACTGGCCAGTAGGAAACCTCCCATAAGCGAAATATTTCGCTCACTTACTTAAATAACCATGGTTACAAAGTAACCTTAATGTTTGTCAGTGTCTTATTGTTCAAGGACTTTAACCTGTCTTTAGCCCTAGTAAGCCTTGAGTTTAACTCCTATCTTAACGTTCCTTCCTTTTGTATACATACATGTATCTCGTTTCTGTCTGCAAAAGCATGGCATCAGAGTATGAATTCATGTTATGCTTTTCAGTTTTTTTGCTTTGATGTCAAGCTTTTACCTGCAGCACTAAGGTTGTTGTTGTGAAAGGTGCTCTGTAATAAAGTTTGATTTGATTGTTACTTTCAGAGAGGATTTCAGAGTGAACTATGATAATTATGATAATGGTTATTTCATTAAGCATGGCAGTGAAATGCTGACGAGACCGCCAAATGTAGTGCATATGGACATTAATGTATTTAATGTGTATTTAATGATTCTAATGTATAATGTTTCTGATGTCTGAAAAGGAATTATCCAACCGCTTTTATAAGAAATTTTAACCATTGTTGTGATCATTTCATCATAAACTGGAGACATTTGAGTTAATTGAAATGACTGTATATCAATGTGAAATATTTTAATGATATTGAGTTGTATTAGGAGGATTAGCGTCACTATCAAATGCATGAATGCTAACTACTACACAGTAAAAATCAATGTTCATTTAACTACAAGAGGGAACACATGGAACAAAATGGACCCATTTGATTTGTACAGTCAGAGTTTACACTGAGGAGGATTTGGCTGTTTTATGTTTCTGGTATCATAACTAATCATCATAAAGGATTCCCAGTTGGATCAGCTAGACCTCTTTGAACTATTATTTAAATGATGTAAAACACTATTATGATGACAGATAAACATCTAGAGATCTAGAGAACCACATCATTAGACTTAAGAAGTGATTTGGAGAGTCGTCAACGATCTTCTTAAACATTTTTGAATTGTTCAAAATAAATCAATCTTGTAAGACTCATGATATCTTCTGGGAAAACAGTGAAGTGTTGGTTATAGTGTGTATAGTGTTTCTGAAGTCTTGGGTGGATGAATCATTTTCATGTCCTGTCACCAAAACAGATGTAACGAATGTAACGAAACACGCCATTTTTCCTCAACTTTCTTTTCAGTTATTTAACCGCTTTCAACATGGCGCCGCTATTTTGGTCATGTCAGCAAAGGCGGAAATATTCCAAAAGTTTCAAAATCATCTTATACATTTCCAAAAATTACATTTTTGTTTCAATATATTCAAACATTTTCTAACGAGAATATAGCCAATCTTTGGCTATTTTTGAAATGGGGTTTAAGTGGCTAAAAGTAAGCCAAGGAATCCTGGGCATCTCAGCAGGCTAGATGCCCGCTGCCTGATGCATTATGCTCAGTCAGCTGTTTTCCATGGCTAAATGTCATCCTGCCTGGGTCTTACGAGTGAGAGGATTTTCTTTTCCAATGCTTGTTTTTCCACACACCTTCACACCCCCCTGTCTTTAATCTGTCTTCCTCCATCTGTCCATCTCACTCCCTCTCGTTCGGTCCTCAACATGTCTGTTTATGTGTGTTTGTGTGGCATGTCCCTCGTCCTGTAAGCTATGTTTTTGTGTGGTACGTTCCTCGTCTTGAGAGCTGTGTGTTTGTGTGGTACGTTCCTCGTCTTGAGAGCTGTGTGTTTGTGTGGCATGTCCCTCGTCCTGTGAGCGTGTCCAGGCGTCCATATGAGAGAGAGAGAGAGAGAGAGAGAGAGAGAGAGAGGACAACCCTCCTCCTGAGGGAGCATCTGCTTCTCTTCCTCCTTCTCTCTTTCTCTCCATCTTCTCTCTCCCTCCTCTCTTTTTCCCTCCTTCGCTCTCTGTTTTCACACCATTCTCTCTCTTTGTTCTCTCTCTCTCTCTCTCTCTCTCTCTCTCTCTCTGAACTAATGAACAGGTCTGACCTATAAGACAGTTGGATACATTACAGAGGAGCAACATGATTTAAAACTCAAAGTATGCAAGCAGACGACAAATCAGTTCAGGGATGTGGCTGAGCTCCACCAGCACCACAAACATTTGCAGATAATTAGGAATAACTAATTTTTTTTCTTGCATTCTCTGACCTGACAAGAAACACCTTTTCAACTCTGATATATGTCTGTTGTTTATTCATGAATCAGTGTAGATTGCAATCCTCAGACATTTCACATTATGCAGAGCTGTTTGGTTCAATGGTCTGTGTTGTTTATATTGTGGATTTATAACATGCAGATAATTGTAAATCATGACTCATTGACATGCCATTATATACACAGGCCTGACATCTCCTTCCAATGTTATGCAGACGATATCTGCCAGTGAAGCCCTACTAACATGCTATTTATTTAAAGGGGAATTCCACTCATTTTACTCATTTTACGGGCTGGGGCGGCACCTGTCAGCAGGGAGTGTTGAGCAGGAGGAGTATAGGACTGAGACTCTAAGTCTACGTCCTCCCGGTAGTAGGATACAACAGTAGTGATAACACAATTGTGGGGAGGAATTCATCTGCAATGCAAGGAGAAAAAGGGGTAAAAAGCACCCTTTTTTGTATGAAAAACACAAAATACAGTCGCAGTGGAGCCCTAATAACAGAGCTGATAGCAGCTTGTTCAATAGTGTGCAGGGGTTCTGACGTCCTAACAGTCCGACGCGCAATAGTCCGACACCATACCCCAAACCCTAACCTAACCCTAAACGCACGCGTAAGCTACGGGTGAGCCTTAACCGGCCACGTATGTCGGAGCCACAGGTGAGCCTTAACCGGCCACGTATGTCGGAGCCACGGGTGAGTCTTAACCGGCCACGTATGTCGGAACCACGGGTGAGCCTTAACCGGCCACGTATGTCGGAGCCACGGGTGAGTCTTAACCGGCCACGTATGTCGGACTATTGTACGTCGGACTAACGTATGCCCCGTGTGCAGACACTCAATGCTACTACTTAAAATTCAAGATGGACAGTTTTATTATTGTCCACAGTGAGTGTGCTTACACAACTTTATTGATTGACGCTGCAGTCTCCAGTTATGCCAAGCAACGCGAGCGTATTAAACTATGTACTCGTGTCCATAAAATATCCACCAGCAACACGCTACAAGGAGAGTTTTTTTCCATGAGCAATTCCAGGATATGACAAATATACAATTTCAAATCTCTGAACGGTGCTTTGAAAAATGCCATTAAATACATCAGCCTCTCGTTGGCTGCTAAAGGCTCAACAGTTGTTTAAAAGGAGCATAATAACTCAAGTGACATGTAGCCTAATGTACTGTATATGCCTTGATGGGTGTCATAAAACATGTTATGAAATTATGTTTCCAACACCAACGCAGAGAACCGAGGTCCAGGCTCTTATGATGACAGAGACGAAGTTCTTTTAGATCGGCTAAGAACACGTCATTTTTGTTGCGCGATTTAAGTGCTGCTGAAACCCTAGTTCCAGCACTAAACGTTTGTGTTTTCCAACAGTTTTCGTACAACAACTACTGTAATAACTATCGACACACGTATATATATGTATACATACAGTACTGAATGTGTCCCACACATAAATTATATTGTATTTTTCCAAGAGTCTTTCACTTGACTCGGGTTCAATGACATGCTGCTGAAGGTGTGGATTAACCAACGGAACCAACTTGATAGTTTCAAGGCAAGATGGCATTGTTGCTTTGATGAAACCACCCACTGAACTTCTTCAAGAAGCGTACATTAACTTAGTATTCCCAAAAATTACTTGCGAGATAGAATGCATTTTTACTTAAAAATGAACTGAAACTAGAGTTTTGAATTTGTGATTGTGTTTTCTGTTGTCTTCACCTTACCCTGGCTTTCATTATCTCTTCTGACTGCTCACCTATCACGTGTGTGTGCCTATCATGTGTGTGCGCGCGCACACACGCACCCACCCACCCACCCACCCACCCACCCACCCACCCACACACACACACACACACACACACACACACACACACACACACACACACACACACACACACACACACACACACACACACACACACACACACACACACACACACACACACTTGCTGACTCCGACTATATGGAGGCGTGGGGAGTCTTCCTTTCTGGCAGAGCATGGCTGCAAGAATCAGGAGTGACTGGGCATGACGCCACACGTGACGCTATAGTGACATTCTACCTGTTTACGGCACAATAGTAGCATGCTTTATTACACGTGTTCTCAACAAGGGGACCCCCGGGGTCCTTGGGGGGATTTCAGGGGGTCCCCACGCAGTTTTACAGCATTTGGTTATAGCCTTAATTGTCACACAAATAATTGCATACATTACAATTTGTATTTCTGTTTGACTTTTAGGCTTCGTAATCACAAATCGCACAAGGCAGAATAATTTAAATATGCAAAGAAATCACTGACACATTTAATCATTTTTAATTTCTCTTTCCAAAATAATTTACAAAATAGCGGAAATATTACGTGTGTTATAAGCTATACAAGCTTGTAACAAGTCACGAACGTGACATGTTGTAAGCTTGTAGATCTGCCATTTCTGCTATTCACCGTCTGCATCATGTAGTTGTGTGTGGCCCTATGTCTGTCTGTTTAGGGTACCAACAAGTGAGAAAGTGGCGCTGTTGAGCTTCACAGGTGCATGATGGGAAGCTGAGTTTTGTGTCTGTCTGTACAGGAGTACAGTACAGTATAACAATTACAGCATAGTTCTACCGCTCTCTTCACACAGGTGTGATTTTTGCAAAAGATCTGAAAAGTTTCCAACATGGAAACGATTGGACGATTATGCAAAAATAATTGCGATTAGGCGAGTATGACAGGCCTACATGTAACACCGTTTCACTCGACTGTAGACTTTAACACGCCATTCGCCACAATAATTAAAAATCCAATAATCAAAAATCAAGAACAGTAGATTGAAATAATTGACGCACTCGTTTTTCAGTACGAGCAATCAGAGAGGACGTACAGTACCCGCCTGCAGGGATTTCCACAATTTAATAAATTACATGCCTGCTTCAAAGGGAAAGGCTTGTTTTGTCAAAGTTACCACTGAGAGCTATATAGGCCCAAACTTGCATGCCTTCATAATCTCAAGTTTGTAAGGGTCTGGTCCAAAATCATCAGGCATTGGTCCCATTCCCATTCCCACTCTGCAGTCTGCACGGCTAAGAATCATCAGGCATTGGTCCCATTCCCACTCCCACTCTGCAGTCTGCACGGCTAAGAATCATCAGGCATTGGTCCCATTCCCATTCCCACTCTGCAGTCTGCACGGCTAAGAATCATCAGGCATTGGTCCCATTCCCATTCCCACTCTGCAGTCTGCACGGCTAAGAATCGCTGCAATTAAATCATCACAGACGAACAAAATGTCCACTTTCCCCTTCAAACTGTCTTTTGTTTGCCGCTGGCCTCTCTCTCTCTCTCTCTCTCTCTCTCTCTCTCTCTCACTCTCTGTTTACCTGGGGTATCGGTGGTGGTGTGTTGTTGCCTGGTGTCCCTCCAAAATGACTCACTCGAGTTGTTTTCGTTCGTTCCCGTCTGCATTTGTGTGTCTGTGGAGGAGAAGAATAGGGACTTATTTTTATAATAAAAAAAAGAATAACCTTTGAATTCAAATTATCTCACTCTCTGTCTCCTCTCTCTCTGTGTGTGTGTGTGTGTGTGTGTGTGTGTGTGTGTGTGTGTGTGTGTGTGTGTGTGTGTGTGTGTGTGCGTGCGTGCGTGCGTGCGTGCGTGCGTGCGTGCGTGCGTGCGTGCGTGCGTGCGTGCGTGCGTGTGTGTCCATACTGATGTCACCAGTCCTCCTGGGACATTTACGAGTCTTTCCCATGGGGGCCACTCGGATAATGGATGCACATTTACAGTACAACGTGTTTACTTTGAGGAGACGACGTGTAAACAAAACGGAACGTCACAGGGCGAGCTGGGGTTCGTCACCGGGCCGCTCGGTGAGGTCAGGATGGGGGGGAGAGAGTGAACAATGACTAAAACAATGCCGTTGGCTTGCCAACAGATCAGAGGAGGTTATGGAGTGATTTTAAATTCTTTCTCCGGAGGGCCTGTGATGCGGACATAAAGGACTGAAGATGGGCCAGCTAATATCAAAGCGCAGGATTCATAACTCGAGAAATGATAACTCACCGAGGAGAGCCTTCTAGAACCTTTCATTCTGCTTCTCCTCGTTTCAACCTTTTCAAGACGAGCTCATATGTCAGTGCATTAATGAGCAGTGGCGTGCACAGACATTTAGAGGGGCAGGTGCTCAAGTTAAAAAAGGGCACCTTGTGCAGCGCGTGGAACCGGCCGGTTGCCTTAATCCATTTTGGGCGGGAACCCCTTTTGGTGTTAGCATTATGTTATGCTTTAGCTATTGAAAAATAGCAGATCTACAAGCTCATAGCGCGCCACCGAGTGGCGCGCTACGAGCTTGTAGGTCTGCTATTTTTGAAAAATCCAAAAAAAAAGAAAAAAGTTTTTTTTATTTTTTTTCAAAAGGGCACATTGCCAAAAGGGCAGGGGGTGCTCCAGCACCCCCTAGTGTCTATCTGTGCACACCACTGTTAATGAGACAACCTCAGTTGAGTCGTAGATGACATCGTTGCTGTCGGGCAGAAACCTTGCATCTCCATATTGTGCCGTCTCCCCCCTAAATGAACGCACCTACTTTGTCATACAACATACAAAAGAAATACAATCTAAATATTGAACCAATGAAAAGTGGCTCGGGGGTAAAGGGTGGCTGGTAGAGCGACCGGATGGGAACCGCCAGGTTCGATCCCGGGGCTCCCCCAGACTTAGTGTCCTTGACCATGATGTGAAGTGAGAGCCGATCCACGGATCCACATGCAGTGTGAGAAACGAGAAAAGATTTCTCACAGTAAAACGGGTGTATTTCAGTCACGACTCTACAAGATTTATGCTAATGAAAGAGCAGAGGGGGTACGAGTTGAACCAAACAGCCACGTTACGTCCCTGTGCGGGGAAGGAGGGAGGGAGGGAGGAAGGGAGGCAACATGAAGCACTGCAGAGATTTGGGGCTGATATAGATATTTTTATAATAATTATGTACACAACAGAAAGGGGGGGGGGGGACGAATTAACCAAACGGAGCCACGTTTAAAATCAATAATGAAAACAAAACAAACGTGAGTCAAACATAATGACTATAGAGCTCATCCTTTATGTTTCACTCCGTTACTTCTGCTTCCTCTTGCCTCCCTGCACCCCTGCAGTCTTCCATAATTGAAAAACAAAAACAAACAAAAAAATAATAATTATATTTATATATATATATATATATATATATATATAAATATAAAATATTATTATATATGAGGTGTATGTGAAAGATGCAGATACATACTGTAGGTCCATGAGACAAAGGATCTAGGACAAAACCATTGTATTGCTTCTGACTCCTTAAATGTATACTGTCACTATGAGACTACTTCCTCATGGGTCTCTCTCTCTCTCTCTCTCTCTCTCTCTCTCTCTCTCTCTCTCTCTCTCTCACACACACACACGCACACGCACACAGGCACCATGCATTGTGCCACCATACAAATGCACACACAGCTGGTCACATAATATAGACGGTTGGAAACCCAAGCTATTGATTGTTACCTTGGGAAATGTCAGAGTTCAGGAGAATAGACCTGATTCCTTCCCACACACACCTGCCGCATTGTATCACATGATCATTGTCGCATCCTTACCCTGGTCGTCTCTCTCTGCCACACACTCTACCACCAGTGGGGGAAAAAGTACTCACATTTTTTACTTAAGTAAAAGTACCAATACTGCAATGTAGAAATACTCTGTTACAAGTAAAAGTTAGGAATTCAACATTTACTTGAGTAAAAGTACAAAAGTATTGGTATCAAAAAGTACCAAAAGTAGAAAGTATACTCATTATGCAGAATGTCATAGTTATCATCGTCTAAAATGTATTACAAATATTTCAAAATAGCAGATCTACAAGCTCACAACGCGTCAGGCTTTTGTGATCTTGTAGATTGGCTATTTTTAAATGGCCAAAATATAGGGCATTGGGTATTGTATGTTTTGTAATAAAAATCAAAATGTAATTAGCATGTAACAGTATAGTGATATTATAGTATCACTATACTATATGACCTGTGGATATCTGATGTCAAGTAGACGACGCCTGAGGTCAGTTCTGCCCAAATCTGGAGGGAAATATGGCGGGACGGTTCATCGTAGGTTATAGGTTAGGCAATATGTGAAATCTATACTTGAGTGTTTATTTCCGTTTCCTACTGGCAGTGCACACAAGAAAATTTGCTGCCGATCGGCCCAGGGGTTTGTAAGATACACATGGACACACAGACAGACACACAGACCCTCTTCTAGATATAGGGGCCATGGCAAAGAAAAACATTCTGCAAGCTTTCACGCATCAAAAGCTTAATTTAAATGCAGTATCTTTTCCCGGACAAACTTTGGAGCCGTGCCTCAAGCAACAAACAAACCAAACCTCAGTGCAGTGTGTGTGTGGCACACTCATGTCTACTGTATATGAAAATGCTTGGGTCTCTCTATTGTGTTCATTATTACAAAGAGCACAAAATCGTGGCGTATCACTTAATATCTCATTGTCTCTCTCTCTCTCTCTCTGTCTGTCTGTCTCTCCCTCTCTGTGTGTCTGTTTCGTTCTTTCTTTTTCTCTCACTCTGTCTATCTCTCTCTCTCTCTCTCCCAGCTTTTCCCAGCTAGAATACACAGGTAACCAGAGCGCCCGTGTGGATCTGGGTGATATTCGACACCACAGAGGAGAGTTGACTCTTTTCTCCGAAGCCACGGGAAACAGTGGATTGCAATCTAGGCCTCTCACAGTCGGCACGCTATCCAGCGACGCAGGTCTGAAGCTCGGGTTACCACTTTAGCCTCTTCCCTTTGTGGATCCCTCCATTCAACAGAGAGGGAGATAACTAGAGCTGTTTCAGGCCCCGAGGACGGATTAACGTCTTCTTGGCACCGAGGTGTCCCTCTCTGTAGTGCTGGTGGGAGACTCCACGACAGAGGAAGGACTTTAAACACTGAAAATGGCCTGATTGTAATTAGCCACGTTCAACCTGGCACACCTGTTGGTCTATATGTATATATCCGATTTTTTGTACCGCAAACAAAAGAATTACCAAATATATTCAAAAACAATCTTGAAAATGGCACATTGGCTTTCTCCGCCACATACATACATGACGCCATCGTACGATGAAGCATCGTACGGTTGGAAACCGACAACCGATGTCCAAAACGGTTACTTTTCAGGATTCAAATTTAAAAAGTAGCAGATCTACTACTTTTGATGCTTTCGTGTGAGGCTGTAGTATAATCAAATACGGTATTAATTTATGATAAAAGAACACAAAAAATGAGACTAAGGCTCATAGGTTGGCTTTGAGGACCCCCTCTAAAACGAGATGATGCATCTCAAGGGCTTGATGCATTGATACAAAATACAAATCGGTCTGAACACCAAAAGAGTGAACACGGATGAGTGAGGAGTGAACTTACAGTACATGCGTGTGTGCGTGCGTTACACCAGCTTCCCATAGCCTTGGGAAACGTGTTCCGTGAAAGTGATCCACTCTTCTCCGAACATACATTTTTGACATAATTAAACGCACCAGAACATGGCTGAACGAGCTGCCGATGGCAGGAGCGTGTCATCTGTCCCAAGTGGAATTACAATGTTTGGCAAAAATAAGTAGGGGGTATCCACTTTCCACAAGACCTCTAATTACTAATTACCAAGGACTTTTTTTAGTAGAGCGTGGCTTTGAAGCATATCAGCATACTGTAGGTTAGGCTAGCCAAGGCTATGGCACAGCTTATTTTCATGCCGCACACAAAAACACCGAAAATACTGTAGACATTAAAAAGCAAGTAGATTCAACGGAAGACATGACGATCCAAAACGCCCATGGGTGTTTAGCTATGAGCTCTCTGTTGTCTAATTTCCAAAGGCTTTTTTAGTTTAAATACCATTTTCTTCCAGGGAAAATAACTCTCCCAATCAATCGTTTCCCCCGGAGAGAAAGATAAACAATCTTCACACCACGGATCATTAGACAAATGGGCCCACGCCTGTGAACGCCTGTGCCCAGTGAGCCAGCTAACCGGTTTTTGATCAACGTAACGACTACTGGAAATTGCTGTAGCATAATATTGTGCTCTGCAAGTGGAAAGTGGCGATCATTAACATAACAACTGGAGACAACCATCACATTCTACATGAGCACTATCATATGCAGGCGAGGTTTACATTCGTCAACAGAACAAGCCCTTTTCTTCTGATTAGAACCTTCTTAAATCAAAGCCATTAGAATGTGTCTCGTTACGGTAGTATCGTTGCAATACGCTAACCACCATTGCTTGATTGTAAATACCCTCATCAGCATATGGAATAAGGCTTGCGGCGAAAGATATATTACGCTTGATTTATAATCCGTTGTACACCGATGTCGCGTGCTGAAGAGAGCAGTTCTACGTGTGATAGATCTGCAATGGCAGATCTAAAAGCTCACAATGAATCACCAAGTGGCCTGTTGTTAGGTTGTAGATCGGACACTTTTGGCACTTATGCTGTAACACTGCTGTGATGAAGTAAGCTTCATGCTCAACTTTATGCTAGTGAAGTTTAGCAGAGTGAAGGTCAGGCACTGTGACACCTGTTCAACCAGCCACTATATAGCATCGGATGGAAACCTTCCTATTATATTATTATTTAAAAAAAACAATTTAAAGTAGTGAAAATAGCCAATCGCGACGCAAGGCGGTTCTCGCTACTTTTGTGAGAGTCGGACATTAATTTACAACAAAACATAAATAGTGGAATAGCAGAAACCTTGTGGAGATGCAGTACAAGGTTTCTGCCTGACAGGCGACAGACAGCGATATCAAAACATCTGGCTACAACTCTGCCTGGCAGGCAGATGTCTGGGGCTGTGTGCGTGCGTGCGTGCGTGCGTGCGTGCGTGCGTGCGTGCGTGCGTGCGTGCGTGCGTGCGTGCGTGCGTGCGTGCGGAGTGTGAAAGAGTAGTGAGCATGACAATATACTGTAGAAGCCCCCCCACCCCCCCCCCCACACACACACACACACACACACACACACACACGAGAGAGAGAGAGAGAGACATGCACTGTACTATAGAATGGAAATATAGCATAGTAATGTTTCATTACTGTGCCAATGAATCATGTTGCTGCCATAAATTAACTATAAAAAAGTCACAGTGCTGGGTGGGAGGTGGCAGAGAATGATATTACTGCATGTGTAATTACAGTGTAATACGTAGTAATACGCAGTGTACTTAGTATTGTGTAACACAGTACTAAGTACGGTACAGTACAGTATCTTAATGACCTCAGTATCTTGACCCATAGACAGAGACATTCTAAATGAATCATGTGAACAACAAGGCAGAGAATTGTAGACAGTTTTTTGAGATAGCCTATCTAAAACAGGGGTTCTCAACGTTTTTGGCCGGGGACCCCCGGAAATGCTTTGGCAATGTCTCGGGACCCCCGCCCCGCCCCCTCCCGACCCCCAATATAAATTGACTGCTACAATAACCTTAAACCATTTTGGGCGGGAACCCCTTTTGGTGTTTTAAGCATTATGTTATAATTTAGCTATTGAAAAATAGCAGATCTACAAGCTCATAGCGCGCCACCGAGTGGCGCGCTACGAGCTTGTAGGTCTGCTATTTTTGAAAAATCGTGAAAAAAAAAAAATCTTTTTTTTTTTTTTTTTTTTTTTGAAAATTATTTGGGGACCCCCTAAAATAATTTGGCGACCCCCCGAGGGGTCGCGACCCACGGGTTGAGTTCTAAAAGAGTGATGATGGTCAATGCCTGTACCCTGAGGAGTTTTATACCTAATGGCCAAAGTCTGACAGACACCAGTCTTGGAAAAATAACTCTATTACAAGTAAAAGTGCAGAATTCAAAATGTACTGGAGTAAAAGTACAAAAGTATTAGCAAACAAATGTACCAAAAGTAAAAGTAATCATTATACAGAATGTCCCATTTCAAATGTATAAAAATCTTTTGAAAATAACAGATCTACAAATTCACAATGCGTATCGTGACGCATTGTGAGCTTACGGCCAACATGTATATAGTTAATGTATGTACAGAATTGTACTTAAGTACAATACTTAAGTAAATGTACTTAGTTACTTTACACCACTGATGTGAAGTGAGCGACACACAGTCAAATCAATCAAAAAGTTGACAGGAGTCCCCCAGGGCTCTATACCAGATCAGATACCATTTCCCTGGCCTATACCAGATCAGATGCCATTTCCCTGGCCTATACCAGATCAGATGCCATTTCCCTGGCCTATACCAGATCAGATGCCATTTCCCTGGCCTATACCAGATCAGATGCCATTTCCCTGGCCTCTATACCAAT